>NC_044977.1:99039235-100239235 GCF_008728515.1 Papio anubis
ATTTCTGTTCTTGTACATTTGCTGAGGAGTGCTTTACTTCCAATTATATGGTCAATTTTGGAGTAAGTACGATGTGGTGCTGAGAAGAATGTATATTCTGTTGATTTGGGGTGGAGAGTTCTATAGATGTCTATTAGGTCTGCTTGCTGCAGAGATGAGTTCAATTCCTGGACATCCTTGTTAACTTTCTGTCTCGTTGATCTGTCTAATGTTGACAGTGGAGTGTTGAAGTCTCCCATTATTATTGTATGGGAGTCTAAGTCTCTTTGTAAGTCTCTAAGGACTTGCTTTATGAATCTGGGTGCTCCTGTATTGGGTGCATATATATTTAGGATAGTTAGCTCTTCCTGTTGAATTGATCCCTTGACCATTATGTAATGGCCTTCTTTGTCTCTTTTGATCTTTGATGGTTTAAAGTCTGTTTTATCAGAGACTAGGATTGCAACCCCTGCTTTTTTTTGTTCTCCATTTGCTTGGTAAATCTTCCTCCATCCCTTTATTTTGAGCCTATGTATGTCTCTGCGTGTGAGATGGGTCTCCTGAATACAGCAGACTGATGGGTCTTGACTCTTTATCCAGTTTGCCAGTCTGTGTCTTTTAATTGGAGCATTTAGTCCATTTACATTTAAGGTTAAGATTGTTATGTGTGAACTTGATCCTGCCATTATGATATTAACTGGTTATTTTGCTCGTTAGTTGATGCAGTTTCTTCCTAGCCTCGATGGTCTTTACATTTTGGCATGTTTTTGCAATGGCTGGTACCGGTTGTTCCTTTCCATGTTGAGTGCTTCCTTCAGGGTCTCTTGTAAGGCAGGCCTAGTGGTGACAAAATCTCTAAGCATTTGCTTATCTGTAAAGGATTTTATTTCTCCTTCACTTATGAAACTTAGTTTGGCTGGATATGAAATTCTGGGTTTAAAATTCTTTTCTTTAAGAATGTTGAATATTGGCCCCCACTCTCTTCTGGCTTGGAGAGTTTCTGCCGAGAGATCTGCTGTGAGTCTGATGGGCTTCCCTTTGTGGGTAACCCGACCTTTCTCTCTGGCTGCCCTTAAGATTTTTTCCTTCATTTCAACTTTGGTGAATCTGGCAATTATGTGTCTTGGAGTTGCTCTTCTCGAGGAGTATCTTTGTGGCGTTCTCTGTATTTCCTGAATTTGAATGTTGGGCTGCCCTACTAGGTTGGGGAAGTTCTCCTGGATGATATCCTGAAGAGTGTTTTCCAACTTGGTTCCATTTCCCCCTCACTTGCAGGCACCCCAATCAGACGTAGATTTCATCTTTTTACATAATCCCATACTTCTTGAAGGCTTTGTTCATTTCTTTTTCTTCTTTTTTCTTTAGATTTCTCGCTTCATTTCATTCATTTGATCCTCAATCACTGATACTCTTTCTTCCAGTTGATCGAGTCGGTTACTAAAGCTTGTGCATTTGTCACGTATTTCTCGTGTCATGGTTTTCATCTCTGCCCGTTCGTTTATGGCCTTCTCTGCATTAATTATTCTGGTTATCAATTCTTCCACTTTTTTTTCAAGATTTTTAGTTTCTTTGCACTGGGTATGTAATTTCCTCCTTTAGCTCTGAGAAGTTTGATGGACTGAAGCCTTCTTCTCTCATCTCGTCAAAGTCATTCTCCGTCCAGCTTTGATCCGTTGCTGGCGATGAGGTGCGTTCCTTTGGAGGGGGCGATGCGCTCTTATTTTTTGAATTTCCAGCTTTTCTGCCCTGCTTTTTCCCCATCTTCGTAGTTTTATCTGCCTCTGGTCTTTGATGATGGTGATGTACTGATGGGGTTTTGGTGTGGGTGTCCTTCCTCTTTGTTAGTTTTCCTTCTAACAGTCAGGACCCTCAGCTGTAGGTCTGTTGGAGATTGCTTGAGGTCCACTCCAGACCCTGTTTGCCTGGGTGTCAGCAGCAGAGGCTGCAGAATATAGAATACTGGTGAACAGCGAGTGTACCTGTCTGATTCTTGCTTTGGAAGCTTCCTCTCAGGGGTGTACTCCACTGTGTGAGGTGTGGGGTGTCGGTCTGCCCCTAGTGGAGGATGTCTCCCAGTTAGGCTACTCAGGGGTCAGGGATCCACCTGAGCAGGCAGTCTGTCCGTTCTCAGATCTCAACCTCCGTGTTGGGAGACCCACCGCTCTCTTCAAAGCTGTCAGACAGAGTCGCTTGCGTCTGCAGAGGTTTCTGCTGCTTTTTGTTGTTGTTGTTGTTTAGCTGTGCCCTGTCCCCAGAGGTGGAGTTTACAGAGACTGGTAGGCCTCCTTGAACTGCTGTGAGCTCCACCCAGTTCGATCTTCCCAGGGCTTTGTTTACCTACTTAAGCCTCAGCAATGGCGGGTGCCCCTCCCCCAGCCTCGCTGCTGCCTTGCGGTTAGATTGCAGACTGCTGTGCTAGCAATGAGGAAGGCTCCGTGGGCGTAGGACTCTCCCGGCCTGGTGTGGGATATAATCTCCTGGTGTAACCGTTTACTTAAAGCGCAGTATTGGGGTGGGAGTTACCCGATTTTCCAGGTGTTGTGTGTCTCAGTTCCCCTGGCTAGGAAAAGGGATTCCCTTCCCCCTTGCGCTTCCCAGGTGAGGCGATGCCTCTCCCTACTTCAGCTCTCACTGGTCGGGCTGCAACAGCTGACCAGCACCGATTGGCACTCCCCAGTGAGATGAACGCAGTACCTCAGTTGATAATGCAGAAATCACCTGTCTTCTGTGTCGCTCGCACTGGGAGCTGGAGACTGGAGCTGTTTCTATTCGGCCATCTTGCTCTGCCCGCCCCCGACATCCTGAAAAGAAGATTTAAACAAAGCGTCATCTTGGGCAACAATAACTTTAAGAGCAAGTAAAATAAGGTTTAGTGATGCAAGTGTTATTTATGAATTTCAAATGCGTTTACTATTGTTTAGCATGTACTATTGTCCCAGAGCTGTCTTAGCATTCCTAAGTCATAGACATTCATTTCATTTGGGACATGTCATTGAGAATCATTAACATGCAGAGAAAGTGATATACAGAGAAGCTAATGTGCACATATATTCCCACATTTTTAAAAAAATGCGTGGGGGTCTTAATTTTTGAGCAAAGAAATAAAAGTCACCAGACTTGGGAATTTCCATTTTCAAAAAGTTCAGTAGGTCTTTGCTTTCAGAACACGTTGTCAAATGAACTTTAGCACAAGTGAATGTCTTTAAGAAATCAATATTACTAGTATTAATTATTAAAATTCCTTGGATTATTCCATGTAAGTGTATTATCCCTACACTAAAATAAATAATGAGTGATGGAATTTTATAATAGAGATCGCTGGTACAGAGGAGCTCGATTAAGGTGCAATGGCATTTATTTTAATACCATTAAATATATATTACATATGTCATTAAATATGCAGCATATAGTAGTATATATAAATATGTATATGTATAAATTCTGTGGAAGATTCTGGAAGGGCAGAACATTGGTGAGCATATTATCGAACTCCACAGCAGCAAAAAGGTACTCATTGTCTATTGTCTCAGTGATTCAGTCTCTTTTTAATAAGGTGACCCCGTACCAGTGAGCAAAGCCATGCCCATTCAAAGGTTTAGAACATGTTTGCTGTCATATACTGTGTCAGATTTTGTTGTCATGGCTTTCTCACTATGAATTAGAAGTGACTTGATAAAGATAATTTTTAGGGCTTTGTCCTTTTTTTGTTGTTGTTCTGTCTTTTTTTTTTTTTTTTTTTTTCCTTTTTGTGGAGAACGGGGTCTCGCTATATTACCCAGGCAGGTGTTCTTTATTGTCTTGCTGCATTGTTGCTGTTTGGTGTTGGGTTGTCATTAAAGTGAACAATTTTAATTTGACTTCTCAAAATGCAGATTGCGGTTCATCATGTATCAGACTGCGCTCTCCAAACATCCTCTATGTAACGTGATTAATCAATAAGTGTAGTATTAACTCATTCTTTGTGTTGATATGTTACCGGGTTTGAAATTTCTCAGGTCCTAAGACAATTTAGCCACTACTTTAGTTAAAAATCAATGGATGTTAAAGGAAATGAATAAACAGATAATACTGTTTAAAAGGATATTTGGAAGAGAGAATTTCCCATCTTTGGGGGAGGTATTGTTAGTGGTGGCAAATCCGTATGGGTCTGCAACAGTTTCAGTTCTTGCCTCCTCAGAAGAAGGAATTCGACTCATGGGCATAGGCAGACTCAAGGCAAGTTTTAGAGCGGGAGTGAAAGTTTATAAAAGTTTTATAGCAGGAACAAAAGGAAGTAAAGTATACTTGGAAGAGGGCCAAGTGGGCAACTTGAGAGATTCAAGTTTGTGGTTTGACCTTGGACTTGGGGTTTTATATGTTGGCATGCTTCCAGGGTCTGCATCTCTTCTCCCCTGATGCTTCCCTTGGGGCGGGTTGTCCACATGTGCAGTGGCCTCCAGAACTTGGGAGGGGCCACATATGTGCTGTGTTTACTGGAGTTGTACACATGCTCACTTGAGGCAGTTCTTCCCTTACCACTAGAATGTTCCCAGAAGGTCATATACCAGTTAAACTCTGCCATTTTGCCTCTTAGTGCACATGCTTGAGCCCAGTCACCCAACTCCTTAGATCTTATCAGGAAGCTTCTGATCACCAGTTTCAGGTGTTTCTATCTAGGGAGACTGCCTTTCCCTAGCACTGACTGTGACCAGTAATTTTAGACAGTTAACAACCGCCTATCACTTGATGTCGCCTGATGTTCCTGGTTGAGGTCAGGGGCCCTCTCCTGCCCTGCTCATGTCTGCCTGACTACCTGCTGTAACATTGTGAGCTTGGATTATGAGGGAAGAACCTCCCTTTTGCATATAGGTGCTCTGTCCTGGAAAGGTGGTCTGGTTGAAGACAGAAAAGCTGTTACCTGGAAACATATGCCTGGCCTTTCTATAGCTATGAGGCCATGGATGGTCTGTATTGAGTTTCTGTTTCTTTTGTAGGCAAGATTGGGGAGTGGCCTAGAACCCTGGATGAAGAAAGGGGATGGGGGTAGCAGAATAGCTACAATTTGTCTGCATAAGAAATAAAAATGTATTGGTTGGTGGGAGAGTTAAGAAAAGAGGAAAGGAGGCAGAAACAACGAGGAGGGCTGCCTAGAAGCCAAAAAGTTAGGCAGCAGGACAGGAGCCCAGAGCTTGTGAAGGAAGAAGGCCTGTGAGTAAAGTTAAAGTTGCAAGTGATTGAAGATGATTAAAAACAGATATACTTCAATTTTAAATTGTTGGTGTTGCTGCTATAAACCCTCCATTACTCCAGACTCTCAATAAAGTCTGGTATACATACCAAGAATTTGTGAGTCTTCTAAATGTAATTATTAAAAAGGGCTATGTTCTATGACTTACACTGGTGGGTAGAAATCAACAAAGATCAACCAAATGAGAAAAAACAGACTGTCTTTTCAGAGTTGCTATAGCAAAGAAGTTGGCCAACATCACTAGCATTTGGCAGAGACTTAAAGGCAAGGCGGGGAGTGGGAGAGGGAAGACTTCAGGTGTGCCCTGATTGGAGGCTATTGGCAGGGGAAATTGGAAGTGGGCTCATTAGAAGCAGGACATCCTATGTGGTTGGTTCGGGGAACATTTTTGGCTTTCTCTAGTCGGCCCTAAGTTAGAAGAGTACGCAAAATACTGAAGCTGACAGTCATTGACTAAATCCTAACCATCCCAGTCTAATTGCTACCGAGGTTGTGGTTTTGGCTTCCCTACTGGTTCCTGTAGAGGTTGTGGGTTAGAGTTCTATTGTCATATATTGTCATATATAGTCTGGCTCCCACCAGTATATTCAGTCTCCCAGAAGCAAATAGCAGGCAGGAGAAGGTAAAAAGCAGATACGTGAGGTAGAAACTCAGAGTTGGCAGTGAATCATGGGAAAGTAAATAAGCCTCTGCAAATTCCCAGAAATCTTGGAAAGGACACTAAATTGCCTAATAGCACGCAAGGCTGACGGTTTTATTTGAAACTCAAAGTTTAGGGTGACCTCAGCTGATAACTAGGATACAAAAGCAAATTAGGTTTTGTTTTGTTCTAAAGAAATTGACATTCTGTACCATAAACAAATACTTTTGTAAGTTCAAATCTTTTAAAAAATGCCTTCTTTATACTAAAAAATAGTATGAATAGAGTTATAGCAGTGATGTAAAAAGTGGCCCCAAGAAAACTTTTTAGCTATTTGATTTGCTCGTATATTCTTAGTAAGGGCCTTAGATAAACCATCTGTTTGTTTGTTTGTGTGTTTATTCATTTTTTAGGGATGGGGTTCCACTATGTTGCTCAGGCTGTTCTCAAACTCCTGGGCTCGAGCGATTCTCCCACCTCAGCCTCCTAAGTAGCTGAGTCTACAGGTGTGAGCCACTATGCTTGGCTATCCTATCTTTGAGAATGTAGTGAGCCAGATTCAGGTCCTACTCTGAATAACTCTCTCATATAGAGAGTTCCCATATATGTCTGTTTCTAGAGTCTCTATTCTGTTCCATTGATCGTATCTAGCCCTGTGCTTATAGCATTTTATTTCCATCATAGTAAATGTGGAAACTTGTTAGAGTTAGGTATCCTTTTCCCAAGCTTTCTTGGAAGTTTTCTTTTATTCTTTTTGTTGTTGTTAAGATGGAATCTTGCTCTGTCGCCCAGTCTGGAGTGCAGTGGCACAATCTCAGCTCATTGCAATCTCCGCCTCCCAGGTTCAAGTGATTCTTGCCCCTCAGCCTCCTGAGTAGCTGGGATTACAGGCGCTTGCCACCATGCCTGGCTAAGTTTTGCATTTTCAGTAGAGATAAGGTTTCATCATGTTGTCCAGGCTGGTCTCGAACTCCCGACCTCAAGTGATTTGCCCAACTCAGCCTCCCCAAGTTGCTTCCAGGCGTGAGCTACTGCACCTAGCCAGTTTTCTGTTCTTCTTGGTCTGCTTTCCATGTATATTACAGAGTCAATATGAGGAGTTCCTGAAAACCTTGTTAGATTTTTTTTGTGTGTTGGAATTATAGATTAATTTTCAGAGAATTGGCCTCTCTGAGTCTTCTTATTAAAAACTGCGTTTTACCTTCATTTATTCACTTCTCTAACGTTCTTGCTTTCTTTATATAGATGTGCGTTGCTGACCTATAATTTTCCTTATCTCTGAAGAATTTCTTTAAATATTTCTTACAAGGCAAGTCTGCTGGTGAAAAATTTCTTCAATTTTTGTCTGTGAGAAAGTCTTCATTTCTCCTTCAATTTTGAGGGATAATTTCATTGTATACAGAATTGTAGGTTGGTGGCTTTTTTCTCTTAGCACTTTGAAAATTTCATTCCAGCATGATGTGTCAGGTGAACTGAACTTAGGTAAATGGACCTTTAGTGTGAAGTTTTATGTTTATAAAAGGCCAGGAGGTAGGCTGTGTTGGTTGTTTGTGGTAGTTGTAGGTTTCAGAGACTAAAATTTCCTCTAGTAACCGAGTTGTTTTCTCTCCTTTTGTCTTTGGGTTTCCCTAAGAACTCTGTCTTAAATACCACGTGTATCAGTTGTAAGTCTGTGTTACTATACTGAAGCTGTGTTGATGTTGTGGTAAGGTGTTGGGGGAAGGGATGTATTGTATAGTTCTGTGATTAGGTCTTACTCTTTTAGTGAGCCTGAGTACCTAGGCTGTGACCTTCACAAGTGCTTTTCAGCGTCCCCAACCTCCCACTGTAGGTGAGACAAGAAGGCTAGAGGGGCCTGGAGTTGGGCATTTCCATTGCCCTGGGGAGTTAAGTTCTGCTAAAACCCCATTAAGTTAGGCTGTTGTAAAATAGCTTCCCTGAGTCCAGACCTTTGTTAAACAATGCTCTGGGCATATTTCAAAATGGTTAAATTTCTCCTTCCCCTACTGAAGTACCAGGGGATTTTTTCTCCAAATTCACCCTGAAAAGTGGTGTTGGTGGGGAGCTCCTGACGGTAACACTTGCAGAAGCATGGGGGCTCTCCTAAGGCTGGGCCTCCGGGAGTTTTTAATCTCTCAGACTAGTCCATGCTCAATCTCCAACAGTTTCAGTCAATCACCCTTTATGTTGTTGTTGTGGTTGCTGTCTCCAGCGGTGGTTCCTGCTCCTGGTAGGCTGTGATTTTCTGAATTTGCTTGTCCCTCCAGTTTTGAGGATGGTGGTTTCCCTATGACTTCAATTCTTTGACCTATCTAAGAAAAGTTGTTGATTTTTAGTTTGTTTAGCTTTTTCTTTGTTGTATGGTTGCTTGTGATGATTTCCAAACCCTTTACATGTTGGTCTAGAACCCAGAAGTCCATCAACGACTATAGTACCTGTAAATATATTCATATGCGTATACACACACATATATGCACACATACGTTTATATCCATATATATATTCTTGCTAAGATCACAATATTCCTGTTGTAAATGGAACTTTTTTGAATTATGTTATTCAGTTGGTTGTTGAAGGTACATATAAATGTTACTGACCATGGTCCTTGGGCTCTCAGTGCAATAGAAATTGACATGAGGCCAAAAGAGTTTTCTCACACAAGGCTTCATTGGAGCTTGTGCCTGGGCATAAAGGAAGTATCATGAGAGAGAATTCCCAGACAAACTCTTTGAAGAGCTGGTTGGAAATTTTTATTAGGCAAGACATAGGAATTAATAAATAGGGTAGGGTATGCAGTCTGGGCTGGGCAAAGAACGTAAAGGGTAGGGTATATAGGTCAGCACAACTGCTTATGATGTTTATCTTGAGAAATGGGCCACCTGGTGGTCTGGCCAGTGACAACAAGGCTGTCATTCCTTCCTGAGGTGGAACACTCTACAACTTTGGTTTATTTTGGATCTCCTAAGGCCAGTTCTTGGAATTCCTTAAGTAAAAGGCATGGTTAAACATTATGGGAGCATAGAAGAACAACAGAGTATGACTAAAGCCTTGGGATTAGTGGGTAAGACATCAGTGAAGTAGTGGTGTGGGTTTTGTGATCAGTGGGAATGTATTAAAGAATGCTCTGGTGAGGGTGAGCTGAAGCCAAGCCCCATTCCTGCTGTCTCATTCCCTGCTGAGAAATTTCACCTTCTTTATGCTTAAGGAGAAAGGGCCGAAGATCTCATCTTCGGAAGCTACTTCCTGCTGAACAAGTTATTGTCCTTGCCTAACCTTTTAGGGCAAGCAGTTTTTATAAGATTTAGAATTACCTCAAAGGTAGCTCAGAGAAAGGAAAATTCAAGACAGGAAGTCAGAAGTTGTTCATGGAGGGGAAAATAATAAATGGCAAAGGTCACACAAATATAAAACCAGAAAGGACTCATTCTCTATGCCAGGTATTGAACCCAGGCAGCCATTGTGAAAAGGCACAGCCTTAGCCACTGAACTACAGCATGAGGCTATTGTCATTGGTCTTCCCAGAAGGAAACTCGAGTAGCCATTTTCAAGCTTGCAAGGAATTTCACCTGCTCAAGATAATTTGTAAGGCTAGCCATGACATTCTTATGCATCCTTCTTTTTAATTTAAACCTTTTAAAAATTGTTGAGAATGAGAAAAGTGCTTTTCCTTTAATGATGTACTTAGTTTCAATAGCGACTCAATCCTAAAACCCTTTAAAGCTCAGATGGTAATTTTTCAGGTTTTTATAATATAAGCAAGTGGTATTTCTAGAGAGGGGGTAGAGGAGGCATCTCCATGGTCTCTAAGAATTTACTGTCTGAAATAGATTTAAGATAGCAAAAGATGACAAAAGCCCCTTGGGGTGGGACCTTTTAAGACAGAACTCATCTCCAAGGGCTTTTGACACATTTGGGACAAAGAATTTGTGCTTGTGTCTCAGACTCCAGGTTCTTTCAGACTGGCTACCTGACATAAGCCTCGGAATTCCCACCTTCTGGATGCTAGATAGCAAGAAAGGGAACCCCCCATGGTCATAAGGTCAGGCTCCCAAAGACAGAAAATAAAATGAAAGGGAAACTTCATCCAGTTTTTGTTTCAAGGACCTGCAGCCATGTTTGTAACTGACGAGTCTGCCAAACAGCAGGCTTATAGGAGTCATAGGCCTTGAGACAAACAATTATCTTTACCATTTCACTCAACTGGTTTGCACAGAGAAGCAGGCCAGAAGCCTGGCTGGTAAGAAATCCTTAACCTTTTGCTGGCATGCCAGGTTTCTGGGTTCCCTTTCTGTGTAGCTTCTGGAAGAGCAAAGCAGCTTTTGTTGACTCTGCTCACTGAAGCATAGCTGTGGGGGCCAAGCTGCATTACAAGAGAAAGTCATCTTTTGTCCATTTTATGGAGGAACCGAAGGAAAGCCTCTTATCTTTGCAAGATGCCACCCAACAGTCTGCATGGGGGAATCAGATGTCAAATGAAACACACAAGAAGGAAAAATGGATCAGGACAGGAGTGACACAAACTCAGGACCCATGTGCTGTCAGTCCTCTCTTCACAAAGATAGCACCCAGGGTTTGTTGCAGGCTTGAATAGACAGACGACAAAGTCCACAGCCTTCCCTTTCCCACAAGGCGTGGCAAAGGGAGGGAACGTACTTAAAGAAAATTACAGAGCCCAGTGCCAGACAGAGTTTCCTACCAGCCAAACTGAATGACCGTTTTGGCCTGTGCTGCATGGGTGTCTATTGAGGTTGAACCAGTGCCACATGGGTATCTACTGAGGCTGAATCAGTGCCACACAGGTGTCTATTTAGGCTGAAACAATGAAGTTAATGAAAAGTGAAGGAAGGGAAGGAGAAAGGAAGAAGAAAGAAAAAGAAAGACACAACAAATAGAAGACCAGGAGGGAAGGGAAAGCATTGTCCAGGCTGGGTTGTGAGGAATCTCAGGGAGGCTGGAGGAAGAACTCACCAGTCATAGCAGCGCTGAATCAAAACTTCAGGTGACTTCCTGTCAGCCACGAAGGGGTCACGTCCCGCTGTCCTGCTGGCTCACAAGCCTCCCTCCACAGAGGAGAAAAAAGCTCCCCATGTCTGGTGATCCCAGATAAGCCCTGAATGAATATGTTACTGACCATGAGTTCTTGGGCTCTTAATGCAATAGGACATGAGGCCGACAGAGTTCTCCCAGACAAGGCTTCATTGGAGCTTATGTCCGGCGATGAGGGAAGCAGCATGAGAGAGAGAGAGAGAGAGAGAGAGAGAGAGAGATCAAGAGAGAGAGAGAGAGAGAGAGATCGAGAGAGAGAGAGAGAGAGAATTCCCTGACTGACTCTGAAAAGAGCTGGTTGGGATTTTGTATTAGGCAAAGCATGGAAATTGATACAAGGGGTAGGGTATGCATACTGGACTGGGCAAAGCACATGATGGGTAGGGTGTGCAGGGCAGTGTATGTGGTTACAATGGTCATCTTGAGTAATGGGCCACCTGGTGGTCTGGCCAGGAGCATCAAGGCTGCCATTCCTTCCTGAGGTGGGACACTCCACAACCTTGGTTTGATAGTTTGGATCTCCTAAGGCCAGTTCCTGGAATTCTTTAAGTAAAAGGCATGGTTAAACATTTTGAGAGCTCAGTGGAACAATATAGCATGACTAAAGCCTTGGGGTTAGCGGGTATGGTATCAGTGAGGTAGTGGTGTGGGTTTTGTGATCACTGGGAATGTATGAAAGAATGCTCTAGTAGGGATGAGCTGGAGCCAAGCCTCATTCCTACTCTGTCTCATAAATACTGTTGATTTTTCTGTATTCATCTTCTGACAAGCTTGCTTTTTTGACCATTTAATTGTTTTTAAATTTCTTGAGTTGGGCACTTAGATAATTTGTTTCAGTCTTACTACTCTCGTGATATACACTATTCAACCTTTAAGATAGCTGTTGATCATGTTGGTAGTATTGATAGCAGCATATATTTCTTTCCTTTGCATAGTTTTTTCTTTAGACATAACTATAAGTTTGGAGTTCTCAAAATACCTTGGTGAAGCATGATATCTGTGCTTTGAGTGATGTGATGTGACATCACTTAGTGGAAGAGGGTGAACTAAACACCCCTGGTTCTTAGGGTCCTTGTAAAAATATTGAGAGATACTATCACATAGAAATTTCTTATGTCAACTGGAGATAGAACAGGTTAATACTAGTGGGCCACCAATCACGTATGGAGATTCTTGCCTCTGCAGGTCATTGTTTTGTTGGTATGGAGAGCAAGATGTCATTTGGCGGTGCACAGATTCTCCTGCTCTTTTATCAGTATAGAGAGAACAAGTACACAAACAATGGGAATTTTGTTTGTTGTCACTAAAATAGTTCATCAAATGAAACAGTAGTTTTCATCATTAGATGAGCGTAGGGATTCTTTCTTTTTTGGTATTTTGGAGGAAAATACTTGTCTTTTGGGGTTAAGTTTTAAACCATATTGATTGTTCTCTGATACAACTGGGAACTCGCAGAGGTGGTTTGTCTAGTGGATTTACATCTTTGGGGTCTATTTCTAAAAATAACCAAGACCAACTTGTCATAGTTATTTGATGTATTTGATAAAACGTGGGGACTATGTGTCTCTTTTTTTCCCAACATTTTGATTGTTGTTTAGGTTAAACTTGAAGTAATGATCACCAGCTTATACATAACTAATCTGATGGTTTAATGCCAACCTGTGCCGACTAGATTTTGCATTACATTCTAAGTTCCTTTCATAGACCCTGAAGGTTTTGAGAAATTACCGTTTTGATTTTCATAATGTCATTTCGACCTGAGGACTTTTTTAAGAGTTAAAAAACTTGGTGGTTTATTAAATGTCATGGAGAGTTGAAATCCAGAATAAACTTAGACATTGTTTTTTTCACTCCTTTGATTAGGGATTCTGTCTGTGGAAAAAATATAGATAGTGGTTGATACCAGTTTTGTGTTCATAGAGATTTGAACTAAGTCTTTTACATGTTTCCTTTTAGGTTATTGATTATATCCTGCCACCCTTGGTGTCCTTGGTTCAAAGCCAAAATGGTAAGTGTGATGACACCAGCAATAATTCCATCAGCTACACATTCTGTTTTCATTCTATCTCCATGGAGTCACATTCTTGGCATTTTTTTTTCTTTCAAGTGGAGTGGAGACTCTTTAGCTTGCGGTTGCTCTCAGAAACCACGTCTCTACTCATGAACCAGGAGTTTGGGGATGGCAAGGAGAAGGCCAGTGTCGATTCTGACAGCAATCTTCTGGCTCTCATTCGAGATGTCTTACTTCCCCAGTAAGTATCATGCAGTTGTATTCATACAGGGAAGTGTAGGCTACCCAGGAAGCTTCTGTCAAACGAGGTTCAGTGATGGGGTTGGGGTCTTGATGTCCTTATATTTATACACATATGCTTGTGTACTCATTGTAAAAAAAGTTTAGAGACAGATGCAGGAACTGTTAGACTGCAGAAGACCCAGAAGAATCTCAGTTCATCTTCGAAGACATCCATTTAAAGCTTAATCTGTTTTCTGCCAGAAGCATGATTTTGAAGTTATGCAGATTTAAAGGTGTTCATGGCTCAAGGGGTGAGGGTTATGATTGAAGATCAATATTACAAGACTACTGGAACATGAAATTGAGACTTCTGGCTCTACTCAGAAATAATAGAGATAGAGGTAATGCCTTTCTCCAAATTCTTGGAATAGAACTTAGGTTTAGTTCTGAGCAGGACTTTCTCAGGGGTTGGGTGGAGGTGGCAGAACAGGTAATGAGTATTCATCAAGAGAAAGGGGTTTTGTATTCTTTTACTCCATTGCTCATAGAGCAAACACACAGCAGGATGACTACTGAGAGCACCTAATGCAAACATGCGAAACCCCAAAATCTCACCTTATAGTTGAGGGGACACTGTCAATTTTATCAAAGCTAGTTCCAAAAAGTATATGCCATATGTTGATATTAAAGAAGATTTTGTGAAATTAAACGAATGCTAGATTGTATATCATACATTAATATGCCTGCCTGATCATGGCTTTCTTCAGGGCCTCGACCGCAGTCTGGGTCGGTTTGGCAGGTTTATAAGAATGACAGCCTAACTTAATGCTTCCCTTGACTGTTTCAACTTCTTGAGACCCGCTGTTCTCATTTAAAAAAAAAAAAAAAAAAAGATCATAATAAGCACACCAGATGTAATTATATTCTGATTTTGGCCAATGTTAAGAGTTTGAACTCTCTCATATAATATTAGGTTCACATTAAAGAAAACCCAAATAACTGAAATTGCCAGTTGCTACAGATGAAGCACTCAACTACTCCAGTTGGTTGAGGAAGGTACCTCATAGTAAGTGTGTGGGTGTTCTGTGTCGACCCTTCCACTGTCTGGGGGAGCCTGTCTTGATTGACTGGAGCTTGATCTGTAATGGCTTGATTTCTAGGCCAGCCTCTTGTTTGTTTTTTCCTTTTTACACTTCTGCAGTTGGTTTCAGGGACAGCTCTGATAATTAATATGTACTGTAAGAGTACTTTTGATGCCCAAAGTAAGACAATTATTTGAAACTTTGTCATGTGGAGTTTGCTCAGTGATAAAGTGTCAATAAGTAACTTTTCAGTTACGTTTGTTATATGTGAGTGTATGTCTGTGATCTACACTTATGTGAATTCAATTAAAGATTATACCCTTCTTTAATGGGATTAATGTTTCTAGTGTATTTTATGCTTCTAAAAGTGTTCATATATAGTTATATGCATCTTTCTGACAAGAAAATGCCTTAAATGTAGTTTTTGTACAAAATATGATATTTAAAGGATGTGTCTTGAGAGCTGGGTTCAGTGGCTCGTGCCTGTAGTCCCAGGTATTTGGGGAGCTGAGACTGGAAGATTGCCTGAGCTCAGGAGTTTGAGGCCAGCTTGGGCAGCATAGCAAGGCTCTGTCTCTTAAGAAAAAAACAAAAACAAAAAGAAAATATATGCTTTGGATATCTGCTATGTAAAAACTTGTAGAGAGGCATTTTCAGGACTGAGATGTCTCCTCCACACAGTAGGGATCAGATTTACTCCAACAGGACTTCACTAATAGCTTTTTAGTTTACTAATAGCTTTTTTAAAGCTCTGTTAATCTGAAACCACATTTCTGTATGTCTGAAGTCTGCCCAGTTTTGGAACAGTTTGTGAAATAAAAAGTGCTGACTCTAAATCAGTGATCTTGTGTTACTCATTGAGCTGGAATAAATATTTCCTTTAGTATGAGTCTTTACTTTTTCTAGAGATGAGGAATTAAAGAGGAAAATGTAAATGTAAACCGCATGGCAGTTCAAGAGCATTAAAAATGTAGATGAGTTCAAGCTTTTATTACACAACTTGAAATGCACTTCAGATAATGGTATGCAATTTATTTGGATGCGATGCAGAATGTTTTCAAACCTTTCACACTGATTCGGTTGTGATGTATAAGCCTTGGGTCTGCATTTCAGTCTCCAAGCCTTAGTTTTCTCATCTGTAGAACAGGGATAATAGTACCTACCTTAGAAGGTAATCGTAAGGATTAAATAGGATGCTTCTTTTGAAACACTTAGTACAGTGTGTGGCAAATAGTATCCTCTTGACAAGTGTTTAGCACCATGACTGTTATTATTAGGCTCATTATTTTAATCTCATATTAATCTTTGAAGATTGTAATAGGGCAATAATAGTAATGGTACATACTTCATAGAAATGAATTGGCCGTTAAAATATATAATGCTTTTTGTGCGTTCCTGGCATATATAGTAAGGGCTCAATAGATGTAATGTTAAAATTTTTAAAAATGAAATGTAAGTAACACATTCATTTAACCTCCTTAACTCTGGAGAACTAGAACCTTGGCAAGGAGTTTCATCTTTGAAGATAACTCTTGGTAGTTATAAGTTTAGAAATATTAATAATGGAAAATTCATGCTCTCCATTGAGTATACAAATATAATAGCTTATGAATTAAGTTACTAGAGTCCATGGGAACTATGTAGCACCCACTTCAATTTGGCAAGTAGACATATTGGTGTTGATACATTTTATTTTGTTAAAGTTTTAGCTTTCCCTTGACCTTAAACAATACTTTTGATAAAGCCACCGTGACAGCCTTTTCAGGCACATGTGTGGTAGGCTCTCCAGTTTGCACAGGGAAGTATTGTATTATTCAAGACTTTATTTGCAAACAGTAACACCCAATTCAAATTAACTTATAAAATAATGTATTTGCTCACATGACTGAGAAGTCAAAGACTTGAGGATACGGCTGGATTTAGGGGCTTGATTTCTGTCTGTGCTACTCCGTTTTTGTGTCTTTCTCGCCATCTTTTTGCTCTGCCTACATCTACTCTGCTTTGTTCTCAGATAGGCTCCTATTCTCATCCACTTGGTAGGTAAATGGTTCCTGGCAGAGAGGGTAATCCTAGAGAAAGGGTGGATGTCTTTTCTAATACTTCTGGAAAAATGCTCAGGAAGAACAATAATTTAATCTTGTTAAGTACCATGTAGTACCCATGTTCCAGGTGCTTCTCAGAGCTGCTGTGTAATATGAACAAAAGCTCAGTTGTAAGAATAAATATCTGTATGAGGGCTCTCCAGAGAAACACAGCCAGTAGGAGCTGTGTGTGTGTGTGTGTGTGTGTGTGTGTGTGTGAAATAAAGATTGATTTTAAGAAATCGGCTCGCATGATTACAGAGGTTGAGAAGTCCCAAGATCTGCGTTTGACAAGCTGGAGACGTCTCCCAGGAGATCCTGTGGTGGTGTAGTTGCTGTCTGAAAGCTAGCAGGCTAAAGACTGAAGAAGAGCCAATGTTTCTGTTCCAATTAAAAGGCAAAGAAGACCTGTGTCCCAGTTCAAGGCAGTCAGGCAGGAGGAGTTTCCTCTTACTCAGCCTTTTTGCTCTTTTCAGGTCTCTGATTGGATGAGATTCACCCACGTTAGGGAGGGCCACTTGCTTCCCTCAGTGTACCGATTCAAATGTTAATCTCATCCAGGAACACCATCACAGCCATACCCAGAAAAATGTTTGACCAAATGTCTGGGTACCCTACTTATTGAGTAACTTGACAAATAAAGTTAACCATCACAACGTCTATCATAATACCATGAATGAACTGCGTACTATTTAAGTTGATGAATTAATATCAAAGAATCATTATCCTTTCTCATGTGCATGCTTTACTTTCTAAGCAATGAACTTTAGGGGCCGAGCGTGGTGACTCTTGCCTGTAATCCCAGCACTTTGGGAGGCTGAGGCTGGCAGATCACGAGGTCAGGAGATCGAGACCATCTTGGCTAACATGGTGAAACCCCATCTCTACTAAAGATATAAAAAATTAACTGGTCGTGGTGGCAGGTGCATCTAGTCCCAGCCACTTGGGAGGCTGAGGCAGGAGAATGGCCTGAACCCGGGAGGCGGAACTTGCAGTGAGCCGAGATCGTGCCACTGCACTCCAGCCTGGGTGACAGAGCAAGACTCCGTCTCAAAAAACAAAAACAAAACAAAACAAAAAGAATGAACTTTAAAGTATTTGTTTAGTGCCTATCACATGTGGATTATAATACCATTTATAAGGAGATAGTATTTGAGTTAGACTTTGAAACCTGAGTATTACTGGATAGAAAACAGATGGGGCTGCTGGGCGCACCGGCTCACTCCTGTAATCCCAGCACTTTGGGAGACCAAGGTGGATGGATCACCTGAGACCAGGAGTTTGAGACTAGCCTGGGCAACATGGTGAAACCCCATCTCTAGAAAAAAAAATACAAAAATTATCCAGGCGTGGTGGCGCATGCCTGTAGTCCCAGCTACTCAGGAGGGTGAGGTGGGAGAATCACCTGAGCCCAGGGGTGTCGAGGATGCAGTGACCGTGATTCTACCACTCCAGCCTGGGCAATAGAGTGAGACCCTGTCTCAAAAAAAAAAAAAAAAAAAAAAAAGTGGCGAGCGGGCAGGCACCCCAGGCCGGAAGGGGATAAGCAAAGCTATGGAAGAGGCAGGAAGCAGTCTAGCTGGTTTCTAGCAGAAACCTGCACATTGAGAGTCAGGTGAAATAAGCTGGAGAGACAATATTTTCTCTCTTCATCAGTTCATTTACTCACTTGATACTAAATGTATCTTATTTCACAGGCATGTTTCTAATTGTTGGAAATATTAATGACCAAGATAGGGATAGCCTCTGCCTTTTTACAGAGCTTAGTCTCTGACAGTTCCAAGAATTTCAGAAGTTTTTTTTTTTTAAACTGAAGAAGTTTGTAAGTCATGTATGTACAAATGTTTGCTGAAATATTAAGTTTATATTGAAGCCACCTTTATTAAACTTTGGGCCTATATAATGTTAGTACATCTGGAGGGAGCATGTGTTGTTTCTGAAACTGTGCTTTGCTTTTGAGTTTTACAATTCATAGTTTCTAAAGCTCAGGGTTTCTCAACACTCTGTGCCTTTAGGACAGTATTTCCCATGACCTACCCATTTATATCTTTCTGAGCTCTAGTGCTCCTTTTATCACAATTTTAGAAATACCGTTTAATTAAGGACATTTTCACTAAGGTCAAGAAAAGGATACTTACCATCAAAACTTTTATATAACTTTAGATTCTAAGTATTAATATAATACAAGAAAATTTAACTGTAGATGTCTGGTTAGTTTTCTGTTGATACATAATGAATTACCACAAACTTAGTGGCTTAAATCAATGCCCATTTATTAGGTCACAGCTCCGTAGGTGAGAAGTCTGCCACAGTGTCCCTGGGTTCTCTGCTCAGGTTCTCACATAACTGAAATCAAGGCATCCCCTGGGCTGAGTCTAGAGGCTCTGGAGAGAAATCTGTTTCCAGGCTCATTTAGGTTGTTGACAGAATTTAGTTTCTTGTGTTTGTATTAGTTTCTTAGTGCTCCTGTAACAATTTATATACACCAACTATCTTAAAACAGTAGGAATTCATTCTTTAACAGTTCAGGAAGCCAGAAGTCTGAAATCAAGGTGTTGGTGGCGTTGGTTCCTTCAGGTGGCCCTGAGGGAGAATCCGTTCTGTGCCTCTGATGTCTGCAAGTGATATTTGGTTTGTGATGGTATCACTCCAGTTTATGCTTCTGCTTTCATACGGCTTTCTCCCTTGTGTCTCTGTCTCAGTTTTTCCTCTGCCTTTCTCTTATGGGTATGCCATCACTGGATTTAGATTTAGCGCCCATCCTAAATCCAGGATGATCTTTTTCTTTGTTGTTTGTTTGTTTTGTTTTGTTTGAGATGGAGTCTCCCTCTGTCACCCAGGCTGGAGTGCAGTGGTGCAATCCCGGCTCCCTGCAACCTCTGCCTCCCCGGTTCAAGAGATTCTCCTGCCTCAGCCTCCTGAGTACATGGGACTAAAGGCATGTACTACCATGCCCAGCTAATTTTTATATTTTTAGTAGAGACGGAGTTGCCTCATGTTGGCCAGGCTGGTCTCCAACTCCTGACCTCAAGTGATCTGCCCGCCTCTGCCTTGCAAATGCTGGGATTATAGGTGTGAACCACCATGCCCAGCCTAACCCAGGATGATCTCATCTTGAGTTTCTTAACTACATCTTCAGAAACCTCTTTCTTTTTCTTTTTTTTTTTTTTTTTTTTTTGAGATGGAGTTGTGCTCTGTCACCAGACTGGAGTGCAGTGGAGCGATCTCGGCTCACTGCAACCTCCACTTCCCGGGTTCAAGCGATTCTCCTGCCTCAGCCTCCTGAGTAGCTGGGACTACAGGCGTGTGCCACCACGCCCAGCTATTTTTGTATTTTTAGTAGATACGGGGTTTCACCATGTTGGCTAGGATGGTCTCGATCTCTTGACCTTGTGATCAGCCTGCCTCAGCCTCCCAAAGTACTGGGATTACGGGCGTGAACCACCATGCCCCGCTGCCAGAAACCCTTTTTCTAAATAAGGTCACATTGATGTGTTTTTTGGGTGTTATTACTTAGACATACTTTTTTGGGGGGCAATTACTCAACCCATGGTGCATTTATAGGATTACAGTACCCATATCTGTGCTGCCTTATGTGCCTTAAGGTACCTGCATTTCTTCTTACAGAATCCCTCCATCTTCAAGCTGAAAATGATGTGTCAAATCCTTGTCATGCTTTGACTCTGTCTGACTTCATATTTTGCCACCAGCTTGAGGAAACTCTGTACTAACTAAGTTGGTGATACTGGCCATGATAATCTTTATCTTGTGGTTGTTGTTTGGATGTGAATCTTGACCTTGCCTATAACTTGGTGTGTATGCACTCACTTCTTCCTTTTTTCAAGATAGTTGGAATGCCAGTGTCATAACTCAGTTATCTGTGTGATTAATGAGCAAAGATTTGCTTCTTTTCTGGGAGAAAAGGTACCACATATACTCAGAAAATCACCATGATTTTTATTCAGCTGAGAGACGAGATTTAATTTTAAAGGTTTATGCAGAAGAGAAGAGGCAGTGTTTAATGCAACTTAAGCCCAAATTGACCTTATTAATTAAAATCAGCACCTCTCAGAAGTTCAATATCAAAGTTATTATCAATGAAATGTCAGTACTGAAAGTAGTCTTATGCTGACTATTTGGACATTTTTTTCTGAGATGTGTTACATAAGGTGAGGACATTTCTCTTTTAGTATTTATCTGTAAATGGGACTAGATTTTTCACTCAGGAAACACCATTGCTTATTATTGGGGAGGTGGAAATTTTCATACTCCTATGAATGTAAATCTAATTTGTATTAGTACTACATCGTGTGATTGTGCATATGCAGTTCAAGATCCTTCCAGTCTTCCTCACTGCCTCTTTTTTTTCTTTTTAAAATTAATTCATTCCATAAATACATATTAAGTGACTTCCATGTGCTAGGCACTGGGGATGCAATGGTTAAATTCCCACCCCTCAGTGAGCTTACATTCCTGTGGTCAAGACAAAGCAATAAAGAAATAAATGTGTGGGATGACTTCAGCTAATTGTGAGTACTATAAAGAAAAATATGAAACATTGTAAGGGGAGAGTGTGTGTCGGTAAGGGGAATGAGGGAGGGGCTGGCTGTTTTAGATAGCATAGTCAGAAAAGGCTTAAGTGATGTTGCAAGCTGTGGGAAAAATATGCTGTGCGATTTGCCTTTGGTAGACTGGAACCATTTTGCCAACATACATGTTAGTTATATATATATATATATTTTAGCTTTGAGTGTTTGTATTGAAAAGAGATCATGCTGATATAAATGTGCTTACAATATTTTATAACAGTATGACATTGAACATTTCTCTCCTGGGGAAAATGAGTACAGCCCTTCTTTTTTTGTAATTCTCTTGTGACCTGTAAAATTATCAGGGCCATAATAACTTCATAAATTATTAAGGCTTTGTTTTTTAGAATCTGAGAAAGGAATATATTCCTTACAAATTAGAATGGCATTTCCTTTTAGGAACTGGAATTTATCTATCAGTGGCAACACACTGTAGGGTTGTTTAGTTGCCTTATGAATAATGTCCAGCAAAAGTCTTGAGTTTGACTACCTGATTTCTCTGTTTGTGGCTCAAAGGACACTGGGATGGTTCTGTCTTGCTTCTTTGTCTCCCTTAGCTATAAACATTCTATGTTAAAATAGGTATGAACTTGACCATCTTTGATAAGAATCACAATAGAAAGGAGTATTTTATTTTTGTGTTTTGTTCTTTACTTAATTTTTTTTAATTAAAAAAAGAAAGTTTTGTCTGGGTATGGTGGCTCACACATGTAATCCCAGCATTTTGATAGGCTGAGGCAGGCAGATTGCTTGAGGCCAGGAGTTCGACACCAGCCTGGGGAACATAGTGAGACTGTCTCTACAAAAAATTAGAAAAAATTAGCTGGGCATGGTGCTGTGTAGCTATAGTCCTAGCTACTTGGGAGGCTGAGGTAGGAGGATCACTTAAGCTCAGGAAAGTCAAGGCTGCAGGGAACTGTGATCGTGCCACTGTATTCCAGCCTTGGTGACAGAATGAGACCCTGTCTTAAAACATAAAAATTTTGGATATATTATATTTGTACGTATTTATGGGCACATGTGAAATTTTGTTACATGCATGGAATGTGTAATGATTAAGTCAAGAGTATTTGGGGTATCTTATTACCCAAGTGTTTAGTATTTCTATGCGTCAGTATATTTCAAGTCCTCTCTTTTAGCTATTTTAAAAGTAGAATACATTGTTGTTAACTACAGTTACTCTACTTCTCTATCAAAGAGTAGAGCTATTCCTTCTAGTTAACTGTATGTTTGTACCCATTAACCACCTTTTCTTCATTCCCCACTCTGCCTATACATTCTCCCTAGTGTCTGGAATGTATCATTCCACCCTCTAACTCTGTGAGATAAACTTTTTTGGCTCCCACATATAAGATAATGTGGTATTTGTCTGTCACTGCCTGGCTTATTTCATTTAATGTAATGACCTCCATTTCTCCATTTCATCCATATTGCTGCAAATGACATGATTTCATTCTTTTTTGTGGTTGAAGAGTATTCCATTGAATATGTATCTCACATTCGTTGATGGACACTAGGTTGATTCCTGATCTTTTCTATTGTGAATAGTGCTGCAAGAAACATGGGAATGCATGTGTTTCTTTGATATACTGATCTCTTTTCCTTTGGATAAATACCTAACAGTGGGATTGCTGGATCATGTGGTAGTTCTATTTTAAGTTTTTTGAGAAGTCTCCATACTGTTTTTCATAATGGCTATATTACATTCTCACAACATTGCATAAGAATTCCCCTTTCTCAGCATTCTTGCCAATATCTCTTATTTTTCATAGCCATTTTAATCAGTATAAGATGATATCTCATTGTGGTTTTCACTTGCATTTCCCTGTTGATGTGATGTTGAGCATTTTTTCACGTACCTGTTGGCCATTTTTATGTCTTCTTTTGAGAAATATTTATGTCCTTTGCTCACTTTTAAATGGGATTATTATTATTATTATTATTATTGGTTTTTTACTGCTGAGTTGAGTTCCTTATATATTCTGGATATTAGTTCCCCTCTTGGTTGTGTAGTTTGCAAATATTTTCTCACAGTAAGCAGATTGTCTCTTATTTTTTGAATAAAGTCAACAACAAACTGTTGACTTTATTGTGCTGCGTAGAAGCTTTTAAGTTTAATATAGTCCCATTTGTCTGTTTTTGTTTTTGTTGCTTGTGCTTTTGATGTCTTAGCTATAAAATCTCTCCCTAGACCAATGTCCTGAAGAGTTTTCCCTATGTTTTCTTTTAGCGGTTTTATAGTTTCAGGTTTTATGTCTTTAATCTATTGTGATTATATATGATGAGAGACAGGTCCCGTTTCATTCTTCTGGATATGGTTTTCCAGTTTTCTCAGTACCATTTATTGAAGAGAGTGTCCTTTCCTCAGTGTGTGTTGTTGATGGCTTTGTTGAAGATTAATTGGCTACAAATGTGTTGATTTGCTTCTTAGTTCTGTATTCTGTTCCATTGATCTGTGTGTCTATTTTTATACCAATACCATGCTGTTTTAGTTACTATAGCCTTGTAATATATTTTGAAGTCAGGTAGTGTGATGCTTCTAGATTTATTCTTCTTGCTCAGGATTGCTTTGGCTATTCTGGCCTTTTTTGTTTTTGTCATTGCATATGAATTTTTAGATTATTTTTCTATTTCTGTAAAAAATGACTTTGGTATTTTCATAGAGATTTCATTGTATCTGTAGATTGCTTTGGGCAGTATGATCATTTTAATGATGTTAATTCTTCCGATCTGTGAGCAAGGGGTGTTTTTCACCTTTGATAAATCTTTTGTAGATAAAAATTTAACTTCAGATAATTTTCATCAAAAGCATCATCATATTCTACCTTATTTCTTTTACTTAATCATTGTATAATGTTTTGAGTCTGTGCCTAAATTGGCACATTTAGGTACAGTGATCTCCCTCTTTGGGTTACTAACTACCGAAATGTAAATTGGGATAGTTTGGGAGTCAATGGTAGGTAATAGAGCATAAAGATAAATATTATTTGCTCCCTCTCAATCAGGATAGTCAGGATAATTCTACTACTTCAGTTCTTCGCATGTTTTGTAAATCTTGAGTGTTATTTAAGTGATTTCTTTTATCTATTTTAGGCTTTCTTTTTTTTTTTTTGAGGCGGAGTCTCGCTCTGTCGCCCCCAGGCTGGAGTGCAGTGGCCCGATCTCGGCTCACTGCAAGCTCCGCCTCCCGGGTTTACGCCATTCTCCTGCCTCAGCCTCCCGAGTAGCTGGGACTACAGGCGCCGCCACTACGCCCGGCTAATTTTTTTGTATTTTTAGTAGAGACGGGGTTTCACTGTGTTAGCCAGGATGGTCTCGATCTCCTGACCTCGTGATCCGCCCGTCTCGGCCTCCCAAAGTGCTGGGATTACAGGCTTGAGCCACCGCGCCCGGCCTATTTTAGGCTTTCATAATGACAATTTGCTGTTGATCTAATTGAAGAGACAACCCAGAAGAGAGTAGAGCTTACTATGTGCAATTATATTTAACATTTATTTTGAAGTACCTGCATTTCTTTTACTTAAAAAAGTGTGTATATGTGTATATACATACACGTGTATGTATATACATATATACATACCTATATATATGAGTATATATAGGTTTTCCCACCTGACTGTCCATTTCACTATTCATTTATGTATCCATTTAACTACTGATATACTTTTATCTGTGTATCCATGCAAAACACCAGAGAATCACACAGAGCTCAATCACATAAAACTCACAAGACTGGGAAGTCCTGAAGTTAACTATTGTTTGATTTATACCTAATTTTATTTTATAAAGTTTTGAAGTTGACTAAAGATGTCACCTAGTTCACATTTTGAAAGACACTGTGCAGAAAATGCCAAGAAGAATCAGCCATCTACCCCTTTCTTGTAGCAGTCTAGAGGAATGTACTTAACCTTCTCAAAAGTTAGATTTTACCTCAATATCCTTGCTATTTGGCAGCCTGCTATTTACCTAAACCCAGAATATCTCTTTCCACACACATCTCTGTAAACTTAAGCCTCAGATCCATGTCGCATTCTATTAGATTTTCATTTTAACACATTACCTTCCTCAAATCCTTCCCTTGCTTAGAAACATTTTAACCTAAAGATTGTAGAACACATTAACAGTATTTACCCAACTATTCAAGACTCTCAACGTTTTGCTTCTTGCCTGCCATTTTAAGTTAGTATCTTCCTGCTTCATTCTATGGTTTCTTCATTCCTGGTGAGATTTACTTAGCACTTTCTGAAATTCTCTGTTTGGAACCTGTCTGTCCCCACTATTCCTCGACATTGTATTGTTATTATCTATGTCTGTGACTGTATCTACATTTATATAACACTATATTATTGGCTGTCTTATAAAATTATCTATACCTACATTTGTAGATGTACTAAAAATCATTTGAACAATTCCCAATCACTGAATATCTAGGAGTTCCCCAGTATTATACATTATATATAATGCTACAAAAACCATTTTTTATGGCTACATCCTTGGACACATCCTTGTTTCCTTTTGTAGAATCTCTAGGGATAGAATTTCTGTGTTAAAATTCATATACATTTTGGCCAGGCATAGTGGCTCACTCCTGTAGACCCAGCACTTTGGGAGGCCAAGGCGGGAGGATCCTTAGAGCCTAAGAGTTTGAGACCAGCCTGGGCAACATAGTGAGGCCTTGTCTCTACAAGAAATAAAACAATTAGGTTGCATGAGCCTGTGATCTTAGATACTTTGGGGTGGGAGTGGGGAGGGACCTGGGCTGAGGTTGGGGGAATTCTTTGATCCTGGAAGGTTGAGGCTGCAATGAGCCATGATCTTACTAATGTACTCCAGCCTGGGCAACAAAGGAAGACCCTGTCTTTCCTCCCAACCCTCAAAATTATATGCATTTTAAAGGTATTTAAAACATTCTGCCAATTTTTTTAAACAGGATGAACAGTTTATATTACCAGCTTCCCTTTATGAAACTGCCCATTTTATTGTACCCTTGTTAGCTCTAATTTGCATTCCTCCAGATGTCGATGACATAGACCATTTCTTCCCCATGCTTCTTGGCCATTTATTTCCTTCTTTGTGAATTGTGTCCATTTTTCTGTGGTTTGTTTATTGATTTGCGGTAGCTCTTTATATAGTAAGAATATTAACTTTTTTGTTTTACCCACATTCTGCAAGTTATCTTTTCCTCATTTGGTTTGTTTATGGTGGTTTTGCCATTGAGAAATATTTAAATTAAGAACTTCAAGGTGGCCGGGTGCGGTGGCTCACACCTGTAATCCCAGCACTTTGGGAGGCTGAAATGGGTGAATTATGAGGTCAGGAGATCAAGACCATCCTGGCTAACACGATGAAACCCCGTCTCTACTAAAAATACAAAAAATTAGCCGGGCATGGTGGTGGACGCCTGTAGTCCCAGCTACTCGTAAGGCTGAGGAAGGAGAATGACGTGAACCCAGGAGACAGAGCTTGCGGTGAGCTGAGATAGAGCCATTGCACTCCAGCCTGGGGGACAGAGTGAGACTCCATCTTAAAAAAAAAAACTTTAAGGTTATAAGTATTTTTCTCATTCATTTTACGTTTGTTATGCTAAAGAGGCCTTCTTGCCCAACAATATGTGAATATTTACTCATTAGTATTCTAATAAAGTCAAAATTTTTTCCTTAAAATTTTAATTTATTAGAGATATATTTTCTTGAGATATGGTCTAACCAGTCTAACTCCCTTTCTAAATTTACTCTTTCCTATCCAGTGCTAGGTGTTACCTTTCTTTTCTTTTGATTTATAGTCATGCGCCATATGGGAGTACCTTCTGAGAAATGGTGCATCATTAGGCAGTGTTATCATTGTGAAGACATCATGGAGTTTACCTTATACAAACCTAGGTGGCACAGCCTACTACACCCCTAGGCTCTATGGTATAGCCTTTTGCTCCCAGGCTGCAAACCTATGCAGCCTATTACTGCACTGAATACTGCTGCTAACTGTAATACAATGATAAGAATTTATGTATCCAAACAGAAAAGATACAGAAAAATTTTTTTTATAAGACCACTGTTGTATATGCCATCTGTCGTTGACCAAAAATGTCATTATGTGGCACATAACTGTATGTGTATATTCTTTATTCCACCCTATATGTAATAATTATTGTGGTTGTATAATGTATTCTAGCCTTTCATGTAGCAGAATCTTCCTCATTGTAGGAACATTCCTCAAACCCTGAAGTTTCTTGAATATTCTGGAATCACTGCTTCACATTCTCAGAGCACACTCTAGTGAGATGAAAATTTGAGTCTCTGACTTAATCCCTGCAGAGTGGACTTCTTTATTATACAGTTCCTTCTCCCTCCCCTCAACAAAATTGGAGACACTTCTCCACTTGACCAATTGTTTGGTCACATCCCTCAGAATATTTTCTCATGATAATCCAGAGTTGTTTATATACCAGTTTCAGTTTTCTCCCAGCTGACCTAATTGGGCACTGTCTATACCAGGCACTTGACAAGATGGGGATTTATTAATTATAGGATTGGTAATGAAGAATTAAGAGTTGGGGACTATCTCATCTTTAGCTTCTTGCCTTAGGTCCCGAATATGTGATTTTTAAAAGGGATTTTCTCTTCTTTGGAATGGATCTGAATTTAGTATGAATGGTCTTTCTTGCCTGCATCTTTCCTGTTTTGGTCTCTAGCAAGGACATCTTGGTTAGAGAAGATCCTAGAGAAAGAAGTGTGAGGTTCCAGGGCACCGTCTGGACAGGGCACTGTCAACAGTGATCTTAATCTCTGGCCAGCCTCAGGGCACTTGGAGTATTCCTCTCCAGCCCCTAGTTCATCAAAATGGGCCAGCTCTTCACTAGTCAATCTTCTCTGAGGCCATTTCAAGAGTCAGGGCTCATCACTATATATTTTTTTCTGCTAAGTTGCATTCAAAGGAGTGCAAGACTCAATTACTAGCTGCTTTTTCAAAGACAAGCTTAATAAATCACAGCCTACTTTTGGCTTGATCTTGCTGACCATTACAAACCTATCATTTCTTAAACTAAAATATATTCAGTATTTGTATTCTAAACGTGCCCAATATAAATTTTGCCCATCATTTTTTCCAACCGGAGGGAAACAGAGCAATATTCTTTGGGAAAATTCTTACGCGCAAGCTAGTGCAAGCTTTATTCTTCGCTCCTGTTTCAAGGTTAGATAACCTCAAACAACCTCAAGACACTTTGGTTTCAGCCAGTAATGTTTCAGCAGTGTTTTTTCTTTGTCTCTCTCTGTCTCTTTTTTTTTTTTTTTTTTAAGAGACAGGGTCTTGCTCTGTCACCTAGGCTGGAGTGTACTAGTACCATCATAGCTCACTGCAGCCTTAAATGCCTGGGCTCAAGCAATCCTCTCGCCTCAGCCTCCTGAGTGGCTAGTACTATAGGTGTGTGCCATTGCACCCAATTAATTAAAAAGAATCTTTTTCTTTTTTTATAGACAGGGTCTTACTATGTTGCCCAGGCTGGTCTCTAACTCCTGGTCTCCTGTAATTCTCCCACCTTGGCCTCCCAAAGTGCTGGGATTACAGGTGTGAGCCACCATCCCTAGCCAATGTTTTCTTTTTACATTTGGATTCTATATGTTTCAAGTCTATTTTAAGATATATTTTCCAGCCCTGTTGAGAATGTTTTTTTCTGTTGTATTTCTAAGTAGTTGTTGTCCATATTTCCTCTTGTGATTTCCACACAAGCACGTGAATAAGACAATTACTTGGGAAGCTTTATAAAAATTCACAGGCTTGTGGCTCCTTCCTTCTGTGATTCAAGTATGTCTTGGAGTGGGAACAAGGAGAGCTGGTTATCCAGGGTACATGAAGGACTCATCAGAAGTTTCTCACTGTCACTTCAGTTTGATTCTGCCTGGCCAGACAATTTCCAAATACTGGTAAGCAGTGGAAGAGGATTGTTATTTTATTTCTGACTTTAATGACAGTGCCTCTCAGTTTCCTTCTTAGGGATGTATGCCATAAAGCGTTAACTCATCATGTGTAGGGTGTTCAAACTTTGCACGTTCTAAAGAAACTGATCCTTGACTGCTGCCTGGGAGGTAACTTCCTGGCCTTGGAATATCCTCCCTGGTAAGAGTGCCTTTGAATACATGAGACCTTGAGCCATGCCTGATAATTTATGGTAGTAACATTGTGAGTTATGATGGGGGCCTTGGGCTACAACACATCAGCTTGACCTCTGGAGGAGCTAGAGACTGGGACACTAAGGTCAATACCACAAGTGATCCATGCCTACATGACCAACCTCCAGTAAAAGCCCTGGACACCAAGGCTCAGGTGAGCTTCTTTGGTTGGTAGTACTTCACCAGTGTTGCACACATTGCTACTGGGAGGAGTAAACACTGTACAACTCTACTGGGAGATGACAGCTGGAAGCTTGTCCTGGTCTCTCCTTGTCTGTGCCCTATGCGCCTCTTCTCTTTGCTGATTTTATTCTGCATCCTTTCACTGTAATAAACCATAGTTGGGAGTATAACAAGTTTTAAGAGTTTTGTGAGTCCTTCTAGCAAATTATTACACTTTGAGAATATTCTGACATACTCTTTACTCAAGATGGCAAGAACCTTTTATTTCAGAAGAATTCATAAAGGAACTAATGATCTCTCTCTAGTATGCCAAGTTGTGTCTTTTTTTAAACAAAATTTGAAGTAGATGTTAAATTTTATCAGACATTTTTATTATCCCTAAAGATGCTTCCTTGGTATTTGTTTTATTTATATGATAAAATATATTAACTGATTTCCTAATGTTGATTTTTTTCATTCTTGAAATTACTCACACTTGATATGTTTTATACATGGGCAAATCTTTTAACTACTATAATTTTAAAATTTAAGCAAATTTTCTAAAATATGATATTTCCTGACTTCTTAAACAGAACACTGCATTCCACTTAACACTGTCTTGACTCATTACCCCAGTTTTGGACATTGTGGTGTGTAGTGGGCTTCAGGTCCCATTTGAGTTTGAGCAACTTCTTACTCTGTATTAAATGCTCCACAGACTATTCTTTGCTTGGGGTTCTTGGGATTGATTTCTTTTATTTTTCTTATGCTTTCAAGTCCTACTTCTTATAATTCATTGGTTGCCTTCCTGTAATAGTCCCTCTCTTCTCTTTACTTAGCTCCTTTTTAATGGTTGTGGGCTTACAGGCTATATAATTAGGCTTGTTATACAGTGATTTCCAAAATGACAGTAAATAAGCTCTGAGTAAGCTTGGGGCCCTATTCTCTAGATGAAAGGCATCTGTTTTATTTCATAGATTTTTAAAATATCCAGTTAGGAATTTTAGAGATATTTTTCTCCCTTTTTAGTTGTTGGCTATTCCAAAGAATTAAATAATAAAATTGGTTAGTTTGTTTGTTTATTCATTTGATGCTTGTTTATTGAGCATCTACACAGTGCTGCATACTGGAGAGTAAACCTCGAATAGGTAAGATGTAGTACATAAATCAGCCTCTGCCTAGCAAATCACATGGGAAAACAATCTTGGGAAAACTTTGTTGTGGAAATTTTGATGAAAACATTTTGAGTTTTATTCTCTTTGGTAATACATTTAATTTAGGATTTAAAAAAAAAATTTTGTAAACAAAATATTGTCATTGGCTAGACATCTAGGAACTTGACTGTCAGAGTACACCCAATTAACACTTAGCTGATAAGGGTAGTTCACTGTGCCTCAACTGTTTGAGCAGACAGTCTGGTTTATGCTGAACACAGCTGCTTTCCTTCTGGGAATCTGGAATTTTTATACATTTTAGATAGAGGTTGCCTACATGACCAGTCCCTCATAAAAACTTTGGCCATTGAGTACTCAGTAGACTTCGTTGGGCAGAAATATCACACACATGTGCTGCATTTTCGTTGCTGGGGGAAGAGTGTGCTGTGTGTGACCCCTCATGGAAGACAGAGGACATAAGGAAACTGGCACATGACATCCTGTAGTCCTCTGCGTGCATCCTTTCCCATGTGATTCAGAGGTGGCCTTACAATGCTGCTGTGCTACATCTTAGCCATGCTGAGTCCTGTGAATTCTCTAGCGAGTCTCTGAATGTGAGAATGTTCTTGGAGACCTTTAACACAAACGCCTAGTGTTTATTGATCTCTTACTATATGCCCAGCTCAGTACTAATTGTTTTACATGGATTATCTCACTGAATCTTCCCAACAGCAATATTTTTTGAAGTAAGTGAGTATCATTATCAGCATTGGAGAGTGAAGTTGTTTCAAACTTCATGAGGTTAAGTAATACATTTATTTCAGTGTCTGTATATGTTTCAGATGTTTGTACCTTATGGTATATTATTTCTATTGTTCAGAGTAGCATTTAAGTGAGGACAACTACTGAGTTGTTTTTTCTTTTGTCTTTCTATATTTGGTTTATTCTCTTATTTCAATAGAGCATATTTGCCAGTAACTTTCTGAGAAGGGGCACATGAGAGGTAAATTACTTAAATCTTTATTAGTGTGTAAAATATCTTTCTGTCTCAAGCTAAATCGATAGTTTTGCTGGATATAGAATTCGAGGTTGGACAGAATTTTTCCTACTGAATACTTTTTAAATATCTTTATCATTTCAGGTATGAGCACATTCTTATAGAACCTGACCCGGTACCAGCCTATGCTCTGAAACTGCTAGTTGCGATGACTGAACACAACCCAACTTTCACAAGGTACTGGAAGTTCAAGTTTCTTTTTCTTGTGTCTCACCTATAAAATGAATTTTATGTGTTCTGAAAATGTTATTAAAGATGAGATGCCAAAAGACTAACGTTTGAGTTGTCAAAATCGTCATTTTTTTAATGTTTCATGGATTGTAATATCTGTCATTTATGCTGTTTTGACTCTCGTAGAAGTTTTAATTCTTATTAGAGTTGGCATACTGTGGAATGCATGCTGCTTTAAAATGGTAACTTCTCTTAAGAGATAAAACAATATATGTACTTTAAAATTGGTGCCTCATTTTGTACTGAGCAGTTTATTAAATCTCAATAGTATTTATCGACTATTATTTGCTACCATTTTATTTAGTTGACATGCTTTTTTTTCTGAGATGGAGTCTTACTCTATGTCACCCAGGCTGGAGTGCAGTGGCACCATCTCAGCTCACTGCAACCCCTGCCTCCTGGGTTCAAGCGATTCTTCTGCCTCAGCCTCCCGAGTAGCTGGGATTATAGGCACCCGCCACCATGCCCAGCTAATTTTTGTGTTTTTAGTAGAGATGGGGTTTCACCATGTTGGCCAGGCTGGTCTTGAACTCCTGACCTCAGGTGATCCACCCACCTTGGCCTCCCAAAGTGCTGGGATTACAGGCATGAGCCACCCCACCTGGCCGATATATATATATGTGTGTGTGTGTGTGTGTGTGTGTGTGTGTGTGTGTGTATATATATATATATTTTTTTTTTAAGTGGTAGAGAGCTTTTATCTTTATTGAAGGTATTGAATATGATGATGCCAAATTTCTTTAGAACTAGTTGCTGGGATGTTTTTAGTTTTGTGAAGAATAGTTTGTCTGAGAGGTCCACAGAAGGGAAAGAAAGGAGAAAGGAAGAGGTTCTTTTTGCTTTCAAACAAGAAAACTACTTTTCTTGTACAGGTGGTGTCTGAGGACCTTTTGGGATTTGAATACCATCTGTAGGTACAGTGCATCTCCAGGGCTACCAGTTGGTCTTTAACAAAGAACTAAATCACATAGCCCCTACCATCTTGATTTCCTCTGGTCTGCTGTCCAGTCACAGAAAGTACTGCATTATTATGAGCCACTATGACTGTTGTTACTAGCAAACAAGAAAGGCCGTTATTAGAAAGTGCTCATATCCAAAACACTCATCCCAGTGGGTGTGTCAGGACACATAGATTTGCTGTGACTGAGTCACAGGAGACAAGTTGCTCTTGGTCTTTTGGGTTTGGGTTATGGGGCTGTAGTAGTTCCCGAGCCTATTACCTTCCCTTATCCATTTCCAAAGGATGCCATGTAAATACTACCCTCTGTTCTCTGAGCCATGTTGCAAAATAATCTGGGGAGCACTAAACTAATACTCTTTTTATCTTTGCCAATTGGAAGCAAAGTGTTTGCTTCAGTGTTTCTATAGCCTTTTAGAGAGCCTGAGCAATGAGCCTTCCAAATTCATCACTCAGAAGGGATCATTCTCCATTCCTGAAGAAGAAATTTAATTCTAAAGACTGAATCTGTATTAGAAGTTGCATAAAAATTCAGATAGTTATTTCTTGCCTGGACTTTTGACATCATGTGCTAATACTGTATCCTAATTTTATCCTTTCATTAGATTGAACAGATTGCAATTACTTTTTTAATTGTAACTTTGGCTCATTCACGTGTCAAGTTTTCTAGACTTCTTTTCCTTCTTGCCAACTCTATTCAGCTTAATTTCCTTATATTGAGGAGAGAAACCCTAGAGAAGTAGAAACAGTTCTTTGGCCTCTATAGAATCTTTTTATCTTAAAAGTGATTAGAGACTAGGTTTAGAAGTCCATTTACTCTAGTTTTTAAAAAAAGTTTACAAGCAGACTTTAGTGGAATAGTTTTTGTATTTTCTTGTTTTGATCGAACAAGTAATATTTGAATATACTGTTTTTGCCTTAAATTCTAACAATAAAATCAAGAGATCTTCTTGGCTTCTCCATCCCCCACACCCTCTGCCTCACAGGTTTCTCCCTTAGGGGTAGTAATTGTTACTATTTTGGTGTATGTCCTCCTGAATTTTTTCTGGCTACTTAAATTCTGTCTGTCTGTCTGTCTGTCTCTCTCTCTCTCTCTCTCTGCCTGCCTGCCTGCCTATCTGTATGTATGTATATGAGTATATATATATGAGTATACACACACATATGTGTATATACCTGTGTATATGCCTCCTGGGTTCAAGCTATCCTCCTGCCTCAGCCTCCCGAGTAGCTGGGATTACAGGCATGAGTCACCACACCTGGCTAATTTGTTTTGTATTTCTTAGTAGAGACAGGGTTTCTCCACGTTGTTCAGGCTGGTCTCAAACTCCCAACCTCAGGTGATCCGCCTGCCTCGGCCTCCCAGACTGCTGGAATTACAGACGTTAGCTGCCACGCTTGGCCTCTTTTCTTTCTTTTATACACAACTAGCATGTTATGTATGTTTTTCTGCCCTTTGATTTTTTTCACTTAACTGTCTATCCTCTAGATTTGCTTCCGTATCAATACATAGAGAGCTTCTACATTGTATTTTACAGTGGTAAGATCTTCCATTGCATGGATATAACTTTTCTAGTGTCTAATGGATAGACTTGTTTCTACTCTTGTGTAATTGCAAATAATGAATACTCTCATAAATGTGTAATTTTGTATGCATGAATGTATATCTTATAGGATACTTCCTATAAATGTATTGAGTATCGAAGGAGAAATACATTGAACTTTTTTTTATATGGCCAAATTTTTTTCCCTTGGGTTTACCATTTTACACCTCCAAAGGACATATCTGAGGATGCTTACTTCTCTGCAAGTCTTGCCATCAAAACTCATTAAACTTTGCAATGTTGCCATTGTGACAGGTGAAATGAGTTATTTCAGAGTAATTTTAACATGTATTTCTCTTATGAGTGAGAATGACTGCCCCTTCATATGGTCAAGGAATGTGTATGTATCTTTTTCTTCTTATGCCCTTTGCCAACGGTTCCTTGGTCTGGGCAATGCTACTTTTCAAACCAAATCATCTTCTCTTGGCTTTCCATTGCACAAATACACCACAGTCACCCAATCCATTTTACTTTTAACAAAGTCTGGATTGTTCCATATTTTTGCTGTCATGAGGAGTGCAGCTATGAATATTCCTATGCAGGGGTAAAAATGCTGGGTCTGAGGGCTTGTGGTAATCCAGATCCAACGGATACACTGTACCATAAAGGAGTTTCCCAGGTGGGTTGTACCAATTTACATTTCTATCAGCATTGTTCAAGAGGCCCCAGCTGTCATGTAAGCTTTAAGTAAATAAATAAACAAACAGGTTTATTGAGATATAATTTACATGGATTAAAATCACTCATTTGAGGTATTTAGTTCTATGAGTTTTGAAGAAGGTACACAATTATGTAAACCACCATCACAATTAAGATAAAGAGGGTTTCTATCATTCCAAAATGTTCGCTTGTGCGCCTTTGAATGTTACCTCATAAAAATTCTGTTTGCTTGGGGAACATGACCACATTGATTTTATATTTCATTTTAATTTTAAAAATTTATTTTTCAGAGTTAATACATAACATGTTCAGAACTTCAGTATTTGAAAGGGTATACAGAGAAAAGCAATCCTTCCTCCAGAGAGAACCACTGCCGCCAGTTTGTGTGTGTGTGTGTGTGTGTGTGTGTGTGTGTGTGTGTGTGTACTGTTTTTCACATAGACAGTAGCATGCTGTCTATATCATTTCTGGACCTCTTTTAAAAATTAACAGTTTTATTGAAATGTAATTCATATACTATCTGTGCCACTCTTTTAAACAGATACATAGTGTTTCATTTTATCAATATTACATTTTGATTTAACAAGTCTCCTTTAGGTGAATATTTGTTCTTTCCTAATCTTTTAGTATTATAAAACAAAGCTACAGTTAATGAAATAGGACATTGATCATGTGTGTGAATATATGTGTACCATAAATGAGACATGGAATTGCTTATCAAAAGAGATTTAAGCAAGCGATTTCCAAACTTGGCTGTACATTAGTATCACTTGGGGAGCTTCTAAAAAATTTGAAGTCCAGGCCATACCCTAGGCCAATTAAATCACAATCTCTAGGGCTAGACACTGGCATCAGTAATTAGACGCTCCCCAGCTGTTAAATGTACAAACAAGTTTGAGAACCACTGGTCTAAGTATTTGTAATTTTGAGAGATGTTGCCAAATTTTCCCCAATCTAAGTTGTGCCAGTTTTCTCTCCACCATCTGTGTACAAGTGCCTATTAATTCAAAACCTTTATCAAATTAGTGTATATGTGATCTTTGCCATTCCCTTATTGTGACGATTAAGTCTTTGATATTAATTTCTAGTTTTATTGCATTGTGATCAGGTAATATTTTTTGTTCTATTTCTGTCTTATTATTTGCTTTGGCCTAATATATGGTGAATTTCTATGAATGCTCTGTTTATATGCTTACTGTAACCAAAAAAATTAGTCTTTGTGTTAGGGAATGTCACCCCTGATTTTGGCAAGTGCCTAAAATGGCACTCATTAACCTTAGAGATCCTCCCCAGTTATTTGGTATCAGTAGTGGTTTTTTTTTTTTTTTTTTTTTTAATGAAATGGAGTCTCGCTTTGTCACCCAGGCTGCGGTGCAGTGGTGCGATCTCAGCTCACTGCAACCTCCACTTCCCAGGTTCAAGTAATTCTCTGCCTCTGCCTCCCGAGTAACTGGGATTACAGGCATCCGCCACCACACCCGGCTAATTTTTGTATTTTTAGTAGAGATGAGGTTTTACCATCTTGGTGAGGCTGGTCTTGAACTCCTGACCTCATGATCCATCTACGTCGGCCTCCTAAAGTGCTGGGATTACAGGGTGTCAGTGGTTTTGAGGCAAAATGGTCAGCTACAGATGTACATCAAGTGTAGAGTGCCTTAATTGTTTGTGCAGATAGATTTCCAAATATGTAAAAATAACGATGAACAATTTGTTACAAATTTAACTTGCTTATTAATTGTATCCAACAGCATCATGTTCTTTGAAATATATGTGTTTTAATTTTGTTTGTATGTATTATGAGTTTAGAGTACCATAATAACTATTGGAACATTAAACCATCCTGTATCAAGTGGAGCATTGTGATTTTTTTTTTTTTGAGACAGAGTCTCGCTCTGTTGCCCAGGCTGGGGTGCAGTGGCACAGTCTTGCCTCACTGCAACCTCTACCTCCTAGGTTCACGCCATTCTCTTGCTTCAGCCTCCTGAGTAGCTGGGACTACAGGCATTCGCCACCATGCCTGGCTAATTTTTTGTATTTTTAGTAGAGATGGACTTTCACCGTGTTAGCCAGATAGTCTCAATCTCCTGACCTCATGATCCGCCCCCCTTGGCCTCCCAAAGTGCTGAGATTACAGGCATGAGCCACCGCATCCGACAGCATTATGATTTTTATGTGTTTATTCTTATTTTATAGAATTCTTAGTTGATGGAAGTTGTTAAAGCTTAGTCATATTACCATTGGGAATTTATTGTTCCCCTTTAAGTGAGGGACGAGCATAATCAAATCTGCATTGTACATGACCAGGATTTAAAAAAAAAAAAAAAAAAGTACTTCCCTGGTGGATCTAGTTTATTATTGAGTGTATAGCAGAAAGGTAAGTTGTTTGCCATGTTGGTGCAGTTTTATTGGGAGGCAAGTGTTAACTCCCCTGAGCACTGCCCTATTCTCTCTCCTTAATTTTACAGTAGGTTGCACCAAAATCATTCCTCTCAGAGAAAGCAACACTCCAGTATCTTGTTTCCATTAAGAGATAATGAGCTTTCAGCAAATCTTCCTCAGCAAACAAATTACATTTTAACTTCTTCCAGTTCTTTTGGAGCAAAATTTAGCTGTTTTCCTGAATTGCAAAAAAAAAAAAAAATTGTTTACATTCTTTGTCTAAGAATTGTTGTTATTTTAGTTTGCTTGTTAGAGCTATTTGTTTTATGACAAGATTCGTAAAAGTCCTGTTCATCAGAATGAAATTTTAGGGATCTCTTAAATGAAATTCACAGTGAATCAATGGTACAGTGTTGAGTGAAAAGTACTTCTGGCCATATAGTCACCAGTCTTCAGCTTACTTCTCTCATCAGTTTTTGGTTCATTTGTTCCTTCTTTCATTAATTTATCAAACATCTTAATCACCAACTACTGAATGATGACAAAAATAAATATGTTCTTACTCTAAGGGTGCCTAGTATTTAATGACGGTGCTTAGATTTATAAATAGGCTTTTATTAAACAATGTAATGATTTTAATACATGTAATGATTTTTTAATGCCATGTCTTTTGATGATGATGGCATCTAAAGGAATTTAACCCAACTAGCTGTGTGATTTTGGCCAAGTTGCTTCATTTGTCCGTACCTAAATTCCCTTCCCCTGGAAAATAAGAGTAATAAATATTAATATTTCTGTGGAGCCCCTAGTCCATAGAAAATGCCATATAAGTGTATAAGTGTTCCCTCTTCCCCCTCCTTTCCTTTCTTCATCCTTTCATTATTCTTAGGGGAAGAAATATTAATATGAATATTCCTAAAAGAGGTAATCCCTTTGACAGAAGGTAGAAATGTCTAGTGGTATTGATTCAAACCAGAGCTCCAGCGCCCTACAAAAAATTAGGGGGAAAAGTTTTTCAGTAGCAGAAAAAACTTGCATGGGCAGGACAGTCTTTTTGAATTGACTTTGCAAAGTGGTTGTGCAAGCCATTGAGGATACCCCAGTCACAAAATAGCTTCTACTTCAGTTTGCCTTTCAATTTATTGTATGCCTTAATAAAGTTAGGCATTGCCATATTCTTACATATTTTAATTCAAATTTTGTAGTCTGGTAAAAGTAAAAGCCCAAATCATCAGAGATGTTTGAGATATTTGTTAAAATGTTGTTAAAATAAGCCATTTAAGGTTTTTACCCTCAATTAGCTGAATTTATACAGCTAAAATATTTCCTTTGATGAAATCTCAATATGTGAAATAACCATGTAACTATGTAATAAATTCATTCTAATGTTGCCCAGCGTATAGAGCACTGATGTGGTCACCACTTACTGCAGCCTTGAACTCCAAGCCCCAAGCAGTCCTTCTACCTTAGCCTCCTGAATAGCTGGGACCACAGGGGCATGCCGCTACACCTAGATAATTTTAACAATTTTTTTTTTTTTTTAATAGAGATGGCATCTTGCTATGTTGCCCAGGCTGGTCTCAAACTCCTAGGCTCAAGCAATCCTCCCGCATCAGCCTCCCAAAGTGCTGGGATTACAGGTGTGAGCCACTGCATCACACCAACTTTATTATAATGAACTGATTTCTTCAGAAATAATTTGATGCTTCTCAAGTGACCTGTGTATATTGGAAAGCCTCATGATGAGACTCAAGTCAGTCTCTGAGTCTGTAAGACTCCTGTTTCTGTTTTAGGGTCACTCATACGTGGTTTCTCGTTATTCTTCACTGGTACTCTGCAGAATAAAATACAAGGTTTCTCTAGTGGGAACTGAGCTCTTGAGCACCTGTTTTTAACTTGCCCTTTCTTCTTTTTGTGATTATAGCTCGTGTTCCAGTGCTCTCAGCCATTTGTTCAAATTGGGTGCACATTCATGCTTTTCGTCAAAGTAGAATTTCAGGGGATAACACAAGCATAAAATATTTAAAACACTGAGCAAATTTTGAGTTTTCGCTCCTTTTATCACTCTTGATTCAAAAGCTTTTAAAATACCCCCTTTCTCTCTGCTTGATTTCAGGATTATAATGCTATATACTTACCCAGCATGTATTATTGGTGTTTAACAGTTTTGAGCATAAAATTTTACTTTACTGTTGAAAAGTTTAGCATTTTGTTTTTCCTATGGAAATCCTTTTTCTTGATTCAGCTGTCAGTGGTTGTTAACTATCTTTGAAAGCTGTTAGTAAAATAGCACCTCTCATTCTAAAGGAAATGCTGATAGTTGGATATGTTTGTTTTGTGTTGTCTTGTCTGGTTCTAGAGAAATCCACAATTTATAAGTATATTTAGAATAGATACACGTTGTCCTTGCAATGGATTTCTTGATTTGTGAACCTGTTGAGTTTGTGTCTGTTGGACTCCAGCCAGGATAGTTATTTCAACACAGTGATATTTTCTCACTGTTTTCTTTTAGCATAGATGTGAGTTTACGGTCACATGAATTCTTAACAGTTATTTCTGGGTCAGAAGTGGATGGTTTTTTGGTGTGAGATTTATAAGGAAACAACTTAGGTTTATTGTATACATTTATAAATAGTGATTCCCCATTGTGCATTGCAGAGTGGTTTTAAATCTGACTATGGATTCAGTAAAGCTTTTTATGTTTTGCAAGACTTCCTAAGGTCTGTAAACTTTCCCTTGTCATCTAAAGTGGCGACTGGCAAACTGTGACCCATATGGCCACCCGGCTTGCAGCCTGTTTTTGTGTGAGGCCTGTGAGGTAGGAGTGGTGTTTACATTTTTAAAAGGTTGTAAAACTTACAGAGATGAATGTGACACAGATTCTGTGTCTGGCAAAGCCTAAAATATTTACTTCTGGACACTTTTCAGAAAATGTTTGCTGTTTCTTGCTTTAAAGGAATAGAAATTTTTGGTCTTTATTCATGTGAACACAGAATATTGGAATTTTAGAGCTAGATGGAACTTTGGAGATCATCTGGGTCTTTTAAAATGTGGATTTTATTATTCAGGTATGGCGAGGCCAATAGATGAGGAGACAATTGCCATTGAAAAAATAGTTTGTTACTAAAAGATCCAAGAGCAAGGGCATACCATGCCACTGAGTGCCATGTGAGGAAGAACCAGGGCCAGTCAGGGGGCAGAGGAAAATGTGGACAAGAACTTTTACTGTGGTTTTCATGGGAAGGAACAGGCAAGACAGGGTAAGCAGCCTTAGGATTGGCTAGTTTGAATTATTTCAATGGGCTCTGGAGTGTAGGGGCTGTCCCTGGGTGTCTAGTACCTGACCCTGGAGTTATCAGGGCAGAGGAATATTGGCCTACAGTGTTAAGAGCTCAATAACGGAGATGGTTATGGCTATGAGCTAAGGATTGGTCGGTTTGCATTAGAAAGACATGCTCAAAGGCTAGTTCTTTGCTGTCTGTAGGAATTAGCTAGGCCTGGGACAGGCATTCCCTCTAGGTTAGTAAGACCCCAGGATATCAAAGCATCAAAAATACAGAGTAAAAAGATATTGTTAGTATACTGTGCCATTGTCTTCATTTTATACATCAGGAAAATGAGGCCCCAGCAGTAATTTGTGTGTCCTAAGGCCCACAATCAATTTGAAGCAAGATCAAATTTTAGGTTCACATCTCCTGGTTTATTCATGGTGCTTTGTACTACTCAGCAGAGTCCCTTTCTTCTTTTAAAAATCCAAATGAATATCACAAAGAACTTAAAGTCAAAGTGTTTTAAGTTTCCTTGTGTCATACTTATAAGAACAGTCCAATTTCTCAACACAGTCATTCTTAGTGTCATGTGGATAAAAACAAAAGCATGATTCTCCTGTTTCCCCCTGCTATCATCATGAGGTTCTGACCCCCACCTCTTTTTGCTTTTCATTACTGTGTTGCTCTTGGAACTGTTTGATTTGTAGTTTGAGTCTATATCCTCGTTCAGTTTAGCCTCTTCCTTCTCCCACTGTCCTAGGTTTTGAGCCCTGTTCTGGCTTATGACTTAAACCACACTGATAGGGTTGATATCTTTCCTTTTTATGTTAATTATGATATAACTCATCACTGTATCTCCTCCAGAAACAAACCCAAGCCTTTACTAAGCACTGATGAAATAAGTGTTAATTATCTCCGTCTACTCCAGTATTATTTTTCTGATAGGATTGTAGAAAAACACCGACCTGAATTCTTAGGAGTTTTGTCCCAGGTATTCTGTTTTTCTTACTTATTCATAAGGAAGATCAATGGTAATTGATCTAAGCTTGTTTTGATGTTATTTATATTTTCAGGATATAAAAAACTTATGTGAGTTTTGCTGCTCTAGGTGGTAAATATTTCTGCTTATTTTCTTCCATTATCTTGCTTCCCATCATAGAGGTTTCCCCTTGTTTCATGATAATTCGGTAAACATTTCATTGCCCATCTATATTGTATGAGGCTCAGTTGGGTACATTGAGACTGTTCATGTCTGCTGTCAGGGACAACTTAATCTTTTGAATCCTTATTTTCATAGCAGCCCTGTAGGCTGGGGGCTTGCTCATTGTAGTTATTCTTCTCTGGCTTTCATGGGTTCCGTGATAGCTTTTCTCAAGGCAGGGTAACCAGAGCCTGGCAGAGAGCTCTCCACGGTGATGTCTCTTTGGTCACATGGCGCCCAGGTCACATGAGTCACCCAATGCATGCTTGTGTTGGAAGCTAGCAGTTAGTTGGTCTTTGGTCAGAACTGCCTGGGTATTTTGGGGGCTACAATCAACACTAATTCACAGTTCCTTCCTCCTCTATTTAAATAGAAATCTAGAGATCATCATTGTTAATGGAATGCTACCTAACACTTTCCCCCAAAGTATTTCCTTAGTTGCCCACAGGAAAATTCCTTTTTACTTTTCTGTCTCTTGAGGTCTTATAGTCTATTTATATCATAGAATCATGGAACTTCAGAACAGAATCAGGTTGGCATTTTTTCTGCCTGCAAAAGAGTTGTTATTCATTCATTCATTCATTCATTCGTTGAGTCACTTCACAACTAGTTATATTCACTGAGGTGGGCAAAACAAACAATGTCCTGGTGTTAGATGGAGCTTATGATCGAATGGAGGTATACAATAGACAATAAACAAGGAAATCAACTTAAACAAACATACCTTCCACTAGTTACAAGTGCCGTGGAGAATATTGAAGCATATAAAGAGAATGGAGAGTTCTGTGAGGTGGAGTGGGCTGTTTTTGAGAGGGTGGACAGAGGCAGCCTCTCTTTGGGAAGGTGAAATGTAGAATTGAGGTGAGGGAGCTAATTGGCTGTGCTAGTGCTAGCTGTAGTATTTAAAAGCAAGCCTCCAATTTTCAGGGACTTTCAGAAGGAGAGAATAATAATATCCAGGGCTGCTGAGAGGGTCGGTATGATAAGGACAGAGGATTACCATTATTTTGGCATCAGAAGGTGTAACTTCTTTAAGGATAATTTTCAGTGCTGTGTGGGGCAAAAGCCTAGTGGAGTGGATTGAGGAGGAGATAAAGAAGTGGAGACAGGGAACATCAATAACTCTAAAGGAGTTCTGCTACAAAGGGGAGAGCTGAAATAGAGAGCTAGAAGGAGATATGGGGGTCAAAGGAGGTTTTTCATTTGTTTTTAAGATGATGAATATTTTAGTGTTGTCTCTATGTTAATGAGAACAATCTAGTGCAGGGGGCTGATAAATTTGGACTTTCCTGGCCAGATCCAGACCACCACCTGCTTTTGTAAATAAAATATTATTGGAACACAGCTGTCACAGGATCCTTGGGGTGTTGCTTTTGCAGCCGGAAATCTCTGTGGCTGCTGGTGCCTTTGCCCGAGTTTTGTTCTGGCCTGCTGGGCTCGTTCTGCCCACTTGGCCCAGCAGGCTGCACTCAGCTTATGTTATCAGCCTGGATCCCATGCCTGCCAAGGGCCAGCCAGGCACATAGTGGCATGGGGTGTGTGAGCGAGCGTGGGATCTGGCCACCATGCACAGTCAGGTGTACCGGCTGTGGCAGGGCGGACAACTCCAGGTGCCAGCACAGGTGCCAGCTCTGTGCAAGGCTATGGCTGGACCAGGCATACCACAAGCAGCCTCCACTCTGGGCACCAGGCAACATGGTAGCATCCAGAAGCTTGGAGGTGCTGGCAACCACAGAACCCCAAAGAGGGTATCACAGCCCTGGCTTGGGAAGCCCCTAGGTCTGGGTCTGGGCTCCGTCATGGGAGCTCTTCTCTCCTTCTTGTCTCCTGCAACATGGCAAACAGGAGGTGTGTTTCAGCCCTGTTTGTGTTATAGCTCTTTCAGTCCTGGCATTTGGTGGGTCCTGAGTTCTTGTGCTGCATCCAGGACTAATGAGGAATGTGGACAACTGTATGCTGAGCAAGATGTAGAGGAGCTTCACTGAGTGACAGAAGAGCTCCCAGGAGACCCAAAGTGGGTAGCTCCTCTCCACAGGCAGGTTGTCCTGACAAGTCGAGGATACCCGAAGTGGGTAACTCCTTCCCTCAGCTGGTAGTCCCAATGTCTGTCTGAGTCTGGCTGAGTCTGGGGTTTTCATGGGCTGAGAAGGAAGTGCATGCTCATTGGTCCGTGGGTGGAAAAGGCACCGTAAGTTCTCAGTCTGGGCCATGGACTCTACCTGGAACTGGCAGCCTTGTCCCCAGGCTTCAGGCGATCCCTGGCTTGAAGGTGGAGTTTCACCGGGAATCCTTCCTCTTCTGCCCAGGAACCTCTCTGCCTTTTGCCATCAGAATGCCATCCATGGTGGCCTAGGCTGTTTGTGCTGTGGGGCACCTGCAGGCCTGTGCCAAGCCACCCTCAACACCCCACCCAGCCTTCCTCCTGTGCTCACTGGCACCCAAAGTCTGGAGGGGGCCGGGGCGGCAGGGGGCTGGTGTGTCTGCACCACCCTGAGCACGCATACCCCCAGCTGGGTTGCGACAGTGCCCAGGCTCGGCCACAGCCAGAGCAGGTGCCAGGAGCAGGGAGAGGCCAGGGAGCAGGAGAGGCACTTCCGAGGTTGGGGGTGGCAGGGGGTGCAGGAATTTTCCAGGCCTGGAGAACACAGGGGTGCCAGGGTCCAGAGCTGTGACTGGGTGGCTGCAGCTGCAGCCGGGAGCACAGGTACCCTGCCCTGCTGACTCAGTAGAGGGCGGGGCTCCTGCCTGTTCCTGCCTCTTGCCAGCCCCACAGAGTGTGCATCCTTGGCTGAACCTCCCCTACTACAGCTGGCATCTTTGGAGAGGCTGCTCCAGATGGGCTGCTGCTGCCATCACAGCCATACCTATTCTTTTATGTATCGTCTGTGCCTGTGTTTGCATCACAGTGGCAAAGTTGAGTAGCTGTGAAGGAGATTGACTTATGACTTTTTTTTTTTTGATACAAGGTCTCACTCTGTCATCCAGGCTGGAGTGCAGTGGTGCAGTCTCGGCTCACTGCAAACTCTGCATCCCAGGCTCAAACAACCCTCCTGCCTCAGCCCCCAAGTAGCTGGGATTACAGGCCTGTGCCACCATGTCAGGCTAATTTTTGTATTTTCAGTAGACACGGGGTTTCACCATGTTGCCCAGGCTAGTCTTCTGGGCTCAAACGATCTGCCTGCCTTGGCCTCCCAAATTGCTGAGATTACAGGTGTGAGCCATCATGCCTAGCCTACTTCTGGCTTTTTACTGCAAGTTTTCTGATGCTTTCTCTCCTGGAAAGGGTAAAACTGGTGATGTCAGAGGGCAAGTGGTGACCTGCTAGACTGATGTTCTTACCCTCTTGTGGATTTCTACCCTCCTCCCCCAGCATTCCCTAAAGGAGAAGAAAAGTGTCACAAGTGGAGAGGTGTAAATGAGCTGGGAAGTTAAGAAGCTGTGTTTTGGCTTTGAGATGCTTAAAAGTGAGATTTTTGAAATGGTGCTGACTAGGTGATTGAGGGTAGGCTAAGAAAACAGTTTGCAATTGATGAGGTCTATCAGTTGGGTAGACAAGGTATTGAATTCTTATTTGGGTAATTGGAAACTATATTACATATTGCTGTTTTTAGAATATTTGTAACAACAATGACTAGCACTGTCCTAATGCCTTGTTACTGTTTACATAATTCTATTTGGAGCTGTAGTCATTTGGTACCATCCTTTGTTTCTTACTTTAACATAAACAGTAAAAACTGTTAGACATTGGCTGGGCGCAGTGGCTCACGCCTATAATCCTGGCACTTTGGGAGACCTAGGCAGGCAGATCACCTGAGGTCAGGAGTTCGAGACCAGCCTGACCAACATGAAGAAACCCCATCTCTAGTAACATACAAAATTAGCTGGGCGTGGTGGCATGTGCCTGTAATCTCAGCTACTTGGGAGGCTTAGGCACGAGAATCACTTGAACCCGGGAGGCAGAGGTTGTAGTGAGCTGAGATCACATCATTGTACTCCAGCCTGGGCAACAAGAATGAAACTCCGTCTCAAAAAAAAAAAAAAAAGTTAGGTATTAATTGTCATTTTTATGAGCTCCTTTTCTTATACTTACCTTTTAAACAATTATTAGGAAATAATTATTCTTGTTGGGGAAAATATGTTACATTTCCTCTCATAAATCATTTAAACATGTTCAGAATTTACTACTTAATTTACTACTTTCACATTGGACAGAAGGACTCACCTGTTTGAGTGTCTCAGCCTGCTTTGGAACTCTTCCTAGAGGTGAATTTTAGCCTGGGTCTTCCAGGCTTTATGGACAGTGGTTTTTATGATTTAAGAGTTGTATATATTGTTGGATCATTCTTCCATTTTCTTCTTGAACTTCTGCTTAAAGTGTGTGTCTTCCAGTTTCCTTGCTACATATGTATCTAGAATGTTGGTTAAGTCTCAGGTACACTATGCCTTTGGCCGTATTTTATTACCTGCTCATTGTTTGTTCAGACTGAAGGATTTTGAGGCACAATTTGGGGCAGTGTTTCCTCCATGTGTTTCCTGTTGAAGCTTGACAGAACTCTGGTGGGGTGGGCAGTGGATGCAGCCCACAGGTCTCTGGTCATCTCCTAAGTTCTTCCCTAGGAAGAGCCTTAGGTTTCCTGGGCCACTAGGCAAAAACCAGAGACCGTTCTACATTTTGGAGATGGCATGAAAGCATTCTGAAAACAGTAGCACTCAAATACCGTAATTATTTTATTGCAGGAGGTCTTGCCTGGGCTCTCAGATTGTGATGTGAAATCCAGAGCTAGGCTCCAATCAGGCAGTGGCAGTCTTCTCAATTCACCAGTCATTTTTAAGAAATGACTCAGTTGTATAGAGCTACTTTTCTAAGGAGTTTCTACAGTTTTGTATGTATGAGTGCATAGGGAGCTTTCCTCACTGGTCCAATGGGGGAGGTGAGAGCTGTAAGTGGCCTGTGTGACAATAGAAATGGGACTTCCCTTTTGTATTTGCTAGGATGAGGACATCATTGCCCATGAGACGATGTTGATTATGGTAACACTGGTAAAACACAAACCGTCACAAGTTTTTATGGGCCATCAGCCATCCAATCATTGATATCCTTCAGTGTATGCTTAGTTTCTTATACACACATAGGTCTGACCTCAAAGCAATCTACTTTATCCTTTACCATAATAAACAGTTTTCTGTTTCTTTACCCAGCCATCATGGGTATCATTGTCTTCAGGATTTAAAGGAAATATTCTTCAAATTACTTATTTTTTGAAAAAATGTCGGATTAACATCTTAATTTTACTGGTTTATTAAATAATGTATAAAAGTGGCAATTGCCTTAGACCAGAATATTAATGATGGGCAATATATACTTTGACAGATACATGTATTTATTTATTTAGATGACGTCTAGCTCTGTCACCCGGGCTGGAGTGCAGTGGTGCAATCTCGGCTCACTGCAACCTCCGCCTCCCGGGTTTAAGTGATTCTCCTATCTCAGCCTCCCGAGTAGCTGGGGTTACAGGCGTGCACCACCAGACCCGGCTAATTTTTGTATTTTTAGTAGAGATGGGGTTTCACCATGTTATCCAGGCTGGTCTCGAACACTTGACCTCAGGCGATCCATCTGCCTTGGCTTCCCAAAGTGCTGGCATTACTTATAGGCGTGAGCCACCGCACCCAGCCATTTGTTTATTTTTTGCTTGATGAGAGTTTACAACTTTTTTTTTTGGCTTCTTTGATTTTTGCTTCATCAGTTAATGTCTTTCAGTTATTTTGAACTTGTAAAACAAATTTATTTTGCTTCTGATGATGTTAAAATATGCAGCACTGAAGACAGTGGCAATAAGAAACATTGTCTTGCAACGAAGAGTTTCTATGGTGTCCTTGTATTTTTTGTTTATGTGGTTATTGGGTCTCTCTGTGTATCATATAGCCAATTCAGGAACTGTTTTTTACTTGATTTTTGCAGCCAGTAAAACCATCAGCTGATGATATCCTAATTGTAGAAATAATAGCTACACAAAATCTCCTGATGTGATCAGTGTACCTTCTGAAGTATGAGAGTCAATTCTTTGATACTATTCATATTTGACCTGTTTTGGCATCATGGTTCTGCTTTAATATTTACACTTTCTTTTGGTAATTTGCCAAGGTCATTTACCATTTTAGAATTAACAAAGTACTTGTGCTGTGAATTGTTTTTTGTTGTTATCCTCTCTTAATAAAGTCGTATATTATCGTGAATATATTGCATACGCCTGCCACTGGCAGTCTACTAAGTAGAACAAAGTGAAGCCCGACTGAATGGAATGTAACATGAGGCATAAAACACGGACTCTCAGTTCATCTGTCATGTCTCAATAGCAAATCTTCTTCCATATCAAGAGTCTTCTGATTTTATGTGATGACAGTTATTGGCCAGAATATATTACAGTGTTTGCTATACAGATGTGGCTTTAGCCATATAATTAAAGAGCACAAGAGCTGCCAGACTAAACAGTGGTCTGAGTTTCAAATAATGTTCTCTGACTTGCCTGGTACATTTTTGTTACCATCTCAAACATGTGGTATCACTTAGCATTCTTTGCCATAGCATATTACATAGGAAAAAAAACCCAGGAGGTGAAGTCATGGTTCTTCAGTGATGTCAGTGCCTTGGAGACACTTTGTATCTTCAGAATACACCGTTTTGTGGTGTGCATTTCTTCTCTCTGCTTGGAGTCACAAATTCTGCTCAACTCAGTTGTTTACAGGGTAAACAAATGGGTCAGTTTTTAGGGACAGGTTTTATTAGGTCTCTTGAAATTCCAACACAGAGTAGGCCCAAAGGGAAAATGGACAAAGGACATGAAAAGGCTGTTCCTAACAATAAACAGGAAAAAGAGTCACTCTCATTAATAATAAAGAAAATTTCATTAAGATAACATACTTAAAAAAAACAAATTGGTAGAGTTTTAAAATATCACTTATTGAGAGTCTAGTGAAATACGTACTTTCATATACCACTGTTTGCCTTTTAAATTGGTATATGCTTGAACTCAAAGCAAAGGCAACAAAAAGCAAAAATGGACAAATGGGATTCTATCAACCTAGAAAACTTCTGCGCAGCCAAGGAAACGGTAGAGTGAAGAGACAACTTACAGAATGGGAGAAAGTATTTGTAAACCATACATTGGATAAGGGGTTAATATCCAACGTATATAAGGAATTCAAACAACTCAATAGTAAGAAAACAGCCCAATGATAAAATGGGCAAAGGATCTGAATGGACGTTTCTCAAAAGAAGATATGCAAATAATAAACAGATATACGAAGAAATGCTCACTATCAGTAATCATCAGGGAAATGCAGATTAAAACCACAGTAAGCAATCACTTCACACCTGTTAGAATGGCTATGATCCAAAAAATAAAAGATAAAATGGATTGGAGAAGGTATGGAGAAAAGGGAACTCTTATACATTTTTGATGGGAATGGAAATTGATACAGCCTTTATGGAAAACAGTGTAGAGGTTCCTCAAAAAATAAAACTATAGCTGCCATGTGTTCCCGCAATCCCACTACTGAATGTTTATCTAAAGGGATTGAAATCACTATCTCAAAGAGATATTACATTCCCATGTTCATTGCAGCATTATTCACAATAGCCAAAATATAGAATCAACCTATGTCTGTCAATAGATGAATGAAGAAAATGTGGTAGATATATACAATAGAATACTATTCAGCCTTTAAGAAACAAAGGAATCCTGTCATTTGTGGCAACATGGATGGACCTGGAGGATGTTATGTTAAGTCAAGTAAATGAGGCACAGAAAGGCAAATACTGCATGGTCTCACTTATATATGGAATGTAAAAATTTTGACTCAGGAGTAGAGAGGAGAGTGGTGGTTACTGAGTGGTGAGGGAAGGAAGTAGAGGTTGGGGAGATGCTGGTCAAAAGCTAAAAAATTTCAGTTAGATAGGATATAATGTACAACCTGGTGACTATAGTTAATAGCAATGTGTTATATTTTTGAAAATTGGTGAGAGTAGATTTTAAGTATTCTCACCACAAGAAGATAATGTATATATTAATGAGCTAGATTTAGCCATTCCATGATGCATATGTATTTCCAAACATGTTGACATGTTGTACACAATATATACATTTTAAAATTAAGATTAATAAATAAAGGTTCAGATTAATATATCCTTTGTGATGGGCACACTGTCGGTATACATTAAACACCTTTGATTCCACTGTTAGAAATATATCTTAAGAAAATAGTAAAAGATATTCGCAAATTTCATATACAAGAATGCCCATAAAAAAGAATGCCCATTAAAACATTATTTAAAACAACAACAATAAAAAGAGTAAAGACAGCTACTATCCCTTCCCTTTTCCCTTCCCCTTCGCCTTCCCCTTCCCCTTCCCTTCTTTTTCTTTTGAGACAGAGTCTTGCTCTGTCGACCAGGCTAGAGTGCAGTGGCATGATCATGGCTCGCTGCAGCCTCAACGTCCCAGCCTCGAGTGATCTTCTTGCCTTAGCCTCTGAAGTAGCTGTGACTTCAGTTGTGTGACACTGTACCAGCTAATGTTTGTATTGTATAGATGAGGTTTTGCCATGTTGCCCAGGCTGGTCTTGAACTCCTGGACTCAAGTAATCCACCCACACCCACCTCAGCCTCCCAAAGTGCTGAGATAACAGGCATGTGCCACTACACTCAGCCTAGTAGCTGTTTACAGAGAGAGCTTTTTATGGACCAGATAGTGTTGGGTGCTTCACAGGCACAACCTTATTTCCTCCTCGCTGTCACCAAGTGAAGTAGGCAATGATATTACATATAACGAAAGTAACACTCAGAGTTTATGTACTTTGTCCAAGAATACAAAGGTAGAGGATTGAGTGAGGACTGGAATCCATTTGAAGTGATTTCTAAGCCCCATGAGGTTTAGTTTGTTTTCTAATGTCTACGAGTACAAAATGGAAAATGGGACCACCAAGGGAGGACTAGTTAAATAAATTATAGGTCGGAAAACCATGTATCTAAAAGAACTAATATATTTTTAATGAATATTTAATGACATGGGAAAATGTTTTCTCCCACCCTCTATCCTGATGTAATATATCTAACAGGTTCTTTGGTAGATATCAGTTCTAATCTCAGATCCATTACTTACTGTTTGAGTGACTGTGAGCAAATTGCTTCACCAACCTATGGCTCAGTGTCTTCCTCTGTAAAATGGGCTTAACCTCATAGAGTTGTTAGACATTAATTGAAGCATGGATGTCTAAGCACATAGCACAGTGTACACAGTATACGCTCACTAAATGGTAGCTACTATTTTAGAGATTAGGTGGATCCTGTGTCCTATATGAGTAGAAAAAAGACAAGTAACATATCAAAATTCATTGATTTGTTTAGAATAGTGGGATTATATTTTATTTGTAATGCTTTTCTATTTTTTCTAAATGTTAACATTAATAAAATATATTTATGCTTCTATATATTTATATAAATATGTACAGTTGTAAAATTATAATTCTTAATTATTTTTTATAATCAGGACAAAACTATAGGTTTGTTAAGTGCACACACAAACACAGGCTGGTGGTTCTTATGAAACATTAACATGAATGACAATCCGTAATCCATCTTATGGTTTTCATGGCCAACAAGATAACCTTTTCAATGGTTTCAAGTTGATCATCTCTCTATTTTTGCTTCTTAGTAACTTTAGTATCATGATTGATCTTAGAAATAGTTCCTAAAATAGGCTTGGGGATACTAAAGTTACTCAGTATATGCAATAAACATGTCATTTATAGGAACTGGTACTGAACCTAAAATCTAAACAGCAAGGAGAATGAGTACAGTGTCAACTCATTCTTTTTGACCCATTTTGTTTCACCTTCATTGATGTTCTTTAGATCACCAGGTTTTATTTTTCCTACCAACTCGTTAAGTGTTGATATGCCCTGAGATTCCTCCCTCAGTTTTCTTCTTATTCTTATTTTCCAACTTTGCTCTTCTTTTCCAACCATGCCTTTCTCCTCTGTACATTGCAGCAGTTAAGGTTGTAAACTCTGAAACAAATTAGCTGTGTTACCTTGGTGTAGTGAGTTCTTGTGATTTTATGTTGCCTTGACATCCATGTTCAACATAAATTTTACTTTTTGTACAGAAATCAAGGCTCAGTCACCCTTGACTCGGTTGCATTTCTACACCATACCCAAATCTCTCAAGCCAGTGGTCTGAGATGAGAACCCAGAGGCGTCTCTCCTGCCCAGCAGAGTGGGCTCCCACTTTCTTGCTGCTTCCTCTAAAGGACCATGCAGACATTTGCCTGTTAACTTGAAGTGACTCACACCCTATTCTCTTACGTATGCTGCTACTTGCCATGCATTTTTCTTTTTCTCTGCCTGATGTCATTCCTGCCTCATGTGACCCAGGGATGGAGGGCTGCCCTCCTGATTCATTACGCTCTTTATGCCCAGGATTTGTAAATAAAACTCTTTGATCTTGTTTCCTATTGTGGTGGTATATTGAGTTTGTACCTTCCAGATGAAGAACTAGGGGATGCTCCAGGCAGAGGTTTCCCCAGGATGCTTGGGAGAACACAATGTCAGGCTTTCAGAGCCAGAGTAATGGCCAGGCAATCATAAACCGGCCGTGGGTCAGGCAAGAGCCACAAGGACATCTGCCAGTATAAACAAGTTCCCCGTGTGAAGGATCCCTTGTCATGGGTCAGACAGTTAGGCACTAGGCCATCCACCAGGTAAAGGAAGGATCCCATGAAAGGCACACTGTAAACACCCACATCCCAGCTCCTTTTCATTTCCTGTTAGGACAGGGTTGCTAGTCACTCTGGCATTGGAACACCAATTTTGCTGGTAGATTTCAGACCATCTGGGTAAGGTTCAGTGCTGGTTTTCTCTATTGAAGAATGGGGTTAATTTTTACTACCTCACAGTAAGGATCAAGTGAGAGGTAAAGCACTAAGCACCATGCATCACTGCACAGGGAGCTCCAATAAATGACATTGCTTGGTGTGATGTTTATTGCTCTGGGTGGTGGTCATGGTGGTGGCCTCCTGGTAGGACAAATCAAGTACCTGGAGTCATTCTAGATCGATCTCTCTCCCCTCCTGCATTCAGTAGACTATCAAGTCCTATTGATATGACTTCATTAATAACCCTCATCCTTGCCTTTTCCTATGGATTCCTGCTTTGATCACCTTGAGATTAGTCATAATCTGCTAACTGATCTTGTTCCCAGTCCTTTTTTGTTTTCAGTTCATTCTCCTTTTTGTTGCCTGAATAATCTTTGCAAAAAATATAAATCTGGTAATGACATTGCTTTACCTAATCCTACCCTTAATGGCACCCAGCCACCTAGAGAAAGGTTCAGCAAACCTTTTCTGTAAATGGCCAGATAGTAAAGATTTTAGGTTTTGCAGGCCATATGGTCTCTGTTACAGCTACTTAACTCTGCCATTATAGCATAAAAGCAAATATAGACAGTATGTAAATGAATACACAGGGTTGTGTTCCAAAAAAAATTTTACTAATGGAAACTGAAAGTTGAATTTCATACAGTTTTCATATATCATGAAATATTCTTCTCTCGATTGATTCAACCATTGAAAAGCCAGCTGTTCTTGGCTTGTGGACTATACAGATAGGGGTGGCTGGCAGAGTTGGCCTACAGGCTGTAGTTTGCCAGCCCTGACCTGGAGGATAATGTTCAAGCAGCTCAGCATGACTAACATGATCTTCTGTGATCCGCCATGGCTTATTCTTCTAGCTGGATCTTTTGCTACCTTCTTTTTGCCTCTTCCACTTGTGTAGTAAACTTGCTCTTTCACTTACATCTTTCACTGCCTTTAATGAACCATTCTGTTTTTGGCTGTCATGCTATTCCCTTTGCCCAGGACATACTTCATCTATATCTGTCCAGCCTTCCCTCCTGTACTTTCCTCCACCTGCTATCAGAAACCTGCTCCTTTCCTGAACCTCAGGCTGTACCTACCCTGTAGAATGTGGACTCTGATCCAAGCTGCCTAAGTTTATATCTCAGCCCCTCTACTTGCCACTTAACTGATTTACTTAACTTCTTTCTGCCTTAATTTCTCATCTGAAGTAGAAAGATAGTAATGTCTAACTATGAGGTTTTTTTTTTTTGTTAGAATCCAATGAATTAGCAGATACACAGCATTTGTTACTGTGTGTTCCACATAGGAACTGGGCAATCCATGTTTACTACTATTGTCATGACTGGTTGCAATTTCAAGCCTTCACAATGCCCTTCAGATAGAAAAGGTTATTCTGTTGTCTCTTCTGTACCTTTATAGATCTTTATCTTTATGTATCTATCCCAGCATTTTTAATACTTGCTGCAGCTCTCATTTAGCCCAGTGCATGGCACATAAAAGACATCAAGCAAATATTCATCAAGTGAATGAAAAGAGAGAAATCTTAGCTTGATTTCAGGTAGATTCCAAAACAAAAAAATCTCTTGTATTTTATTGAGTTATCTGGACCAAAAAAATGACTTTAGGAAGTAAGTGTGTTCATTAAATGGAAAATAATTTAAAAATATCTCATATGGAATTTCTTTTTTTTTATTATTGGGTTCGTATCTGTAGGAGAAAAGAAATGCTGGTACAATCTCGTGGTCCTCTTAGGGACTTGTCTTTGGTCTCCGCCACTGCCAATTCTTTCTCTTACTGATATTGCCTCTTCCTGTTCACTCCTCGTCCGGCTCTGATGCAAGAATGAGCATGCCTCTTACATGTGGTTTCAGCCTGTGAAGCTGTGGGATTCTGAATACAGAATCATGTCTTGGGGAGAATGCCAAGGATCAAAGAATCACTAGAGAAAGGTGGCCAGCTGCAGAGCGACGAGGTTCAGAGAGAGAGTGAAGGCTCAGGACCCAGGCAGAATGGAAAGCACTGGACAGAATGTGGGAGTGAGAGGCCAAAGCCCTCAGCTGGGTAGCAGGAGCATTAGGGACCATGATGTAGGGACAATTTCTGTAAAGCCCTGGACGAAACAGGACTTGCAACCACATCATAGCATCCAGGGTTGGAAGAGTCAGAGGTGCTTCATAAAAGAGGCCTGCACATTGTATGGAGATCCATACAATGACTGCAGCTTTCCCATTTCTCCTTTTGTACTTTCTGTGATCGAAACACTCTGTGGCCTTATTTTGTTCAACAGGTGTGGAATATTACAGGGCTGTATTGGACATCTATTGAGGTAATAGGCGTAGAAGCATTTTACAAAGTTGTTAATGCAACATAAAATTATTCTATTTCCTAAAATCTCCATTCTATTGGAAAATATTTACTTTTAACATAACCAAAATTCTCTTGCTAAAATCCATATTTTCAGTGCTGTTAGGCAATGGATGACTTCCCTAAGTCAGAGGGATATTCTGGTATAGCTTCATATTCTAACTTAATTCTAAGACTTTCTCAGTAAATTAAGCAGTCAGTCTTATAACTTGGATTAAGTTATTTTTATATATGTTTTGTGCCTACTGGAGTATAAACTTCCTTAGGGAAAAAGTGTAATGCCTGTGCATAAGGAGGATGCTGTAGATCTTTGTAAAATGACCAGTTCTAAAATTTATCTGTACCAATGCTGCTGAAATCTCAACCCAGCCCTCCCCTTTTTTGTGTGAAAAATAACTCCCTATATATGTACCTTAATGGTAAGACTTCTGCCAGTTGTCTGCAGAATTAGCAAGAATTGCAGGCAAGGGCAAACGTTTCAAGGAGAAATGTCACAAATGTTATTGCTTTCAGGGTAGACATAATATCATACCATAGCTAAACATTATGAAACTGTTTCTTTTTGAAGTTGATTCACTGATCCAAAAATTTGAAATTCAGCTTGGTGTTACAGATTTTTAATTTAAAATGACTGTCCTTGGTCCACTAGACTGGTAAATTATGTAAACAAAAAAGCTTTGCTTGTAGTCTAGTGCTCAGTCAGTTGCTGAGCAAATATGAAATCTAAACCTCCTAACCAGCATTGTTGGAAAGCTAAACAAAGCCCAGCTTCTATTTTGGTTGGTATACAAGTAGGCCAGAAGTAGCTTATTCAGAGAACCAAACATGAATTACTTTTAAGAAAGGAGGCGCAGGGGTAAGGGAACTAAGATCAGGGGCAAGTTCAGGCTCTGGTAAGCAGAACTGCAAGATGGCCTTGGAGATTTCCAGCCACTGGTGTATCTATGGCACCTTCCAGTCAATTAAACACTAATTTAGTGCTGTTAAGAGGGATATTGCAGATGTAATTAAGGTCGAAAATTAATTGACCTTAAAATATGGAGATTATCTGGGTGGGCCTGACCAATCATATGAGCCCTTTAAATGTGGTCTAGAGGTCAGAGACAGAGAAGTCCAAGAGATTTGAAGCTTGAGAAGGATTTGACGTGGAGGAGATCCTCACTTGCTGGTTTAGAGAAGGAGAGGGCCACACAGTAAGGGATATGTGTGGCTCTAGGAGCTGAGAGAGATCCCTAGCTGGCAGCAGCAAGGAAATGAAGACGTCAGCCCTACAATTGCAAGGAACTGAATTCTGCCAACCATAAGAATGAGTTTGAAAATGTATCCCCTCCACCTCCAGCCTCCAGACTGGAACTAAGCCCAGCTGACACACTGATTCCAGCTTTGTGATATCCTGAGATGGTTAACCAGCCACGCTGAGCTGGACTTCTGACCTATAGGACATTGAAGTAATAAATGGGTATTGCTTTAAGTTGCTATGTTTGTGGAAATTCGTTAGGCAGCAATAGAAAGCTAATACAAGGCTCCAGTGGTGTCCCCCTTGGATTGCTATAGTGGCCTATTAACTGGTCTCTCTGGTTATGTAGGCTATTGCTACTCAGACTGGTGAGGAAGCAGTTATTTATTTATTTGAGACATTGAGCAGTGGCATTATCACAACTTACTGACTTACTGCAACTTCGACCTCCCAGGGCTCAGGTGATCCTTCTACCTCAGCCTCCTGAGTAGCTGGAATTACAGGCACACACCAGTATGCCTGGCTAATTTTTATATATTTTTTGTAGAGACCGGCTTTCTCCATGTTGCCCAGGCTAGTCTCAAACTCTTGGTGCTCAAGTGATCTGCCCACCTTGGCCTCCCAAAGAGCTGGGATTATAGGCATGTGCCACCACACCTGGCCAAAGAAGCAGGTTTAAAATTTTCTATTTGTTGCAGACTCATACTGTGGTAGATAATATTTTACAAAGATGTCTGTAATAATATTTCCCATCCCACATGCCCTTCTGTATTGTAGCTATGCCATAGTCCATCAAGAGGTGGAGTCTAGTTGCACTCCATTTGAATCTGGACTGCCTTCATAACTTGCACATGCCCACTTAGAACACAGTGGAAGCGATGTTGTGACCTCCAAAGCTAGGTTAGAAAAGCCATCTGGTTCTCTTGGAATGCCTGCTCCTTGGATGCTTCCTCTTGGCACCCAGCTATCATGCAAAGAGAGGCCAAGCTGCACGGAGAGTACAGCTATAGATAGATGCTCCAGTCAACAGAATTAACTGAACCTTCCTTGAATCATCCCAGCCCAGGTGCCAGAAGTGTGAGAGAGGAAACCTTCAGGTGATCACAACCCCCGGCTGTTCCCATCCCCCACAGCCTTTGTGTCTTCCCAGCTGAGGCTGCAAACATCATGGAACAAGGAGAAGTCATCCCCACTGTGTCCTGCCAAAATTCATGACCCACAGAATCCATGAACTTCATAAAATGGTTATTGCTTTATGCCACTAAGTTTCGAGTAGCTAGTTATGCAGTAAAAGGTCACTAGAATATTTTTATAAAACACTATAAAGATGAAATTCAAAAAAGACACACAGAATATGGGCAGAAATCACAGTGTCACTTCTATGCTACTCTCTTGGTCAAAGCAATCCTAAACTTGCCCAGACTCACAGGAAGAAGACACAAATCCTTCTTCTCAGAGAAGAGTCAAATAAATCCGAAGTCATTTTTTAAAACTTTTAAATTTTGAAATAATTTTAACCTTACAGAGTCAAAGTAGTAGAAAGAATTTCCATGTGCCCTTCAACCAGCTTTCACTAATGTTAACATGTTACATAGCCATAGAATGATTATCAGTTATCAAAATCAGGAAATTAACATTGATATACCGTTAACTGAACTGTAGATCATATTCCAATTTTGCCCATTTTCCAACTAATATACTTTTTCTGGTTCAGGATTTAATCTAGGATCCCACATGACATTTGTTTTTCATGTTTCCTTGTCTGGAACAGTTCCTCAGCCTTTTCTTGTCTTTCGTAACCATAATATATTTTTGTGTACTGGGTAGTTACTTTGTAAGATGCTCCTCAATTTAAGTTTGTCTAATGTTTTTCCGTGATTAGATTGAGGTCCTGCATTTTTGGTAAGAATAACATGGAAGCGATGCTGTCCCCTCCTCAGTGCATCATATCGGAGTGTATACCATGGCCACATGTCTTATTAGTGCGATGTGAAACTTGTTCCCTTGGTGGCGTCTGCTAGGTTTCTCAGATACTATAAATATCTTATGGGGAGGTACTGTACAAATATCCTGTTTTTCATATTTTGGTGGGGCTACATTTTAAAACTGTCACAAACTTCAAACTTTTTATCATTAGAGCCAACAGACGTAAACTATCTTTCAGATTTCTGTAGTTATCTTATCATAGACCTGTGACAGTTTGTAGGCTATCTTTGGTCTGCAGACCACACTTTAAATAGCAATATTCTAGACTGCTCTTCTTCCAGTTTATTTTTCCTGTTACAATCAGATTGGAGTTTGCACAGCAAATCTTGTGGTGTCGTTTTGCTTAAAATCCTCAGAGGTTACTCATAACCTTTGGGGTAAAACCCAAACTTCTTAGCATTTCTTAGCATGACATTCAAGGCTGCATCATTCTGTTCCATCTGTTGTCACACTGACCTTCTACATTGCTCTCCTGGTAGTCCTCCTTACCCTCCTCTATCACGCCTGCCTCTCCCCGCATCATAACTGGCCAATTCCTACTGTCTTCGAAGGCTCGCAAATGCCTCCTCTTACCAGTTTGGGCTAGCTAGGGTTTCTTCATGTTTGTTCCCTTAACATCCTGTGCATACATGCATATCTGTGATAGAAGTTAATTCCACTTTCATATTTGTTTGTATATCTGTTAACCTGCTTGACTCTGAGTTTGAGGGCATGGACTTTGAGTTTATAAGATTAGCCCATGCCAAGAGCTCAGTAATGTTAATCATAAATTAAATACAGAGGTAGTTTCCAGAAAATCAAGTCTCTATGCTAAGTAAGAACTGTATGACAAGGTGGATGCTGGAAAGGCAGAGAAGGTGGATGGAGATGGAGAAGCCCTTTGGAGATGACAGTGTGTCCTTGCTGGATGGGGGGCTCAAGAGACAGTGGATCTGGACTTAACGCCTCTTGCGTCATATGTCTTGCTTCATGTGTCTTGTCTACTCTTTATGAGTAGATAAAAGCTGCAGGCAAGTAAGTGAACCTAAGACAGGGCAGCTCCATGGACCAACCCAGTGATCTCCTTGGACCTGTCCTGTCACTCTTGGGGGAGCTGATTTCTTTGTCCTGCAAAACTGAGCTCAGAACAGGCAGAGATTCTTTCCCTTCTTGACCTCTCCCTTCTCCTGGTTCCTCTGCTCTCTGAATAAATAGGACTAAGGTGGGGTAGGACAGGAGAGACTTCATTCCTCCTAATTTTATTTTTGGTTCATCCCTACATGACCTTGAGGCAGAAGTTTGAAATTTTAAAGGAAAGTTGGAAAATGTTAATAATGGTATGAGATTTAGCTCAACCTACTTCTTTATCTCTCTGAATATAAATGAAGTTAATCTCCTTATTCCTACTTTTCCAAAATTGCAGCTATTAATTTATATCTAAATATTATCAGATTTACTTTATACTTAGCCTTTGTTTTCAATCACATGAAATACAGCTGTGCCAGAAAATAGAGAAAGACCAAGGCCACCATATTCCATAGGCCACTGCTATGACTTTACCTCAAAAGCAAGTGTACTTTTGGCAGGGCGTGGTGGCTCACGCCTGTAATCCCAGCACTTTGGGAGGCCAAGGCGGGTGGATCATGAGGTCAGGAGATCGAGACCATCCTGGCTAACACGGTGAAACCCTGTCTCTACTAAAAGTACAAAAAAAAATTAGCCGGGCATGGTGGCGGGCGCCTGTAGTCCCAGCGACTCGGGAGACTGGGGCAGGAGAATGGCGTGAACCCAGGAGGCGGAACTTGCGGTGAGCTGAGATTGTGCCACTGCACTCCAGCCTGGGCAACAGAGCGAGGCTCCATCTCAAAAAAAAAAAGAAAAAAAGAAAAGCAAGTGTACTTTCTTACGTGAAAATTATTGACTCATTCTTTAAAATATGCATTTTAATTATTTAATAATCACAGCATCTTTTGTGACAAAATCATCTTAAGATCACTTTGTGCTTGTAGCTTCCATAGATGAATCTCAACTAAATAATTATCATAATTTAAATACATAGTTTATTTAAATAGTACTTAAATACATGACATTTAAAAATACTGTGTATTGACACTTGGACTATCGAACATTAATAAATAAATTAAAAAACATTTTTCCAACACTAAGGGTACCATTTAGGCGCAGGAGGGAGTTAGAATGTGAAATAATGTATTCTAAAAGTTTTTATAAGTTTATTCCAAACTTGGTAATTGAAACACTGCCTCCTTTGTTAATAGTATAAACCACAGATATACAAAATCATTTCTGAACCCAAACTTTGTAAGGGAGACTCTTTAACCACATGAAATCTGTCATTAAATGGCACCATTAAAGGGGAAACCAACCAACCAACCCCAGGGTAAAGTGGTCCTGGAAACTGCATTTGGGAAGTGAAGTATATTTCAGTTTGCTCATCTGGAGTTACTTAAATACAGTGTGCTTAGCTGGCTAAAGTAAAGGAAGAAAAGTATACTGTAACAGAGTTAATATGTTCACAATCCTTTGAAGATCAGGGATCATTTCAAAAAGATCTTCATTTTGTTTGGTTTTGGCTTAAAAAAATTTAGGTAAATCTCTTCACTTCTTGTCTTTCAGGCTGTCCGTAAATTACAGACAATTATTCTTTTCAGATTTAGGATATAACAAGCTCACGTAGTAAAATGATACAGATGATTTAAGTCATGGTGGCCAACCACAACAGAGCCCAATAGTAAAAGAGCCTTTTGCGTCATTCTTTTCTTTTTTTAAAAATTTATTTATTATACTTTAAGTTCTAGGGTACATGTGCACAACGTGCAGGTTTGTTACATATGTATATATGTGCCATGTTGGTGTGCTGCACCCATTAACTCGTCATTTACATTAGGTGTATCTCCTAATGCTATCTCTCCCCCCTACCCACTCCCCACAATAGGACCTGGTGTGTGATGCTCCCCTTCCTGTGTCCAAGTGATCTCATTGTTCAATTCCCACCTACGAGTGAGAACATGCGGTATTTGGTTTTCTGTTCTTGTGACAGTTTGCTGAGAATGATGGTTTCCAGCTGCATCCATGTCCCTACAAAGGACACAAACTCATCCTTTTTTATGGCTGCATAGTATTCCATGGTGTATATGTGCCACATTTTCTTAATCCAGTCTGTTATTGATGGACATTTGGGTTGATTCCAAGTCTTTGCTATTGTGAATAGTGTCTCAATAAACATACGTGTGCATGTGTCTTTATAGCAGCATGACTTATAATCCTTTGGGTATATACCCAGTAATGGGATGGCTGGGTCAAATGGTATTTCTAGTTCTAGATCCTTGAAGAATCGCCACACTGTTTTCCACAATGGTTGAACTGGTTTACAGTGCCACCAACAGTGTAAAAGTGTTCCTATTTCTCCACATCCTCTCCAGCACCTGTTGTTTCCTGATTTTTTTAATGATCACCATTCTAACTGGTGTGAGATGGTATCTCATTGTGGTTTTGATTTGCATTTCTCTGATGGCCAGTGATGATGAGCATTTTTTCATGTGTCTGTTGGCTGTATGAATGTCTTCTTTTGAGAAACGTCTGTTCATATCCTTTGCCCACTTTTTGATGGGTTTTTTTCTTGTAAATTTGATTGAGTTCTTTATAGGTTGTGGATATTAGCCCTTTGTCAAATGAGTACATTGCAAAAATTTTCTCTCATTCTGTAGGTTGCCTGTTCACTCTGATGGTAGTTTCTTTTGCTGTGCAGAAGCTCTTTAGTTTAATAAGATGCCATTTGTCAATTTTGGCTTTTGTTGCTATTGCTTTTGGTGTTTTAGACATGAAGTCCTTGCCCATGCCTATGTCCTGAATGGTATTACCTAGGTTTTCTTCTAGGGTTTTTATGGTTTTAGGTCTAACATTTAAGTCTCTAATCCATCTTGAATTAATTTTCGTATAAGGAGTAAGGAAAGGATCCAGTTTCAGCTTTCTACCTATGGCTAGCCAATTTTCCCAGCACCATTTATTAAATAGGGAATCCGTTCTCCATTTCTTGTTTTTGTCAGGTTTGTCAAGGATCAGATGGCTGTAGATGTGTGGTATTATTTCTGAGGACTCTGTTCTGTTCCATTGGTCTATATTTCTGTTTTGGTACCAGTACCATACTGTTTTGGTTACTGTAGCCTTGTAGTATAGTTTGAAGTCAAGTAGCGTGATGTCTCCAGCTTTGTTCTTTGGGCTTAGGATTGTCTTGGCAATGGGGGTCTTTTTTAGTTCCATATGAACTTTAAAGCAGTTTTTTTCCAATTCTGTGAAGAAACTCATTGGTAGCTTAATGGGGATGGCATTGAATCTATAAATAACCTTGGGCAGTACGGCCATTTTCACAATATTGATTCTTCCTATCCATGAGCATGGTATGTTTTTCCATTTGTTTGTGTCCTCTTTTATTTTACCGAGCAGTGGTTTGTAGTTCTCCTTGAAGAGATCCTTGACGTCCCTTGTAAGTTGGATTCCTAGGTATTTTATTCTCTTTGAAGCTATTGTGAATGGAAGTTCATTCATGATTTGGCTCTCTGTTTGTCTGTTACTGGTGTATAAGAATGCTTGTGATTTTTGCACACTGATTTTGTATCCTGAGACTTTGCTGAAGTTGCTTATCAGCTTAAGGAGATTTTGGGCTGAGACAATGGGGTTTTCTAAATATACAATCATGTCATCTGCAAAAAGGGACGATTTGACTTCTTTTCCTAACTGAATACCCTTTATTTCTTTCTCTTGCCTGATTGCCCTAGCCAGAACTTCCAACACTATGTTGAATAGGAGTGGTGAGAGAGGGCATCCCTGTCTTGTGCCAGTTTTCAAAGGGAATGCTTCCAGTTTTTGCCCATTCAGTATGATATTGGCTGTGGGTTTGTCGTAAATAGCTCTTATTATTTTGAGGTACATTCCATCAGTACCGAATTTATTGAGAGTTTTTAGCATGAAGGGCTGTTGAATTTTGTCAAAGGCCTTTTCTGCATCTATTGAGATAATCATGTGGTTTTTGTCTTTGGTTCTGTTTATATGCTGGATTACATTTATTGATTTGCGTACATTGAACCAACCTTGCATCCCAGGGATGAAGCCCACTTGATCATGGTGTATAAGCTTTTTGATGTGCTGCTGGATTCGGTTTGCCAGTATTTTATTGAGGATTTGTGCATCAATGTTCATCAGTGATATAGGTCTAAAATTGAGGCAATAATTAATAGCCTACCAACCAAAAAAAGTCCAGGACCAGACGGATTCACAGCCGAATTCTACCAGAGGTACAAGGAGGAGTTGGCACCATTCCTTCTGAAACTATTCCAATCAATAGAAAAGAGGGAATCCTCCCTAACTCATTTTACGAGGCCAACATCATCCTGATACCAAAGCCTGACAGAGATACAAGAAAAAAAGAGAATTTTAGACCAATATCCCTGCATCATTATTTTCTAAGATCTGCTATGATTATTGAATACTTGCTGTCTGATAATTCTCTAGAAATCAACAACATCAACTTTTAGTAGTGGTAAGCCTCATCCTCCTTTCCCTTGTGAGGCTGAGCACTGGAGTTGCTCTCCAAAGTCCGCATCAAATGAAGGGTGTGCTGAGTAGATGGTGCTATGACTCAGAGCGCGTTGGGGTTCGACCACTGTCTCCACCAATTGGACCTATGCTTGTGTGAGAGGAGATGCTTAAAGTAAGGAGACTGATTTTTTAAAAATCACATTTTAAGGACATACTGAAAGAGAAATGAATATTGTCTCTAAAGTAATCTCCTTAAATCTGTGGATATCAGATGTTTTATCAAAAGTTATTCAATTCATGGTTAAAAAAAAAGAAAAGCATTTTATACTACCACTCAATACATTACAGAACAATACTATGTGCAATGCCCTTGGATATTCTTTATTATTTTTAATTAAAAACATGCTAGTCAATAACCAGTAAACTCATCTTATTGTCCACTTTTTGATCACTTCTCACAATTTAGAAAAATTTTGCCTTAGAGAAGTGTAAATGTTTGCAGCCACCCTTCTTCCTTACTTGCTTTAACATACGTCTGTTGAAATTACATTTGAGGTGAGTTCATGAGTTATAGAAAACTATACAGATTTTTTTTTAACTAAAAAATTACTTAGCTTGAATTCTCTTTTTATTTACTCAGGAATAATTTATGTAGCTCTAAATTATGTTTAGAGCTACATAGTCAAATCAAAGAACAAAAATTGTTATGGTATATTGTATTCAGAAGAATGTGAGAATGGAATGTTAGCATTTATAGTCAAAGAGACTTAAGAGGTAATCCAGGCCAGCCTGCGCATTATGCAGAGACCTGGAGAAGAACTAGCTGCAATTCTTAAGAAGGAATTAAGATAGTTTTGCATGGTTATGCCTTAGTAGAACATAGTTTAAAATACTACCATCAAAGGTCCGGTGTTGTGAGTGATGCTCTGGATCTTCCAGGTACCATTGGAGAAGTCGTGGCGTTTATTTCTTCTGACTTCATTGGCCTTGATTGCCAGGGCAACTCTGAGATGTATGTGCTTGGCTATTTTAGCCCAGGCTTAATAATGGTATATATCATAAAAATTTAAGAAGACAAATTTAAGGAAACCGAGGCAGAAGACTGTGAATGTGCTGGGCCTGAAGTTGTTTGTGGTTTTGAGTCTGTGCGTTTCCTGTCCTACCTAGGCATGATGTAAGGAGCCTCAGCCTCACATCTGGGCCTTCATTCAATTGCCCAGGAAAGAGAGAAAATATGAATGAACTTAACATTTGTCACCAAAACTTTTTTCATTGAAACTACAGAACTGATCACATTTATTTATTTTTAAAATTTATCAACATTATTTATTTAAAATTATATTTTATTTTTAACTGACAATTATAATTGTGTATTTATGGCATAGAGTGTAATGTTATGATATGTATGTACATTGCAGAATGAGTAAATTAGGCTAATTAACATGTCCATCACTTTACGTACTTATCATTTCTTTGTGGTGGGAACACTTAAAAGCTACTCTTGTAGTAATTTTGAAATACATACTACACTATTATTAACTAACTTATTCCTCCTGTCTAACTTATCTTTGTACCCTTTGATTATATCTCTCCTTTTCTCGTCCACACCTTCCCACTCTGGTAACCACCATTCTACCTTCTACTTTTCTGAGTTTGACTTTTTTAGAGTCCACATATAAGTGAGATCATGTAGTATTTGTTTTTCTGTGCTTGGCTTGTTTCACTTAGGATAATTCATCCATATTGTCACAAATGAGAGTTTCTTGTCTCTTTAAGGCCAACGAGTATTCCATTGTGTACATATGCTGCATTTTTTTCTATTCATCCACTGATGGGCATTTAGGTTGTTTCCATATCTTGGCTATTGTGGATAATGCTGCAATGAATAGTAATCACATTTATTTTTGCTAGACATCAAGGTAGACTTTATAAGTGCTTCAGTCTTTGGTAAATCTCTGTATTCATTTTCCCTTCACAAATATATGTAAACACTGTGATCTTTTTTGGTTAGTCTCATAGGCTTTTCTTTTATCAATGTATTATCATAGACAAACTCCTGGGAGGCCAGATGTTAAAATTCCCTTTCTATCCATGAGCATTTAATCATACTATTAAATATCTGGTGTTTTCTGTAAAATAGACAAACTGCACGTACCTACAACATATGCAACATGTTTGTCTTAAGCTCTGTAATTTATCACACAAAATTCTAGTAAAATAGTAGAAAGGAATATGATTTTATTTTATTTTTTGGACTGAAGCAGAAACCTGCAAACTATAGCTTTCCCCTAAACATGGCCCACTGCCTGTTTATAGATAAAGTTTTATTGGAATATACCCATGTTTATTTCTTTCCATATTCTTTATGGCTGCTTTTACTTTATGATGACAGAGTTGAGTAGTTGTTATAGAGACCGTGTGGCCTGCAAAGCCTGAAATATTTGGACTATTAACTATTTGGACTATTATAGAAAAAATGTTTGCTGAACCCTGGACTAAAAGAGTATTTAGAGATTCAATTATTGTTCTTTTTTTATTTTAATTTAAGTTTGGGGGTACATGTGCAGAATGTGCAGGTTTGTTACATAGGTATACATGCACCATGGTGGTTTGCTGCACCTATCAACCTATCATCTAGGTTTTAAGCTCCATATGCATTAGGTATTTGTCCTAATGTTCTCCCTCCCCTTTCCCTCCACTCCCCGACAGGCCCTGATATGTGATGTTCCCCTCCCGGTGTCCTTGTGTTCTCATTGTTTAACTCCCATTTATGAGTGAGAACATGCAGCGTTTGGTTTTCTGTTCCTGTGTTAGTTTGCTGAGAATGATGGTTTCCAGATTCATCCATGTCCCTGCAAAGGACATGAACTCATACTTTTCCTGGCTGCATAGCATTCCATGGTGTACATGTGCCACATTTTCTTTATCCAGTTTATCATTGATGGGCATTTGGGTTGATTCCAAGTCTTTACTAGTGTAAATAGTGCTGCAATAAACACATATGTGTGCATGTGTCTTTATAGCAGAATTATTTATAATCGTTTGGGTATATACCCAAATGGGTCAAATGGTATTTCTGGTTCCGGATCCTTGAGGAATTGCCACACTGTCTTTCTGAGTGGTTGAACTAATTTACACTCCCACCAACAGTGTAAAAATGTTCCTATTTCTCCACAGCCTTGCCAGTATCTGTTGTTTCCTGACTTTTTAATAATTACCATTCTAACTGGCTTGAGATGGTATCTCATTGCAATTTTGATTTGCATTTCTCTAATGACCAGTGATGATGGCTCTTGTTCATATGTTTGTTGGCCACATAAATATCTTCTTTTGAGAAGGGTCTGTTCATATCCTTCGCCTACTTTCTGATGGGGTTGTTTGTTTTTTTCTTGTAAATTTGTTTAGGTTCCTTGTAGATTCTGGCTGTTAGACCTATGTCAGATAGAAAAATTGCAAAAATTTTATCCTATTCTGTTGGTTGCCTTTTTACTCTGAGGATAGTTTCTTTTGCTGTGCAGAGCTCTTTTGTTTGATTAGATCCCATTTGTCAATTTTGGCTTTTGTTGCCATTGCTTTTGGTGTTTTAGTCATTAAGTCTTTGTCCATGCTTATGTCCTGAATGGTATTGCCTAGATTTTCTTCTAGGGTTTTTATGGTTTTGGGTTTTACATTTAACTATTTAGTTCATCTCGAGTTAATTTTTGTATAAAGTGTAAGGAAGGGGTTCAGTTTCAGTTTTCTGCATGTGGCTAACCAGTTTTCCCAGCACCATTTATTAAATAGAGAATACTTTTCCCATTTTTGTTTTTGTCAGGTTTGTTGAAGATCAGATGGTTGTAGATGTGTGATGTTATTTCTGAGGTCTCTGTTCTGTTCCATTGGTCTATATATCTGTTTTGGTACCAGCACTGTGCTGTTTTGGTTACTGTAGTCTTTTAGTATAGTTTGAAGTCAGATAGCATGATGCCTCCAGCTTTGTTCTTTTTGCTTAGGATTGTCTTGGCTATACAGGCTCTTTTTTGGTTCCATATGAAATTTAAAATAGTTTTCTAATTCCACGAAGAAAGTCAATGGTAGCTTGATAGGAATAGTATTGAATCTATAAGTTATTTTGGGCAGTATGGCCATTTTCACAATATTGATTCTTCCTATCCATGAGCATGGAATGATTTTCCATTTGTTTGTGTCCTCTCTTATTTCCTTGATCAGTGGTTTGTAGTTCTCTTTGAAGAGGTCGTTCACATCCCTTGTAAGTTGTATTTCTAAGTATTTTATTCTCTTTGTGGCAATTTTGAATGGGAGTTCACTCATGATTTGACTCTTTGCTTGTTTATTGTTGGTGTATAGGAATGCTTATGATTTTTGCACATTAATTTTGTATCCTGAGACTTTGCTGAAGTTGCTATCAGCTTAAGGAATTTTTGGGCTGAGACGATGGGGTTTTCTAGATATATAAAAATGTCATCTGCAAACAGAGACAATTTGACTTCCTCTCTTCCTATTTGAATACCCTTTATTTCTTTCTCTTGCCTGATTGCCCTGGCCAGAACTCCAATACTATGTTGAATAGGAGTGGTGAGAGTGGGCATCCTTGTCTTGTGTCAGTTTTCAGAGGGAATGCTTCCAGCTTTTGCCCATTCCATATAATATTGGCTATAGATTTGTCATAAATAGCGCTTATTATTTTGAGATATGTTCCGTCAATACCTAGTTTATTGAGAGTTTTTAGCATGAAGGGATGTGGAATCTTACTGAAGGCCTTTTCTGCATCTATTGAGATAATCATGTGGTTTTGTCATTTGTTATGTTTACATGATGGATTACATTTATTTATTTGCGTATGTTGAACCAGCCTTGCATCCCAAGGATGAAACCAACTTGATTGTGGTAGATAAGTTTTTTGATGTGCTGCTGGATTCAGTTTGCCAGTATTTTATTAAGGATTTTCACATTGATGTTCATCTGGGATATTGGCCTGAAATTTTTTTTGTTGTTTTTGTTGTATCTCTGGCAGGTTTTGGTATCAGGATGATGCTGGCCTCATAAAATAAGTTAGGGAGGAGTCCTTCTTTTTCTATTGTTTGGAATAGTTCCAGAAGCAATGGTAGCAGCTCCATTTGGTAGAATTCGACTGTGAATTTGTCTGGTCCTGGGCTTTTTTTGGTTGGTAGGTTATTAATTACTCCCTCAATTTCAAATCTTCTTATTGGTCTATTCGGGGATTCGAGTTCTTCATGGTTTAGTCTTGGGAGGGTGTATATGTGCAGGAATTTATCCATTTTTTCTAGATTTTCTTGTTTATTTGCATAGAGGTTTTTGTAGTATTCTCTGATGGTAGTTTGTATTTCTGTGGGATCAGTGGTGATATCCCTTTTATCATTTTTTATTGTGTCTATTTGATTCTTCTATCTTTTCTCTTTGTCTAGCTAGTGTTCCATCTGTTTTGTTAATCTTTTCTAAAAACCAGCTCCTGGATTCATTGATTATTTTGAAGGGTTTTTCGTGTCTCCATCTCCTTCAGTTCTGCTCTGATCTTAGTTATTTATTGTCTTCTCCTAGCTTTTGAATTTGTTTGCTCATGCTTCTCTAGTTTTTTTTAATTATGATGTTAGGGTGTCGATTTTAGATCTTGCCCGTTTTCTCCTGTGGGCATTCAGTGCTATAAATTTCCCTCTAAGCTCTGCTTTAGCTGTGTCCCAGAGATTCTGGTACATCATGTCTTTGTTTTCATTGGTTTCAAATAACTTTATTCTGCCTTCATTTCGTTATTTACCTAGTAGTCATTCAGGAGCAGGTTGTTCAGTTTCGATGTAGTTGTGTGGTTTTGAGTAAATTTCTCAATCCTGATTTCTAATTCGATTGCACTGTGGTCTGAGATACTGTTTGTTATGATACCCTTTCTTTCGCATTTGCTGAGGAGTGTTTACTCCTAATTATGTGGTCAATTTTAGAATACATGCTATGTGGCACTGAGAAGAATGTATAGTCTGTTGATTTGTGGTGGAGAGTTCTATAGATGTCTATTAGGTCCACTTGGTCCAGAGCTGAGTTCAAGTCCTGAATATTCTTGTTAATTTTTTGTCTTGTTCGTCTGTCTAATATTGACAGTGGCTTGTTAGAATCTCCCACTATTATTGTTGGGGGTCTGCGTCTCTTTGTAGGTCTCTAAGAACTTGTTTTATGAATGTGGGTGCTACTGTATTGGGTGTGTATATATTTAGGATAGATAGCTCTTCTTCTTGCATTGATCCCTTTACCATTATGTAATGCCCTTCTTTGTCTTTTTTGATCTCTGTTGGTTTAAAGTCTATTTTGTCAGAGACTAGGATTGCAACCCTTGCTTTTTTTTTTTCTTTCCATTTGCTTGGTAAATATTTCTCCATCCCTTTATTTTGAGCCTATGTGTGTCTTTGCATGTGAGATGGTTCTCCTGAATACAGCACCCCAGTGGGTCTTGACTCTTTATCTAATTTGCCAGTCAGTGTTTTTTAATTGGAGAATTTAGCCCTTTTACATTTAAGGTTAATATTGTTCTGTGTGAATTTGATCCTGTCATCATGATGCTAGCTGGTTATTTTGCGCATTAGTTGATGCAATTTCTACATAGTGTCATTAGTCTTTATATTTTGGTGTGTTTTTGCCATGGCTGGTACCAGTTTTTCCTTTCCATATTTAGTGCTTCCTTCAGGAGCTCTTGTAAAGCAGGCCTGGTAGTGACAAAATCCCTCAGCATTTGCTTGTCTGGAAAGGATTTTATTTCTCTTTCACGTATGGAACTTAGTTTGGCTGGATAAGAAATTCTGGGTTGAAAATTCTTTTCTTTAAGAATGCTGAATATTGGCCCCCACGCTCTTGTGGCTTATAGGGTTTCTGCAGAGAGATCCGCTGTTAGTCTGATGGGCTTCCCTTTGTAGATACCTGACCTTTCTCTCTGGCTGCCCTTAACATTTTTTTCCTTCATTTCAACCTTGGAGTATCTGACAATTATGTTTCTTGGAGTTTCTTCTTGAGGAGTATCTTAGTCATGTTCCTGAATTTGAATGTTGGCCTATCTTGCTAGGTTGGGGAAGTTCTCCTGGATAATATCCTGAAATATGTTTTTTAACTTTGTTCCCTTCTCCCCATCACTTTCAGGTACACCAATCAATCATAGGTTTGGTCTTTTCACATAGTCCCATATTTCTTGGAGGCTTTGTTCATTCCTTTTCCTTCTTTTTTCTCTAATCTTGTCTTCATGCCTTATTTCAGTAAGTTGATCTTCAATCTCTGATATCCTTTCTTCCACTTGATCGATTTGGCTATTGATAGTTGTGTATGCTTCACAAAGTTCTCATGCTGTGTTTGTCAGCTCCATCAGGTCATTTATGTTTCTCTCTAAACTGGTTGTTCTAGTAAGCAGATCCTGTAACCTTTTATTAAGGTTCTTAACTTCCTTGCATTGGGTTAGAACATGCTGCTTTAGCTCAGAGGAGTTTGTTGTTACCTGCCTTCTGAAGCCTACTTCTGTCAATTTGTCAAACTTATTCTCCATCCAGTTTTGTGCCTTTGCTGGAGAGGAGTTGCAATCATCTGGAAGAGAAGTGGCATTCTGGATTTTGGAATTTTCAGCGTTTTTGTGCTGGCTTTTCCTCGTCTTCATGGATTTATCTACCTTTGATCTTTGATGACCTTTGGATGGGGTTTTTGTGTGGGGTTTTTTTATGTTGATGTTGATGTTGTTGTTTTCTGTTTGTTACTTTTTCTTCAAACAATCAGGCCCCTCTTCTGCAGGTCTACTGCAGTTTGCTGGAGGTCCACCCCAGACCCTGTTTGTCTGGGTATCACCAGTGGAGGCGCAGAACAGCAAAGATTGCTGCCTGCTTCTTCCTCAGGAAGCTTTGTCCCAGAGGGGCACTGGCCTGATGCTAGCCAGCGCTCTCCTGTATGAGGTGTCTGTCGACCCCTGTTTGGAGGTTTCTCCCAGTCAGGAGGCTCGGGGGTCAGGGACCCACATGAGAAGGCAGCCTGTCCCTTAGCAGAGCTGATGCTCTGTGCTGGGAGAATCCCTCTTGTCAAGATCATTAGCTGTTCTCTTCAGAGCTGGCAGGCAGGAACAATTAAATCTGCTGAATCTGTATCCACAGCCACCCCTTCCCCCAGGTGGTCTGTCCCAGGGAGATTGGGGTTTTGTCTGTAAGCCCCTGAGTTGGGCTGTTACCTTTCCTACAGAGATGCCCTGCCCAGTGAGGAGGAATCTGGAGAAGCAGTCTGGCTACAGCTGCTTTGCCCTGCCCAGCCTCCTTAGCACTATCAGGGAAAAATCACCTACTAGTCTCAGTAATGACAGAGGTCCCTCCCCCGACCAAGCTCAATCGCCCCAGGTCGACTTCAGACTGCTGTGCTGGCAGTGAGAATTTCAAGCCAGTGGTTCTTAGCTTGCCGGGCCCCCTCGGGAATGGACCCCCCCCCCCCCCCCCGCGCGAGCGAGACCACGTGACTCCCTGGCTTCAGCCCCCTCGGTTCTGTCTAGATGAGGTTCCAGGCGCTGCTGGGGTATGAAAAAAAACTCCTGTTGCTACCTCTAGCTTGGTGAATGCCCAAACAGCCGCCCAGTTTTGTTCTTGACACCCAGGACCCTGGTGGTGTAGGCACACACAGAATCTCCTGTTCTGCAGATTGCAAAAACTGTGGGAAAAGCGTAGTAACCCAGTGGGGTAGCACAGTTCCTCAGGGCTTTCCTTGGCTGTGGGGAGGGAGGTCCCCAGCCCCTTGCACTTCCCTGGTGAGGCGACGCCCCACCCTGCTTCTGCTACCCCTCTGTGGGTTGGACCCGCTGCCTAACCAGGCCCAGTGAGATGAACTGGGTACCTCAGTTGGAAATGCAGAAATCACCCGCCTTCTGTGTTGATCTCGCTAGGAGCTGCAGACCGGAACTGTTTCTATTCGGCCTTCTTGGCCCCTCCCTGGATGTCACAAATACTGTTCTTAATCAAAATTGTGACTTTTGAATGATTTAGGTTTTATCAAGGCTGTTTTCTCTTTTATGAAAAAATTCTTCTATTACAATTGATGTCAATTGATAACTAGATTTGATGAGGGAAAGTGCCTAGTGTCTACCAGGTGATTGGTGTCTAATTTTTTTAAAATTAAAGATCATTAAAATTCATCATACATTAATTCGTTAATGCTGAGAAGACAGCTAATGAGGCATATATAAAGAATTACAGTGTGTCATTTTATGATTTAACAGTGCAGAGAGGGTTGGTTACATTATTTCGGATGATATTACCTATTTTGATAGTCTTTATAATAATTGTGAATTTTAATTCTTACATTAAAAATACCAGTCTATTTGAGATTTTACTTGCTACACATCAATAAGGCTAAGCTAGTAGTCACTTGCAAAAAAGCCTCATATTTCTTGTTTAATAGCTATAGTTGTGTCTTAGAAATGAATGTTTAATCATACTTTTTCTTAGTCATGGAATTTTAGCAATAAAACATGGGGGCTGCAGTGCTTTATATCAGGCCATCAGTGTAAATATGAATTGTCTAATGTGTACCTATCTTTTTATCTTTTTTTTTTAACAGACTTGTGGAAGAAAGCAAACTGATCCCACTCATTTTTGAAGTAACTCTGGTAAGAACGGAAATGTGCATTTGAAATTCAAATGAAATTTTGAAATTGTAAAGATTTTAACCACGTTGTATGACTGTGTTGCTAACCCTGACTCTGCCCTGAAGCATTGTATGTCCATCATCATCACACTTAACCTCACTGGACTTCAGCTTCCTTATCTATAAAGGAATGTCAAGCTCTGAAATTAATGTAGTGATACTGGTTAATGACTGCCCTCTTTCCACAAATCTTTTACATTTTAGCTCTGTTGTATTACACAATGTATATTTTCTGACATAGATTACTTTATCTGAGGTTGGTTTGTATAGAGAGGGAAGAATAATTATTGCTACACTTCAATATGAATTTTCTGGTGCTCAGTATGAAACCCTCTGACTTTGCAGTTACTGGGTACCAGATTAGCAGTTTTATGCCTGTGGTCAGAAAGTTGTCTTCTTCAGAACTTAGAATAGCTTAGCTTCCATACACCATTTTTCTGTTCACAGAATACAGTTTAATTTAAAACCATCTGTTAAAGAAAATCTTTCCTCTGTGTTTCCTATGTGTAGAGAATAAAATGGGATGCAGGGTCAACTTTCTTTGTCTCTGATAAATCTCTAATTATGCCAAATACAGACCTGTGAATTAGGTTGAAAACTGAGTTGGTTCTTGCACGCAAGTGCCCATTGCCAAAGAAAGGTTCTCTTGTGCCTGGGTGTGTTATCCTCTTCTCCTAAGTACTTTACCTCCCTAGCTCAGTAACAGCACAAGGCACAACAGAGGGGGCACTTCCCCAGCCAGATCAGCCTAACTTACCTTGGTCATCAGTGGGGGAGCATTAGTTGTGATAGTCTGATAACCATACAAATGGGAAATCAACTTTCCTTAATCATCTTAAAATAGTATTCTATAAATCATTTTTGTTCTGTCATGTCCGTATGGTGAAAAGTTTATTTTTCTTAGCTACAGATTTTCAGAAGAGCTGAGTGGATTTGCTGAGCTATTTGCATTGGATGGGGAGTAGAAATGGGAATGGGTACTATTCCCAGAGCACGTTCAGGTGACAAGATGACAGCTGCCTTGATGAGTGGAACATGTAAAGTTAGTGCCTGGACTGAGTTGCTTAGAATTGTAAAAAGGGATTTTAGAGAAAGGATAGAGAAGAGGCAGATGAAGAAATGTGGCGATCAAGAGCTCTCTAATGGAGATGTTAAAGTTTCACCAGTGATATGGATATGTGTATTTTTCTACCTTCAGTCAGATACACATTATTTGCCAATTTGTTATGGAGTTGGATTTGTTTTGGAGGACAGTGGTCTAGCAAACTGCTAAGTTTGGCCACATGGTTGGGTATGGGGCAAGAGCCAAGGCTGTCCGAACTCAGCCACATTTGAATGCATTTGGAAAGAGACTCATTTTATAGACATCCTGGAGCTAGAATGGGCCTTAATGGGTCTACATGATTCATCCTCTTGCTGTGGCAGGAGGGCTTCTAACCTGTTAGATCAATATAACTCCTTTTGTGGCTGACAGAAAGTTGTTACCTTATCCTTTGGCAATCATCTCAAGGTCTAAAATCTCAACATAAAAAATTTCTTTTGATGTGGTGGGCGCCTGTAGTCCCAGCTACTTGGGAGGCTGAGGCAGGAGAATGGCGTAAACCCGGGAGGCGGAGCTTGCAGTGAGCTGAGATCCCGCCACTGCACTCCAGCCTGGGTGGCAGAGCGAGACTCCGACTCCAAAAAAAAAAAAGAAAAAAAAAATTCCTTTTGGTAGTTTACCAGAACCCCTTCGTACTTGATTAATCTCTGTGTACGGAGCACCCAACAAGTGTTTTGTATTTTACAAACCATAATAAATGTTTAAATAATTGATTAATGCCACACTTTGAACCTTGTCATTGTGGTGTAGCTGTCATAGGGAATGGGTAGAAGGTGCCATCTACCCTCCAGATCACCATTTTAGCCAGTCCTAAGCCCTGTGGTCTTGCAGGCATGTCAGGGATGGTGCTCTTTCTCTAACCAGAACAGTTCCATGCTCAGATTTCTTGTAGGACATTATCTGAAAAAGAGATCTTGCTGCTAAAAAGTAAAGAAGAAAAGTGTTGGAAATCACTACTTTATGAGGCAGGAGTTTGATGTCCTTGAAGAACATTATTAAATTCCTATTCTACTTTTGTCTTTTTTGAGTTGAATAATCTCAACTTTTTTCTGTATAGAAATACATTTTTCAATCGATGAAATGTCTTTGTAGCAGTTATGCTGTGAACTATTACTTGTCCTTTTAAAATTGTTGTCACCAAGCTAGATATAATACAGTATTTTCTTGATTCTGTGATGCACATTTTTTTTCCCCCAGATTTTAACATTTCTGAAGCTGAGATATACTTTCCAAATCATTGGTGTTTTACAGTTGCTTTCAGCCAGGTGACCTGGTTGTCATTGCCTTAACCAATTTATTTCAGTTTTATTTTCCTTTTTATAAATGCCTAAAAGTGATATATTATAAAAATCTATGTCTGAATAACTCTAAAAGAGCTCTTTCATAAAAAGAAGATAAAAATTCTAAGTAATAAGAAACCATGTCATAGTTTAATTGGCAGCATTTTTCTTTCTTAGTGCTTGATAAAATAATGGTGCATCTTAGAACTGATGGATTTCTAGTTTCAAGGAAACATAGTATATATTTCAATTTGGTTTGGTTTCTAAGTTTGAGTGCCTTGGTGGTGTCTAGCATATATATGGCAGCTTCTTTGCAGTGATTTGATCAGAAAAAGGCATAATGAGAAGATTGTGTGGGGCCCTGCATGCTTGGCTGCTACTTATGCCTTCTGGCAACCCATTAAGAAAACAGCCAAACAGCATTTAATTCTTTTAGCTGGTAGTCTTCTGTGACCTCCTGATGGACTTTTTTCTTTACTCCTAGCCCATCCCTGTTTTTCAGCTTCTGTCTGATATACTGAAAACCTGCTTATGAGCTTTGTAACTTCCTTCTTCCTTTCTAGAGTTTCTCCTGTGATGTGCTTCTCTCCTAGATGTCTGCCATTAAGAAAGTGAGCCTGTGTTTTCTGATGGGCAGGAACTGCAGGCAGCTTCTCTGTCTTTTCCTGTAGTTTTATGCAAACAAATGAGGTGGAGGAACTACAATTCTGAATTGGACATTCTATCTATACAAAATAGCCAAGTGGAAATCTTAGGAAGAACAGACATTTCTGAAGTTGTGTGGCAAACTACGAGCTCCAAGTATGGATTCAAACTGGTTAAATAGATAACCAATTGAAATTAATTTTTATTATTTCGGAAAAAAAATAAAAATTATCTCCAGTTGTCACTACCTACTGAGAAGGCACAGTGCTGCTTCCTGTCTGGAGGGCTAATGGGTAGGCCCTCTAAGTTCACACTGCAGGGAGAGAGTGATGTGTACATGCATGATCAGGTAGGAGCGTTATAGGAGCTGTTAACGAAGGTAGGCGTGGAAAGCTATGCACCCCAGGGAAGGGAGTGACCACCTATGAGAGAAGCGGGGGAATCTCACAGAAGGAGTAACCTTTGAACAGGGCCTTCGGGGAAGAGGAGGACGTATTCTGAGGGAAGGAGGAGGGACTTCAACTTGGGGAATGGCAAGGCTAGGTCAGTGTACTCAATGCTGAGTATACTTGACTCTCAGTATCCTTGTGGGATTGATTCTAGAAACCACCCTTATACTAAAATCTACAGATCCTCAAGTCCTTTGCATATCCTTCTGTATACTTTAAATCATCTCTGGATTACCTATAATACCTAATGCAATGTAAATGCTGTGGAAATAGTTGTTACACTATATTTTAAAATTTGTGTTACTTTTTCTTGTATTGTTATTTTTAATTTTTTTTTTTTCTGAATATTTTTGATCTGTGGTTGGTCAGGTGCACGGATGTGGAACCCATGGATAGGCAGGGCTGACTGTTCTTAGATGTGCCCAAGTATAGGGAGCATGGACCATGGAGAAATGGTAGGAAATGAGGGTAAAGGGTAGTTTGGGATGAAATCCTACAGGGCTTTATACTGTGGTTATTTCTTGTTTGTTTGGCTTTGCAAATAATTTATGCTCTTTAAAATCAGATAGTATCCTCTACTTGAAGAAACAAATGTCTAGAACCCCTGTGCTTTAGGAGGTGTGTGCAATGAGGAGGCAGGCTGATTGGCTACAGGTTTGGGACTCAGCAGGAATCAGGCTTGGGTCATGGGCATGCACTGGAAACTTGAGTGTCCATGCTCCTTCAGTCACTAGAAGATTGAAAGGGTGGAAACTAGATTCTGGGAGTTTCTGCAAGTTTTCATCAGTGAGGTTTTTGAGATCAGTCAAAGGGACTGTGGGGACGGGAACATAAGATACAGAACAGGTCTCAGATGTCCGATCTGATGTCCCAGGAGTTCTAACATCACATTCAAGGCGGAGAGTGGGCAGAATGTTTTTAATGCTGAGCTCTAGCTTCAGGTTTCCTGGTATTTGGCAGGACAAACAGTGGAGAAAGCCAGGTAGCTGATGGCTTACAAAAAAATGCTGTTGTGGGAGCTGGGTGTTGTTCCCCAAGCAGAGCCCACCTGGGTGAGACCTCTGCATTTTTGCTGGCAACACAAGGCAGCTGTGCTGGACAGGGAGTGGAGGCTCAGGCAGCACACGCTGGATTAAGCTGAATGCATTCGTATTATAGTATATACAGTCTTCACGGTCTACCACACTAAGGCAGTCCGTACTTGCTTAATAAATGTGGGTTCCTGAAAAATGTGAGCCGTCAGAAGAGTCCATTGTCTTGGCTTTTGGGTGCAGAATTGCTGTGGAGGACTTATATTTTCTCTCCGCTTTTTCAAAAGAGTTTAAATTGCTTTTAAATGTGCCTTAAGTGTGAATTTGGATGTATCAGCCTTTGGAGTTTGCTATAACTCTAATCTTTCTTCAATTTATTTCAGTGGTTTATGTTTTGGCCTACTTCAGTAAATCATTTTAATGCCAAGTAATATAGGTAACCTCTGTTTTATTGGAAAAAAATATTCGTGGCAGATTTTCCAATATAGGCCAAAATATTGCTGTCATGATATTTTATGTGTCTATTTCAAAACAAACAATTAAAGAGCAATTTCAGTGGCAAATGTTAACAATAAAAATTGGATTAGCAATACACTAGTTTGACAATTATATTGTTTTAACAATTCTCAAGGGTAGCAATTGAAGCAAGCTTCAGTAAATCTTTCAAGTCAACTGTATTTTTAGAAAAGAGTCTCTTTATGGACCCTTGAGGCCCAAAATAATCATTGAGACACCAATGCCATCTAGACAGACAGTCACATTACGTTTAAGGAATGTTTTCAATCCTGGGCATTCATCAGGCTTATAAGATTTGCTCCACTCTACTTGTAACTCAACAAATATATATTGGTTCTTAGAGTACGTTAAAAAGAGAAGTTTCTTATTTTAAGAATCTCATGCTTATGTTAAATATACTATTAACAAAATTTTGCTATGCACATGAGTGAATATTTCTATAATAAAATAGAAAATAAGATTAAAAAATATGTGTATTGGCTGGGCACGGTGTAATTCCAGCACTTTGGGAGGCTGAGGCAGGTGGGTCACTTGAGGTCAGGAGTTTGAGACCAGTCTGGCCGACAGGCAAAACCCCATCTCTACAAAAAAAAAAAAAAAAATTAGCCAGGCCTGGTGGTGCGTGCCTATAATCTCAGCTACTGGGGAGGCTGAGGCAGAGAATTGCTTGAACCCCGGGGGCAGAGGTTGCAGAGAGGCGAGATCACGCCACTGCATTCCAGCTGAGGTGACAGAACAAGACTCTGTTTCAAAAAAAAAAAAAAAAAAATTGAATTTTATTGTCTTCACTATTTTTTTTTTTTTCTTTTCGAGATGAGGTCTCACTCTGTCACTCAGGCTGGAGTGCAGTGGCACGATCATAGCTTATTGCAGCCTCAAACTCCTAGGCTCAAGTGATCCTCCCGCCTCAGCTTCCCAAGTAGCTGGGACTGCAGGGGTGTGCCACTGTGCCTGGCTAATTTTTTTTTTTTAGCGTTTGTAGCGATGAGGTCTTGCTGTGTTCACCAGACTGGTCTTAAATTCCTGACCTCAAGCCGACCTCCCACCTTGGTCTCCCAAAGTGTTGGGATTATAGACATAAGCCACTGTGCCTGGACAGAGAACAAGATTTGATTAAAATTTCAAAATGCTTGACTTAGGAAGATACTTTTAAATTGATACAATTAACACCTTTTGAATGCAGTTGATAAATGTACATCTATACCCATTCAGGGCTTTTCAAGATTGAAGAATGGAGCCATCTAACAAATTTTTGTTGTATACAAAGGTGACTTTATACACTGCTAACATAGACCGCCATTAAAGTATATGTGAGGTGTTTCTTTTGGGAATGAAAGTGGATTTGTGTAACTCCCTTCTTGGTGACTTATGTCATAAATACATGTTTGCAAAATAACTTTCTTGGGCTGGGATACAATCTATTGATACTGCATTGAATGAAGTGAAGTTGCTCATATGACAACTGAACAATAACTTTAATCTGATCAGCTCCACATTACCTGAATAAATGGGCTGAACTAAGTACAATAAACATATTAGTAAATGTGGGCTAAATAAAGCATAACTAGTTTCTGCATAATCAGCCAAATAAAGAGAAATTTTATTGAGATAAAAACCACATATTGTACCCAATGAAAAAAAAGCTAAAATAGAGCTTAGTATATCTGTGACCAGGTACAGGTTACATATTAAGAATGTGTTGCATGTAACTTCTTTCAAGCCAGTAGAATCTTGAGTTTTATCATCATCATTCTTGTTTCTAGTTCTGCTCTACGTTCTGCTCACTTTGAGGAAATAGTACATATACATTCTTCCTTCTCTCTAAAGGAGAGTGTAGTTAAAAAACACAGGAGAGAAGTAGATAAGTGATAAGATGTTGAACAATGTACTTCCCAAGATCAGAAGCTTTTGTAGTTTTTGTTTTTACTTCTAATTGATTCAGGAACTGGAAAATGAAATAGTAAGAAGGGCCAGTGTTCTTCAGTGTGATGAACTCACAAAAGGCAGTGGATGTGGCTCCCCTGAAATGTGGCCATGGCAAGTGATAGCACTGAACTTCTTCCCTAACTCTGAATAACCTAACTCTCAGTTACATTGGCCAACTTTGGTTTCAGGCTTGTGTTAAAAAATAAAAGGCTTACTATGGTCAGGCATTGCTCAATCACACGACTCCCAAAACATTTGTATTTGGAGTTCTTTGATAGATGAAACAAAGTAAAATGACTGATGGTAAATGCAAAGAATTACTGGAAAAGCCTACTGTGAAATCAGTGATTACTCATTCTCAATATGACACCAATGAATGTTACTTTTTCTGAAAATTACTCGGTATCACAGGACCCTATAAAGTTTATTCGTGAACAGAAACAAATGAGATTATCCACTTTTTAAGAAAGTAGAAATGTCAGCAAAGCGTTACTAGTTTTGATTAAATAAAGCAGCAAACATCCAGTAGCATTTGCTTTTGATGCTCTTCACATTTGTTTTTTTGGATGGGCAAGAAAAAGAAGAATTTATGTGCTTACCCAGAGCTGCAAAGGATTTTCAGACGAAATGAGGAAATCTGATGTACTAAATCAGTTTACAGATTTATGGGAAAAGTAGAGCTTTTAAAATAGTTCTAGCAGGTGAAATTGCATTTTGGATTTATTAGAGATACCAAATTGGAAAAAGACATACAAAGTCAGTAAGGGCAAGTTATTACATAGAAATTTTAGGTTTATCTTTTTTTTTTTTTAATAACAAAAACACTACATGTTCGTAAAGGGTTTAAATAACACAGAAATGTCTAACATAGCATGTGGTGGTCTCCCATAATTTCTTGACTTATAGCTATGAATGTTCTCCTCATTATTTTTCATGCATGTATTGTATGTCTTTTGTCAAAAATGGGACCATACTGAATATTAGTTTGTATCTGTCTTACTTTATAATGTCCATAGCAGCAGTGGTAGAGTGTGCATGTGCATACGTGTGCATGCAGACATGCCTATGCCCATGTGTATGCCCATGGGTATTTTTTATTCTATTTAATGACTATGTAATATTTATTGTATTTAGTATAATTTGTTTAGCCAGTCTCCACTGATGGATGTTCCAAATTTCTCCCCAACTTTATAATATGTGGAAAAAATGAACAGGATATCTTTGTCTTACCTTTGTCTACCTATGTGAGTTTCTATAGGATAAATTTTTGGAAGTTGAATTGTTACATTGAAGTATATGCGTCCTTTATATTTTAATGTTACACTTCAAAGGATGATAACTTTGTATATCAAAGCAGGTATACAGCCTGCTTTGCCACACCCTTAGCACAATTGAATATTGTCAGTCTTTTAAATTGTCAATTGTTTGTATTTTCACCTGTTTACTTTTCATTATGAGAATCAAATTTATCAGTGTTTTTGCTCAAAGCTTATGTGTTTCCTAGCATACTTAGGAAGGACTACTTCTCCTTCAAAAGGTTATAAAATATTCTTCTTTTATTCTATACATTTATGGCTTCATAATTAATTTGCAAATCTTTGCTCCAAAATAATTTTTTTGTAAGGAATGGGTACAAATACAACTTATCTCTTCCCCTACATCTCCTTTTAACTATCATCAAGCTAATATTGCAACAGTGTTTACTGATTTAATCCATCATTATGGTGACTTGGGACCCTAGTATCTCACCATGTACAAAAAATAACTCAAAATGGATTAAAGACTTAAATGTAAGACCTCAAAATGTAAAACTACCAGAAGAAAACTTAAGAGAAATGTTTCAGGACATTGATCTAGGCGAAGATTTTATGAGTGCAACTACAAAAGCAAAAGTAGACAAATGGGACTATATATATATCAAGTTAAAAAAACTTCTGTACAGCAAAAGAAACAATAAACAGGACAAAGAGCCAATCTGTAAAATGGGAGAAAATATTTGCAAACTATTCATCCAGCAAGGGACTAATGTCCAGAATATACTAGGAACTCAAACAGTTTAACAGCAAGGAAATAAATAATCCAATTAAAAAATGGGCAAAGGCATGAAGTCCTTGCCTATGCCTATGTCCTGAATGGTATTGCCTAGGTTTTCTTCTAGGGTTTTTATGGTTTTAGGTCTAACATTTAAGTCTTTAATCCAGCTTGAATTAATTTTTGTATAAGGTGTAAGGAAGGGATCCAGTTTCAGCTTTCTACATATGGCTAGCCAGTTTTCCCAGCACCATTTATTAAATAGGAAACCCTTTCCCCGTTGCTTTTGTCAGGTTTGTCAAAGATCAGATGGTTGTAGATGTGTGGTGTTATTTCTGAAGCCTCTGTTCTGTTCCATTGATCTATATCTCTGTTTTGGATATACCATGCTGTTTTGGTTACTGTAGCTTTGTAGTATAGTTTGAAGTCAGGCAGCATGATGCCTCTAGCTTTGTTCTTTTTGCTTAGGATTGTCTTGGCCATGCAGGTTCTTTGTTGGTTCCATATGAACTTTAAAGTAGTTTTCTCCAATTCTGTGAAGAAAGTCATTGGTAGCTTGATGGGGATGACATTGAATCTATAAATTACCTTGGACAGTATGGCCATTTTTCATGATATTGATTCTTCTTATCCATGAGCATGGAGTGTTCTTCCACTTGTTTGTGTCCTCTTTTATTTCACTGAGCAGTGGTTTGTAGTTCTCCTTGAAGAGGCCCTTGACATCCCTTGTAAGTTGGATTCCTAGGTATTTTATTCTCTTTGTAGCAGTTGTGAATGGGAGTTCATTCATGATTTGTCTGTCTGTTTGTCTGTTATTGGTGTATAAGAATGCTTGTGACCAAAACCAATGTCAACAAAAGCCAAAATTGACAAATGGGATCTAATTAAACTAAAGAGCTTCTGCACAGCAAAAGAAGCTACCATCAGAGTGAAAGGCAGCCTACAGAGTGGGAGAAAAGTTTTGTAATCTATCCATCTGACAAAGGGCTAATAATATCCAGAATCTACAAAGAATTTAAACAAATTTACCAAAAAAATAAATAAATAAATAAAAAGATCAAACAACCCCATCAAAAAGTGGGCAAAGGATATGAACAGACACTTTTCAAAAGAAGACATATGCGGCCAACAGACACATGAAAAAATGCTCATCATCACTGGTCATCAGAGAAATGCAAATCAAAACCACAATGAGACACCATCTCACACCAGTTAGAATGACGATCTTTAAAAAGTCAGGAAACAACAGATGCTGGAGAGGATGTGGAGAAATAGGAACGCTTTTACACTGTTGGTGGGACTGTAAACTAGTTCAACCATTGTGGAGGACAGTGTGGCGATTCCTCAGGGATCTAGAACTAGAAATACCATTTGACCCAGCTATCCCATTATTCTGTATATACCCAAAGGATTATAAATCATGCTACTATAAAGACACATGCACACGTATGTTTATTGCAGCACTATTTACAATAGCAAAGACTTGGAATCAACCCAAATGTCCATCAATGATAGACTGGATTAAGAAAATGTGACGCATATACACTGTGGAATACTGTGCAGCCATAAAAAGGGATTAGTTCATGTCCTTTATAGCGACATGGATGAAGCTGGAAACTATCATTCTGAGCAAACTATTGCAAGGACAGAAAAGCAAACACCACATGTTCTCACTCATAGGTGGGAATTGAACAATGAGAACACTTGGAGACAAGGCCGGGAACATCACACACCGGAGCCTGTCGTGGGGTGGGGGGATGAGGGAGGGAGAGCATTAGGAGAAATACCTAATGTAAATGACAAGTTAATAGGTGCAGCAAACCAATACGGCACATGTATACATTGTAACAAACCTGCACGTTGTGTCCATGTACCCTAGAACTAAATTGTAATAATAATAAAAAGAGCAAAGGCTTTGAATAATCATTTCTCAAAAGAAGATATACAAATGGCCAAGTATATGAAAAATACTCCACATCACTAATCATTGTGGAAATCCAAATCAAAAGTGTGATGAGATATCTCACTCCTATTAGAATGGCTATTATCAAAATGACCAAAAATAAATAAATAAATAAATAAATAAATAAATAAATAAATAAAAGATAACAAGTGCTGACAAGGATACAGAGAAAACGAATTCTTATACATGGTTGGTGGGGATATAAATTAGTACAGCCATTATGCAAAATGGTATGAAGATTTCTTAAAGAACTAAAAATAGAGCTGCTATATGATCCGGGAATCCCACTGCTGGGATTTATCCAAAGGAAAGGAAATCAGTTTATTGAAGGGATGCTTGCATCCCTATGTTTATTGCAACTCTGTTCACAATAGCCAAGATATGCAACCTAAATAGATAAATGGATAAAGCAAATGTGGCATGTATACACAATGGACTACTATTCAGCTATAAAAAGAATGAAATCTTGTCATTCGCCTTTGGTTTTATTGATTTCTTCTTTTTGTTTTCGATTTCATTAATTTTACTCTTTGTTTTGTCCTTTTGTATCCTTTGGGTTTCATTTTTTGCTCTTATTCTGACTTTTTTTTTTTTTTAATGTAGAAGCTTATGTGATTGGCTTGAGACTTCTGTGTTTTTTCAAATATAAACATTTAGTGCTAAACTTTCCCCCTAAGCACTGCCTTGGTTTCATCTCATAAATTTTGATGTATTGTCTCTTCAGTTTCACTTAGTTCAACATAATTTCAAATTTTCTTTGTGATTTTATCTTTGGTTCATGGGTTATTTAGAAGTGTTACCTAGTTTCCCAGTATTTGGGGAACTGTCATATATTTTTTATTGATTTAAATGTAATTACATTGTAGTTAGAGAATATAGTTTGCATTATTTGCATATACAATTCCTTCAGACTTGTTTTATGGTCAAGTATATGGTCTATTTTGGTAAATATTCTTTTTATACATGTAAAGAATGTATATTCTGCTGCTGTTGGAATGTTCTATGAATGTCAATTAGGTAAATAGGTTGTCATTGTTGTTCAAGTCATCTTTATCTTTACCTGGTTTTCTATCTACTTTTCTGTCACTCATTGAGAGAGAGGTGACAGGGTCTATAGAGTCTTGTAGTGTAAATGTGGCTTTGACTATTTCCACTCTTGGATCAGTTTTGTTTTCTGTTTTGAAGCTCTGTTATTCCATGTAAAAATTAAATTTAGGATTTTATGTCATCTTGATGAATCGACCTCTTTATCATTATGAGATAGCTCCCTTTCTCTCTGGTAGTACTCTTTGTCCTGAAATTTATTTTATGTGATGTTAATATTACCACTGAAGCTGTTTTTGGTTAGTGTTAGTGATACATATTTTTTATCCACTCCTTAACTCTTGATCTATCTATGCCTTTATATTCAAAATTGTTTTCTTGAAGATAGATGTAGTTGGGCCTTGCCTTTTTTTCAATCTAATAATATTAATTTTTAAAGGGGTTTAGAACATTTTTATTTAATTCAATTTTTGATACTATTATATTTAAATCTTGCTACTAGTTTTCTATTGTACCTTCTGTTGTTGTTGTTGTTTTTTTTTTGTCTTTTTCTGCTTTCTTTTGGCTCAGTTGAGTATTTTCTTGTTTAAATGGTTGGTATAGTTTACAATATATATGCACCTTTAATTTATTCAAGTCTACTTACTGTCATGTAAGTAATTATGTTGATGTAATAGTCACCTCCATGTAGACTACTGGACAAAGTCGCCGAGAGCTCATTGAACATAAAGGATCACAGATCAACTTTTAACAGCTCACATCACATGATTTATTAAATCAATTAAGTACACACAGTGAGAAGCAAGGGGTAGGGCAAGTGAGTACATTTTAGGTAAGGTGCAAACAGGGTGAAGTACACGCTGCATACATCCTGGGAAATAATATGTTTATATTGATCCCTTCTCTGCTGCATCAGCTTTCTTCAGACTTGAAATTTGAGAAAGAAAGTCCACGGATGGAAGGTATCCTGTGTCAAAAACACGTTTGCTGTAGAAGACAGACACAGAGACATGTAGAGTTGGCCCTGACTGTAGCTTGACAGTGGACTTGCTGAACATCCATGAATTTTATTGGTGTTTCTTAGGCAAAGAACACACAGGGCCTGAATAGATGTCATCAATAGGCATCTTCATTAAAACTTCATATATGCTCCTGTTTGGGGCTTCCTGTATGTTTGGTGTATTGTGAATATGTAGGGCCCAGATATTTCACGTATGTTTGATGACTCATGGATGTTATGTATCTTTTGGTCCTTTCATTCATTTCTAATTCTGTTTAACACACATATGCTCTATCTATATGTGACACATAAGCCTCCTACATTCTGTTTTTTCATCTATGTCAGAACTACATATTCTCAAGTAATGCAGGAATGTACTTTATACCACTTCATGTCTTATGTAAGAAGCTTACATCAGCATACTTTTATTTTTAGTGACTTTCAATTACATGTATCATAAAGTCCCACTCCTGCAACACCCTCCATGATTTGACCATGGTTGCCCCTCTCGCCTCATGTCATCTCTCTCTTTCCCTTCCTGATTATGCTTTTACCACACTGACCTCTTAGTTTACTAAATAGGCTATGCAGAGGCCTACTTTTTTCCTACCTGAGGACCTTTGCTTTTACAATTACCTCTCCTTAGCATGTTTTTCTCCTGTCTCTTTACATGGCTGTTTCTCAACCTTCCATTTTCATAGAGGCCTTTCTTCTCCACTTCATCTAAAGTAGCCCCATGAGAATAAATGACTGTGCCTGTCTCTTTAGCCTCATCTATCATCTAGCACACGGTTGTATTAGGTATTAAGTAGTCACTCAATACGTATCTATTTGAATAGTTATAGTATAGGGAAGTATTATTTTTAATGTAGTGCTGGATTTAATAGGTACATTTTAAAGGATTTTTAAAAAATTGTAAATGAAATTGGCCTGTAGTTGTATCATCTGCTTATGCTTTCTTAAATTTTTTATTTTAAAATACTTATACTTTCACATATAGGACAGAGAAGTCCCCTGTACTTCACCCAGCCTCTTCCAGTGGTTATATCTTATAAACTATAGTATAATATCAATACCAGAAAATCTGCATTGGTACAATGTGTCTGCATATCTCAATTTGTGTGATTTGTTGAGGTTTGTTTTATCATTATGTTCTATGGATGCCTGAAAAAAATGTGTATTCTACTAGTATTCATTGGGGTATAGTATAAAAGTTGATTAGATCCTGTTGCTTGATGATGCTGTTGAGTTCTTCTGTATCTTTGCCGATTTTCTTTCAGGTTATTCTGTCAGTTGAGGAGAGAGGAGTGGTGGAGTCTTCAACTGTAATTGTGGAGTTACTTGTTTCTCCTTTCTTGTCTCTCTCCCAGTTTGTACTTCAGTGTTTTACACCTTTGTTGCTTGTTTCATACATATTTAGAATTATGTCTTCTTGGTGAATGGAATCAAAATGATAATTTTATTATCATTTTATCATTACATAGTGTTTCTGTAGGTTCCTGTTAATTTCTTTCCTCTGAAGTTTATTTTTTCTGATATCGATATAGCCAGGCCTGCTTTCTTTTAATTAATGTTTGCATGGTATCTCCTTTTGCATGCTCACCCTACCTTTATTATATTTTAAGTGAGTTTCTTGTGGACAACACGTAGTTTGGTCATTTGTTTTCTTAATCTTTTCCACAAACTTGTCTCTTTAGTGTGTATTTAGATCTTTCATATTTAATCTAATTTTTAATGTTCTGCATATTAAGCCTGCCATTTTATTTTAGTTTGTTTTTCTCTTTTGCATTTTGTTTCCTGTTTTCCTGTAGATTACGTGAACACTTTTTAGAATTTCATTTTTATTTGTAGCGTTTTTGAGGGTTTGTTTTTGTATAGATTTGTTAGTCCTCTCCGTATCATATTAGAAATATGTAAGTTACAGTCTACTAGTTTCATCATTTTACCAGTTAAAGTATAGAAACCTTATCTGCCTCAAGAGAAATTTCCTTTAAAAATTCAGCTCTGAAACTATGATTATGGTTCATTTTTAGGAGTCCTTGGACTGCTATTAAAATTTTTTATGTAACTTTTTATTTTAGTATAGTTGTAGATGCACAGAAAGGTTGTAAAGGTAGTATAGTGAGTTCCTGTATGCCCTTACCTAGTTTCTTCATTGTTAAGTTCTTACATTACAATGGTATGTTTATCGTGACTAAGGATTCAATACTTTATTCAGTTTTCACTAGTTTTCTTTCTTCCTCTTTCTCTTTTCTCTTCTCTTTTCTCTTCTTCTCTTTTCTTTCTCCTTCCTTTCCCCTTCCCTTCTGCCTTCCCATCCTCCTTCCCTTCCTTTTTCCCTTCCCACTTCCATTTTCCTTTCCCTTCCCTTCCTTTTTCCCTTCCCTTCCCTTGAGACACAGTCTTGCTCTGTCATCTAGGCTTTAGGTGCAGCATGATCATAACTCACTGTAATCTCAAATTCCTGGGCTCAAGTGATCCTACCACCTCAGCCTCTTTAGTGACTGGGATTGTAGGCACACACCACCATGCCTGGCTAATTTTATTTTACTTTTTGTAGAGATAGGGTCTCACTATGTTGCCCGGGCTGCTATTGAACTCCTGATCTCAAGAGATCCTCCTGCCTTGACCTCCCAAAGTGCTAGGATTGTAGGTGTAAGCCACCATGTCCAGCCCAGATTTCACTAATTTTTTTATAGTAGTTTGTTTTGTTTTCCAAGACCCATCCAGAACACCACATTACACTTAGTCATCATATCTCCTTAATCTCCTCTGATATGTGGCAGTTCCTCAGACTTTCTTTCTTTTGGATGACCTTAGTGGGTTTGAGTTGCACTGGTGCTTTGAAGAATATCTCTGAATTAAAGTGTGTTCTTTATATTTTTTTGTCATGATAAGATAAGCATTATGGGTTTGGGGGAGGAAAACCAAAGAGGCGAGGTATCACTCTTATCACATCATATTGAGGGTACATACAGTTAGCATGGCCTGTCATTGATGTTAACGTTGATTCTGTGACTGAGGTTTTTCAGGTTTCTCTACTGTAAAGTTAGTCCACTGTTTCCCTCTCGCCCTCCAACCTACAATTTTTCTACTTACCCTTTGGAAGCAAGTTTCTAAGTACTTCTGACACTTGAAGAATAGGAAATGAAGGTCTACCTCCTTGGGGGCCGAGTATCTACATAAATTATTTGGAATTTTTCCCTACAGGAAATTTGCCTTCCCTCCCCCATTTATTCTCTGACAACTTTTAAAAGTTCTTCCCTATTGTGTCTTAAAGTGATTTTTCTTATTTTGGAAATTTGAGTTTTTTTCTAGAATACTATCGCTTTGTTATTTGAGTAGCATTATATAAAAAATATTTTTTAATATTATTTACACGGTCTTCTTCCTAATTTGATAACTTGGGACTTTTCCCATTTTGTTTGTGTTAAGATAGCTTGGTGTTTTATTTAACTTAATGGGTTTTTTTCTCCTAAAGAACTAGCTCTTGAATAGTTATCAGTTCTACTGATTTTAGTCTATTACATTGTTTTATAAAACATCTTATTCCTTTTTTAAATAAGGGTTTTGTTCTTTTCCTGATCTCTTGATTCAAGTGCTTATCCCTTTATCAATTTTTCTTGTGTAAAATAGGCATCTATTTTTGTCTTCTGAACTAGAGCTACCTCTATTTCCTTGGGAGTGTGCTAGGGAGAGAAGGAAGTGGGAAATGTTATATGGAAGTTTTCTGTGTGACTTGTGGCAATCATTGCTAAATTCAGTCAGCTGGTTCATTGCCACTTCCGGAGTTAGAGGAAAGAATGAGCACAGGACTTGGCTTTGGTGAGCTCATGGTTTACTGTGGAGGCAGATGTAAATCCACAGTTATAATCCAGTATGGTGTAAGTTATTGCAGAGACATGGTGGTGCCACCTCTCTGATGTGGGGTAATCTGAACACCCATCCAGGAGAGAGAAGACACTCTGTTGAGCATGAAGTGTTGCAATTTGCAGAATGGACAATGCTGTTCAGAAGCTACAGTGTACACTTGCCATGTTGCTTTCCCCCAAGTATGTATGCATCTGTCCTTTCTTTGCTTGGAAAATACTTTTTCTATTCTCCTATCAGAGTTAACTGCCGTTGGTTCCCCTTCTCAAGACTCTCCTGACCAGGTCAGAGTTCTTTGCCACAGGTGCAACCCATACTTCTTTAGAACAGTTGTCACAGTTTGCATTTGTATGTTTGTTTTGTGTGATTAGTTGATTAAAGCCCACCAGTAGATTACTGACTTCATACAGCAGGAACTATGTCATGTTTAGTCACCACCTGCACATAGATCACTGACTGGCAATATTAGACACTCAGTAAATACCTGCATGAGGGAATGAGTAGGTAAAGAGAAGTGGTGGTGGATGGGTGGATGGAATGTAGACTGGGTCCAGACTGTGACAAGCTTTTAGTCTGTGCTAAGGACTTTGGACTTTCTCTCATGTCCTCTGATGAGCCTTGGAAAGCTATTAAGCAAGGATTTGGTCATTAGATTTGAATTTAGAAAGATCCACCTAAGAGTCATATGTGTGAGGAACACATTTTGAAACATAAGGGTAATGTTAGCAGATAATGCTTGTTTTGTAGATATTAAGCAATAGCTATGATTTATTAACTTTCTCATTTTGAAAATGCCTTTACTGCCAGGCACAGTGGCTCACACCTGTAATCCCATCACTTTGGGAGGCCATGGCAGGCAAATCACTTGAGGCCAGGAGTTTGAGACCAGCCTGGCCAGCATGGCGAAACCCTGTCTCTACTAAAAATACAAAAATTAGCTGGGCATGATGGCGCATGCGCCTGTAACCCCAGCTGTTCAGGAGGCTGAGGTGGGAGAATTGTTTGCACTCAGGAGGCGGAGCTTGCAGTGAGCCCAGATCACGCCACTGAACTCTAGCCTGGGCAACAGAGCGAGACTCCGTCTAAACAAACAAACAAACAAAACGCCTTTTCTGAGCAGTTTTTTGTGTTTATGTACATTCTCTTCTGCAATGTGGTTTTCAAAGTTTGTACCTTTGGCAGGCAGAATACTGCTCCCACCCTCCAAGATGTCCATGCCCTAATCCCTGAAACCTGTGAATATGTTAGGTTACATGACATGTGGGAATTAATGTTGCAGATAGAGTTAAAGTTGTTAATCAGCTGACCTAAACACTAGATTAGCCTTATCCTAATCAGCTGATCTAAACATTAGTGTATCCTCATTCTAACCAGCTGACCTAAACATTAATTATCCTCATCCTAACCAGCTGACCTAAACATTAATTATCCTCATCCTAATCAGCTGACCTAAACATTAGATTATCCTCGTTGTAATCAGCTGACCTAAACCTTAGATTATCCTCATCCCACAGCCCAATACAGTCACAAGGCTTCTTCAAATGTGGAAGAAGGAGATAGAAAAAGGAGGTGTCAGAGTGACATGATGCACTGTGTGAAAGACTCAAGTGGCCATTGCTAGCTTTGATGTTGGAAGGGTGCCACAGGCAAAGGAATGCAGGCGGCCCCTAGAGACTAGAAAAGGCAATAAAACAGAAATTCCCCTGGAGCCTCCAGAAAGAAGTGCAGCTCGGTGGACACCTTGATTTCTGTTCCAGCGAACGCTGTCGGACCTCTGACATCTAGAACTGTAAGATAGTCAATTTATGTTATTTTAAGCCACAAAGTTTGTGATAATTTGTTACAGCAATAATACACTTACATAATACCACTTACTGTTTTTTTTATAGTAAGCCTACCTTATAAGTAATCATGAAAAACAATATACAGCAGTCTTTGTAGAAGCACAGACTGAGATTAAATGTGAACACTGTGTGTGTGTGTGGGGTGGGGGTGTATATGTGGGGGGGTTGATGTGTATTCTGCGGACCATAAAAATAGCCACATATATTTGATGATGTTTCTTATATTAAAATTTGATTTTTTTCTAGTGCTGTTCCCACATGATTCACGTGTGAAGAATTCCTGCTGTGCCATGTAACTGTGGCATTTTCTAGGTTTCATTGTAAAAATGATTGATTTTGCTCTCCATGACAGAGTTTCCTTTGAAATATATTACTCGCATGCTCTGGGAGATTGCTTACATATGTTTCTCTATCTGTTGGGTCTCCTGAGATGCTCCATATCTTTTGAAACACTGGATTTATATTTTATTTCACCAATGTTTGATAGCTGTTTTTATAGCTCCAGTTGAGCTACTTTTAAACAATTAATATTTTAGAGGGTTTAGTTTGCAAAGTAAGCAGCGCTGTAAAGCTGTTTAGGTAGATGACTGGGCATGGCAGGCTGAAGTAAGGGTAAGTCTTTCTAACTCTCCCTCTGGCGGCTGATTGGGAGGGAGTGAGGAACTGGTCATGTGGGACCAGGACATCTCTGATCAGTTTTGCATGTTGGGGATTCTTGTAATGTTCAGTAGGTCCACTCATCCCCAAGGGGCCTTAGAACTCTTGAGGCTTATTAGCTTGAGGCCTTTGGGAACTCAGGATCTGCCAGTACTGAAAGATGTGCTTAGAGATGAGTTTTATGAGAACGTTATTTTTGGTTTTACTTTAGGGAAATGCATGTTAAGAGAATCCAGTGCACCTGCTGTGCTTAGGAGTTTGGTTTCGTTTTTTCGCTTTTCTCCACGTGTTGCATTGCAGATTGCAAATTGAAGTAGACTTCGCCTCGACTACGAAGGGCTGTTCCCCTCCCAAAAAATCTCTAGGTTTGTGTTTTGAGAAGCATATCTCTTTTTTGTCTTTCTTAAGAATTATCCAGTGCCTTCTTGGGGCAGTAATCAAAGAGAAATGATTAACCTGTGGGCAGCGCTGTCTCATTGTGCCCAGAAATCTCTTATTCCCTGATGGCTTTTCCTGTGTGGCCAATCAGTACTCACTCTCCGTGGCCTAGGCAGTGAACCCAGAAGACAGCACAAGGTGGTCCTCTGTGGAACTTACTGTTTGTTTCACCAGGGACCTGATTCTGTAGGTGCCTGGACTATCTGCTTAAAAAATTCAACCTGGGATGGGCCATGCGGAGGTGGAGAGAGGAATTATGTTACGGAGCTAACTTTCACTTAAGAGATAAAAGACAGCTGTAAAATTTGCCATGTCTTGATCTGTGCAAGGCCCTGCAGGTTTTGAGCCTAAAGGGAAAAAAGCCACCAATGTATCTCCCTTGGTCCACACAGAAAAAGGAAGTTCCTTGAGCCATGTTGTTTCCTGGAGAATCCTTTGGCAGGGTCCAGCTTCAAGACAGCAAGTAAGAGTTAGCTTTAGATGGTCTATGATTGACACATAAGGACTTACTTTGAGATTTTTCCATTATGCTCCACCACAGAGTGAGGAGACTACCCCTCCCAGTCACCTCCATGCTGTGTGAAAACAGGGGCCCTCACAGGAATTTACTTTACTTATGTCTTCTGAGAGGGGAGTGTGCAGGAGGGGTGGCCTGTTCTCCATCCTGACCACCAACCCCAACCCAAGGGAGCTGCAACAGAGAGGCCTGGGGTGGGATGGCGCCTATATCTAGAGTGTAGAAGTCAAGGGGAACATCGCACACGGGGGCCTATTATGGGGAGGGGAGAGGGATTGCATTGAGAGTTATACCTGATGTAAATGACAGTTGATGGGTGCTGACGAGTTGATGGGTGCAGCACACCAACATGGCACAAGTATACATATGTAACAAACCTGCACGTTATGCACATGTACCCTAGAACTTAAAGTATAATTTAAAAAAATAAAAAAATAAAACCTTTACCATAGAAAATTAAATGTGGCAAAGTGCTAAGTATTAAGTTTAAAACAAAAAAAAGAAGTCAGGGATACTACTAAATAGTGTACAATGCACTCAGCAACCCCCAAAACAATGATCCAGCCCACGATGTCAATAGTGCTGACACTGAGAAACCTTGCACTAGAATCAGGCTGAATTTCTTCCTTTCTGTAATGATGTCTGTCATCTTTCTTGGTGATTTTCGTTTTCATATGGATGGTCCATCCCGCACTTTGGCCACTCAGTACCTTAACTGTCTTGCTTTTAATGTTCTATTCCATCCGCCTACACACACCTCATGCACACATTCCATGGACACATCTCTGACCTTGTGATCTGTCATAATTGAACTACCTTTATGACCTTGATTTCACACATCTCACTCCGAATGCCACCTCCTGTCCTTCCAGCTCACCCATGACAATTCTCTCAGGAATTCTTTACCCTCACAGAAATGTCCAGACCATTGACCCAGCCATTCTCACTATCTTCCCAACTCTTTATGTCTTCTCTTCCCTTTCTTAGCTTAGATTCCGTGATTTTGCCCATCTCAAGCCCTTGAAAACACCTGAATTCCCTTGCGCCCTTCCCTGTATCTTACTCATCTGTCAGAGCAACAGCTTTTATTAAGCCCAACTCCTAACTCTCCTGTTCTTCAACAGCACCTGAAAAATTAAAATCTCCTGGAGAAAAATACACAATTATACCAACTGGTTTCTCTTTAAATAACTTGACTATATCTCAGCTGGAAATTCATGCTGCTTTATGTGTATGATTCCCACCCTCTAAAACAAATGCCCCCAATGTGCAGCTGCCTTAAGGTTTTTTGAGACATGAAGTGTTCCATTTCAACACCAAACCTGTCAACCTGCAGGCAAGTATACTGACACTCCCATCTTTCTTTTTTGTCATCCCCCCGATGTAATGACTAGACTATCCCTGCTTCTATCAAAGCCAAACCAAATCATCTAGTTGTGCCCTGGGCCCATTCCTTTTTGCCTTTGTAAGGTCTTCTGCTGCTGTTAACTTCTCTGACTCTCTTTTTATTTTATTTTTTATTTTACTTTTTATTTTACTTTAAGTTCTAGGGTACATGTGCACAATGTACAGGTTTGTTACATATGTATACATGTGCCATGTTGGTGGGCTGCACCCATTAACTTGTCATTTACATTAGGTGTATCTCCTAATGCTATCCCTCCCCTCTACCCCCACCCCACAACAGGCCCCAGTGTGTGATGTTCCCCTTCCTATGTCCAAGTGTTCTCATTGTTCAATTTCCACCTATGAGTGAGAACATGCAGTGTTTGTTTTTTTGTCCTTGTGACAGTTTGCTGAGAATGATGGTTTCCAGCTTCATCCATGTCCCTACAAAGGACATGAACTCATCCTTTTTTATGGCTGCATAGTATTCCATGGTGTATATGTGCCACATTTTCTTAATCCAGTCTATCATTGATGGACATTTGGGTTGGTTCCAAATCTTTGCTATTGTGAATAGTGCTGCAATAAACATACATGTGCATGTGTCTTTATAGTAGCATGATTTATAATCCTTTGGGTAGATAGTCAGTACTGGGATGGCTGGGTCAAATGGTATTTCCAGTTCAAGATCCTTGAGGAATTGCCACACTGTCTTCCACAATGGTTGAACTAGTTTACAGTCCCACCAACAGTGTAGAAGTGTTCCTATTTCACCATATGCTCTTCAGCGCCTGTTGTTTCCTGACTTTGTAATGATCGCCATTCTAACTGGTGTGAGATGGTATTTCATTGTGGTTTTGATTTGCATTTCTCTGATGACCAGTGATGATGAGCATTTTTTCAGGTGCTCTGACTCTCTTTTTCGATCTTGTTAGGAAATAGTAGGGATACTCTTAACTTCACATCCCTTTGCAGCTATTCCTTCGTTTCTCTGATCACCCTCACAGCTAAATTTCTTGAAAGAGTTGTCTTGGACGCTGTCTTTTCTTTGCCTTGTTATTCCCTCAGCTACTTAGTAGGTTTTTTAGTTTCTCTTCTTTACTGAGATTGCTCTTTTTAATGTCACCAATGACTATCACATTGGCAAATCCCATAATCACCTCTCTGTTATTACTTCCTTGGCCTGAAAACAGTTCTTAATAAAATGAACACCCTCACTTGCTGAGACATTCTTCTGTGTTGACTTCTGTGGCACCACACCCTCCAGTTTCCCTCCCACCTCCCTAGTACAGCTTCTTAGTCTCCTTTGCTGACTCCTCAAGCTGTATCTGACCACGAAGGTTCAGAGGACCCCAAAGCTCTGTCTTGGAACACCTTTTCTTTTTTACCTACACAGTTTCCCATAAGTAAATCCATCTATGCTGGTAGCTTCAAATATTCTTTTATTAGTAATTCTTCATTAGCCTCCTTTTGTAGGATTACTAGTACCTTTTACCCTGCTCAGTGCCCCAAGAGGCTGGCCAACCAGCTATCTTACCTGCGCTCTGTAGCTTGCTGGCTTCTAGTTGGGTGCTGCCAGAAGTTGACCCCGGCAGGATCAGCAGGCAGGAGGAGGAAGAGGTCAAGTCACTTCAGGCCTAAGGGGCTTACTGGCTGGTCTCTGGGTGCTTTACCACCCCTTGCGGGTCCTCTGAAGCTGGCCTGCACATCTGTAGAGCCCCTTTAAATTATTTTCAGTTAAACCCTTTTGAGTGTGTCATCTGTTCTGATCAGCGTGCCATCTCTAATCTGAAAAAACTATCCTAAGTATCTTAAAAATGTCTTAAACTTTAGATAGCCAAATAGATCTTTTGATCCTGTACTCATTGCCCTTCCTCTCATATACCAAAACTGCTCCTTCCACAGTTTTTTCCTGTCTCAGTGACATATATCTCTCCCTAGCCTTATAATACAGACTGGGATCAGCCTTTCTTCTTCACCTAAATATAGCTCAGTTTGTCTCCTTTTCTCCATCTCCATTACTCTCACCGTAGTCCAAGCCACCACCCTGTCTCAGCTGCACTGCTCTGTGCCTGACTCATCTCCCTGCTTCTCCTTTCATCTCCCCTGCTATTTGCGTTCCATTTAGCTAGATTTGCTATATTTGATTTTCTTACAAATGGAAATTATATATTCTTCTTCAACTTAAAACCTACAATGGCTTAACATCCAATTGAAAATCCATATCTCTATAACTGGGGATATAAAGCACGACTTCTGTCCCTCGCATCTCTCTTCCACCCCATCTCATACCATTCACCCCTTCACCTGTATTCTTCAGCCATAGTGGCATTTTATTTTATATGTTATGTTGTGTTATGTTATGTTATGTTATGTTATGTTATGTTATGTTATGTTGTTATGTTAGATAGAGTCTCATTCTGTCATCCAGGCTGAACTTCAGTGTTGTGATCATAGCTCACTGCTGCCTTGAACTCCTGGGCTTGAGATCCTCCTACCTCAGCCTCCTAAGTAGGCTGGAATTGTAGGCACGTGCCACCATGCCCAGCTAATTAAAAAATATTTTATAGAGATGGGAGTCTCACTGTGTTGCTTAGGCTGGCCTCAAACTCCTGTCCTCAAGTCATTGTCCTATCTTGGCCTCCCAAAGTGCTGAGATTATAGACATGAACTGCTGTGCCCAGCCCACAGAGCCCTTCCTGTTTCTTGTGTGTATAAGTAAGCAACTATGCATATTTTGATTTTCTGGTGGTTTACATGAATTTAAAATGATATGTTCTATGCGAGGAAATAACATCTAAGAAATAACTTATAAAATTTACTGTCTTTTAAAAATAACTCTGCTTGCCCACCTGCCTTCCTTCTCCTTCCCTTTTCCTCCCCTCTCTCTCTTTTCTCCCTTTTGACACAGTCTGGCTCCATCACCCAGGCTGGAGTGCAGTGGTGCTGCCCAGCTCACTGCAGCGCCTCCAACTCAAGTGAGCCATCTTCCCCACCTCAGGCCCCCTCCCCAACCCGATGGCTGGAGTTCTAGATGCATGCTGTGACACTTGGCTAAGTTTTTGTTTTGTTTTGTTTTGTTTTGTTTTGTTTTTGGTAGAGACAGGGTTTCACCATGTTGCCCAGGCTGGTCTGAGCTCCTGAGCTCAAGTGATCTGCCATCCTCCTCAGGCCCCTCAAAGTGCTGGAATTACAGAAGTGAGCCACTGTGCCCAGGCTATTTTTCTTTTTACACAAGTGGTACATTTAGATCATCATTGTATAAAAACTAAAATATAAAGAAAAGCCTGAAGAAGAAAATAGAAATTAGCTATGACTCTGTGCTGAGAGATATTCATAGTTAGCATTTATTTTAGTGTATATATTTCTGTGTATCTCTCTCTCTGTAGTTACTGATGTAGATATAACTATCAACTATAGCCAGTCATCTCTTTGCCTGGTTCCAGCATCCATGAATTTCAGTAACCGTGGTTTGGTTAAATAACTCCAGTTCTACTGCAACATGGTTCAGATTTCTGTTACAGATTTCATTGTGTTTCTGGATGGTATTATTATTATTATTGTAGGGTATATGGTGAGTAACTGCATAATGTACAAACTTGCCTGGTAGATCTTCAGTCAACAAATCACTAAATAAGAGATGCACATCATGATTAGTGACCTATCACATCACTTCTTTCAAAGTCTTTCAGTGATTTGTCACTTTGCATCAGCTCTTGTTTAGACAGCAAAGTGAGTAGTTGTGTTTTCTGCTTGTCTCTCAGTGATAAACTCACATGACCTTTTACAAAAAGGGATAGTTGAGAGACTGGCCAACAAAAGTAAAAGTTCAACAAAGAAACAAAATATAATAATACTAGAAATGAAATTTGAATTAAATATAAGGGGAGTTAGGGAAGAAATAGCTGATTGTGGTAATGGTGACCTGCTCTAGAATTCCTATGTATGCAGCCGGAGGAACTTGGTGAAGGTGAACTTGTTGACATTAGTGAGGAAAGTGGTTGTGACAAAAAGCATGAGGATGTCCTAGAGGAAGTGACATCAGTTAAAAAAAAAATCGACATTAAGAGAACTCACACAGATATTTCAAAACATTGAAAGCACAAAGGATAAAATGTTAGGAGTATGACGATTCCCGAAAACATAGATAAGATACTTTGTATCATAAGTGATATGATAAAGAGAAGGTTAACACCGTTTTAACTACTCTTCATAAGTGTTTTGCAGAGAAATAAAACATGTTAATTCTCAATGTTTGTTTTAAATTACAGTGTACTATAGTGTTAGGTTTGCTATTTTTTACTTCTCTATATATTTATAACTGATAAGTTTTTAATGTTTTGACAACAAATTTTATTTTTATTGTTATTTTTAAATTTTTTTTTTATTTCCATAGGTTATTGAGGAACAGGTAGTGTTTGGTTACATGAGTAAGTCCTTTAGTGGTGATTTGTGAGATTTTGGTGCACCCATCACCTGAGCAGTATACACTGCACCCAATTTGTAGTCTTGAATCCCTCACCCCTTTCCCATCCTTTCTCCCTGTGGCCTTTTCCCAGTACTTCAGGCAGCCTGCCCCAAGGACCCCTATGAGGCAAGGCAGAAATGGTTTTCCAGGAAACCCAGAGAGCCCACAGGGCTTTTCCTGCTGCTTCCTCTACACGTGTATTTCACTCAGCTCCCTAAATTGACTCAGTTCCAGGTAAAAGTCAGAATCGTCTGTGATTTAGACCTTCAGGTTCCCCAGTGAGGTTGTGTGTTCAGGGACGGATGATCCCCGCTTCCCACTTCCACAGTTTGGGCACTCACAGTATTTGGGGTATCTCCCGGGTCCTGCAGGAGCAATCTGCTTCCTTCAGTGGGTCTGTGGCTTCTCTCAGCTCTTCTGATTTATTCCTGCAGTAGTTCTGGAGCAAAAGTTCCCGATGCGGGACTCCACATGCTGCTGTGTCCATCCAAGTGGGAGCTGCAGTCTAGTCCTGCCTGCCATCCGTCATGATCCTCCGGTGTCCCTTGACAACAGATTTTAAAGATTACGGAGCAATTGTAATTTTTTATCTATTAATTATTAGTGAGATGGCTTTGCACTGTTTCAGCTGGTATGGCTGTTTTAATAGTCTCACATAAACTGCAACATGGGGGCTGCCTAAATAGAACAATTATCTTTATTCTTATGGCCAAATATTTGTTGCCACATAACACATTCTACTTATACATGTGTTATGAATCTAATCATACATCATTTTTAACCTTATCCAATTATTTTAAAGAAATGTAAGTGTAAAAATAAGTTTAAAAAATATTTACTCATATTAACTGTCTTAGGAGACCTTCATTCCTTTGTCTACATCCAGCTTGTCCAACCTGTGGCCCAGGACAGCTTTGAATGTGGCCCCCAACACAAATTCGTAAACTTTCTTAAAACATTATGAGATTTATACATGGGATTTTTTAATTTTATTTTTTTGTTTTTGCTCATCAGTTATCAGTAGTGTATTTTATCTGTGGCCCAAGACAATTCTTCCAGTGTGGCCCAGGGAAGCCAAAAGATTGGTCATCTCATTTAGACTCTATTCAACTTTCATCTTTATCTTTTAAAAAAATTTGAAAAACTTTCCCTACCCTCCACTTCTTTTTTTTACCATGCAGGAATACTGGCAAATAATTCTTCCCACTTTTGTTTGCCGAAAAAGTTTTTTTTTTCACCTTCATCTTTGAAAGATATATTCACTGAGTACAATTTTTCGTTCATTAGTTTTTCTTTTAATATTTCAAAGATGCTTTTCAGCGTCTTCTGACTTGCACAGTTACTAATAAGTCTGCTGTCATTTTTATATTTGTTCTTTTCTATCTAATATCTTTTTTTCCCTTTGCTTTTAAGATTTTCTTTTTGTTTCTGGTTGTCAGCAATCTGATTATGATTAGTCTCGGTGTGTGGAGGGTGTGTGACTGTTTATCCATCTGTGGTTTATTAAGCTCTCGAATCTGTGGAATTATGATTTTCCTCAAATAATTCTTGAACTATTATTTCTTCAAAAAGCTTTTTGTCCCCTTTCCTCTTATCCTGTTTTATCCTCCAATTACATGTATGTTAGGCTACGTGATATGATCCCATAAGACAGTGAGCCTCTGTTTATTTTGTTTTTCAGAGTTTTTTTTTTTTTTTTTCTGTACTTAGTTGTGGATATATTCTATTGCTAGGTTTTCAAGTTCACTGGCGTTTTTGTCTGTTGTGTCTAATTTGTTGGTAATGCAATGTAGTGAAATTAGTATTTTAGATGTATTTGGTTTTTTTGTTTGTTTGTTTGTTTGAGACAGAGTCCCTCTCTCTCTGTTGCCCAGGCTGGAGTGCGGTGGCGTGATCTTGGCTCACTGCAGCCTCCACTTCCCAGGTTTAAACAATTCTCCTGTCTCAGCCAACTAAGTTGCTGGGACTACAGGCGCATGCCACCATGCCTGGCTTTTTTTTTTTTTGTATTTTTAGTAGAGACAGGGTTTTACCATATTGGTCAGGCTGCTCTTGAACTCCTGGCCTCAGGTGATCCACCTGCCTCACCCTCCCTAAGTGCTGGGATTACAGGTGTGAGCCACTGCGCCAGGCCCTTCTTTTTTATTTTTAAAACTTGCATTTGGGGGCCAGGTGCGGTGGCTCATGGCTGTAATCTCAGCAGTTTGGGAGGCCGAGGTGGGTAGATCACGAGGTCAGGAGATCGAGACCATCCTGGCTAACATGGTGAAACCCCATCTCTACTAAAAATACAAAAAATTAGCCGGGCGTGGCGGTGGGCGCCTGTACGGGAGGCTGAGGCAGGAGAATGGTATGAATCCAGGAGGCAGAGCTTGCAGTGAGCCGAGTTCGTGCCCACCTCATTCCAGCCTGGGCAACAGAGCGAGACTCCATCTCAAAAACAAAAACAAAAAACTTGCATTTGGTTGTTTGAAACGTCTCTTTATCCCATTATATTCATTTTTCTCTACACTCTTGAGCTTATCGTGTGTCTTTACAATAGAAATTTTAGCTTTTTTGTTTGAACTTGGACTATTTCTGTCATTTCTGGGTCTTGATATTTTTGGCTGATTTTTCTTTTTATGAGTCCCATTTTTGCATTTCTTCTTTTGTCTAGCAATATTTCATTTCTGACATTGTAAATTTTGCATTGAGTCTGTCATGTCGATTTTTCTAAAGAGTGTTGGTTTTTTTTCTGGTAGGTAATAAAGTTATTTTTAGATTATTTTAACTTTTTAGGTGTTTGCTTTAAAGCTCTTTAAAGGCATATTTAGAAGTTCCTTTATTTTAGGAGTAAGACTGTTCTGTTAATAAGGCATTGCCATTCTGAATTAGTTTTACGAAAGTCACTATATATTCAACGTGGCCTCTGTGGTCTGGCTGGTGAGAACTGCAGTGATTCCCTGGCCTTGTGTGAGCTCTGGGAATTGTTTCTCTTACTCTTACCTAGTAACTCATTTCTTAGGATTTTTTTTTTTTTTTGGCCTGGCCTGTGGTGTTTTTTCCTGTGCATATGCAGATTGATTTCAAAAATCCACTGGAACCTTTGTACAGATTTCCCAAGTTTTTTTCTCTTTGTAACTTTCTTCTCTCTGGAATTCTACTACCTAAATTCTAGCATCTCCAAACTCTATTTCCTTTCTCCTTAACTTATCTAGATTGCTGGATTCTGTATAGGTTCCTGCTCACTATGCCTCTGTCTGAAAACTGACGCATAGTAGAACACCTGGTCAATGGTAGGTTCGCCTCACTTATTTTTTTCTCTTTTAGAGATCATAGTCCTGTGCTAAGTCTTTTTTTTTTTTTTTTAATATTTGTTTAATTTTTTAGTGTTTGACAGAGGTAGGGTAATTGCAGATCCTCTTAATCCCTCATGGTTGGAAGGTGAAGTCCAAGAATATCCATTTTATGACGTGTCTCATTCTCCTTCCAGAATGTTAATAACACAAGGCAGGGACCATGCGGCTGAACATCAACAACACTAGCTGGCACTGGACACATACTGCTCAATGAGAACTTGCTAAATGGAAATAGCGATTGAGATCTTAGGACCATCTTAAAAAATACTGAACTCAGTACTTCATTGATTTTATATTTTCTTTATTACCATGGCTTAAAATATATGACTGTCATACCTAAATTTATTTAAATGACTGGATGCCCTATATATCAACTGTAACCTTAAATTTTTGTGTTTTAAAATTTCATATATCAACATAGATTATTATAATTTGTGTTTACTGGTATAAATCACATTGTAAAATATGCTTTATGCATTAGGGAATAAGGTCTTGTTATTAGAATGGGTCTGTGCACTTGCCCTGCTGTTTGGTAGATGCAGAGGTTGTGTGATGTACAGCCAGGCTAGAATGGTAGCAGACAGGACACCTGGGTGTCTCTTGCCACTCTTTGGTTGCCTGTTCTTCTCAGATCCTCAGCTTGCCCACAGATAACAGTTCAGAGTGGGGAACTCAGTCCCACAGTTTCTTTTAGCTTCAAACACTATGATTTTTGTCATAATTTTTCTGTGAAAATTTGAAAATTCAAAGCATAATCATTTTATCTGTGAATTGAATGTAATTTTGAAAAATCAAGTTATATAGGCAAGTTTGTATGCAAGTATATATTTTTAGGTTCCAAAAGTATATTTTAATTGCATTTTACAAAGGATCATGTGTTAAATAAAATGTACTGTCAGTCAGATGTTCTATGTATGTATATTTCTCCTGCTTTTTGCTCCTTTAGTGTAGGCCATTGTGTGTGTTTTTTCCTCACCACCTGCTTCTTTTGTTTGCAGTTCTATTGTGGCACCTTTCTCTGGCATCCTGAAGCCTGTCTGCCCAGATGTCCTTAGATCTGGCCAAAGCCTGATTTCAGCAGCAATCTTTTGGATAAAAGAACTTCTAGTTCCTTTGTGTAGTTTGGCAGATCTCATTAGTGCTCCTGACTTAAGCTGTATTTAAACTAATCATTTTAATCTTTTGTTCATCATATATTGTCATCTGTTATAAAGAAAATAACAAAAGATCACTTTTCAATTGTCTTCAGCTGAAAAACTGGAGGAAATTGTATTAAATACTAAAATTATAAGTGCTAATTAACTGATATTAAAGGATTTAATTTTAAAGTTTTTATCTGTGATATGAACAACACTTACAAGAGCATCGTGGTGTTTTTAGTTTTCAATTCATAAAGTAATATTACTAAGCACTAGTATTGTGCCAGGTCGTAGGGGCTAGGACTACCAAGATAGGTAATATTTAGCCTTTGCCTTCAGGTGACTTTATCTAGTTATAATCCAGTAGATAAAGGCTACTGGGAATTGAGGGAACTAAGGTACCGAATAAATATTTCACAGCTTTTTTCTGATTACCTATAAGGTAATAGTTCTTTCTCGGGATTTCAAAGCTATATATCTACATGGAGTCAAATTCAAACTCAATGCATTTTATCAGTGTGGCTGTCAGAATTCTAATATGTCCCCCAGGAGCTCTATCCCCACTACATGCCAAAAGGGAGTTTACAGACTTAATTAAATTACTAATCAGTTGACCTTAGGATAGGGAGATTATGCACGTGGGCCTAACCTCATGACATGAGCTTTTCAAAGAAAAGTAGTTTCTTCAGCTGGTTGCAGAATAGGAAATCAGAGATACTCAAAATATGAGAAGGAGTGAATGCCAGAGAATTCTGTTTGGAATGGAAGGATCCATGGAGCAAGGACCTGAGAGTGGCTTTTAGGAGTTGAGAGTGGTTTTCATCCAGCAGCCAGTAAGAGAACAGGCACTTCAGTCTTACAGCCACAAGAAACTGAATTCTGTTAGCAATCTGGATGAACTCAGAAGAGGGTTCTTCCATGGAGTCGCTGGATAAGAGTGTTGCCTATAGCTGACACTTTGATTTTAGTATTGTGAGACCCTAAGTGGAGAACCCAGTTGAGCCTGCCTGAAATTCTGACCTACAGAAACTAAGATAATAAATGGCTGGTGGTATAGTGTTTTTTTGCCCCTAAGAATTAATAATTTATTAATACTATCAAATATCCAGTCAATGTTCAAATTTTCAATTGTCTTTTAAATGATTTTTTACAGTTTATTTGAATAAGTTCACATTGATAGTACATTTTTTAAGTTCTTTTCATCTTTTCCTTCTTTTTCTTTCTTTCTGATATTGAAGAAACAAAAATAGTTTTTCCTGCAGTACTTCCCACAGACTACGTTCTCATAAGTCATTTAACATATTCTGTGACCACTTTTTTTCTTAGTATCTTTCTATTGTGGCAAAAACCACATAACATTAAATTTACCATTTTAACCATTTTTAAATGTAAAGTTTATTAACATTAAGTATATTCACATTGTCGTACAGTGAATCTCTAGAACTTGTTTCGTCTTGTAAAACTGAAACTGTGTTTCCATTAAACATTGTTTTCGACCCGCTTCCCTCCCTTAATCTCTTTGCAGTCACCTGTCTACTTTCTGCTTCTAGGATTTTGACTACTTGACGTCATGGAATGGAATCATACAGTATTTTTCTTTTTGTGACTGGCTTATTTCACTTAGCATAATGTCCTTGAGATTCATCCATGTTGTTGCAAATAACAGCACTTCCTTCTTTTTTAAAGAGAATAGTATTTCAATGTGCATATAGAACATATTTTCTCTATCCATTCATTGATGGACACTCAAGTTGATTCCATATCTTAGCTACTGTGAATAATGCAGAAGTGAACATGAATGGGCAATTATCTCATTGAGATCCTGTTTTGAATTCTTTTGGATGTATACCCAGAAGTGTGATTGCTAGATCAAATGATAATTTTACTTTAAATGTTTCGAGTAACCTCCATACTGTTTTCCATAATGGTTACACCATTTTACATTCCCACTAACAGTGTACAGGGGTTACAGTTTCTGCCTGTCCTCACCATTTTTTTTTTTTTTTAATGTATAGTGGCCATCGTAATAGGTATGAGTTGATATCTCATTGTGGTTTTGATTTGCGTTTCTCTTATAATTAGTGATGCTGAGCATCTTTTCATCTGCTTGTTGGCAATTTGTATTTCATCTTTAGAGAATGGTCTATTGAAGTCCTTTGCCTATTTTAAATTTTTTTGTTGTTATTGAAATATAGGAGTTTTTTATACAGTGCAGATAGTAACCCCTCATCAGATGTACGATTTGCACAAATTTTCTCTCATTTCATAGGTTGTCTTTTCTCTCTGTTGGTTGTTTCGTTTGATGAATAGAAGTTTTAAAATTTGATGTGGTCTCATTTATCTTTTTATTTTGTTGCTTGTGTTTTTGGTGTCATATAACAGAAATCATTGCCAAATCCAATGTTTGGAAGCTTTCCCCTATGTTTTCTTCTAGAAGTGTTATAGTTTTAGAACTTACATTTATGTCTTTAATCCATTTTTAGTTTATTTTTGTATGTGGTATAAGGTAAAAGTTCAACTTCATTTGTTTGCATGTGGACATCTAGTTTTCTCCAGCCATTTGTTGAAAAGAATGTCTCATTTTCCTATTGTGTAAGCTTGGCAACTTGTCAAAGATTGTGTGACCATATATGCACAAGTTTATTTCTGGGCTCTCTGTTTTGTTCCATTGGTTTATATGTCTGTATTTATGCTAGTTCTGTACTGTCTTGATTACTGTTGTTTTGTAGTATGTTTTGAAATCAGCGAGTGTGAGAAAACTTGGAGAAGTTTGTACATCTTTTTCAAGATTATTTTGGCTTTCTTAGGTCTTTTGAGAATCCATATGAATTTTAGGATTTTTTTTCTATTTCTACAAAAACGTGCCATTCGAATTTTTATAGAGATTGTATTGAATCTGGTAGATCACTTTGAGTAGTGTGGACATTTGAACAATATTACATGTTTTGATCTATGAACACAGGATGTCTTCCCATTGCTTTGTATCTTTGATTTCTTTTGGCAGTGTTTTATAGTTTTTAGCGTACAAGTCTTTTGCCTCGTTGGTTAGGGTTATTTCTAAATATTTTATTCTTTTTGATGCTATTATAAATGTAAATGTTTTCTTAATTTCTTTTTCAGAGTGGTTATTGTTAGCTATTGTTAATTTTAATAAGTTCCCTGTGTGTACTTGAAGATTGTTCTTGGTTATTCTGTTTATATGAGTTAGAATTTGACATTATATATATCTTATTGAGTATGTTGTTCAAATCTTATCTTTACTAATTTTTCCCCTTCATCTGCCTTAGATTGAGGGAAGTAAATAAAGTACCCTATTATTAATATGTTTTTTGCATATTTCTTCCCACATCTCCTGGTTTATGATAATTATTGCTGTGTTGTTTGGTATGTACATATTAATGGTTACTTCTTGGCCGGGCATGGTGGCTCCTGTCTGTAATCCCAGCACTTTGGGAGATCAAGGAAGGAGGATCACTTCAGCCCAGGGGCTGAAGACCAGCCTGGGCAATATAGTGAGACCTCATTTCTACTAAATAAGTAAATAATTAATTAGCTGAGCATGGTGGCATGCACCTATGGTACCAGCTACTCAGGAGGCTGAAGCGGGAGGGTCACTTGAACCTGGGAGGTGGGGGTAGCAGAGAGCTGAGCTCATACCACCGCACTCCAGCTTGGGTGACAGAGTGAGACTGTCTCAAAAGAATAAAGTTATTATATCTTCACTAAATGTTATGATCCATAGTTCAGAATAGATTCATTAATTCATCCTTTATAATATTTATCTCTCTTTAGATCTTAATACAAAGTTAGAAGACAGGGTTGGATTCATGTCTGGTCTTTGTATAATCTCCCAATCTCTTCTCCCATTGATACCATTCTTTTTAAATTAGAGGTTTTCTTCATTAAGTCCTCTAGTTTCTAATAGACTCAATCAAGATTTGGCCCAGAGAACCATTTAATTAGTGAATTGTGATTTCAGTTAGACTTCATAGCTCTCTCATCATGACACTTTTTGGAAGCAAATAGGTTTTGGAAAGATTCTTTAAAACACCATCTGCATATATGACAGGTGCTTCTGTTCTCTGCAAAGACCAGAGCTGCAGCCATTTCTGTCTTCCTCTGCTGCATCCCTGTGTGCCTTTTGACAGATTGCATGATTGTTTACAATTCACCATGCCATACCTAGGATCCACATCTAGATGGCTTTGCAAGAGCATTCTGTTAGAAGCAAACAGTCGAGCAGTTCTGGTCAATTATAACAAAGCACTCCAAACATGGTAAAAGTCCATCAAAGAGTGGGAGTGTAGGATGAGCATGAGGAGGCCATGGCCTGAGGAGGTGAGGTAACTGGGAGCATAGGACAGATCCACACCTAAGGTGTGCATGATTCTGGCTGCCCTTTCAAGAGGCTGGTATAAAAGGAGCTTCCTGATCTAGCATCATCTCCCTGGCAGGTGATATGTTACTGTTAAATGAGACTATAATTATGGTATAATGCTTTCCTCACAAATATAAATATAAAACAAAGAATTCATCTCTCTGAATGGTTACTTCCTGATTGCAGAGTGGGTAAAATTTTAGATGATCCATCTCTTCTTATTAATCCCACAGAGATTCATAGTGGAAAATAAATGAGACTTATTTATGCTTGCAAATCAAATTGCCGTAAAAGGTTATTTCAATAGACAGAGGCAAACTCATAATAAAATAATTTAGTAAAAATGGGAGCTAAGAGTATGTTTAATGGAACATGATTAGATTTAATTTTCTTACTATTTCCATCATTAAAGCTCCATTATCTTTTCTGAGACGTCATTTAGGCTTCCTGCCACACTGCAGCTCTGAGGCATTTCTGGGGAGCATATAGAAGCCTGTGAGTTCCATTAAAAAACAAAAATAGCTAATAGTTCTATGTTTTTTCATTTCTGCTGTTTGATATCAATGCCTCACATTCAGAATTTCATATATTCCCTCTCCCACCCCATCTCCTGAAAGCCATAAATATCATTATCTAAGAGCTTTCACAAAAAAGAAGTTTGATTCTAAAGTTGAAAACAAAAGTAAGACTTATTGATGAATGTCTCTAAAGTGCAGAGGCTCTGAGGGTTCCTAAGAATGCATCTAGTTATCCCTTTGCCTTCAAGCATTAGATACAGCTAAATCACATTTGTAGACAATAACAGAATCAGTAGTAGTACTAACCTTTTATGTTTTGTAGCACTTGAGAAATAGGAGTAGTTAAGAATCCACACGCTTTAAAAACTTCCAGAAAATATTTCCCCCTGGTGTGATGTAACTAGGGAGAGGGTTCTGGCCTTTCCAACCAGAGAGGTAGAGCCTCATTATTTTGGTTCAGTCTGAAGTCAATGCCCAGAGGCCCACAGGGCCATGTGAAAGCAGAAAGCAAGGTGATGAAGGCCTCCTCAGAGATGAGTTGAAGAGCTCCAGGAAGCGGCAGCATAGGCTCTATGGGACTGACCGTGAGGCTGACGCACCTCTGCTTCTGTCTGTTCTATGCAGACATAATATAGGTGATATATCTGATTTATAATGACAGCGTATTTCTAGTTTGTTTTTAATCCCCCTGAATTCAAAAGAAATTAATATCCTAGGTACTTATTAACCAAGTGTATTAGTCCATTTTCACATTGCTGATAAACACATACCCAAGACTGGGTAATTTATAAAGAAAAAGAGGTTTAATGAACTCACAGTTCCACGTGGCTGGGGAGGCTTCACAATCATGGCAGAAGGCGAAAGGCACGTCTTACATGACAGCAGACAAGAGAGAATCAGAGGACCAAACGAAAGGGGTATCCACCTATAAAACCATCAGATCTTATGAGTATTCACTACCATGAAAACAGTATGGGGGAAATTACCCCCATGATTCAGTTATCTCCCACTGGGTCCCTCCCATGGGCGCTACAATTCATGATGAGATTTGGGTGGGGACACAGCTAAACCCTATCACTAAGATTAGGTGTTTATTGCAAAAGTTCTAGCCAGGTGCTCAGAGTAATCAGCCTCAGTGTACCTTTGTCACTTCCCATTTCACTCAACTGCAAGACCTTTGTCTGATCTCATCTGTGCAGCCACAGCCTGTGCTCCTCTCCAAGTTCATGACCTTTCTGAGTCTGCTGGTTCTTCTGGCCCAGATCATTTGCATCTCCTTCCTAAAACCTCTCAGCTCACTCTGGCCTCTCTCCTGGTATGCCTTGATTAGCACATGGCACCACTCCTTAGCCTGTTGTGTTTGTCTGACCTATCATGCCCTGGATGGGAACTCCCAAATGGCTCATGTCTGGGTGTAGATTTGGGACTGGTGTAAGGACCTGGGGTGGGCTTGGCCTAGCCTGTACTTCATATAGATTGTCAAAGAAATGACGTTCAATTGTGTGCAGTGGAGATTATTTATTTTTTTTTTTGAGACGGAGTCTCGCTCTGTCGCCCAGGCTGGAGTGCAGTGGTCGGATCTCAGCTCACTGCAAGCTCTGCCTCCTGGGTTCACGCCATTCTCCTGCCTCAGCCTCCCGAGTAGCTGGGACTACAGGCGCCCACCACCTTGCCCGGCTAGTTTTTTATATTTTTTAGTAGAGACGGGGTTTCACTGTGTTAGCCAAGATGGTCTCATCTCCTGACCTCGTGATCCACCTGTCTCGGCCTCCCAAAGTGCTGGGATTACAGGCTTGTGCCACCGCACACGGCCGAGATTTTTTTTTAAACTTTTTTCAAAATAGTCCATTTTCTGTGATACAAACACGTTAGCAGGGAAGACTAAAAATGATGAAAAACCAACAAATTGTTTACATATTATTTTGTAAAGGGTTTATTGTAGATCTGTGTTTATATATGTTTGTGTTTTAAATGTGTACAAGTTCTCATTAAAACCTCTTGTTATTTTTATGTTCGAGCTTAGCTATAATCCATTCATTGTGTCTAAACGGGTCCTCTGTTTTTTCCATTCTATGTGGCAAAACCCTATGATTGAGAAGGTAAACGTACTCTCTGCCTGCCTCCCCACCCGCCTACCCTGGCCAATATTTGTGTGATGAAGTTGGACTTTATGGTAACTTAGCTAGATTCTGGTATATAGGATTCCTTCGGGACTGAAGAAAGGTATGCTTCTGAGGATTTTTTTTTCTTGCTGTATGTTACAATTTTATATTTTTCTTGGATTGATGAGTGTATATTCTGGGAAAGGGTGAATGGGGGATGTCAGTCTTGTGCTAAAACTTGTATTTGAATGATCTTTGCCTTAATCCACAAATAAAATGGACATTGTGCAGAACTGTTTTGTTTGAATGTAGTCATAAAGCTTAGAAATTGTTAAAATTTGACATTATTTAACCTTTGATTCAAATATTCTGCCTGTGTGGTCTTTCCCAGGAGTAATTTGGAAAAACAGAGCGTTGGGTTTAGCACCAAAGAATGTTAGGGCAGAAAAGGGCCTTGGAGGTTAGCTTGAGTCCTCAGAAGATCACTTTTCTCTCGGCATCCATGTGCGCATCTGGAAGCTGCAGTGCCCTGCCCTGCTGCTTGCTTCTGGGTTGGGCTCCCAGCCATGCACCTGGATGAGGCAGCTGATGCACAGTGATGCAACTGGGTGCTCTCAGTTGCTGTAAGGATGGGGCTTTTCACCTGTGTGGTTTTAAACACTATGTTTCCACCTACCTAAAGTTTTACCTCTTTTTCTGTCCTAATGGGTCTGGTGACAATGATTTGGATGCCGTGGTTCACAGTAGTTGCTGTTGGCATTCTTCTCTTTGGGAGTGTCCCTAGCCCTGGTGTAGTAGAGCCTACGTTGTGTTGAACTACATAGTATGGGGAAGTGAAACTATCCTAACTTCTATATATAGATGATTTCTTGTGCCTCCCAAACAGGTTTTTTTTAAAAAAAATAAAAAATGGTTTAACTTGTTATCTGTGCCCCTAGAGACAAGATTCTAAGATTATCTAATAAGATTGTCTAATAATGAAATCGGAATGGTGCACAATGGTATATGGATATTCCTGAAGCTCAGGGACGTCTCCTAAAGACCAGCACCTGCTCTGTGCTCTACCCCTATAAATACAAACTTGTGACAGCTGCTTACCCATTGTCATGCACACCAGCAGGATTTTGTACCAGCCAGTCAGCCTGAGGGGATGGCACATCTAGTCATTAGCAGCTCATCGAAATTCACATGCAAAAGAGGCTGTGACACTGTTACTCTGTGTACTCTCAGTGGGTGGCCAGGTGGGAGTATGGCAACAAGAAAGCAGTCCTCACACATGTGCTCCATGAGTCGAGAAACAACTTGAAGTGCCTGGAGTTAGAGAGAGTGAAAGGGAAAGACTGCACTTGCTTTTCTGCTCCACGTCTGTGGGTAATGGCGTGGGTCATGCCAGGAAAACTCAAGTGCAGCGACAGAGCTACCTTGTCTGTGCACTTCTCTCCAACACGTGGGTCAGCAGGTCTTTCGACTCACTCTTAGCAAAAAATGCCAGTTCCAGATTGAAGTGAATAGCTGCCTTGTGATGGGGAGGCCTTTGGAGCTAGCATCTGTGGAACTGGGGTTATATTCTGAGCTTAGCCTCATTGGACTCAGTTTTCTTCATGGGTAAAGCCATCTGTTCCTTCTTCCTTCCTTTCCATCCTCCCTTTCTCCCTAGCCTTTCTCACTTACACGCTTCCTCTGTCCCTTCATTCTTAGCGCTCATTTTGATTTCTGGTTTTCTCTTTGATTTTCATGAGGAAAATTTAATCAAGCCACTTTGACATACAAACCCTTAAAGCTGAAGCTCATTTATTGGGATACAGCAGTTAAAAATACGAAAACACCAAGCCTTCCATTTCCCTCTTTCCCATGTCCTCATTCCATTGTTCAGGGGGCCTCTTGTGGACTTGTAGGGCTGGTGCTTTGATGCAGAAACAGTGGACATGACAAATAGTACTTCTCAGATGGGTCTTAAACACTCAGCGTATAGCCAAGAACCCCATAAGTATTTGTCCCAGAATAGATACTGAAGAGGAAGGTTGGGTTGCACCTGATGTCTCAAGGCCCTTAGGGAAACTCTCAACCTAGCTTGACTGAAGAAATTAATTTAAGCTCTCAAGAGTGCCCTTCTGGACTTTGGAAATGGAGACTGGCCAATATATGGTCACTTTCTCCCTTGATCAAGTTGGCCAGTCTCTTGACTTCTAGAATTTCCTTATTATTCCTGCTTGTCCAGCACATACCCTACTTATGTGTAGGGTCTGTGGGTTTATTAATCCCTTCTTCCAAACCTTTTCTCACCACAGGACTCCTTAATCGACATTTCCTGTGATTGTTTAGCACAACATTTTGGACCCAAATTTATTAATTTATTGACCTACATTAATACTGCTCACTTTATGCTTGTATCTAGAGTTTCTTCTAATTCTAGTTAATAAAAATATGCCAGTAAAGACACAAAAGATTATTTGAGAGGTGAAATATTCCTGGAATCATTTTATCCTGTTGCAACCATTAATTCTTCAAGATGGTATAGCGTGTGTCATTATGTGCCAAAAATGAGCTTATTGAATGTTCCAAAGTGAGTAAACAAATATAATGGTTATTTTCTAAGTAGAGTCTAAGAAAAGGAAAGCTGATTGCCTTCAGTTATGGAAATTGGGAACAGAAGTGTGATTATGCATAAAATACCAAGTTCTGCAAATTCCAGGGTGAGTGACAAAGATCCAGGTTGCCTTTTGCTGCTGATTTTTAAGCATATCATAAATGTACATGCTTGCAGTTCTAAGTTACCTGCTTAGAATATTCTATTGGAAAACGGTGCTCTTGGCCTAAAATTTCAACCCTGACTGTAAGATGACTATCACTTCTTTAGAGATAGCCTTCTGCTGCAAAAACTGAAAAATTCTATTAGATCCAAAAAGTGCTGCTGGCCTGAGGGTCAGCATGCCTTATGTTGGGGTATTCCCATTTGCTCCAGAATAGTCTATTCATCACTTGCTGTTCAGGAGTAAGAGCTGACCTACCACAGGTGTTAAGGGCAACCAAATATGCAGCTCCAGGGAGCAGTGTTTATACAGTGTTACTCCAGTGTGGGCAAACATTGTATCTGTTTAAAGTTATATCCTTGAATCTCCTCTTGGCCTTTTGACTGAGATCAAGTATAAAATTACACCTTTGACTCTATAAGCCCTGATGTGATTTTTAGGTAAATAATTGTGAGGTAATAGGAAAGGAAGATGCACTTTTAAGTCCTGACCCTCCTCTTTATATTCCTTTCAGAGATTCAATTGCTTTGTCTTTAAAATTAAAGGATTGAAAAACAATTGAGCTCTTGGAGCTAGAGAATAGAAGGGTGGTTACCAGAGACTGGGAAGGGTAGTGGGAGGTTGGAGGGGAGGTGGGGATGGTTAATGGGTGGGGGCAAGAATGGATAAGACTTAGTAAATATAGTCAATAATAATTGTACATTTTTAAAAAAGTATAATTGGATTATTTGTGACACAAAGGATAAATACTTGAGGTGGTGGATACCCCCATTTCCCCTGATGTGATTATTATGCATTGCATGCCTGTATCAAAACGTCTCATATGTTCCATAAATATATACACCTCTTATGTATTCAAAAAAATTAAAAATTAAAAAATTAAAGGATTGAACTACAAAGGTCTGTAAGATTCTTCCAAGGTCTAGTAGCTTATTTTCTTGCTTTGCTTTAGGCTTTCCAGCTGGTTTGGGGCAGGCCAAGGCTTAGAACTGGACTCGGCCCAGTTTTTTTTCTGCTATACCACACTACACTTTTACATTCTTTAAAACTTTGGCTTTAAGTAAACTTCTAGTCAATTCCCACTGAAATATTTTTTCCTGCAGGATTTACTAGTACCTCTTCGAAACTGGACTGTGAGTACCAACACTTGGTAAACTCCTATTAGGAAAAATTTGTGCACTCCCACAGAAAAAGACAATTGAATTTCAAATTGAAAATTGCCTTGTGATAGTTGTGTGTAATTAATCTTTCCATTCATTTTCGCTTGACATTTTCTTTCTTTAGGATGGGACACCTTGTAAGCAGTTATCTTTTGCAGAGAATCCTATTAAAATTGTTTCATGAAAATGTGTTTCCATGCCAATGCAAATGCTTCATGAGTGATTGACCAGTGTTTAGCATGCATGTGAGAGATTTTTGTGTATTTTACTTAAAGTAAAAAAATCTGAATTTATCACTTTTTGCAAACATTATTCAAAAGTGAATATAAATTGATTGAAAGCATTTTGGGAAAGGCCTTTTTTATCCTTTTGTAGTTATACTTCACACCATTACTTAGCAAATTTTAGGTGCTCAATAAATGTTTACCAGTTGCTTAACTGAAGGCAGTTTCTAGTCACTGACTAGTTAATTTCTTGAAGGAGGCTCTCACACCGTCTGTGCCTTCTCTAGCTGTATTTACCCAAGCAACTTTGAGCAGGACTGTTTTTTCATTAATTTTTCAGAGACCACTGCGTACCAGGGACTGCACGTAGGCACTGGGGACCCGATTAAAAGTCCCAGTCCTGGCCGGGCATGGTGGCTCAAGCCTGTAGTCCCTGCACTTTGGGAGGCCGAGACGGGCGGATGACGAGGTCAGGAGATCAAGACCATCCTGGCTAACACGATGAAACCCCGTCTCTACTAAAAAATACAAAAAAACTAGCCAGGCAAGGTGGCGGGCGCCTGTAGTCCCAGCTACTCGGGAGGCTGAGGCAGGAGAATGGCGTAAACCCGGGAGGCGGAGCTTGCAGTGAGCCGAGATCCAGCCCCTGTACTCCAGCCTGGGCGACAGAGCGAGACTCCATCTCAAAAAAAAAAAAAAAAAAAAAAGTCCCAGTCCTGCCCTCAAGACACTCAGCATTGGGTGAGGGATGGGATTAACAAGTAATAAAGACAGTCACTGTATACTTGATGGCCACAGTGATGGCAGGCAGGCACAGAAAGTGAGGAAAACAGTCTTCAACCCAAGGCAGCCTTCCCCACAGACACCAGCTTCAGGAAACAACATCTGGCCTGCATTTTTAAGAGTGACCTTAGTTTGCTAGGACTTTGTTATTGCTATTTTTATTGCTATTTTTACTTTTGAACAGTGGCAGGGATGTGAGGAGAAGACTAAAGGAGTCATATGTCTGGATGTGTTCTAGTTCTTCATTTGTCCTCCCTACTTTGGGCTGGTCATTAGCTCAGATATTGTGTTGTGTGGCAGATTGGCCTCTCTTTCAACGCTACAGGCAGATACATAAAAGGGGCACAGTCCATCCCCAGAGAGCTGGTCCTGGCAGCTTCCCTTTGGCTCCACTGCCAGGGTTCTCCTGCCTGAGCAGCATTGGCTCTGGCCCACTGCTCCTGCCTTGAGGCCTAGGGCCACGTTGAGAGCCAAGAGGATGGAAGCTTCCTGCTAGAAGCCTAAATAACATGAAAGGGTAGGGCTAGGAAGGCCAAGTGACACAATTAACCTGCCAGAAGGGCATTCACAGTGCACTGCCATTGGTGTTGAATGAGGACTGGAATTCTAAAGACAAGCTCAGCATACTGATTGGCAAATGGTACTAGTTGATCCAAATACTCCCTCTGTGCTAGCTGGAATGTATCGCTAATCATAACTTGTATTTGCTGCTGCTAGAGGGCCTCTACAGTATCTGTCAGTCAAATTTAAAAATAATTTTAATTTGCCTTCTCTCATGTCTTTGATCAGAAAGGTGGAGGAAGCCTTCAAATGATGATGCCCCACATTAAAAAAGGGGCTTAACTCTGTATCTCCAGACTCCTGGGGCGACAGCACCATACATTTTTGGCTACCGAGGGGAGAAAAGCGGGCTTCAGTGTTCTTCCTCTGCCTCCTCAGCCCCTGTCAGAGCCTGCTCAACCCCTAGAAGCCCTGACCACCTTGGCAGAGGGGCTGTTTACCTGATGCACAACTAGCAGAGCAAATGCCCATGGGCAGTTACCCCAGCACCTTCACCCTACCCCAAGCATTCCCCCCATGGACCCCTAAATCCTGGTCTTTCTGCCTAAGAAATCCACGTACATTATTTATGAGGTAAAAGACTGAATTAATTTTAAATTGGCTTGTGCCCTTTCAGTTTAACTCAACTTGTTCCCTTTCCTGTTTCTTAGCCCTAGGGGTCCGTATTTGGTTCAAAAACTTGTAAGAATGTTTCCCACATCATAATGCTGGATTGAAAGCACAGGAGTAACAACATCCCTGCATCTGCTGTCCAACGAGTTTTGTGGCTTCCCCTCCTTTCAGGGCTTTAAATCCAACCAGGGCTGTGGACAGAAACTGGACTGTGGTAGCAATGACCTTGGGCCTACTGTAAGCCAATATTCCCTGTGTTGGCCTACAGCCTTCCAGATTTAAGCCCCACAGCTGGAGATAGAGTCTCTGCCACTTTAGAAAGAGGAGTCTGGGGCCGGGCACAGTGGCTCACGCCTGTAATCCCAACACTGTGGGAGGCCGACGCGGGCAGATCACAAGGTCAGGAGATCGAGATCATCCTGGCTAACACGGTGAAGCCCCGTCTCTACTAAAAATATATATATATAAAAAATTAGCCGGGCGTGGTGGCATGCACCTGTAGTCGCAGCTACTCGGGAGACTGAGGCAGGAGAATGGCGTGAACCCAGGAGGCGGAGCTTGCAGTGAGCCAAGATCGCGCCACTGCACTCCAGCCTGGGAGACAGAGCAAGACTCTGTCTCAAAAAAAAAAAAAAAAAGAGGAGTCTGGTAGCAGTAGTGGAAGTGAGGCTGGAAGTTGAGACACCCATTAGGAGACTGTGGTCCCTGCTAAGGATGCCAATTGCGTGATGTTAAGCAGGTATATGGGAGTGGAGAGCAGAGGATAGATGCAAGAGGGGCTCAAGGGAGATTCGAGGGGACTTTGTGGCTGACTAGATGAGGGAGACACTAGGGAGGCCGTAGTCCTGATGATTCTAAGGTTTGTGGCTGATGACTGGGCAAGCTGTGGGACCTCCAATAGAAAGAGGAAAAGAAAGGAAAGTGTGAAAGCAAAGGGAGATGAACTCAATTTAGATTCCATTGAGTTTGTTTTTGTTTTTGTTTGTTTGTTTTTGAGACGGAGTTTCGCTCTTGTTTCCCAGGCTACAGTGCAATGGCTCAATCTCGGCTCACTGCAACCTCTGCCTTTTGAGTTCAAGCAGTTCTCTTGCCTCAGCCTCCCAAGTAGCTGGGATTATAGGCATGCACCACCACACTTGGCTAATTTTGTGTTAGTAGAGATGGGGTTTCACCATGTCTGGTTTAAGCTGCCTGTGACACAGCCTTGTGAAAAGTCATCAGTAATATGGAAATGTGTCCTCTTGCCCTCAAACATATTTATTTCACTTGAATACTCTGAAGACTTTTCTGAGCTTGGGTCTCAGAGCTCTAGGAATCTAGCCAGGTGTGAGAATGTTTGTGACAGAAAGTGACTGGATGCACCAGTACATCCTGGCGCAGCACTTTGGTGCCATTGTACATGGAGTACACGATAGACTGCTGTTCTCTAGAGCAACAGCAAATTTGTTTTCTGAAATGTAGTTTAAGCATGTGTTGAATAGGATGTGATATGTGTTTCTAAGAGATTGTAGATGCTGTGTGCACAACACGTGTGTGCTTTGCTCTTCATTCTCTGTGTGGTTTCTCATCCCTACGATTAGTTGTGGTCCTTTAATTAGTTGTTAATTCGTTGTTAAATTCTGGCCTGAACCAAAGGCAAAAGAGAGTGACCATGGTTCACTGTTACTTTTAGTTGTTAAAGGTATTTTGTACCTTGACTATTTAGATCCTCACCAAACTTTTAATTCAGACATCTGAAGTCTTTCAGTGGCATTTACATTGTCAAATATCAGAGTAAAGTAGAATGCCCTGTCTACAGTGAAACTGCTTTGGAAAGGCTGGTCATTTTTTGCTAGTGTTTCCTTGCTGTGTCCTTGGTATTTCAGAGCTGTCCTCTTTAAGCACTGAAGCAATTAGTTTTGCGAAGGCTGATTCTTCAGGGTCCAGTGCTCTCCTGCCTTTCATTTGCTGAAACTGTACATTTTAATGAAGTTGTTTCATCTATGTTGCCAAACACTAGAATTTTGCTGCTTTAATTCTAATTATCTCTACTGGCAAATGCTATGTTTTATTAGAGCCCTCAAGTGTTTTGTTTATTAAATGTCCATACACTGGTATTAGGCACATAAATTAGCTCAGCTGGGCTTATGGATTACGGATGTAGGAGTTGAATATTTTCGTCATAATGTTAAAGTATAGTGGGATTGCCTTTTGTGGGCTCTCAACGATGCCATCTTCTGCGAGTCGCTTCCTTTTTCCCCCAGCAGTCAGTGTGAACACAAGTGTCTGAATAATGTGACTATTGATAGTGGCCCTAGTATGTATTTTTATTTTGTGCTCATTCTTTCCTTTCCTGTAATTGCCTAATACCCACATCATGCTTCTTGGGTTATACTTTTTTTTTTTTTTTGAGATAGAATCTTGCTCTGTCGCCCAGGCTGGAGTGCAGTGGCGTGATCTTGGCCCACTGCAAGCTCCGCCTCCTGGGTTCATGACATTCTCCTGCCTCAGCATCCCGAGTGACTGGGACTACGGGCACCTACCACCTTGCCTGGCTGATTTTTTTTTTTTTTTTTGTATTTTTAGTAGAGATGGGGTTTCACCATGTTAGCCAGGATAGTCTCAATCTCCTGACCTTGTGATCCGCCCGCCTTGGCCTCCCAAAGTGCTGGGATTACAGGCATTGTGGGTTATACATCTTACAGTGTAGTGAAAAACATTGAGGGCGCTTATGAAGCCAGAAGATCCCAGTGGTGGGGGGAGGGGATAGGGAACGTTGTGGAATGAAAGGGAGGATAAGCATCACCATTACAGCCCCAGATTAGTGTCTCAGATTTTCACCCCACTCTAGACTTCTTTCAGTTTCTCCCAGGTAACACTGTGGGTCCACAGGTGGTGTTGGTTAACCTGGAGTGTGCTGAACGGCCTGGGTGACCCTGGCACTCTGCCCTCCTTTGATCACTAGGCAATGCTTCATGGTGATTAGGGGCAAGGCTTCTGCCATCCCATAGACCAAATCCCAGCTTCACCAATGAAGAGTTTGGCAAGTTACACTTGACTTCACTAACATTCAGTTCTTAGTGATAAAAACAGTAGGACGATAGCCCCTTCCATGTTTTTGTAAGGGTTGAATGAGATGATGTAGGTGAAGTGGAGTACCGGACATGGCACGTAGTAAGTTCTCAATACATTATCAGTGCTGTCTTGGCCCAGCTCGGGCCCATGTGGCAACTCTGCTTGTAACTGGGCCCCTGACCCTGTCCCAAAAGCCTTGTTGCAGGTCTTCACCTGCTTTCATCTCTCCTTGCATGTATCAGGGCACCAAAAGTATAGTCTCCTTGCTTTATTAATGAGCTGTGAGGATTGAAAAATATATATATATCAAAATTTTACCTAATTTCCTGTATTGCTCTTTTACCCTGGGATTCAGTCTTAAATTTGGAGGAGTGGGAGGGGCTCTCCCAGAGGAGCATCTAATGATGATAGTCTTTAGTCAGAACCATCCCTCCCCTCCAACTCTGACCTATGGTCTTTGAACAAAACATGCGCACCCTTGTCTCTTTCCACCAATCTTCCAGTTATACCCAAGAAGAAGTTGAGCCCCACATGTTTACTCTCAAGTTTTCTCTTTTCATATATTCCTCTCCTCTGACTTTAAGAGGCAAATGTAATGTTTTTCAATGCACAGTTTACCCCCGTAAGCTAATATGATTGTGAACAAGAAAAAAACCTTATTAAAGTCGCTAAGATAAATGAAATAGCACAGTTTGATACAAGTTAATAGAAGTATGCTTAATTCACATTTACACCTTCTCAACTGCCCTTTGCATGGGTTTAGCATTCTTTCTGGGGAAATGATGCTCTAGACCAGAGCAGCAGCTCTCTTAGTTCACCTAGAGAACCGTGTCATCAGCTTGAGCAGAAGCAATTACTGTGCTCTCAAAGTCTCCCTCCACTGCACTATGTAAGAAGGCATATATACCTATAAGAGGGAAGAGCAAGTAAAGATAATTCTGTAATATAATTTTTATAAAGCCCTTACTTTATTCTGAGCAAAGTTTATGATCTATGGATAGTTTATAAACCAACAAAGATAATAAAGAAAACAGTGTTTTTAAATAACGTCTAGAACAGAAGTGGAACCGTTTCCTTCAGGCTGGTTATGGGATTATTCATCTCTTTTTTTATTCTGTGCATTAGATATTTTTTTCCTAAGTACTCCTAGTAATAATGTTAGTGGGGAAGTTTGATAGAGTGTACCTTCATTGTATACCCCTCTGCAGATTGAGTAGTGGGGCAGGCAGAGGCCTTTATTCTGCAGTGACTCTGGGACCTGCAGGAAGGGGGCCCCAGGACCTGATTGACTGGGATCTGATTCTGTGTTCTTAGCGGCTAGGGTGAGTTAGCTTTTGTACTGAAGGAAGTACCTATATCAACAAGTGGCACTCACTCATGAGTACAGGAAAAGCTGAGGTATTGGCTTCAGAATGAGCAAAGTTATTGCCAAGGGTATTGTAGGAAATGTGCATTTAGTTACAAAAATGTGTATATCAAAGAAACAATAGTTTTATTTCTAGTAAGACTGACCTATATTTGCTGACAGATGAGTCTTTGAACAAGGAGCAGTATGTGTCATTTTACCAAATGGGACCAAAAATAAAAGATTTATTAGCTTCACTTTCTTCACAAGAACAGGTTTTCTATGTATCGTTAGTTATTTTATCACGAGTAACATGTAGTGTCATCTTGATGCTTATTAATCACCCTTTCCTTCCAACCAACTGTAAGAATAATTAGATGAAATTGGTGGCAGACCATCGCTTCCACATTAATCTTCTTAAGCTGGTGTCAGTGAAACATTCAAACATTAACATTCACTGCAAAAGTGCTCTTAAGCGTGTGTTTCTGAAGTTCAAAATTTTTAGTCATCAATATTTGGAAAGCAAACACTTTGTCTTGTGTTAAACAATGGCATACATGGCAAAACCTATATGAAATCAAGTGGCTCTCATCAGTGGGAGGTACAGATCTGCTGAGAAAGCAGTTTCAGAGCCAGGTTCAGTGTGGGTATTTTTGTAAGCCTTGGATACCACCTGTCCAATCAAGAGATTCCTGGATTCTCTGCTTCATGTTCTCTCTCTGATACCCAGGCCGTTAGAAGCCTCACCATCTAGAAGATCATGGGGCAGAGGAAAAGACAGGATGATGAAACTGTCACTGGCTCTTAATGCTTCTGCCCGTGTGAGTTTAATTGACCAAATCAAGTATCATTTTCATCACTAGTGTCATTTTCCAAGCAGGCAGGGAAATGCCATTCTACCGTATACCTAGGAGAGATAAGTGGGAAATGTGTTAGTCATTCATAATGACTAACTCAAAAAAAAGTAGGGTAGTCATTAAAATGGAAAGCTGGTTTGTTGAAAAGTCTGATATCATCTATAGATAAAACTTTGGTGAGTCTGATCAACAAGAGAGGGGATGCTGTGTAAAAGGCATCATAAATAGGGTCCAGGGAAGTTTTGTGAAGGTGTAATAGAATGCTTTGTAGGATTTTATTACAACATGTTTGAAAATCTAGATGTTGTAGATGGTTTTCTAGGGAAATAGAAATAACCACATTGGTTCAAGATGTTGTAGATGCCTGAGTAGAAGTGTTTTGTTTTTCAGTTTCTTTTTAAGTTCTACTGGTATGATATCGTGAAGTATATATTTGATCTTCTCCCCCTGTTTCCTAGCATATAACTCCTAAAATCCTTAGGAACTCTGTCTTCAGGTGCTGTCATTTTGTATGCTAATGAGTTGATGGCTGGCATCCCCTACGGTAGCTTCAGGATGGTGGCTTGTCACCTGAAAGACCAAGGCAACGTTAGAGGGCTGAAAACTTTCAGTCGCAATCCCCAACCTCTGGGGAGGGCAAAGGGGCTGAGATTAGGTTGATCACTTACAGCCAGTGATATAATCAGTCTTGCCTACATAACAGAGCTTCCATAAAAACCCCAAAGGACCTATAACAGAACCCCAAAGTTCAGAGAACTTCCACATAGCTGAATATGTACAGGTTGCTGGAGGGTGGTGTGCCCAGGGAAGACACAGAAGCTCCACAGCTCTTCTCCCATACCTTGCACTATGCATCTCTCCATCCATGTCTTTTGTAATATCCTTTATAGTAAAATGGTAAATGTGTTTCCTGAATTCTGTGAGCTGCTCTAGTAAATTAATTGAGCCCAAAGAGGGAATCAGGGGAACCCCAACTTGATGCTGGTGGGTCAGAAGTTCCAGAGCCCCAGACTTGCAATGAGTATCAGAATAAGGGAGGAGGGCGTAGCCTTGTGGGACTGAGCCCTCGCCCTATGGGGTCTGATACTATTTCCAGGTAGATGGTGTGGAGTTGAATCAGAGAACACTCAGCTTGTGTTAGCTGCAGAATCGATTGCTTGCTTCATGTGTGGGGAAAATCCCCACGCATTTGGTCACGGAAGTCTCCTGTGTTGATTATTACTGAGTGAGAGAAGAGAAAAAGCACTTTGAATTTATGTGTGTTTTTCCACACAACTGGCAGAAATGTATGGAGGCTAGTTGCTTGTATGAGTGAGTTCTACCAGATCTCCTAGAAACACATATTAGATGCACAATAAATATTTTTGGAATAAAATGGATGGACAAGGTTAGCATGAGATTGATACTAAAATCAGAAGAGGGTGTCACTCATCAGTCAGTATCACTTATGAACATAGATGCAACAATCCTAAAGAAACTTAGCTGACAGAGTCTAGAAGTATATTAAGAGAATAAACACGTGTCTACGTCTTCAAATCTTTGCTCAGATGTCATTTTCTGAAGGAGCTATGCTTTCCTTGCTCTAGCATTGCAGCTTCCCCTGCAGCAGTCCAAGCCACCTTGTCCTGTTCCCTATTTTCTCTCATAGCGTATATCACCTTCTAACATATCTTGTAATTGTTTGTTATGTTATTTATCGTCTTCTCCTCGTGGTACAAGGGAAACACCATAAGGGCAGGGCTTTTCTTCTGTTTTGTTCACTGATACAAGCCAACTACCTAGAATAGTTGGCACTTAGTATTTGTTGCAAAAATAAATAATCCTGAATATAAAATAAGGATCCTTGATTGGATTCCGGAAGAGAAAAGGCCATCAGTGGAAAACTGGTGCCACTTGAATAGTCTGTAGCTGAGTTGTTAATATCTGTAAATTTCTTAGTTTTGATGAATATAACATGTTTAGGGTAAGATGTTAACATGAGGGAAAACTGGGTGATGGGTATATGGAAACTCTCTGTACTATCTTTGAAACTCTTCTATAAAGCTTAAGTTATTGAAAAAGAAAAGCTTATTAATGAATTAATAAGAGATACCAAGAGGCTTCAGCATTTAAAAAGTAAAATAAAATTTCTGTTAAATGCCAGGCATGGTGGCTCACACCTGTAATCCCAGCACTTTGGGAGGCTGAGGTGGATGGATCACGAGGTCAAGAGATCGAGACCATCCTGGCCAACACAGTCAAACCCTGTCTCTACTAAAAATACAAAAAGAAAAAAAAAATACACAAATTAGCTGGGCATGATGGCACACACCTGTAGTCCCAGCTACTCAGGAGGCTGAGGCAGGAGACTCGCTTGAACCCGGGAGGTGGAGGTTCAGTGAGCCGAGATCACACCACTGCACTCCAGCCTGGCGACAGAGCAAGATTTCATCTCAAAAAATTAAAAAAAAAAAAAAATTCTGTTAAGTGACACCTTCTCAATGAGTCTTACCCTGACCACCCAATTTCAAATCATGTGCAGCCCCACTGCTGCCCTCTCAACCTCGCTTCCCTGCTCTGCCTTTTTCTTTTTTGCCAGAGTACTCTGCTGTCTTCTAATACATTATACAGTTCACTTATTTATTATACTTTTTGTTGTCTATTTACATGAGGATAGGGGACTTTGTTCATTAGCATGCCTCAAGTGCCTACTATAGTGCCTGGCACAAAATAGCTATACATTAAAAAATAACCCCACAGCAAACCATATGTTTCTCTGTGGGTGAGGGGTGGAGAAAGTGAATATGAAAAGGTCTAGATTAAGCCTACTAATTAATATGCTTGTTGCTTTTCAGGGTTGGATTAATTGTTGGCAGAATAGTCATGGTGAATGGGCACAGGACTTAGAGCGGGGCAAGCTAGATTCCTGGGAGTCCTCACTCTCAGTAGGTACTTATAGGACCCTGAGAGTGAGGAGTACTACCTTACATTTTGCACCCTGTGTGTCTCTCTTGCCTCATCCTAGTTCCAGACTGCAAAGACTGCCTCTTTAGTTTTGAATTATATGAAATTTAATAATTTCAATTATAATCTGTGTTAATTGCTTAATTTTAAAAAATATTCACAGCAGGCCGGGCGCGGTGGCTCAAGCCTGTAATCCCAGCACTTTGGGAGGCCGAGAGGCGAGGCGGGGATCCGCGAGGTCAGGAGGTCGAGACCATCCTGGCTAACAGTGAAACCCGTCTTCCAAAAAAAAAATACAAAAAAACTAGCTGGGCGTGGTGGTGGGCCTGTAGTCCCAGCTACTCGGGAGCTGAGGCAGGAGAATGGCGTGTGAACCGGGGAGGCCGGGGAGCTTGCAGTGAGCTGAGATCTGGCCATTGCGCTGTACAGGTGACAAGAACAGACTCCATCTCAAAAAAAAAAAAAAAAAAATATTCACAGCAATGAAAAAGGGAACAAAAGCAAAGCAAGTTGTTTGTAAGACCCTTTAAAAATTACAAAGAAATGATTCTGCCTTTAAAATGAGAAATTAAGACTAAAGAATAACTCATTTTCCATTCTCTTTAGGACCTAAGTTACTCCCTCCTGTATGATGCTAAGGTGTTGAGGAAAGCAAAATTCACAGTTCACTCTTTTAGGTCCAAATGTAGCTTATTGCACTGAAGCAGTAATATAATAAATCAGATCGAATGTACTAAAGTGGGAAAATATCAGTACCAGCATAATGTTGAAACTGCAGAAATATTTGCTTGAAGTAGTTCTCTTTTGTGATCTCAAATTCATCTTCAGGCATGGTCTTCTGAGTTCTACATATTTGAATTCCTTTGTCACCCACCTAAAGCATGGAGGACCATGTGTTATCTCTCAGCTCATGGGCAGGGGAGTCCGTACTGCAGCACTGGTGTCTGAGTGATTTACCTTCCCTCCCAGCTCACTTAGCTCACTGATGGGGTTTGTCTTAACACAGAAGGATGTGCTTCATTAAAGTGCAAAAAGGCTATCATTTAACCTTGTGCAAAGAATAAAGCAATGGAGATCATTTGCTCATTTGTCTTTATGATGATGTAATTGTATTTCTGTATGGTTATGTTGGGAATTATGATCTATTGCAGGAACATCAGGAGAGCATTCTGGGTAATACCATGCAAAGTGTGATTGCGTTACTCAACAATCTAGTTGCCTGCAAAGATTCGAATATGAAACTACTTTATGAACAAGGTAAATGCTTCATAGAATTACTCTCTGATTGAGTTTTGCCTATTTGTACATTTTTTCATCTTAGCGTGGAGTCTAGAAGTACCATTTAAAGTTGATGAGTCAAAATAGATAAGAATTTTTAAGTAATATCACTGGCAAAATTTGGAAGTGTGGGATGGTTTCTCTAAGATAATTCATTCTCTTAATGGCATAAAGTCAATAGGCACTGCTTAAAGATGACAAACCAAGAAATAGAAGTGTACTCATAGTATTTAGACTGATTGCTGTCTGTATTCATCTGTTTTCTGTTGCTATAATGGAATAACTGAGACTGAGTAATTTAAAATAAAAAGAAATATATTTTGTACAGTTCTGGATGCTGAGAAGTCCAAGATTGAGGGGCTGCATGTGGTGAGGGCCATCTTGCTATTGGAGACTCTTTGCAGAGTCCAAAGGCAGTGTAGGGCATCACAGGATGAAAGAGCTGAGCTTGCTAGCTCAGGTTTCTTTTCCTCCTCTTATGAAGTGACTAATATCCCATCCTAATGATCTCATCTAATCTTAACTACTTCTCAGAGTTCTCACCTCTCAAATACCATAGTTGGATTTCCCATCCTCTTAATGCCATTATAATGGGGATTAAGGGTCAGCATGAGATTTGGAGGGTACAAACATTTGAACTGTAAGACTGCCAATCAAAATAAAAACAGATATGACCAAAAGCACCTTGGAAAATGAGACTAGGTGTGTTGACAGTGGTTTACTTTATATCTTATGCATGTCTGTACTGTTACAATTCTAAAAATCATGTACAGTCATGCATTGCATAACTACAGCAGTGTGTTCTGCAATATACATCATTAGGCAGTTTTATCATTGTGTGAACACCATAGCGTGTACTTACACAAATCTAGATGGCATAGCCTACTATACACGTAGGCTGTATGGTATGTATGGCCTGTTGTCCCTAGGCTACAAACATGTAGTGAATACTGTAGTCACTCGTAACACAGAGGTGTAAGTATTTGTGTATTTAAACATAGAAGTATTGTGTATTTAAACATAGAAGAGATGTGGTAAACATATGATATACAAGATAAAACATGATACACCTGTATAGGGCACTTACTATGGATGAAGCTTGCGGCACTGAAAGTTGCCCTGAGGGAGTCAGTGAGTGGGTGGTGAGTGAATGTGAAGGCCTAGGATGTTGCTGTACACTACTGTAGACTTTATAAACCCTGTACACTTAGGCTACACTCGATTTATTTAAAAAAAAAAAAAAAACTTTTCTGACTGAGTGCAGTGGCTCATGTTTGTAATCCCAGAACTCTGGGAGGCCAAGGCTGGCAGATCACCTGAGGTCAGAAGTTTGAGGCCAGCCAGGCCAACTTGGTGAAACCCCATCTCTACTAAACATACAAAAATTAGCCAGGTGTGGTGACGGGCGACTGTAGTCCCAGCTACTTGGGAGGCTGAGGCAAGAGAATCACTTGAAGCGGGGAGGTGGAGATTGCAGTGAGCCAGGATTGCACCACTACACTCCAGCCTGGGGGACAAGAGTGAGACTCCATCTCAAAAAAAAAAAAAGAAAGAAACATCCCTGTCTGACAGCTCCGAAGAGAGCAGTGGTTCTCCCAGCACGGCGTTTGAACTCTGAGAACAGACAGACTGCCTCCTCAAGTGGGTCCCTGAACCCCGTGTAGCCTAACTGGGAGACATCTCCCAGTAGGGACTGACAGACACCTCATACAGGCGGGTGCCCCTCTGGGATGAAGCTTCCAGAGGAAGGATCAGGCAGAAATATTTGCTGTTCTGCAACATTTCCTGTTGATACCCAGGCAAACAGGGTCTGGAGTGGACCTCCAGCAAACTCCAGCAGACCTGCAGCTGAGGGACCTGACTGTAAGAAGGAAAACTAACAAACAGAAAGGAATAGCATCAAGATCAACAAAAAGGACATCTACACCAAAACCCCATCTGTAGGTCACCAACATCAAAAACACAAAGTAGATAAAACCACAAAGATGGGGAGAAACCAGAGCAGAAAAGCTGAAAATTCTAAAAGCCAGAGTGCCTCTTCTCCTCCAAAAGATCACAACTCCTCTCCAGCAACAGAACAAAGCTGTATGGAGAATGACTTTGATGAGTTGACTGAAGTAGGCTTCAAAAACTCGGTAATAATAAACTTCTCTAAGCTAAAGGAGCATGTTCTAACTCATTGCAAGGAAGCTAAAAACCTTGAAAAAATGTTAGACGAATGGCTAACTAGAATAAGCAGTGTAGAGAAGACCTTAAATGACCTGATGGAGCTGAAAACCATGGCACGAGAACTTCGTGACGCATGCACGAACTTCAATAACCAATTCAATCAAGTGGAAGAAAGGGGATTAGTGATTGAAGGTCAAATTAATGAAATAAAGTGAGAAGACAAGTTTAGAGAAAAAAGAGTAAAAAGAAATGAACAAAGCCTCCAAGAAATATGGGACTGTGGGAAAAGACCAAATCTACGTTTGATTGGTGTACCTAAAAGTGATGGGGAGAATGGAACCAAGTTGGAAAACACTCTTCAGGATATTATCCAGGAGAACTTCCCCAACCTAGCAAGGCAGGCCAACATTCAAATTCAGGAAATACAGAGAACACCACAAAGATACTCCTCTAGAAGAACAACCCCAAGACACATAATTGTCAGATTCACCAGAGTTGAAATGAAGGAAAAAATGTTAAGGGCAGCCAGAGAGAAAGGTCGGGTTACCCACAAAGAGAAGCCCATAAAATTAACAGCAGATCTTTTGGCAGAAACCCTACAAGCCAGAAGAGAGTGGGGACCAGTATTCAACCTTAAAGAAAAGAATTTTCAACCCAGAATTTCATATACGGCTAAACTAAGTTTAATAAGTGAAGGAAAAATAAAATCCTTTACAGACAAACAAATGCTGAGAGATTTTGTGACCACCAGGCCTGCCTTACAACAAGAGCTGCTGAAGGAAGCACTAAACATGGAAACAAACAACTAGTACCAACCACTGCAAAAACATGCCAAATTGTAAAGACCATCGATGCCATGAAGAAACTGCATCAAGTAATGGGCAAAATAACCAGCTAACATAATAGTGACAGGATCAAATTCACACATCACAATATTAACCTTAAATGTAAATGGGCTAAATGCTCCAATTAAAAGACACAGACTGGCAAATTGGATAAAGAATCAAGACCCGTCAGTGTGCTGTATTCAGGAGACCCATCTCACATGCAGAGACACACATAGGCTCAAAAAAAAAGGGATGGAGGAAAATCTACCAAGCAAATGAAAAGCAAAAAAAAGCAGGGATTGCAATCCTACTCTCTGATGAAACAGACTTTAAACCAACAAAGATAAAAAGAGACAAAGAAGGCCATTACATAATGGCAAAGGGATCAATTCAACAACAAGAGCTAACCATCGTAAATATATATGCGTCCAATACAGGATCACCCAGATTCATAAAGCAAGTCCTTAGAGACCTACAAAGAGACTTAGACTCCCACACAATAATGGGAGACTTTAACACCCCACTGTCAATATTAGACAGATCAACGAGACAGAAGGTTAACAAGGGTATACAGGACTTGAACTCATTTCTGCACCAAGCAGACCTAATAGACATCTACAGAACTCTCCACCCCAAATCAACAGAATATACATTCTCCTCAGCACTACATCACACTTATTCTAAAACTGACCACATAATTGGAAGTAAAGCACTCCTCAGCAAATGTAAAAGAACAGAAATCACAACAAACTGTCTCTTAGACCACAGTGCAATCAAACTAGAACTCAGGATTAAGAAACTCACTCAGAACTGTTCAACTACGTTGAAACTGAACAACCTGCTCCTGAATGACTACTGGATAAATAACAAATGAGGCAGACATAAAGATGTTCTTTGAAACCAGTGAGAAGAAAGATACAACGTACCAGAATCTCTGGGACACATTTAAAGCAGTGTTTAAAGGGAAGTTTATAGCACTAAATACCCACAACAGAAAGCAGGAAAGATCTAAAATCAACACCCTAACATCACACTTAAAAGCACTAGAGAAGCAAGAGCAAAGACATTCAAAAACTAGCAGAAGGCAAGAAATAACTAAGAGCAGAGCAGAACTGAAAGAGATACAGAAACACAAAACACTTCAAAAAACGAATGAATCCAGGAGCTGGTTTTTTGAAAAGATCAACAACTTAATAGACAACTAGCAAGATTAATATAGAAGAAAAGAGAGGATAATCAAATAGACACAATAAAAATGATAAAGGGGGATATCACCACTGAACCCACAGAAACACAAGCTACCGTCAGAGAATACTATAAACACATCTATGCAAATAAGCTAGAAAATCTAGAAGAAATGCATAAATTCATGGACACTACACCCTTCCAAGACTAAACCAGGAAGAAGTTGAATCTCTGAATATAACAATACCAGGCTCTGAAATGGAGGCAATAATTAGTAGCCTACCACCCAAAAAAAGTCCAGGGCAAGATGAAGTCACAGCTGAATTCTACCAGAGAGGTACAAAGAGGAGCCGGTACCATTCCTTCTGAAACTATTCCAATCAATAAAAAGAGGGAATTCTCCCTAACTCATTTTATGAGGCCAGCATCATCCCGATACCAAAACTTGGCAGAGACACAACAGAAAAAGAAAATTTCAGGCCAAAGGTGAACATTGATGTAAAAATCCTCAATAAAATCCTGGCAAACCAAATCCAGCAGCACATCAAAAAGCTTATCTACCATGATCAAGTGGGCTTCATCCCTGGGATACAAGGCTGGTTCAGCATACGCAAATCAATAAGCGTAATCCATCACATAAATAGAACCAATGACAAAAACCACATGATTATCTCAATAGATACAGAAAAGGCCTTCGACAAGATTGAACAGACCTTTACGCTAAAAACTCAATAAACTAGATATTGAAGGAATGTATCTCAAAATAATAAGAGCTATTTATGACAAACCCACAGCCAATATCATAGTGAATGCGCAAAAACTGGAAGCATTCTCTTTGAAAACCGGCACAAGACAAGGATGCCCGTTCTCACCACTCCTATTCAACATAGTGTTTGAAGTTCCAGCCAGGGCAATCAGGCAAGAGAAAGAAATAAAGGGTATTCATTAGGAAAAGAGGAAATCAAATCATCCCTGTTTGTAGATGACATGATTGTATATTTAGAAAACCCCGTTGTCTCAGTCCAAAATCTCCTTAACCTGATAAACAACTTCAGCAAAGTCTCAGGATACAAAATCAATGTACAAAAATCACAAGCATTCCTATACACCAATGATAGACAAACAGAGAACCAAATCATGAGTGAACTCCCATTCACAGTTGCTACAAAAAGAATAAAATACCTAGGAATCCAACTTACAAGGGATGTGAAGGACCTCTTCAAGGAGAACTACAAACCACTGTTCAACGAAATAAAAGAGGACACAAAGGGAAAAGCATTCCATGCTCATGGATAGGAAGAATCAATATTGTGAAAATGGCCCTACCATCCAAGGTAATTTATAGATTCAGTGCCATCCCCATCAAACTACCAACGTCTTTCTTCCACAAAATTGGAGAAAACTACTTTAAAGTTCATACGGAATCAAAAAAGAGCCTGCATTGCCAAGATAATCCAAAGCAAAAAGAACAAAGCTGGAGGCATCACGCTACCTGACTTCAAATTATACTACAAGGCTACAGTAACCAAAACAGCATGATACTGGCACCAAAACAGATATATAGACCAGTGGAACAGAACAGAGGCTTCAGAAATAATACCACACATCTACAACCATCTGATCTTTGACAAACCTGACAAAAGCAACGGGGAAAGGGTTTCCTATTTAATAAATGGTGCTGGGAAAACTGGCTAGCCATATGTAGAAAGCTGAAACTGGATCCCTTCCTTACACTTTATAGAAAAACTAATTCAAGATGGATTAAAGTCTTAAATGTTAGACCTAAACCCATAAAAACCCTAGAAGAAAACCTAGGCAATACCATTCAGGACATAGGCATGGGCAAAGACTTCATGATTAAAACACCAAAAGCAATGGCAACAAAAGCCAGAATAGACAAATGGGATCTAATTAAACTAAAGAGCTTCTGCAAAAGAAACTACCATCAGAGTGAATAGGCAAGTACAGAATGGGAGAAAATCTTTGCAATCTACCCATCTGACAAAGGGCTAATATCCAGAATCCACAAAAGAAGTTAAACAAATTTACAAGAAATAAAACAACCCCATCAAAAAGTGGGCAAAGAATATGAACAGACACTTCTCAAAAGAAGACATTTATGCAGCCAACAACACATGAAAAAAATGCTCATCATCACTGGCCATCAGAGAAATGCAAATCAAAACCACAATAAGGTACCATCTCATACAAGTTAGAATGGTGATCATTTAAAAATCAGGAAACAACAGGTGCTGGAGAGGATGTTGAGAAATAGGAACGCTTTTACACTGTTGGTGGGAGTGTAAATTAGTTCAACCATTGTGGAAGACAGTGTGGCAATGCCTCAAGGATCTAGAACTAGAAATACCATTTGACCCAGTGATCCCATTACTGGGTATATACCCAAAGGATTATAAATCATGCTGCTATAAAGACACATGCACACGTATGTTTATTGCGGCATTATTCACAATAGCAAAGACTTGGAACCAACCTAAATGTCCATCAATGATAGACTGGATTAAGAAAATGTGGCACATATACACCATGGAATACTATGCAGCCATAAAAAGGAATGAGTTCATGTCTTTTGCAGGGACATGGATGAAGCTGAAAACCATTATTCTTAGCAAACTATCACAAGAACAGAAAACCAAACCCCACATGTTCTCACTCGTAGGTGGGAATTGAGCAATGAGACCACCTGGACACGGGGTGGGGAACATCATGCACTGGGGCATGTTGGGAGGTGGGGAGCTGGGGGAGGGATGGTATTAAGAGAAATACCTAATGTAAATGACGAGTCGATGGGTGCAGCAAACCAGCATGGCATATGTATACCTATGTATCAACCCTGCATGTTGCGCACATGTACCCTAGAATGTAAAGTACATTTTAAAAAGTTTTTTCTTTGTTCTATAGGAAATTAGCTTACTATAACTTTTAAACTTCATAACTTAAAAAACCTTTTCTACTTGTTGACTCTTTTGTAATAACACTTAGCTTGGGACACAAGGACATGGTATAGCTTTATGTCCTTATTCTATAAGTTTTGTTTTGTTGTTGTTGTTGTTTTTATTGTTTTGTTTTTTTGAGACAGAGTCCCACTCTGTTGCCCTGGCTGGAGTGCAGTTAGGCGATCACGGCTCACTGCAGCCTGAACTCCCTGGGCTCAGGTAGGAGGCTACCTCAGCCTCTCTAGCAGCTGAGACTACAGGCGCATGCCACCATGCCCAGCTAATTAGTTAGTTAATTTGTTTATTATTGTTATTATTATGATTTTGTAGAGACAGGGTTTCATCATCTTGCTTAGGGTGGTCTTGAACTCTTGGGCTTAAGTGATCTGCCACCCATGGCCTCCCAAAATGCTGCTGGGATTATAAGTGTGAGCCACTGCACCTGGCTGCTTTTTTCTGTATTTAAATTTAATTAATTTTTTTTACTTTTTTAACTTTTGTGTTAAAAACTACAACAAAATCACGCAAATTAACCTTCACCTAAATAGGATCAGGATCATCAAGATGTCACTAGGTGACAGGAAATTTTCAGCTTTATTGTAATTTTATGGGGCCACCATCATTTAGGCAGTCTGCTGTTGACCGAAGCATCATTATGCAGTGCATGACTGTATATGTTCTCTCTTATGTTAATAAAATAGAAGCTATCAACTGGAATTTTTCACAGGAATAAGACTTGGGAGAAAATCTGTCACTGAATAAAATTTCCAACTCACTGTTCTAGTTTCCCCCTGCCCACCCAAGAATTTAGAGTTCTGTTTCTTTTTTCTTTTTTTTTTAGGACAGTCTCACTCTGTTGCTCAGGCTGGAGTGCCGTGGTGCCATCTTAGCCCAGGGCAACTTCCACCTCGCAGGGTCCAGCAATTCTCCTGCCTTAGCCTCCCAAGTAGCGGGAATTACAGGCACCCACCACCATGCCTGGCTAATTTTTGTATTTTTAGTACAGATGGTGTTTCATTATGTTGGCCAGGCTGGCATTGAACTCCTGACCCCAGGTGATCTGCCACCTGGGCCTCCCAAAGTGCTGGGACTATAGGCATGAGCCAGTGCTTGCGGCCTAGAATTCTGTTTCTATGTGGTCATTATATTTCAATGCTGGTAATATTTCTTTCCTCCCCTAAGAAAAATATGCACTTACCCCCTGTGATAAATATTGCCAATAGTTGTAGGGCTTTGGTATATAGAGCTCTTTATTCTTTTACACAGCAACGTGCTATTCTGTTTTATGGATGTAGCATAGTTTATTTAACCAGGGCTTCAGTGGTAGATATGTGTTGTTTGCAATATTTTGCTGTTACAGACAGTTAGTTCTACAATGAATAGCTTTATACATGTATCCTTTCACACAGGAGCAGGATATTTATAGGAGAAATTCCTGGAATTGGAATTGTTAGATCAAAGGATATATACGTATGTAATTTTTGTAGATAATGACAAGCTGCTCTAAGTGATGTGGCAATTTAAATTTCCACAAGAGCACATGAGATTGCTTGTCTTTGAACCTAAGAGCATGTTTTCCTTCCCCATTTGTTCAAGGCACTTTTATGTTCCTCAGAGATTTTTTGTAGTTTTCTTTATATAGGTCTTGTGCATTTCTTGTTAAGTTTATGTCTTCCTAAGTGTTGTATCTTTTTTTTTGCATTCAATAGAAATGAGGACTTTTCTACCGTTATATATTCCAATTTATTTTTAAATTATTTTATTTTATTTTACTTTATTTTAGAGACAGAGTCTCAATGTGTTACCCAGGCTGGAGTGCAGTAGCACAATCAGAGCTTATTGCAGCCTTGAACTGGCCTCAGGTGATCCTCCCGCTTCAGCCTCCCAAGTAACTAGGACAACAGGCATGTGCCACCATGCCTGGCTATTTTTTTTTCTTTTTTTTGATGGAGACAGGGTCTTGCTATGTTAACCACGGTGGTCTCAAACTCCTGGCTTCAAGTGATCTTTCCACCTCAGACTTCTAAAGCACTGGTTGGTATTACAGGTGTGAGCCACCATGCCTGGCTGCAGTTTGTTGTTTTAAATATGTTTGAAAGTTTTTGATTTCTGTATATGCAATTTTGTAACTAAATTGATTCTTTTATTATTTTTATAGTAATAGTTTTTAGGTGATTTTCTTAGTTTTCCAGTCATATAATAATTGCAAATAATGATGATTTTCTTTCCAATTTTTATGATGCTACTTTTCCCCTCTGGTCTAGAGATTCAAAGAGAGTGGGGTAGAAGATGTGTTGGATTTGTCTGACGATCTTTTTTTCTGGTTAAGGATGTACTCTTCTATTTTAATTTTATTTTTGTTTCTTTTGTAATCGGGAATAATGACGTTTATCAAATGCTTTTTTGGCCTCTATGGAAATGATCAAATGATTTTTCCTTGAATCTATTTATATAATGGATTATATTTAATCGGTTACCTAACATTGAACCTATCCTAGTGTTTGAGTCAGTAACCACACTTATGATACACAGTTCTTTAATTGTGCTACTTTAGTTCCTTGCGAATATTTTATTTAGGATTTTTCATTGCCATTCATTGGTGTGATTGGTTTGTGATTTTGTTTGTTCATTTTTGATGGGAGAAAAATATTCTTCGCCCAGATTTCAATATTAATGCTATATTGCTTCATTAAAAAATTTTTTTTTTCCTCTTTCTGTATTTCTGGAAAGTTGATGTATTATTGGAATTATCTACTCCTTAAAAGTTTGGGCCGGTCGCGGTGGGTCATGCCTGTAATCCCAGCACTTTGGGAGGCTGAGGTGGGCAGATCACGAGGTCAGCAGATGGAGACCATCCTGGCTAACACAGTGAAACCCTGACTCTGTTAAAAATACAAAAATTAGTCGGGCATGGTGGTATGTGTCTGTAGTCCTAGCTACTTGGGAGGCTGAGTCAGGAAAATTGCTTGAACCCGGGAGGTGGAGGTTGCAGTGAGCTGGGATTGTGCCACTGCACTCCAGCCTGGGTGATAGAGCGAGACTCCATTTCAAAAAAAAAGTTTGGTAGAGTTTCTTCTTGAAGTCATCTGGCTGGTGCTCTCTTTTTGCAGTATGATAGTAGTGACAGCTCTGTGATGATTTTCTCTATTTCTGTAGTAATAATGAAACTTTAAAAAAATTTTCCGTCTCTTAGAATCAGCTCCAGTAAATTATATTTTCCTGGAAAATTTTTATTTCCTACACACTTTCAATTCTATTTTCACAGAGTTGAACAAAACTAATTCTTTTAAATCTTTTATTTTCCTACATTTCAGAAGTTACTGCACCATTATCATTTCTTATATAATGTATTTGTATTTTTAAAAAACTTAAGTCTAGGGATACAAGTGGAGGTTTGTTATGTAGATAATAAAATTGTTTCATGAGAGTTTATTGTACAGATTATTTCATCAGTCAGCAATTAAGCCTAGTACTCATTAGTTATTTTTCCTGATCCTCTTTCTCTTCCCACCCTCCCCCCTCTGAAAGGCCCAGGATGTGTTGTTTTCCTCTATATGTCCAAGTATTCTCATCTTTTTAGCTCCTACTTATGAGAATACACAGTATTTGGTTTTCTGTTCCTGTGTTAGTTTGCTAAGGATAATAGCCTCCAGCTCCATCCATATCCCCCTGCAAAGGATATGATCTTGTTTTTGTTTTGTTTTTTTTGTTTTGATGGCTGCATAACATTCCATGATGTACCATGTTTTCTTTATCCAGTCTATCATTGATAGGTATTTAGGTTCATTCCATGTCTTAGCTATTGTTAATAGTGCTGCAGTGAACACATGTGTGCATGTGTCTTTATAATAGAATGATTTATATTCCTTTGGTTGTATACCCAATAATGGGATTGCTGGGTCGAATGGCATGTCTATATTTTAGCCTTTGAGGAATCACCACAGTCTTCCACAATGGCTGAATTCATTTACACTCCCACTAGTATAAGTGCTCCTTTTTCTCTACAACCTTGCTAGCATCTCTTATTTTTTGACTTTTTAGTAATAGCTATTCTGACTGGTGTTAGATAGTATTTCATTGTGCTTTGATTTGCAGTTCTCTAATGATCAGTGATGAGCTTTTTCCGTGTTTGTTGGTTGCGTGTATGTTTTCCTTTAAAAGTGCCTGTTCATGTCCTTTGCCTACTTTTTAATGGGGTTGCTTTTTTTTTTTTTTTTTTACATTTGTATAAGTTCCTTATAGATGCTGGACATTAGGCCTTTGTCAGATGCATAGTTTGCAAAAATTTGTACTTATGCATTTTTATCAAATAGTTATAATCATGGTTTTACTAGAATGTGTGTTTTTGTATTTTTTTCAAATCAGTTTTAGGATTTACTTCTTAATGTTACTTTTTTCAAAAGTCAATTTCTGTTTTTACCTATTTAATCCTTTGTGCTTCATGAGTTTGTTTTGTCCTTCTTTCTCTTGGTTCTTGGGTATGATACTTAACTCTGATGCATGAATTTTCAAGTATTACCCTATTTGTACCTTACTCGGAAATTCTAATCTGTAGTGCTTTGATAATTTTTCTTTTCCATATATATTTCAGTTTTGGTGTATATTCTCTCACTGAGTCTAGAGTTGCCTTGAAATGAAGGCATTTTTATGGTGAAAAGGGTTTTTTGTTTTATTAATTTTATTTCTACTATTAAAATTTATTTTTATTGATGCATAATATTTATACACATTTATAGGGTACCTGTGATATTTTGATACATACATAGAATGTGTAATGATCCAATCAGGGTATTTAGGATATTCATCACCCCATTTCTTTGTGTTGGGAACATTTCAAATCTTCTCTTTTACCTACTTTGAAATACACAATATATTGTTAACTGTAGGCACCCTATGGTGATGTCAACTACTAGAACTTATTCCTTCCATCTAGGTATATGTTTGTACCCATCAGTCTACGTCTCTGTATACCCCTGCCCACCAACACTTACCCTTCCCGGCCTCTGGTAACTATCATCCCACTTTCTACCTACATGAGGTCAACTTTTTTAGATTGCACATATGAATGAGAACACGTGATACTTGTCTTTCTGTGCCTGGCTGATTTCACTTAACATGATGACCTCCACCTGCATCCATGTTGCTGCAAATGATATGATTTCATTCTCTTTTACAGCTGAATAGTATTCCATCATGTAAAGATATCATATTATCTTTATCCATTCATCTGTAGACTGAATGTGATATCTATACATGGATGGAATACTATTTGATTGATTCCATGTCTTGGCTATTGTGAATAGTGCTGCAGTAAACAAAGAGGTGCAGGTATCCCTTTGATATACTGATTTCTTTTCCTTTGGATAGATACCCAGTAGTGGGATTGCTGGATCAAGTGGTACTTCCATGGAACTGGAGGTTATTATTTTAAGTGAAATAAACTAGGAATGGGAAGACAAACTTCACATGTTCTCAGTTATTTGAGGGAGCAAAGAATTAAAACAATTGAACTTATGGAGATAGCTAGTAGAATGAAGGTTACCAGAGTCTGGGAATGATAGTGGGTTGTGGTGGTGGGGGAAGTGGGGATGGCTAATGGTTACCAATAAGATAGTTAGAATGAATAAGACCTAGTATTTGCTAGCACAACAGTGTGGCTGTAATAAAAAATAATTTAATTGTATATTTAAAAATAATTAAAAGAGTATAATTGGATTTTCTGTAACACAAAGGATAAATGCTTGATGGGATGGATGCCCCATTTACTCTGATGTGGTTATTATGCATTGCATGCCTATATCAAAATATCTTATGTACCCTATAAATATATATACCTACTATGTATTCACACACAAAAAAAGAAATCTCCTCATTTTTCATAATGGCTGTGTTAATTGACATTCCTGCCAATGGTGTATAAGAGTTTCCTCTTCTTTGCATCCTCTCCAGCATCTGTTGTTTTTTGTCCTTTTGGTAATAGCCATTCTAACTGGAGTAAAAAGATAGTATCTCATTGTGGGTTTGATTTGCATTTTCCTAATAATTAGTGATGTTAAGCATTTTGTCGTATACCTGTTGGCAGTTTTTATGTCTTCTTTTGAGAAGTGTCTATTCCAATTCCTTTGCCTATGTTTTAATGGAATTATTATTGTTCTGTTGAGTTGAGTTCCTTTTATATTTTGGATATTAGTTACTTGTCAGATGAATAGTTTGAAAATATTTTCTCCCCTTCAAAAAGTTGTCTGTTCAGTCTATAGATTGTTTCCTTTGTTGTGCAGAAGCTTTTAAGTTTAATATAGTTGCATTTGTCTGTTTTTGTTTTTGTTGCCTATGCTTCTGATGTCTTAGTCATAAAATATTTGCCTAGAGTGATGTCCTGAAGAATTATCTCTCTATATTTTTTTCTAGCAATATTATGGTTTCTGATCTTATGGTTAAGTCTTTGACCTATCTTGAGTTGATTTTTGTATATGGTGAGAGATAAGAGTTGAGTTTTATTCTTCTGCATGTAAATATCCAATTTTCCTGGCACCGTTTATTGAAGGCGTCCTATCTCCAATGTATGTTCTTGGCATCATTGTTGAAAATCAGTTTGGCTGTGAATACATGAACTTACATCTGGGATCTCCATTCTGCTCCATTGGTCTATATGTCTGATTTTATACCAATACCATGTTGTTTTGGTTACCATAGCCTTGTAATGTATTTTGAAGTCAGGTAGTATGATGCCTCCAGCCTTTTCTGTTGTTGTTGTTGTTGCTGTTTTTCTTTTCCCTCAGAATTGCTTTGGCTATTTGGGTTCTTTTTTGTTTCTATATGAATTTAAGGATTTTTTTCTATTTCTGTAAAAAATCGCATCAGTACTTTGATAGGAATTGCTATGACTCTGAATATAGCTTTTGGCAGTACGATCATTTTAACATTATTAATTCTTCTAACCCATAAGCATAGGATGTTTTTCCATTTATTTTTGTCCTCCTCAGTTTCTTAGTGTTTTGAAGTTTTCCTTTTAGAGGTATTTTACCTTCTTGGTTAAATTTATTCCTAGGGGTTTTTTTTAGCTGTTGTAAGTGGATTTGCCTTTTTGATTTGTTTTCCTCAGCTGATTTATTATTAGTGTATAGGAACACTACTGATTTTTATATAGTGATTTTTGTGTTCTACAACTTTACTAAATTTATCAGATCCAAGAGTTTTTTTGGTGGAATGATTAGTTATTTTTAGATATAAGATTATATCATGAGCAAAGAGGGACAATTTGACTTCCTCTTTTCCCATTTGGATGCTTTTTATTTCTTTCTCTTGTCTGATTGCTCTGGCTAGGATTTCCAATAATATGTTGAACAGGAGTGGTGAAAGTGGGCATCCTTTTTTGTTCCAGTTCTTAAAGGAGAGGCTTTCAGCTTTCCACCATATGGCATGATGTTAGCTGTTGGTTTGTCATATTTGGCCTTTGTTATTACATATTGAAGTATGTTCCTTTAGTGCCTAGTTTGTTGAGAGTTTTTATCATGAAGAGATATTGAACCATGTTAATACCTTTTCTGCATTGTTTGAGATGATCATATGGTTTTTATCATTCATTCTGTGAGATGTTGTATCACATTTATTGATTTGCATATGTTGAACCATCCATGCATCCCTGGGATGAATCCCACTTGGTCACAGTGCATTATCTTTTTGATGTTCTGTTGGATTCTGTTTGCTAGTGTTTTGTTGAAGATTTTTGTGTCTATGTTCATCAGGGCTATTGGCCTGTAGAGTTTTTTTGTAGTTGTGTTCTTATCTGGATTTGGTATCAGGGGGAATGCTGGCGTTGTAGAATAAGTTAGGGAGAATTATCTTCTTTTTATTTCTTTACAATATTTGGTGGAGAATTGATGTTAATTCTTCTTTGAAAGTTTGGTAGAATTGGGCAGTGAAGTGATCTGGTCCTGGTCTTTTCTTTGCGGGAAGATTTATTATTGTTGATTTAATCTCATTACTCATTATTGGTCTATTCAGGTTTTCTATTTTTCCTGATTCAATCTTCGTAGTTGTCTCTGTCTAGGAATTTGTCTATTTTCTCTAGGTTTTCCAGGTTGTTAGTGTATAGCTGCTGATAATCGTCTCTGATCTTTTGTATTTCTAGAGCAACAGTTGTAATGTTTCCTTTTTCATTTCTGATTTTGTTTATTTGGATCTTCTTCCTTTTTTCTTGTTTAGTGTTGCTAGTGGTTTTTTGATTTTATTTTTTTAAAAACCACAAACTTTTCCTTTTGTTGATCCTTTATACTTTTTTGTCTTTTTTCTTTTTAGTTCTAATATGATCTTTATTATTTCCTGTTGTTCTTGCTTTTCTAGTTACTTTAGGTGTGTTGTTAGATTGTTTATGTGAAATCTTTCTACTTTTTAATGTAGATGTGGAATTGCTATAAACTTCCCTCTTAGCACTGCTTTTGTTGTATCCCATACGTTTTGGTATGTTGTATTTCAATTATCATTTGTTTCAGTAACTTTTGTTTGCTTTTTTGTTTGTTTGTTTGTTTCCTGATTTCTTCACTTAACTGTGGTCATTCAGGAGCATATTGATTTCCATGTATTTGTATAGTTTCCAACATTCTTTTTGGTATTGACTTCTAGTTTTGCTCCATTATGCTCTGAGAAGATACTTGATATGATTTTGATTTTTAAAAATTCGTTGAGACTTATTTTGTGGCCTAACATTGTCTATCCTGGAGAATGTTTTATGTGCTGATGAGAAGAATGTATATTCTGCAGTTTTTGGATTAAATGTTCTGCAAATGTATGTTAGGTCCATTTTATCTAAAATACAGTTTAAATCTAGTGTTTTGTTGTTGATTTTTCTGTCTGGATGATCTGTATAATAATGAGAGTGATATGTCAAAATCCCCAACTATTGTATTAACATCTATTAATATCTCTACCCTTAGATCTAATATTTACTTTATATATCTGGGTTCTGTGGCATTGGGTATGTATATATTTAGAATTGTTGTATCTGCTTGCTGAAATGATCCTTTTATCATTATGTAATGATGTTGTTTCTTTTTAGTGTTTTTGACTGAAGGTCTGTTTTATCTTATATAAATGTAGCTACTTTTGCTTGCTTTTGGCTTTTGTTCACAAGGGGTATCTTTTTCCATAGCTTTACTTTTCATTTATATGTATGTTTAGAGGTGAAATACATTTCTTTTAGACAGCAAGATGGTTCATGGTTTTTAAAATTCATTCGGCTAGTCTATACCTTTTAAGTGGGAAGTTTAATCCATTTATATTCAAGGTTATTATTGATAGGTAAGGATTTATTTCAGTCATTTTGTTATTTATCTTCTGATTGTTTTGCATATCTTTTGTTTCTTTGTCTTTTATTGTTTATTGAAGTTAATAACTACTTAGGCTTTATGTTTTACTCACATTTGAGTTTTTTCTGCTTCTCATTTTTGTGTTTGGTCTAACAGTAAGTTTTATACTCATGTGATGGTAAATATTGTCCACTCCCTTTCATATGTAGGATTCCTGTAAGCATTTATTTTTATTTTTTATTTTTATTTTTGTGACTGGCCTAGTGGTGATGAGCTCTTAGTTTGTGTTTGTCTGCTAAAGATTTTATTTATCTTACATTTTGAAGGATAGATTTGCTGGGCATAGTATTCTTAGCTCACAGGGTTTTTGTTGTTGTTTTCTCTTCTTTTTTTTTTGTTTTTGCACTTCAAATATATCATCCAGTTGTCTCCTGACTGTAGACTTTCTTCTGAGAAATGCAGTTAGGCTGATGGGGTCATATCCTTATATGTGAGTTGACACTTTTTTTCTTTCTATTTTTAGAATTCTCTGTTTTTCTTTGACTTTTGACAGTTTGACTATAATGTACCTTAGAAAAGACCTTTTTGGGTTGTATCTGATTGGGAATATTTGAGCTTCCTGTTTCTGGAATCTAAAGATCTTGCAAGACTTGGGAATTTTTCAGCTATTATTTTATTACATAGGTTTTCTATGCCGTTGCCTATCTCTTCTACTTCTGGAACACCCAAAATTTGAATATTTACTCTCTTTATGGTGTCTGCTATATCAGAGAAACTCTTTTCATTTTTTTTTAAGTTTTAATTTTTATTATTTTTTTACCTGACCGGGTTATTTCAAGACCTTTCTTCAATTTCTAAAATTCTGTCTTCTTCTTTATATAGTCTGTTATTGAATTTCTTGATTTAATTTTTATTCCATTCATTTAATTCTTCAGTTCCAGATTTTCTGTTTGGTCCTCCTTAATGACAGCTATCTCTTTGTTGAAATTTCTCATTGATAGCATGAGTTGTTTTTCTGATTTGTTTTGTTCATCTGTATCCTCTTATATTTCACTGAGCCTCTTTAATATCATTAGTTTGAATTCTTTTTTACAAATACCTTTGATTTCTTTTTTGTTGGGATCTGTTTCTAGAGAATTATTGCGTTCCTCTGGTGGTGTCATGTTTTTTTGCCTTTTCATTTTCCTTGTGTCCTTATGTTGATATCTGTGCATCTTGTGTAACAGGCACTTCTTCCTGTTTTTCAGATTGAATTTCTTAGGGGAAGACTTTTTATGTGTAGATGTATCTGTAGTGTTGGTTGAGTAGGACACTTCAGCTTTGATTCTGGGTTCATGCAGTAGTATATTATCTGTATTATTTCTTTGGCTGCAGTCAGCATCAGTGGTATCTGTGATTTCCTCTGTGGCTTAGGATGTGGTTGTTAGTGGAGGCAATGGTGATATTTTGCTGGGGAATGGAGATGCCAGCCAGGCTGTATTCAGGCCCCAGTGGTGGTGGTGGTGGCAGTGACCTGAGGGTGCCTGTCTTTGGGTCCCTGGATGGTATAGGTGGGCACCAGTATTAATGACTGTAGGTGGGTTAATTTATGGTCCTAAAGATGGCTTGCTCAGGTCCTGGCAGTGGCAGTAGTGGGCAGGGAGCGTGGGTGGGTCATTTTTCCTCTGGGTAGTGTGCATGGCATCTGCAATGGCATTGGGATGGTAAGCCAACTGTTTGGCTTCCGTGTGGCATATGCTGATGCTAGCAGTGGTAATGACATTCTGCACATGCCGGTCTCCAGGACCCCATGTGGCATGCGTGGGTGGATAGGGCAGGATAATCCCCAGGTCCTGAGACAGTGTGCTTGGGTGCTGGTGGCAGGTAGGCTTTGTCTTTTGTCAGGGTTTCTGGTGATGTATGTGCTTGCTCAGGGTGACAGATGGAGTGGGCCAGTCAGCAGGCCTCCAGGCAGAATGCACGGGCACTGGGGATTGGGGTGGGTTGGGTCCTGTGTCAGGCCTCCTGATGTGTATGTGTGCTTGGGGCAACAGACAGGCTGAGATGATCCCCAGGCCCTTGGGAGGTGTGCTCGGACACCTAGAGAGGCGACAGCAGGTGAAGCAGGACCTTCCTCAGACTTTCTAATGGTGCACATGGGCACAGGCTGTGGTGGGTGGAGCAGGGCATTCCCCAGGTTTCTGTGTGGTGTGCTCAGGTGGCAGCAGCAGTGGGCAAGATAAGCCTATCCTCAAGCCCTGGGTTGGTATTCTAGAGGGCTGGTCCCTAGGCCCCCTGAAGACACTTTAAAGTACACAGTAGTCGTGTTACTGTGGGGGTAGGAGTAGGTACAGAGTTGCTGTTGGTGGCAGCATCCCCAGGTGGCAGGCAGGCAACTCTGTCTCTGGGGAGTGCATGTTTCGGCTCCCTTTGTCCCAGGAGCAGCCTCCCCTGCTGCAATGCTTGTTTTCATGGTGTAGGACACTGCATGGGCTAGAGTGCTGAAAACTGGCCATGTTATGGTTCCAGCTGGCATTGCATTGCTGCATCCCTCTGGGTGGATACTGAGGGATATCAGCAGAACTCCAGGGATGTAGAGATTTAGGGGCTGTTGGTCCCCAGGGCAGAATGCAGTATGGTGGGAGCTGGGTGCTCAGAATGCCATTCTGCCACTGCTCGGGTCATGGGAGAATGTGTGGGACCCAGTATTAAGTCCCTGTCTAGAGCAGTGCCATTGTCCAGACTCCAATTAGCTCACTCTACTAGTCTCAGGGCCTGTAAGAGTGAAGGGACTCTCCCATGGCTAGGGTTTGCAAGGGTCCACAGTGGGAATGTGGACCACTGGGATCTCTTAGCCTTTCCCTACACTGGGGAGCCTCTCTGGGCTCCAAGTTGATCCTGGATTGGCAGCAATGGCTGCTTCACTTTTCTCTCTTTCTGTGCCTCAGGTGTTCCCTGTCCCTTCCCTGCTGAATTCGAGTGCTCTCTTAGATGCTCTAATCAACACATGCTTATCTCCTTACTGTTTTGGTCCTTCCTTGTGGAGTACATGTGTGCCTTTAGTCAGCCACCTTGAAAGCCTCCCAGATATTTCTAGTTTTACTGCATCATGATCAGCAAATGTTGGGAGTACCCTTTCTACTTTTTAAAATTTATTGATATTACCTTGAACCTACTCTGTGTTCAATTTTCATGATTTATAATGTGCTCCCAAAAAGGTGCATATTGGCTTTCTCTTGTGACAGTGACTGGTAGTAACATGCCCTCCCACTATCAGTGACAGTAAAACTCAACAAAGTATGTGAAGCAACTGTTTTCAAGCAACCTGAGAACTGGAAATCAAGTTTTGAAAGTATTCATAGAAAAACTACTAGTTATATCAAGGAGGGCAAGCAATACAAATGATAGCTGACCTCGTGTCAAAATCAACAGAGGCCAGAAGAGCAGGAAAACATCTTTTAACAGACAGAACAGGGCTGCGGTCCTTGAGAGCAGTGAAACACATGAGGTGAACCTTCTGTTCACTCTGGCTTTTTTTTTTTTTTTTGACCTAGGGAGGGAAGTAGAATCTAAGTAGAAATAGAGTTATTGTTGAGGTGGGAAGGAAAAGACCAGTGTTTAGGGATGTGAGCTAGTGAGGATTAACAGGGCAGAGTATAAGACAGGAGTGAGTTTCATAGAGGAATAGGGCCCAGAAACCTACATCGGAGTTTTCCACAGGTTTTTGGTGAGGGCTGGGCTATACCTGCACAGAGCAAGATTATGTTAGACCTCGCAGACGTGGGGTACATGTTGCAAAGCTGAGGGCTGAACTGACACAATGATGAGCAGTAATGAAAGATGTTAGAACCCCAGCCTCATGACAGTGGCAGTCCTTGCTATGCACCTGAGTAAAGCTAAACTAGCCTGAAATTAAGGGCTACTATAGACCTGCTTTAGAATATGGGTCATGTCCTAAAGTAAGGGCTAAGTCCTCTTGGTCTAAGGATTAAATCAGTATAGATCTGTCCTAATAGAATAAAACTAAGCATTTTGGGGTCAAAAGAGCTACCAAGAATTTAACTGCCTGCCGGAACAAAAATCAGTACCACTAAAATGAAGGTGACATAATCCAGATTCCCCACAACATATTATTCACCGTGACTAGCATAAACCAAAACTTACGGGATACAGAAATAATTTGAAGAATGTGACCCATAATAGTAATGAAATATCAGCTGAAACAAAACCCAAGATCACCCAGATATTGGAATTAACAGGCCAGAATTTTGAAAAGACTATTACAAATATATTCAAAGCCAAAAAGTAAAGATTATAAGTGAAGAGGTAGAAGATCTCATCAGAGTAATGAATCTATAAAGAAGAACCATATAAAAGTCTTAAACTGAAAAGTTCAATATTTAAAACGAAAAATTTCCTTGGCTGGGCTTTTCAGCAGATTAAAAGCCATAGAAGATTAATAGAAATTTTCCCATGTGAAGGACAGAGAAAGAAAATATTTAAAAAATTGAAAAAGCCTATGGGACAATTTCCAGCATTCTAATATATGTGTACTTTGGAATCCCAGAAACAGAAGAGAGAGAATGGGGCAGAAGAAGAATTTAAAGAAGTAATGGCCAAGATCTTCACAAAGTTGGTAAAGCGTATTTGTCTACAGGTTTAGAAAGGTCAGAAAACCCTTGGAAGATTAAAAAGCAAATAAACAAAATTCACCTAAGCACACGATAGTCAAACTCCTAAAAATTGGAGATAAAATCTTGAAATATTCACAGAAAAATTACATATTACATAAAGGGTAATGAATAATACAAATGGTGGCTGACCCTTGACAGAAACAATGGAGGCCAGGGAAGCAGAAAACCATCTTTAAAGTACCAGAAGAATAAAAAGTTGCCAATCTATATTTTTATATCTCCAGAAAATATCTTTTAAAATGAAGTTGAAATAAGGACATTTGAGATAAATTACAGCTAAGAAAATTTGTCACTGCAGGCCTGCTTTACAAGAAATGCTAAATTAAGTTTTTCAGGCTAAAAGGAAGAGATACCAGATGAAAACTGAAACTCAAATTTACAGTAAGAAATGAAGTGCCCAAGAGAGAATGCGAGTGTGGTTAATTATGAAAGAATACCTTTTTTTTGTTACTCTGTAATTACCTAAAATAAAACGGACTAGGAAGGTTCCCAGAAAGGTGGATTGAGGACCTCCACAAATCTGCCCCACAATAAAACCAAAAACCAACAAAAATAGTGAGTAAATTGTGAAAGTTAACATTCAGAATTCTGTAAATTACCAAGTTACCACAGGCTTGCAACAATACAAGGAGTGTTTATTCAAGAAAAACTGATGAATCTCAGTAAGAACAGTGAGTTGGTGGCAGTGTAACTTAGTCTGACACCATCCTCTCTTTCATACCTGCATGGTAGCCTTGAAAATTAGCAACTTCAACAACACCATAGAGGTCAAGCAGACTTGAAGCTTCTGGAATGGGCCACTTGTATTTGGAACCCCACCCTAAAAATTTCACTAGCAGAGCATTGCCACAATTTGACCTGTCTCAAACTTCCCTGGAAAAACTCTACTCATAGGTCATTGTCACTGTTTGACCTGACTTGGAGCTCATCTGAGGGAAAAGTCAATAGTACTGGCATTTATAGCAAACAATCATTGACAATTTTTAAACATCATAGCTGCTTGAAGTTGAGAGACCATCTGTAGCAAAGAAGAGTTTGTCAAGAAACTTAAAAGAAGTTCTAGGGAAGGAAATATCCACTGGAGACTTTGCAAAACTCCTAATGTATTCCTGAGGAATACAAAAGGCTGTGTGTGCGTGCATAGGGCTATACATATGACCAAGAAAGACCTGAAGGGGACCCAGTCTCTCTCTTCTGGCTGATGCTGAGGCCCTGTGCAGAACTGTAAATTGCCTAAATGTTGGAGGCATGCTCCAACACATATACATAGCCCCTTGACAAAGGGTGGAATACCTACTGATTTAAGCCATTTAAGGAAATGTTTGGACAGTTGTTAGCTGACCATTGAGCTAAATGAATGGACCATTCTGTGGCCACACTGCACAGAAAATACAGTCTTTACAATATTAGCACAAAAGTGTCACTGAACAAACAACAATAAAATAGCAATAACAAAATATCCTCAGTGGGAGGGTCTGATTTCCAGTGTTGACACATTATGTCATCCAAGGTGTTCAGTTTTCAACAAAAAATCACAAAGCATGTCAAAAAGCCAAACTAGGAAAATATGGCCTATACACAGGAAGAAAGCAAGGCAAACTGTTTCTGAAAGGACCAATATGTTGGATTTACTAGGCAGATTTTAAATCAATTATTATAAGTATATGCAAAGAACTGCAGGAAACCATGTCTAAAGAATTAAAGGAAGAGTGTGAAAATGATATCACATCAAATAGAGGATATAGGGAGACAGAAATTATCAAAATGAACCAAATGGAAATTCAGAAGTTGAACAGTAGAATAACTGAAACAAACAATTCACTAAAGGGGGTCAAGGATAGATTTGAACTGGCGGAAAAAAGAGACAGCTAATTTGAAAATAGGTCATCACTTTTGACCTCATAAAGATAAAAAGGATTATAAGGGCATACTATGAAAAAATGTATGCCAATAAATTGGATAACTTAGATGAAATTTCTAGAAAGACAAACTGTTAAAACTGACTGAAGAAGAAATAGAAAAAACGAAGAGACTTATAACAAAGAGATTGGATTAGTAATTAAAAATATCCCACAAAGGATGTGACTACAAGCAGACATAGTTCATTAAATATAAGAAGATAACTCAGGGACTATCTTTGGAGATCAGGTACTACAGTGTGTTCTTTTCCACATACGATGCAACATTGTTCTAATAGTCCCCCAGATCTCATCTTCTTACAAGGTTAGTTTCAGGCTTCCTAATCAAGGATCTTGTTATCTAAATTAAATCTAGATATACATGAGACTCCTTGTGTACATATCCTCAGGTGCAGCTCCTTGAATATTGTTCCTTTCAATCTTGATGACGTGAACTAAGGACACAAATCATCTGCTCTCTCACATTCTCATACTATAATGTGGGACACAGAAGGAAGCACCACCATAGACACTTTCATTTAAAAAGTAGAAAAACAGAAGTCACCTAGCAGTCACTGATGCATGGCAGCGTTGAAAACTTGATGGGCAAGTTCTCTTTGTTCTAGGGGAAAAATATTATTTGCTTTGGGCAAAATTCTGCTCCTTGGGAATGCTTCTCTGTGGCTGTTCTTTATGTTCTCTGAACCTTCCTTTTACATAAGAATGGCTCATAATTGTAGTTGAGTAGATTTCTCAGCTTTATTGCTGTCATAGAAGATTGGGGAACCTTGAGACCTCTTTGCGTTCTGAAAAGAATTGTCCCTGTCAAGCTGGAGGTGAATCTGATGATACAATTCAGTTAAAAACGTTGCTTTCCTACCAACAGAGAATACTATAAATACCTCTATGCAAATAAACTAGAAAATCTAGAAGAAATGGATAAATTCCAGGAAACATACAACCTCCCAAGTCTAAACCAGGAAGAAGTCAAATCCCAGAATAGACCAATAACAAGTTCTGAAATTGAGGCAGTAGTTAATAGCCTACCAACCAAAAAAAAGTCCAGGGCTGGATGGATTCACAGCTGAATTCTACCAGAGAGGTATAAAGAGGAGCTGGTACCATTCCTTCTGAAATTATTCCAAATAATTGAAAGAGAGAGAATCCTCCCTAACTCATTTTATGAGGCCAGCATCATCCTGATACCAAAGCTTGGCAGAGACACAACAGAAAAAGAAAATTTCAGACCAGAGGTGAACATCGATGCAAAAATCCTCAATAAAATCCTGGCAAACCAAATCCAGCAGCACATCAAAAAGCTTATCCAACATGATCAAGTTGGCTTCATCCCTGGGATGCAAGGCTGGTTCAACATACACAAATCAATAAACGTAATCCATCACATAAACAGAACCAATGACAAAAACCACATGATTATCTCAATAGATACAGAAAAGGCCTTTGAGAAGATTGAACAGCCCATCATGTTAAAAACCGTCAATAAACTAAGTATCGAAGGAACGTATCTCAAAATAATAAAAGCTATTTATGACAAACCCACAGCCAATATCATACTGAATGGGCAAAAACTGGAAGCATTCCCTTTGAAAACCGGCACAAAACAAGGATGCCCTCTCTCACCACTGCTATTCAACATAATATTGGAAGTTCTGGCCAGGGCAGTCAGGCAAGAGAAAGAAAGAAAGGGTATTCAAATAGGAAAAGAGGAAGTCAAACTGTCTCTGTTTGCAGATGGCATGATGGTATATTTAGAAAACCCCATCGTCTCAGCCCAGAGTCTCCTTAAGCTGATAAGCAACTTCAGCAAAGTCTCAGAATACAAAATCCATGTGCAAAAATTACAAGCATTCCCATACATCAATAACAGAGAGCCAAAATCATAAGTGAACTCCTGTACATGCTACAAAGAGAATAAAATACTTAGGAATCCAGCTTACAAGGGATGTGAAGGTCCTCATCAAGGAGAACTACAAACCACTGCTGAAGGAGGTAAGAGAGGATACAAACAAATGAAAAATCATTCCATCCTCATGGATAGGAAGAATCAATATCATGAAAATGGCCATACTGCCCAAAGTAATTTATAAATTCAATGCTATCCCCATCAAGCTGCCACTGACTTTTTTAACAAAATTGGAAAAAAAACTACTTTAGAATTCATATGGAACCAAAAAAGAGCCCACATAGCCAAGACAATCCTAAGCAAAAAGGACAAAGCTGGAGGCATCATGCTACCTGTCTTTAAAGTATACTACAAGGCTACAATAACAAAAACAGCATGGTATTGGTACCAAAACAGATATATAGACCAATGGAACAGAAAAGAGGCCAAAGAAGTAACACCACACATCTACAACCATCTGATCTTTGACAAACCTGACAAAAACAAACAATAGGGAAAGGATTCCCTACTGAATAAATAATGTTGGGAAAACTGGCTAACCATATGCAGAAAACTGAAACTGATCCCTTCCTTACACCTTATACAAAAATTTATTCAAGATGGATTGAAGACTTTAATGTAAGACCTAAATCCAGAAAACCTGTTCAATACCATTCAGGACATAGGCATGGGCAAAGACTTCATGACTAAAACACCAAAAGCAATGGCAACAAAAGCCAAAATTGACAAATGGGATCTAATCATACTAAAGAGCTTCTGCACACAGCAAAAGAAACCATCCTCAGAGTGAACAGGCAACCTACAGAATGGGAGAAAATTTTTGCACTCTATCCATCTGACAAAGGGATAATATCCAGAATCTACAAAGAACTTAGCAAATTTACAAGAAAAAAACAACCCCATCAAAAAAATGGGCAAATAATAGGACACTTCTCAAAAGAAGACATTTATGCAGCCAACAAACATGTGGAAAAAACCCTCATCATTACTGGTCATTAGAGAAATGCAAATCAAAACCACCAAGAGATACTATCTCACACCAGTTATAATGGTGATCATTAAAATGTCAGGAAACAATAGATGCTAGAGAGGATGTGGAGAAATAGCAACTTTTTTACACTGTTGCTGGGAGTGTAAACTAGTTCAACCATTATGGAAGACAGTGTGGTGATTCCTCAGGGATCTAGAACTGGAAATACCATTTGACCCAGCTATCCCATTACTCTGTATATACCCGAAGGATTATAAATAATTCTTCTATAAAGACACATGCACATGTATGTTTATTGTGGCACTATCCACAATAGTATAGACTTTGAATCAACCCAAATGCCCATCAGTGATAGACTGGATAAAGAAAATGTGGCACGTACACACCATAGAATACTGTGCAACCATAAAAAAGGATGAATTCATGTCCTTTGGAGGGACATGGACTAAACTAGACACCATCATTCTCTGCAAACGATCACAAGAACAGAAAACCAAACACCACGTGTTCTCACTCGTTAAGTGGGAGTTGAACAATGAAAACGCATGGACACAGGGAGGGGAACATCACACACTGGGGCATGTCAGGGGATAAGGGGATAGGGGAAGGATAGCATTAGGAGAAATACCTAATGTAGATGACAGGTTGATGGGTGCAGCAAACCACCATGGCAAGTAACAAACCTACACATTCTGCACTTGTACCCTAGAACTTAAAGTATAATAATAATAAATAAATAAATTGTTTTCTGTAAATTAGTGATTTTCATTCCATTAAACAAAAATCCTACCCTTAAATATCTTCAAAATATTCTCCTCTAACTTTGGCTGACAACTGGGATACTGTGGAACAATGCCTTTAAGATTCTTAGTAGCCCTATTGACTGACTGAGATAGTGGATGAGGAGTCAGATGCCTAAAATTGAGATGGCAGAGGTTTGCATCTCCTGGCTTATGAAAGCATGGGATTGTGTGACTGAGGTGGGATGGATGACAAAAGTCCCAGAGGACAGGAGCTTAAGCAGTTGAGAGGCATAGAAGGATTTATCTGTAATGTGATGTAAGTAGCTACTGAAATTTTGTGTTCAGTGGTTAGAGTCAGAGTTCTGAAGTACTACAGGTGGATTTACCATGAAGCCAATGAAGCTTAAGTGTCGGGGTCCTTGTTTACACAGGGGAAATTTAATAATCATAATTTTATTTCCTGTAGTCCATCCCGGTTCCTGAACTGTATATGCTTAAGTTTTCACAAAACCTGGACACATTCTAGGTTTTATGGAGTGAAGTAGAAACCACACAAATGATTATGGTAGTGGTAGTGTTAGAGAGTAGTAGGGTAACAGTGAGCTTCAGAAAATAAGGTGGAGAGATTTCATAATCTGAGGATCATGGCAACTTGGGGAGAGCAAGTAGATGGTACAGAGTAGTGATCTGAGATTCAGTAAATGTAGCCTGCTGTCGGCTACTTCTTTTTACAAATACAGTTTTCTTGGAACATAGACAAGTCCACTTATTTGTGTATTGATAATGGCTGGTTTTATGCTATAATGGCAGTATTAAGTAGTTGAGATGAAGACTGCATGGCACACAAAGCTTAAAATACAGTTGACCCTTGAACAACATGGTTTGAACTGCATGATTCCACTTATATGTGGATTTGTTTCTCTAAATATGTCAGATGAATTTTAGGAGATTTATGAGAATTTGTAAAAACTCGCAGACAAACCACATAGCCTAGAATTGCTAAAAAACAAACAAACAACAACAACAAAAAAAACTAAGGAAAAGATATGTCATGAATGCATAAAATCTATATCCATACTAGTCTATTTTATCATTGACTACCATAAAATATATACAAATCTAAAATTTGTATCTATCTTAAATAAAATGTATAAAATAAAATTAAATAGATAAAAAGTTGAAATTTATCAAAACTCATGCATACACATGCTTATAGACCATACATGGCATCATTTTCTCCATAAATGCCACAAAGGACATTTATAGGGAGAAATATAAACAAATGTAAAAATGCAGTATTAAATCACAACTGCGTAAAATTAACTGTGATACTTACTTTACTACTATAATAATTTTGTAGCTAACTCCTGTTGCAATTGTGGTGGGCTGAAGTGTTGTGAGATCTATTTAAAATACCTTGTGATGTTAATCATCTCCCCATGAGCAGTTCTGTCTTGAGTAAGTTGCATATCATGGTAAAAAGTGATCTCAATGTTCTTGTGTATTTTTCATTGTGTTCAGTGTAATATTGTAAGCCTTAAATAGCACTATGGGACCCATATGAAATGCCACTAGTTATGCTAAAAGTGCTTCCAAGAAGCAGAGAAAAGTCATGACATTATAACAAAAAAGTTGAATTGTTTGATATGTATTGTAGATTGAAGTTTGCTGCTGTTACCTGCCATTTCAAGATAAATGAATCCAATGTAAGGACCATTGTAGAAAAAAAACCAAAAGGGAAATTCATGACACTGCTACTGTCGCTACGCCAGCAAGCATGAAAACTTTTTGTGATATAGTCTTTAATCTCACATTGAAAATGCAGCTTTTATGTTGGTGCAAGATTACTATAAGAAAGGTATATCTGTAGACTCTAATATGATTATAGAAAAAGCAAAGTAATTATATGACAGATTAAAGCAAAAAAAAAAAAAAAAAGATGAAGGATCTAAAGCTGGAGAATTTAATGCCAGCAAAGGATGGTTTGATACTTTTAGAAAGAGGTTTGGCTTTGAAAATGTCAGTGTAACAAACAGGAGAAGGAACTGCTGACCAAGAGGCAGCAGATGAGTTCCCAGGCACTATTAAGAAAATCATTGATGAGAAAGCATATCTGCCTGAACAGGTTTTTAATGCAGGTGAAAATGCCCTATTTTGGGAAAAAAAAAAATTCCACAAAGGACATTCTTTATTAGTAAGGCAGAGAAGTGAGTGCTAGAATTTAAGGCAGGAAGGGATAGGCTAACTCCACTGTTTTGTGCAAATGTTGTTACTTTTATGATCAGGACTTGGCTTATTTATAAAACTGCTAACACCTAAGCCTTGAAGGGAAAAAACACTAGCTGCCAGTCTTTTGGTTATACAAGAAGGCCTGGACAATGAGAACACTTTTTCTGGATTGATCCCATTGACGCTTTATTTCTGGAAATGGTAAATACCTTACATTTAAGGGACTGCCTTTTACAATTCTTTTGGTATTGAACAATGGTCCTGGCTACCCAGAACCCCATGAGTTAAGCACCAAAGGTATCAGCATGGTCTATTTGCCCCCAAATGCAGTGCCTGTAATTCAGCCTCTAGATCATGGATCATAGGACTTTTTAGGACTCATTACAGGCTTTTTACTCAATAAAAGACTTTTAAAATGTCAATATTTTCGAAGAAAATGGAAAGAAAATGGTTTTTCTGTGGAAGAACGCTGATACAGAGGATATCATGAAAGTATGAGAGGATTACACCATTGAAGATGCCACTGTTGTAGAAAAAGCCATAAAAGCTATCAAACATAAAACAATTAAATTCCTGCTGGAAAAAACTGTGTCCAGATATGCATGATTTCATGGGATTTATAGCAGAGCAATCAAGGAAATCATGAGATTGTAGATATGGCCAAAAAAAAAAAAAAAAGATTAGAGGTGAAGGGTTTCAAGATATGAATCTTAGAAAAATTCAAGAGCTAATAGACACCACACCAGAGAAATTTAAAGAAGACATCTTGATGGAGATGAGTGCTTCTGAACCATTGGCAGATGACGAGGAAAAAGATGTAGAAGCAGTGTCCGAAAACAAATTGACGTTAAACAAACTGACAGAAGGGTTCCAGTTACTCAAGACTGCTTTTGACTGCTTTTACAACATGGATTTATTTTTATTTTTATGTGGGCACTGAAACTAAAGCAAATGGTGGAAGAAGGATTGGTACTGTTTAGAAACATTTTTAGAGAAATGAAAAAGCAAAAAGTCAAGACAATCATGAGGTATTTCTGTAGTTACACTGAGTGTGCCTGCCTCTCCTGTTTGCCCTTCCACTTCTTCCACCTTGTCAGCCTCTGCCACCCCGAGACAGAGAGACCAAGCCCTCTTCTTCTTCCTCCTCTTCTTCCTCCTCATCCTGCGTGGAGGATGAAGACCTTTATGATGATCCACTTACACTTAACAGTAAATGTATTTTCTCTTCCTTGTGATATTCTTGATAACATTTTCTTTTCTCTAACTTACTTTGTTATAAGAATACAGTTAATAATACATAATACATGCAAAATCATCCCACAATGTGTTAACTATTTATGTTATCAGTAGGGTTCCCAGTCAACAATAGTATATTAGTAGTAAAGTTTTGGGGGAGTCAAAAGTTGTAAGGGGATTTTTGACTGGGGTGTGTGGAGGGCAGTTGGCATCTTTAACACCCCTGCATTTTTCAAGGGTCAGCTATAATTACTATATTGCCTTTTAAGAAAATGTTTGTCAATTTTTAGTCTAGTAACAGAATTGTGAAACAAGGCAACGTCACCAGGGCCCAGCAATGAAAGCAGAATGTGAGAAGAAATACTTATCACTTCTCATGGAGAAATACTCATCACTCATCACTTTGTATCCTGCAGAGGATACAAAGCCCTAAGAGACACAGTTTCAGATAGAGTGGGACGGTAAGAGGAACGTATAGAAAAGCGGTTGACAATCTGAGGGATTTTGCTGATAGCTATGAGCTCCAAAAGTCACAGTAGAAGGGTTCAGGAGCTGGAGTGGGTGGGATGTGGCATCTGAAAGAGATGTGCAAGTCCTCTTGCTTTTTAGACTGCAGAAGAGGGGGATGACCTAAGAATCTTGAGCTTCTTGCCGCAGCATGAGTAGAGACACGTGATGAGCCCAGATGGTCTTAAGGTCGAGGAGGGTGTTCAGAATGTGAATCTGGTGGGGCAAAGAAGGGTATGGGGCTTCCTAGGCAGGAGTGCATTTAGGTCAGAAACTCTATCCTGGCCCCAGCTGGTGGATTATAGAGCAGAGGGGAGGCCCACGTGGCTTAAACTGTCTAGAGTCCACTCTATAGAAATGACCACCCAGGTCTGGCTGCTAAGTGTGTGAGCTTATTTTTCCAAAATTGGTTAAAGATGTTATGTGTGTTTGTAAACCCAGAGTGTATGTAGATTCATGAAGTATGGCCACATGAGGAGTCTCAGATCACCTGCCACTGTGTGGGTGTTGAGTGTATGTGGTCTGAATGAAGTCTACTGTAAATCTTTGCTTTTGATCAATTCTGCCTCAATCATGGGTTTGTGTATTTATTGCATTTCATACAGTATTAAATTCCCTATTTCAAACATACAGTACTATTTCTAATACTGATGCTATTATAATGTACATAAAGAAGTAGAAATGATTATTCTCTGCTTTAAGTGCTTCACTGCTTCGTGTTAGTCACTGTCAAACTGACTTTCATCCTCAGCCCACACCAAGAGTTAGTGGTAGGTTGTTATAAGTGTGGATTCTGAGGTACACATTATTTTTCTTCATGTTGTGGAATTTCTGAAATCAGTGCATCAGCCACTGGTCTCCGTGTAGTAGTCGTGACATAATTATTGCTGCTAGAACATACATGTTGAACCATACAGAATGGGTGTGAACACCCTGGAAGAAAACCCAGAGACCTCAGGAGACTATGTTTTAGCAGTGCTCTTATGCACCAATACTCCTCATGAAACAAAGGATGTGGAAAAAGGCAAGCATTGCTAAATCTTAACTGAAAAATAAGAGGCAGGCTCCAAATGGGAAGAGCTTTTTAGAATAACTTAATTAACTTTACTTATGTTTTCCCTTTACGTGTGTGTATAAATATACTATATAATACATTATAAATATACTATATAATACATTATAAATATACTATATAATATACATTATAAATATATAATATACATTATAAATATAATATATATTATAACTATCTCCAAGGATTTGATCTAAAATTTATAATAAACCTTACTGTGTCAACTTTTCTCATTTATTGGCAGTATATGAGAAAAACCGTATGAGTCTCAAAGAGCACTTGCATTGAGTGTAAGCTGTAGTTCTAAGTGATAAAGTATGCAACATACTGTAATTAGCACACTTTCTTAGCAGTATATAAAATAATTATGTTCCTTCTGATCAAGGACATCTTAAGAGTCAATGAAGTATGGTAGGTAATATCAGTAAGGACCTCAGTTCAGTGTCTGTTGCCTCAGTTCGTGTCTGTTGACATGCCACAAACTGTAGAAATACTGTTAAGTATATTTACTGATGTTATCAGCATGTAATGCATTATGTAGTTTAGTTTTTTGTTTTTTTTTTTTGCTTAAACATTTTCTCTTTTAAAGGAAACATTTAGAGAATTATAAAACAAAGTAAGACCTTTTGTTTATATTTGAAAAATATCCATTATTAACATTTTTAAACTGGCTGCTGGCTCATCCATGTGCAATGACCTTTCAATAATGGATATTAATTCCAGCTTCGGTTTTACCAGCAGCACTGTCAGAATAATGGATTTACATGATACACTGCAGCACCAAAAAACTGTGGCACCTCTAAAGAAGCATTTAAAGAAGTTATGTTTGTCTCCATTGGTTTATGGAGTGTGAGAAATCAAACTACTCATTTCTTATTAGATTTTTTATTAAACTGTCTAAGTTGGTATTTACTCAAGGACCAGAAAATCACTATAAGGATTGTTTGGTCTTTAAGAATAAAGAAAGTGTACTTTATAGCTCTCTTATATTTCTTTACTTTTAAGAATAACATTCAAAATAACTTTGTACAGCAGGGGTTGGCAAACTTTTCCCGCAGAAGACCAGATAGTAAATAATTAAGGCCTGTGGGCCATAATGCCTTGTTGCTGTTACTTAATTTGGCCAACATAGCATGAAGATGAACCATAGAGAATCCGTGAAAGAATGGCCATAACTGGTGTTGATAAAATTTTATTTACAGAATTAGGTGACTACCCCACAGGCCATGGCTTGCCAACCTCTGTTCAATAACTAATTCAAACACTTCCCAAACTACTCTCAAATCTTCACATGTCAACATATTTATAAAATTTAGTTATTAAATTGTGATTTAACTGAAGTAACAGGGACCTTACATGTAAATAAATAATTTGAGATTGAGGCTGCTGCTCCCAGAGTAGTATGGAGGTGCATGAAGGAAAAAGGGAAAATTAAGGATTTAATCTAAAAATCATAATAAGCCTTACTGTGTCAAATAACTTCTATGCAATAAACCATCCAAAGCTAAGCGACTTAAAATAACACTTACTTGCTTGCTGTTGTGTGCTTTGGCAGCATGGTCCGGGCTCCGCAGTGTCAGCTGGGCTTGCTCACAAGCTTGGAGCCTCAGTGTGGGGGGTGGACCTCTCTCTCCACATGATCTCTTATACTCAAGGAGACTGGCTCAGGCTTGTAAACATGGTGGCAGTATTTGAAGACAGCTTGAGTGGAAGCTGCAAGGCCTCTTACTGCCTAGACTTGGAAATCTCATGTTACTTTCATCACATTTTATTGGTTGAGGGAAATCACTAAGCCGCCTTGGTTCAAGAGGTGGAGAAAGAGACTCCAGCTCTTAATGATAGGAACCGCAAAGAATATGTGGCCATCTTTAATCTACCACAGTTCCTTAAACATTTGGAATTGGAACTCTACATGACATTCTGATTGGTGCATCTAGTTCAGGGATTGGCAAATTTTCTTCTGTAAAAGTCTTGACAAGAAATATTTTAAGCTTTGTGGGTCATATAGTCTCTGGTACAACTGTTTAAATCCACTCTTGTAGCACAAAAACAGCTGTAGACAATATATAAATGAATGTGTGACTGTGTTCCAGTAAAACTTTATCCCAGATCTAGGGTTTTCCACCCCAGATCTAGTTCATTAAGTCATTGAGCAGATATTTGTATGGTAGGCATTGTTCTATGTGCAAAGACTACAGCAATGAATAAAACTGACAAAAATCCCTGCCTTCATGGAGCTTATGTTTTAGTGGAAAAAATAAGCAACAAACAAAATTAATAGATGATAAGTTTGTTAGATGATGCTAGATGTTAGTTAATAAATACTGAGAAATAAAATGAAGAAAGGGGATATGATGTATCTGGATGGGAGTAGGGGTTGAAGTCCTACACTGGGTAGCCTCATGGTGAAGGTGATTGTTAAATAAAAGCTTGAGACAGTGAAGCAGCAAACCATGCAGATACCCAGGGGAAGAGAACAGCAAGTGCAAAAGCTCAGGGTGGGAGCACACCTGGCATATCAGCGGAACAGCCTGTAGAATGTGTGGTTGCAGATAGATTCACACAGTAATTTCTCAAGACGACAGAATACAAGAGATTCCAGTCTGGTGGGAGTTGAGTCTACTGCAATGGTTTTCTAACCTAGATTATGATTATAGCTTCACCTGGGAAGCTTCTAGGCACTCCTCTGAATTGGTTTCCCAAACCACTGGTCTAATCTATACAAGTTAGCCAACCAAGGTAGAGAGATAGGTAGACAGTCACAAGTTCCCAAATGATTTTAATGCTTTCAAGTAGGTTTTGACAAAAATGAACCTGTGTACCCCTACCACATCAACAAGTTCTGCTGATTTTTCTTACTGCTCTTGCCAGCATTTAATGAGCCGGGCGTGGTGGCTCATGCCTGTAATCCCAGCACTTTGGGAGGCTGAGGTGGGTGGATCACAAGGTCAAGAGATCGAGACCATCCTGGCCAACATGGTGAAATCCCGTCTCTACTAAAAATACAAAAACTAGCTGGACTTGGTGGCGTGCACCTGTAGTCCCATCTCCTCGGGAGGCTGAGGCAGGAGAATCACTTGAACCCAGGAAGTGGAGGTTGCAGTGAGCTGAGATCATGCCACTGCACTCCAGCCTGGCAACAAAGCAAGACTCCGTCTCCAAAAAAATAAATAAATAAAAATTCATTTTACTTCATTATTGAGGAGAATGTATTCAGTTATTCTAGTTGTTTTTCAAGTTGTGTCAGCTGTTGTTGAATTACAAACCACTGTAACTCAGTGAAATGAAGCAAAAATTATCTGTTATATTGACTCTTGTCTGTAGGTTGGCAGAGAACTCAGCTGTAGGCTGGGCTGTGACATTACATTAACAAATTGCCAGCGTTAGGGCAGTTTAGGTGGGGTAGCTCCAATGGACCAATAAAGTTGGGTTCTAGTACAATTCTGTTTGGTTCTAGATGAAGTCCTACTAATCCTTAAATGCACTCAGTGGCCATAGTCAATGCCACCAAAATAATCATTTTAGTCTTTCATGACGTAAGGGCCCAGTGCTACTCCCTGACTGCCTTGACTTAATTTCCTTGATGGTCCCAGACATTTCACCTCAGTTTTCGGAAACCTATCTTTTTGAATGTGTTCTAATATCAGTTTCTGTGTCCTCCTTCCTTAGAGTTGTGGTGATCTTAAGGGTTCATAGTTTTAAGTTTTTTAAGGTAATTCTAGAAAAAACATATTTCATGAGAAAATATTTTACACTTCTGTATTTAGTGAAATTTCATTTGTTTAACTTATAGTTTGTTATTGAGATATACTTCACATACCATAAAATCCATCAGTTTGAAAGTACATAATTCAGTGTATTTTTTAGTATATTCACAAGGCTGTGCAACTATTTTCACTATGTAATTCCAGAATATTTTCATCTCTGCAAAAAAACCCACGTACCCCCTTACCAGGCACTCTTCATCCACTCCTTTCCCAGTTGCTGGCAACCACTAATCTCTATGGATTTGCCTATTTAGGATATTTTTTATACGTGGAGTCATACAATACCTGGCCTTTGTGTCTGGCTTCTTTCACTTCACATTAATGTATACATTTCAATGTTAATAGAAAAGGCAAAAATAATCTAACTTAAAATATCAGTACCTGGCTGGACATGGTGGCTCATGCCTACAGTCCCAGCACTTTGGGAGGCTGAGGCAGGTGGATTGCTTGAGGCCAGGAGTTCGAGACCAGCCTGACCAACATGGCGAAACCCTGCCTCTACGAAAAATATGGAAAAATAAAATAAAGCCAGGCGGGGTGGTGCACACCTGTAGTCCCAGCTACATGGGAGGCTGAGGCACAAGAATTGCTTGGACCTGGGAGGCAGAGGTTGCAGTGAGCTGAGATTGTGCCACTGCACTCCATCCTAGTTGGCAGAGTGAGACCCTTGCCTCAACAGCAACAACAAATCAATACTCAAGAAGCTCTTATATGTTCAGATAACAGGCTTATTTTCATCAGGTGTTTGAATTTGCCTTGTTTCTTACTACCTTGATATTGCTAAAACTTTGCATTAACAAATTGCCCCTATTTGCTTCAGAGTATTTAAACATGTCTACATGAAGGTTTGACTCTGAAGCAAATTCTAATGATACTGAAGAGTAAATTTAATTTAGTAGCTTTGCTCCAACTTTTAGAAATTTTTCTTATTTTAATGAATCATGGAAATGTGTGAATATAAGGAAGAATGCTCCCCCCAAAATATTGAACTTTAGTTATACAAAATGGGCATTGCTTGAATTTGACATGAAGTTACTCATTAAGGTAATGTTGCCAAACTTTATTTAAGAATGGTATAAAGTGTATGCCAAGTTGGCTCTTCCTTTCTCTCAAGATGCTTTGGGAACTCTTCTCTGCTAAGCTAATACTTAAAGATAAAGTTGAGTTAAAGCTTGGCAACAACAAGGAATCTTTTTTTTTAAACTTTTATTTTAGGTTTGGAGGTGCATGTGAAGGTTTGTTACATAGGTAGACATGTGTCACGGGAGTTTGTTGTACGTATTATTTCATCACCCAGGTATTAAACCCAGTACCCAATAGTTATGTAAGGATACGCCTTCTTTCTTGGACAACAACAGATTGCAGTTTTATTTTTCAATGCTGCAGGTAAGAATGAGACAAAACTGGGTAACTGGAAAATCCTTTATTGAACTCGATATATACATGACAGTGTTATCTCTGAATGGAATCATGAGATCCTTAGTGGAATCATGTAATAGGAGGCAAGGTTTTCTTTTGGCTTATATTGCTACAAAGTATATCTTTCATCTCTGGTCTTAATGTTCATATTAATGCTCACCAACAATTTACTGTGCTTATTGAATCAGTGGAAAAGCCAATACTTTTCATTTACTTGGTTTCCTGCTTGTAAAGTAGCCACAATAATACGTGACTCATCTAGGTACTTGGCAGGTAAATAAATTTTTTGAGACTTTTGAGATCCCCTTCTGAAAAGATGCTATAGTTACTGAAACATTCTCTAACAAGTAGGCTATAAAATGAATTCCTTATATATAAATGTCTGTTTCAATACATTTCTATTGATAAATTCAAGTATATGATTAGATTTAGGTTCTAACAGAAAACCATAAAATATATTGACTTGAGAAGGCAGGAATTGGGAGAATATTTCAGTGTAGGAGTAAAAAGTGATTTCCAGCTTGAATTGTCTGTCAGTTTGTGCTTCTTGAGGGTGAGTCTGCCTAGAGGTAGTGGCCAGTCTACTGTCTTATCTGGTTATTTCTGTGTCCTACTCCATGACAGAGTATACTATTTGAATTTTTCTTCCATAAAACAAAAAATGTAGAGATTTGAAATTCCATCGGCTACATGGAATCTCATACATACTCAAATAATCTGTTTTCTTAGTCCCAGTTCTGTAGTGGATAATTGTCCTACATGTGGTTAACCACATAGCTGTGTCATACATTTATAATTCTCGAGGGTCAAACTTTATCTTTTCTGATGGCCTTCCAGGGTCAAACTTTATCTTTTCATCTTCTTTAAGGAAATATTATAAAACTATTCTGTTCTGACTATATCACAAAACTATGGTATTATAAAATATGTTCTTTAAAAGCTATTAGAAATCCTAATTATGTAAGTGTGCTAAAAGAAAAGTGTGGTTATCCAAGTTGGAAGAGTATAACAAATCTGCAATAAATACATTTAGCTTTTGAAAATTTTTTTATGCTCATGCAAAGGTATTATTGTGAGGATACAATGAAATAGTAGATAGGAAGGTGCTATTAAATAGCCAAAGCTGTTTGTACCTGAGTTTAGTATTAAAGAATTAGGTGGATGACATTACATTGTGGTTGATACCAAAGGTCTGGAGCCAGACTTCCACGCTTTGAAAATCCTGGCTCTGGCATATGCCACTGGTGTAGCCCTATACTGGGGATTTATTGTGTCTGTCCCTCAGTTTTCTCCCATATGATGAGGGTAATAATAGTATACCCACTCACCGTTGTCTTAGAGTTGTGATGAAAGCTAAACAAGTTGATGTGGATAAAGCATTTGGACCCGTGTCCCACACATAGTAAGCGTCACAGAAATATTAGTTACTGTATTAGTGACATTTTTCACATTCTCAGAATTTCTACCCTTGTTTCCCCCAGTAATACTTTGTACTTGGGCAGCTCTGTGCATTTGCTTCTTAATCTCAAGCTGCCGAACCCTCTTGAGGTGTGACGGAGAAACGAGCTGTAGAGCGTGTCATGTGTGTGTGCCATTACGTGCAAAGCTGTGCACATGTTTTCCTCCTCTGTCCTCACAGGAGGGCTGTGAAGTTGGTTTCCTTGTCGATAAAAATAAAGCTTAAGTCTTTACAAAGTTGGTAAGATTTAAATGAGATAATGTATGTAAAGCACTTGATGTAATGGACTCTAACAAATAATAGCTATTATTTTTACCACTATTTGGTAGCTTTTTTGGTAAACAATAACTCCTTGGTAGATGAAGTGAAGATTTGATTTTTAGACTTTCTCAAATGTTTCTGGTTAAAGTAATAGAAAAAAAAGTGTCACTTTTATTTTCCTCTCGTATGCTCAAGCCTGCATAAAACAACAGAAACACAATTCCATCTTCAAGGATATTTTTTAAAAACCCTGCAACACTCCGAGCCAAAGCCTTCGAAGGATACTGGCCAAATATTGTGAATTCTCTAGAAATACGGGCAGTATATGCTTCTGTAGATTTTGAGCAAGGTATGTATCTCCCCTCCACCCCTCAAACAAGTGCTGCAGTCCTGAAACATGTATCTAAAAAGTCTTTGGTGAGAGTAATGAGATACAGGGCAGCCAGGCAGTCATGTCCCTATGGTGATAACTCTTCAGAATTGCAAGGGCATTAGGGAAGCCAGGCGAAGTTGAGTGCTGCAGGAGAGTCCATGCCGATAGACCATTTCTGTCATCTCTGATCTTGCTTTTAAGCAGAAGAAAGTGATCTTAGGAAGCCCATTAGGCAGAACTAGACAGGACCTTATGGCTGAATTGGCTTAGCTGTGGCCACATGGGTCTCTTGAGTGTTGAAAAAACAGGCACAAACGGAGGCTCCATCTCATTCTATGCACACCTCTGGCTCTGTCCCTCTCCACACTTCTTCAGCTGGTGCCTGTTCTTTTTCAAAGATGAGTAACAATCAGGAAGGAACCTGTACATAAAAACTGGAGGGAGGAAACTTATACAAAAGGCAGAGAAAGGACAAATAATACAAGAGAAAAAGAAGAATCATACATAGCCTGTAAGAGATGCAAACACACTCACGCTAGAAAAAAAGAGTTCAATGAGAGGTTCAGGAGCACAAAGGAGGTGTGAGACAGAGAAGGAGATGAGGAACAAACTGGGGCACTTAGAAAGAGATGGAAGTAGGGAATGTTAATACCACTGAACATTATAGATCACTGAGATGAGAGCCACACTAGAAGCTGCAAAAGACCAAATAAGCACAACTGAAAGCGTCCTCAGGGAGGTGGCAGATAGGCTTTAGGTAGTCACACAAAATGATAGGAAATGAAACGGTGATTTAAAATGTGCATAGAGACAATGATGGAGAGATGTCATTGACAAAGGAGCTACAACATAAGCATGATTAGTGTTTTTACAGAAGAGGTGAAAGGAAACCAGACAGATGAAAGAGTTAAAAATAGAAAAGCAAATGTTCCATAAATAAGTGCAGATAAAAAGGGCACATTGTATCCTAGGAAATACAGATACAAAATGACATATTCCAATGACAATATTAACCATCAAGGACAGAGAAAGGAGTATTTGATGCTCATGCAGAAAAAGTTAGTCATATGCAAGACACAGTAAGGGAACGATGATGGAATTTGGAGTGAAAGCTGCCTGGAAAGGGCTGTTTTACAGGAACTATGCCCTTTGGGAGGGGGACCAGGCCTCACTCTTGTCCTGACCTTTGATTTCCTGCCAATGGCTCCCTGTGCCTTGACCAGAAGACAGGAGAGTCCATTGATGCCATCCATACAGGTCAGCTGTTGGGTGGAGAGTGGATCAGGAAGAGAAGCAGAAGACATTGAGCATGTGCATCAAAATAATTTTTTTCTTGCTATTCAGTTAAGAAATTCAAACTTGTTTTAGACTCTTTAGGAACAGGAAATGCTAGACATTAATAGTCATAGTGTTCCTTGCTGTCCTGCTTCCCCTTCTCACCATGCATGAGGATTTTAGCCTTACTGAGGTGCTCTGTGAGAAATATGAGAGAGTTGATGCCTCTCACGTATCTTTCATCTGCTTAGTTACAAAGATTCCCCCAGTTGGATAGTCGTATGGACTGGATCACAGCAGAGAATAGAAAAAGATATTTTAGGAACTGAAATATTTATTTGGACCCTGTTATAGCTTCCAGCAATGCTCTCAAGTCTCATCTTTCACCTAGTTTGGCTAACCATCTTTATCTCAGGCTTAACCCCTCTTCCTCGGTTTTTTGTTTTTTTTTTTTTTGTTTGTTTGTTTTTTTTTTGAGTCTTGCTCTGTCGCCAGACTGGAGTGCAGTGGCGCGGTCTTGGTTCACTGCAACCTCCACCTCCTGGATTCAAGTGATTCCCCTGCCTCAGCCTCCGAGTAGCTTGGGCTATAGGCATGCGCCACCACACCTGGCTAATTTTTTTGTATTTTAGTAGAGACGGGGTTTCCCTGTGTTGGCTATGATGGTCTCGATCTCCTGACCTGTGATTTGCCCACCTCGGCCTCCCAAAGTGCTGGGATTACAGGCGTGAGCCACCGTGCCCGGCTGCCCTTTTTCCTTTCTTAGGTGTGTTCCTGACTCTGCCCGACTTCAGGCCAAAGGACTCTGTACTTGGTGACAATTTTAAATACAGATCTAATCCTGAGTACTGTGGAATTGAGGAAAGACTGGAGGAGAGCAAGGACAGCCAATTTTAAGGATTATGGTACTGACTGGTTTCCTCTGAACTTTCTTTTGAACTCCTAGTTGGCCATTGACTTGTTTCCAGGGTCACTATTGTGCATCTCTTTGAAAGTCCATTCAAAGGAATAAGAGGTGGGAGAAAGAAGATGGAGGAGTACGAAAGGGGAGACTAGTGTAGTAAATGACATCACTCATTTCTGCACTTTCACTACCGTACAGCCACTGCTTTAATTTTAAAAATAGCTATAGTGAGATGTACGTCACATACCACACAGTTCATGCATTTAGAGTGTATAATTCGGTGGTTTTTAGTATATTCATGACACAATAAATTTTAGAACATTTTTGTCGCCTCAAAAAGAAACTCTGCTTGTAGCAGTCACTCACTGCATCCCCCTAATTCCCCTCTGCCTAGACAACCACTAAGCTACTTTGTCATTATAGATTTGCATATTCTGGACATGTCATATAAAAAGAATCATGCAGCATGGGGTTTTTTGGCTAGCTTCTTTTAGTTTGTATAACATTTTCAGGGTTCATCCAAATTGTAGCATGTATTGGTACTTCATTTCATTTGATTACAGAATTTTTTTTTTATTATATGAATATACTATATTTTGTTCATTCATTAGTTGATAGAATATAGGTTGTTTCTGCTTTTTGGCTGTTGTGAATAATGCTGTTAGAAACATTCATGTACAAGTTTTTTTGTTGATATGTTTTTATTTGTCTTAGATATATACCTAGGAGTGGAATTGTTAGATCATATGGTAACTTTATGATTAATTTTTTTTAAGAATTGCCAGACTGTTTTTTGAAGTGGATGCATCATTTTACATTCCCACCAGCAATGTGTACGGACTCCAGTTTCTCCATACCTTCTCCTAAACTTATTATCTGTCTTTTTAACTGTGGCCATTCTAGTGGTGTGAAGTGATATCTCATGTGATTTTTTTAAAAAAATCCATAAAAATGTATTATACAAGTATTTATTTTTTATTGTAATAAAATATAAAATTTACCATTTTAACCATTTTAATGCTACAATTCTGTGACATTAAGTGCATTCACATTGTTGTGCAACCATTACCACCATCCATCTCTAGATTCTAGAAGAAATGCCCTCTGCCCACAGTCTCAGTCCCAGATGCCCTGTACCATATGTGTTGTCCCACTTTTGACCTTATTAGTAGTGATACCTTCCTTCTCTCCATGTATCTTTATTGAGAACCTAATATGTGTAAGACATTATGTCTTACATATAATCTATAGTCTACTAAGACATTATGTGCTGGATTCTTTTAGGGCCACCAAAATGAATAAAACTTGATCTGGGGCTGGGCACGGTAGCTCACACCTGTAATCCCAGCACTTTGGGAGGCCGAGGCAGGTGGATCACCTGAGGCCAGGAGTTCGTGACTAGCCTGGCCAACATGGTGAAACTCCGTCTCTACTAAAAATACAAAAATTAGGTGGGCGTGGTGGCGAATGCCTGGAGTCCCAGCTACTCAAGAGGCTGAGGCAGGAGAATCACTTGAACCTGGGAGGTGGAGGTTACAGTGAGCCAAGATCGTGCCGCTGCACTCCAGCCTGGGCAACAGAGCAAGACTCTGTCTGAAAAAACAAAACAAAACAAAACAAAACATACAAACAAAAAAAACCTTGATCTGCTGATTGTTTTTTCACCAGTTCTTACCCAGTTCCTCTCGTGATAATGGCATACTCTCGGGACTCAGCTGGCTGAGTTCCCTGGGGCAGATCCTTTTGCTTTGGAACACAATGAAAATCACTGGCAGAGACTGAGACCATAATTTGGACTTAATGGACCAATTTTGTGACCTAAAAACTTTCAAGCAGTTGTTTCATTTTCAGTTCTGTCATATCATCTGACCTTAGTTTTGAAATATGGAGAATAAGATGTTAATAACGAGAACTTTCCATTTTTCTTTTAATATTTCGTTGAGATAGAATGGCCTCTGTGTTATTAATCCTCATCCCAAAAGCTTTTTGCCTAGTGTTTGCCTAGGTTTCTTAATGTCTAAAATATTCTGAAATATCAAAGCCATATTATCAATGATCAGAAAAGGTGTTTTTTTAAATGTAAAAGAAGACGACATTTGGCCAGGCATGCGGTGGCTCATGCCTGTAATCCCAGCACTTTGGGAGGCTGAGGCCGGTGGATCACCTGACGTCAGGAGTTTGAGACCAGCCTGGCCAACATGGTGAAACCCCGTATCTTCTAAAAACACAAAAAGTAGCTGAGTGTGGTGTCATGTGCCTGTAATCCCAGCTACTTGGGAGGCCGAGGTAGGAGAATTAATTGAACCCCAGAAGGTGGGGGCTGCAGTGAGCTGAGACTGTGCCTGGGTGTCTCAGAGTGAGACTCTGTCTCCAAAAACAAAAAAAAAAAAAAAAAAAAAGAAAGACATTTAACCAGTATGTTAGATTTAAAACGTGTAAAATAGCAAGGAGGGACATATAACACTATGTATAAATTTACGATAGTATCAGAGAATAGCATACAATGAATTGTGCCTCTTATAAAAACCACAAAGAGCAACAGAAAGATCCTTTTTTGAAGTTGTCTTCCAAGAAGATATTAGTCTATTTAGGAAAATTTGGCAAGTTAGCATGTGAATGAAAGAAAGTAACATGGCATGGCAATTGAAATAGCTGCGTCTGAATCTAGAACATACAACTTATTTGGTGAGATCCTTTGGGTCTTAATCTCCCCAGGGATATTGATTCCTATTTTATATGTTTGTGTTGAAGATTAAATGGTAATTGCATGTAACTCTGTCATGTATAATAACTGAATTAGTGTATTTAAAAGTAAATACTAAAAATAGCTGAGTGATCTTCACATGGGACCATATAAGCAGATCTTGAGAATGATTGAAGGGAAATCGAAGATAGTGATTAGATTTCAAGACCATATCACCTGTTTTAAATAGAGTTCAACTTTACCAACCCAAATAGATTCTTATGCAGAGTACTGAAAAATCCACAAATAGGATTTTAGAGCCATTGTTACAAAGAAACAGAGGTGCCTAAGAGTTTTAGGGTGGGAAATATCTGATTTTCAAAAAGTGGAATTGAAGAATTTGAGAACTACATATATCTCTCTAGACAAAATGATGATGCTGTGTTTTTGAAAGTTGAAAAAAAAAGGAAGGTCTAATCAGTGAAGGCCTGAGACCATATATGAGATATTAATGAAGATGAGATCTGGGAGATGGAAATCATGACCTCCCAGATCATACTATCAGAAGGACTGGGAACCTATTGACAAAGGACTCTGTTAGGTTGGGTAATGCTAGCTGGTAGAAAAAAGAAACTAAAATTTCAGCGTATCAGCACAAAAGTTGGTTTATCAGTAGTGTAACGGTAGAATGTGCGGCACTCCTGGTCAGTGGGTGTTTTTCTTTCATGTGGTACCTGGCTTCTTCCATTTCATTGCTCCCTTGTTCCCTAGGGTGTTAGAATCATCTACATCAGGCAGAAGAATAAAATAGTGGAAAAGGCACAGCTGCTTAATAATCCTAGCTAGAAGAAATATTTGCAAATCAGATATCTGATCAGGAATTAATATCCTGAATATATAAAGAATTCCTACAACTCAACAAAAGAAAAACAAATAACCCAGTTCAGAAATGGACAAAGATCTTGAGTAGACATTTCTCCAAAGACAATATACAAATGGCTGCTAAGCATTGAAAAGATACTCAGTATCTTTAGTGACTAGGGAAATGCAAATCAAAACCACAATGAGATACCACTTCACCTAGTGTATAGTATAACTATTATTGAAACAATGGAAAATAGCATGTTGGTGAGGATGTGGAGAAATTGGAATCCTTGCACATTGCTGGTAGAAGTATAAAATGGTTCCGCCACTGTAGAAAATTTTATGGTGGTTCCTCAGAATGTTAAATAAGGAATTACATATAATTCAGCAGTTCTCTTATAATATTCCCCAAAGACTTAAAAACAGGGACTCAAACACATATACAAATATACACAAATATGCATTGCAGCATTATTCATAATAGCTGAAAGATGAAAACAACTCATGTCTCCATCAGCAGATGAAAAGATAAGCCAAATGTGGTATATGCATACAGTGAAATATTATTCAGCCATAAAAAGAAATTGAGATAGAAAATATCGAAGAGCCTCGAAAACATTACATTAACTGAAAGAAGCCAAACACAGAAGAACAAATATTGTTACGATTCTACTTGTGTATGGTACCTAGAAAAATCAAATTCATAGAGACTGAAAGTAGAACAGGGCTTACCAGGGGCTGGGGGAAGGGAGAATATGGGGAGTTACAGTTTAATGGGTACAGAGATTTCTGTGTGAGATGATGAAAATGTTCTGGAGATAGTGGTGAGGGTTACACAACACTGTGAATGTACTTAATGCCACTGAATTATATACTTAAACGATAGTTAAAATGGTACATTTTTTATGGCATGTATATTTTACCACAGTTAAAAATGAACCCCAGCTGAAAATGACACGTGTCTTTTGTTCACATTCCACTGGTGAGAGGTAGCCTTGCAGAGACTTTTGGTAATTTAGTGCTTGATTGAGCAACATTTCCCAGTAATTATTCCACAGTTTGGAAAGAAGTGCAGGAATATTTTGTGAACAGCCAGCTATTTTGGCTACAAAGACCAAATTTAAGTTGATATATATGCAACTTACAAAATAGTAATTCAATTTAGAGGCAACTCCTTGAAACTGTAGGGTCCGAAGACCCTGAAAAGTTCCTCTCAAACTTGAGTCAGGTAAAAGATATATTAATGTTTCCATTTTGCTAATGCAAAATGAATAAAATGTACACAGTGTTTCTTTTATTCGTGTGTGCTCTGTGTCTGATGTTTAAGGCTTTCATTAATTGACCTTGATTCTCCTGCCCCTGTTTTCCCTACACGTTCATGTGTGCTTCAAATTCAAATTCCCTACCACACTGTGTTTCAGGAGGGACAACTGTATGGTGTCCCAACTGTGGTACATCAAATGGCTCTTCTGTATGAGGAAGAAGGTTGAGTTTAATTATTAGTGGAACATTTTAAAAGAAATATTGCAAATGAAATTAGAGACTGCTTATCATTTGGCACCCATGGTAGTGAGGCAAGTAGGAACCACTCCTTCTGAAGAGTAGTGGAAGATGCTAGGATGTTTGGCTTGTAGGTGGGGTGACTAGTCAGAGTTCCAAGGGATGTCTTCAGATATGTGTCTGCCTCTCCTGTGAGGCACAGAGGAGGTGCTTGCTGTGACAAGCTCTGAAAGGCAGGACCCCGAATCCTAGTGAAAGTTCTAGGGCAGCCACTTTGTATTCAACATAAGAAAGACCATTCTAACAAGTTGAAGATTGAATTTTGTAGAGGCCAGCTTCTGGACGTAGTGAGTGAATGGTCTGTACTGTGAGTGCCCCAGCAGCCTCAAAGGGAGACTGAACAGAGAAGCAATTCCAGCACGGGTGGGAGGCAGGCTTATGGCCTCTAGAGCCCCTTCTAGCTCCAAGATTCTGTGATTCTTTCTCACATTTGCCAATGTTTGTGAACATTCCTGCAGTCTCCAAGATGAAAAGCAGAGAAGTTAATGTAATGAAAGAAAGCTATTAAGATGTAAATTGTTTTCTCTGTAAGTGCTTTCATAATGTGCTGAAACATACATTCACTTTTATTCCCTTATGTCTAGGCTGCTGACACTCAGGAACTAAAGATGGAAATGTGGAATCAAGCAGGTTATATCCATACAAAGACAGACAGCTAACATCTGGCTCGCTCTTTTTTCCCTTAACTGATAGAACCAGTACTGCATAGTATCTCTAACACATTCTGTTTTATATCCTTTGTTTTAGAGAGAAAAAATCTAATGTCGGGCAGCATTATTGAAGCACATTACTGCCATATTCAGCAAACAGTAGGACATTTAAAGTGAGGACAGTTATTAGTGGGATTAAAACAGTAATAAAACTTTATAGAGGCATTTAATAACTCATTTACAGATCATGAAACAAAGCTAATAGTCAGCCTTCATGGGTGAAGTGTTCTATTTGTCTTGTGGTCCACTGCTTTGACTTTTAGTCAAATGTCAAGAGATCACTTAGATTTCAAATGTCTTTATGTGCATCTTATTGTTAAAGCCTGCAGAATTTTGCACAATTAAAAATGAGTCCCCAAAGAGCAGTGATCCAGCATTAACATTTTAAATGAAATGTAAGGTATCAACTCTTTCTACTTACAGATATATAGATGAGTGATTGGCAAAAAATAAAGTGATCTTTAGTCTATATAAACCCCAAACGCTGGATTTGATCCAGTCTTCTTCTCTAGGTGTCTCCCAGTTACTAGCTATAAATAGGTGAATAAATTATAGGCCATTTACCTCCCCTTCTGTTAACAGTTTCCACCATAATTATTTCTGGATATGATAGTTTGTCTTCTCCTGCTTCCTAACAGCTTTACTCTGTATTATACCCAGAAGATTTCCTTTCCTGTTAGACATAATTGTTCTGATTTGGGTTGTTCCCTTAAATTTCATTCAACAAATCTTTTTTGAGTCATAGAATATTTAGAATGGGAGTATTCTTAATACTAAGTTGGTGCAAGTATAATTGCAGTTTTTGCCATTGCTTTTAATTACACAATTACCTTTGCACCAGCCTAAATAATTTGTTCAAAACCCTCTCTGTACAGATAATAAAAACTAGGCCGGTGAGGTGCAGAAACTTGCCCAGGATCCCCGGCTAGAAAGTGGCTGAGATGGCCCTGAGAGGCAGGGACGCCCTTCCTACCTATGCCCTCACCAAGGGCTGAATTACCTCCCTTTCTCTTCAGAACAGTGAGTGCTTAGCCACGGCACCATTAGGTATTCTTTCTTTAAAAATATATATATCTATATCTATAGCTATAGATATAGATATATCTAAAAATATATAGATGTATGTCTACCTATATATCTCTCTCTATATATATTTTAGAGACTGTTCCTGCTGCTATAACAAAATAGCTGAGACAGTAATTTATAAAGAACAGAAATTTATCTTCTCACAGTTTTAGAGGCCGAGAAATTCAAGGTCAAGGCACTGGCAGATTTGGTATCTGATGAGGGCTGCTCTCTGCTTCCAAGACGGTGCCTCTTCCTGTGTCCTCCCAATGGCAGAAGGAAACAGAAGGGCCCACCTTAGTTCTCTCAAGCCCTTTAATAAGGGTCCTAATCCTGTGTATGAGGGCAGAACTCCGACTTAATCACCTCTTAAAGGCCCTGCCTTTTAATACTATTACTTGGGTCTTAGGTTCCAATATATGAATTGTGCTGGGGGAGGGATGGATAGATTCAAATCATAGCACCATTGCTCCACATTTTTGCCAGCATTTGATATTATCAGTGTGTTGGATTTTAGTCATTCTGATGGGTGTATGTTGGTATCTCATTCTTTTAATTTGTAATTCCCTAATGACGTATGATATTGAGTATCCTTTCCTGTGCTAGTTTGCCATCTATATATCTTCTTTGACATGGTATCTGTTCAGATCTTTTGCCCATTTTTAATTGAATAGTTTGTTTTCTTATTTTTGAGCTTCAAGGGTTCTTTGTATACTTCGGATACAGGTCCATTAAAAAAATTGTTTATGGGTACGTAGTAGGTGTATATATTTATGGGGTACATGAGATGATTTGATACAGGCATGTGGTGTGAAATAAGCACAACATGGAGAAGGGGTATTCATCCCATCAAGTGTTTATCCTTTCAGTTATAAACAATCCAATTACACACTTTAAGTTATTTAAAAATAAACAATTATTATTGACTATAGTCACCCTGTTGTGCTATCAAATAGTAGGTCTTATTTATTCTGTTTTTTGGTACTCATTAACCATCTCCACCTTCCCCCACCCCTACCCCTCACTGCCCTTCCTAGCCTCTGGTAATCATCCTTTTACTCTATGTGTTCATGAGTTCAATTGTTCTGATTTTTAGATCACGCAAATAAGTGAGAACATGTGATGTTTACCGTTCTGTGCCTGGCTTATTTCACGTAACCTAATGATGTTCAGTTCCATCCATGTTGTTGCAAATGACTGGATCTCATTCTTTTTTATGACTGAATAGTACTCCATTGTGGAGTACTATAGTGGATACAGGTCCTTTCTCAGATATGTTTTGCAAATATTTTATCCTAGTCTGTGACTTTGTTTTTATTTTCTTCAAGTTTTGTTTATTTTGCTACTTAGTTTTAATAGCTGAAAAGTAAACTTCATAAACAATACATAGAAGTGAGTGCAGAAAGTACACTGTTGACTCTGTTTCCCAAATTAATACTTATTTTCAAATCAGTACACCAGTTACACAAAGGGTTTTAAAAAATAATTTGTCTAGTAAAATTTCATTTTCTCAGAATTGTTGCCTATCCTTACTAACGAATCAGAACATGTTGTATTTCTAATAGATTCATGACCAATTGAGTTTCACTTAGAAAATGTTTAAATAGGTGTGAAAATTGTTTTCAATCTTTTTGTTATATTTTATTTACTTTTTATTGAGGTTTAACATGCGTGCAGTACAGTACATTAATTTTAAGCATACAACTTAATGAATTTATATAGATGTATACACATGTAAAAACAACACATAGATTTAAAGAAAATTTCTAGTACACTAGAAAGGTACTTCAAGTCCCTTCCCAGACAGTGCTCATCGATCTTCTGATTTCTATCACCCTTGATTAGTTTTGCCTATTCTTGAATGTCATATAAAAGGAATTAGAAAGTATGTCTACTGATATGATTTGGCTCTGTCTTCACCCAAATCTCACCTTGAATTGTAATAATCTCCACATATCAAGGGTGGGACTAGGTGGAAGTAATTGGATCATGGGGGCACTTTCCCTCCTGCTGTTCTCCTGATAATGAGTGAGTCTCATGAGATCTGACATTTTTATAAGCATCTGGCATTTCCCCTGCTGGCACTCCTTCTCTATCCTGCCACCATGTGAAGAAGGACGTGTTTCCCCTTCTGTCATGATTAGAAGTTTTTTGAGGCCTCCCCAGCGGTGACTCACATGCAGAACTGTGAGTCAGTTAAACCTCTTTTCTTCATAAATTACCCAGTCTTGGGCAATTTTTTATAGCAGTGTGAGAACAGACTAATACCTCTACTTATATGTCTGGCTGTTTTCACAGTGCATTTTCTGTGAGTCATCCACATTGTCGTTTTTATCAGTGTGGTTTTTTTTTAATTACTATATAGTATTCTATTATATGAATATATGACAGTTTGTCTCTTTAGCATATCTGTCTGTATCTGTTTATATCACAGTTTATTTCTTCAGCATATCTTTTCTTTCTCTTCTTTTTTTGAGATGGCTGCTTGCTCTGTTGCCCAGACTGGAGGGCAGTGGTGCGATCTCAGCTCACTGCCACCTCCACCTCCTGAGTTCAAGCCATTCTCCCGCCTTAGCCTCCCAAGTAGGTCGGATTACAAGTGTACGCAACCACACACAGCTAATTTTTGTATTTTTAGTAGAGACAGGGTTTCATCAAGTTGGCCAGGCTGGTCACAAAAACTCCTGACCTCAAGTGATCCACCCGCCTCAGCCTCCTAACATGCTGGGATGACAAGCATGAGTCACCATGCACAGCCAGCATATCTGTTCTTTAACGACTCACAGAAAAGATAATTATTTGAATATTTCTTTTTTTTTTTTTTAATTTATTTATTGTTATTATACTTTAAGTTTTAGGGTACATGTGCATAACATTACGGTTTGTTACATATGTATACTTGTGCCATGTTAGTCTGCTGCACCCATCAACTTTCGTCATTTACATCAGAGTATAACTCCCAATGCAATCCCTCCCCTCCCCCCTCCCCTCCCCATGAAGTAGGCCCGGTGTGTGTGATGTTCCCTTCCTGGAGTCCAAGTGATGTCATTGTTCAGTTCCACTATGGTGAGAATTTGTCACGATTGTTGCAGTTTTCTGTTCTTGTGATAGTTTGCTAGAATGATGGTTTCAGCTGCATCCATGTCCCTACAAAGGATGCAAACTCGGCATCCTTTTATGGCTGCATAGTATTCCATGAATTGTATATGTGCCACATTTTCTTAATCCAATCTGTCACTGTGATGGACATTTGGGTTGATTCCAAGTCTTGCTATTGTGAATAGTGCTGCAATAAACATCATTGTGCATGTGTCTTTATAGCATAATTTATAATCCTTTATATCTGATAATGGGATGGCTGGGTCATATGGTACATCTAGTTCTAGATCCTTGAGGAATCGCCATACTGTTTCCATATTGGTTTGAACTAGTTTACAATCCACCAGCAGTGTAAAGTGTTTCCTATTTCTCCACATCCCTCAGCACCTGTTGTTTCCTGGCTTTAACTGATGGCGAATTTCTAACTGGGTGAGATGGTATCTCATTGTGTTTTTGATTTTGCATTTCTCAGGCTGGCCCAGTGATGATGAGCATTTTTCATGTGTCTGTTGGCTGTATGAATGTCTTCTTTTTGAGAAATGTCTGTTTCATATCCATGCACTTTTTTGATGGGGTTGTTTGTTTTCTAACATAGAATTTGTTTGAGTTCTTTGTAAGGTTCTGGATATTAGCCCTTTGTGGATGGAAGTAGATTGCAAGAATTTTCTCCCATTCTCCATAGGTTGCCTGTTCACTCTGAGGGAGTGGATTTCTTTTTGCTTATTGCAGAAGCTCTTTAGTTCAATTAGATCCCATTTTATCGAATTTTGGCTTTTGCTGCCATTGCTTTTTGGTGTTATAGACATGAAGTCTTTGCCCATGCCTATGTCATAGATAGTACTACCTAGAGTTTTTTTCCTCCTAGGATTTTTATGAGTGGAGTCCTAACATTTAAGTCTCTAATCCATCTTGATTAATTTTCATTATAAGGGAGTAAGGAAAGGATCGGTTTCAGCTTTTCTATATGGCTAGCCAATTTTCCCAGCACCATTTTATTAAATGAGGAATCCCTTTCCCCCATTTCTTGTTTCTCTCAGGTTTTGTCGAGATCGGATGGCTGTAGATGTGTGGTATTTCTGAGGACTCTGTTCTGTTCCATTAGATCTATATCTCTGTTTTGGTACCAATTACCATGCTGTTTTAGTTACTGTAGCCTTGTAGTATAGTTTGAAGTCAGGTAGCGTGATGATGCCTCCAGCTTTGTTCTTTTGGCTTAGGATTGTCTTGGAATCACGGGCTCTTTTGGTTCCATATAGACTTTAAAATAGTTTTTTCCAATTCTGTGAAGAAACTCATTGGTAATGATGGGGATGGCATTGAATCTATAAATTACGCTTAGACATTATGGCCATTTCCACAATATTGAGTTCTTCCTATCCATGAGCATGGTATGTTCTTCCATTTGTTTGTGTCTCTTTACGTTCCTTTCTGAGCAGTGGTTTTGTAGTTCTCCTTGAGAGGATCCTTGACATCCCTTGTAAAGTTGGATTCCTAGGTATTTTATTCTCTTTGGAAGCAATTGTGAATGGAGTTCATTTCATGATTTGGCTCTCTGTTTGTCTGTTACTGGTGTATAGAATGATTACATGATTTTGCACATTAATTTTGTATCTGAGACTTTGCTGAAATTTGCTTATCAGCTTAGGAGATTTTGGGCTGAGACAATGGGGTTTTCTAAATATACAATCATGTCATCTGCAAACAGGGACAATTTGACTTCTTTCTAACTTCAGATACCTGATTTCTTTCTCTTGCCTAGTACCCTGTAGAACTTCCAGCACTATATTTGAATAGAGATTAGTGAGAGGAGGGGCATCCTGTCTTAATGCCAGTTTTTCAAGGAATTTTCAGTTTTGCCCATTCAGTATGATATTGGCTGTGGGTTTATCATAAATAGCTCTTATTATTTTGAGAATGCGTTCCATCAATGCCGAATTTATTGAGTGTTTTTAGCATGAAGGGCTGTTGAATTTTGTCAAAAGCCTTTTCTGCATCTATTAGAGGATAATCATGTAGTTCTTGTCTTTAGTTCTGTTTATATGCTGGATTATGTTTATTGATTTGCAGATATTAGACCAATATACTTGCATCCCAGGGATGAAGCCCATGATCCATGGAGGATAAAGCTTTTGATGTTATTGAATCGGTTTGCCAATGTTTTGTAGGGGTGCATCGATGTTCATCCAGGGATATTGGTCTAGAATTCACCTCTTTTTGTTAATGTCTCTGCCAGGCTTTGGTATCAGGATGATGTTGGCCTCATAAAAGGTAGGTTAGGGAGGATTCCCTCTTTTTCTATTGATTGGAATAGTTTCAGAAGGAATGGGTACCAACTCCTCATATACCTCTGGTAGGAATTCAGCTGTGAATCCATCAGTCCTGGACTTTTGGTTGGTAGGCTATTAATTATTGCCTCAATTTCAGAACCTACTATTGGGTCTATTCAGGGGATTCCAGCTTCTTCCTGGTTTAGTCTTGGGAGAGTGTAAGTGTCCAGGAAATTATCCATTTCTTCTAGGTTTTCCAGTTTATTTAGTAGAGGTGTTTATAGTATTCTCTGATGGTAGTTTGTATTTCTGTAGAGGTGGTGGTGATATCCCTTTTATCATTTTAATTCGTCGATTTGATTCTTCTCTCTTTTCTTCTTAACATTAGTCTTGCTAGTGGTCTGTCAATTTGTTGATCTTTTCAAAAGCCAACTCCTGGATTCATTGATTTTTTGGAGGGTTTTGTCTCTATCTCCTTCAGTTCTGCTCTGATCTAGTTATTTCTTGCCTTCTGCTAGCTTTTGGAATGTGTTTGCTCTTGCTTCTCTAGTTCTTTTTAATTGCGATGTTAAGAGTGTCAATTTTAGATCTTTCAGCTTTCTCTTGTGGGCATTTAGTGCTATAAATTTCCCTCCTACACACTGCTTTAAATGTGTCCCAGAGATTCTGGTATGTTGTATCTTTGTTCTCATTGGTTCAAGAACATCTTATTTCTGCCTTCATTTTAGATTTGTGTACCCAGTAGTCATTCAGGGCAAGGTTGTTCAGTTTCCATGTAGTTGCGGTTTGATTGAGTTTCTTAGTCCTGAGTTCTAGTTTAGTTGCACTGTGGTCTGAGACAGTTTGTTATAATTTCTGTTCTTGTACATTTGCTGAGGTGCTTGCTTCAATTATATAGTCAATTTTGGAGTAAGTCACGATGTGGTGCTAAAGAGAAGAATGTATATTCTTTCTGTTGATTTGGGGTGGAAGTTCTATAGATAATGTGGGTCTGCTTGCGGTGAGTTCAATTCCTGGATATCCTTGTTAACTTTCTGTGATGATCTGTCTAATGTTGGCAGTGGGTGAAGTCTCCCATTATTATTATTGTAGCAAGTCTAAGTCTCTTTGTAAGTCTCTAAGGGCTTGCTTTATGAATCTAGGTGCTTCTGTATTGGGTTGCATATATATTTAGGATGATTAGCTCTTCCTGTTAGATTGATCCCTTTACCATTATGTAATGGCCTTCTTTAATCTCTTTTGATCTTTGATGGTTTAAAGTCTGTTTTATCAGAGACTAGTATTGCAGCCTGCTTTTTTTTGTTCTCCATTTGTCAGCAGTAAATCTTCCTCCATCCGCTGTTTTGAGCCTATGTATGTCTCTGCATTAATGAGATGGGTCTCCCTGATTCACAGCAGCAGACTGATGGAGTCTTGAAGCTCTTTATCGATTTGCCAGTCTGTGTCTTTAATTTAGACATTTAGTCATTTACATTTAAAAGGTTAAGATTATTGTGAACTTGATCCTGCCATTATGATATTAACTTTAGTTGTTTGCTCGTTAGTTGATACGGTTTCTTCCCTAGCCTCGATGGTCTTTACATTTTGGCATGTTTTGCAATGGCTGTTAGTTGTTCCTTTCATTGTTGAGTGCTTCCTTCAGGGTCTCTTGTAAGGCAGGCCTGGTGAGTGACAAAATCTCTAAGCATTTGCTTATCTGTAAAGGATTTTATTTCTCCTTCACTTATGAAACAGTTTGGCTGGATATAGAATTCTGGGTTTTAAAATTCTTTCTTTAAGAATGTTGAATGTGGCCCCACTCTCTCTTCTGGCTTGTAGAGTTTCTGCCGAGAGGATCTGCTTTAGCTAGTCTGATGGAAGCCCTTTGTGGGTAACCGACCTTTCTCACAAGCTGCCCATAGGGTTTTTCCTTCATTTTCAACTTTGGTGAGATCTGGCAATTATGTGTCTTAGGTTGCTCTTCTCGAGGTATCTTTGTGGCGTTCTCTGTATTTCCTGGATTTGAATGTTGGCTGCCCTACTAGGTTAAGGAAGTTCTCCTGGATGATATCCTGAAGAGTGTTTTCCAACTTGGTTTCCATTTCCCCCCTCCGCTTTCAGGCACCCCAATCAGGCGTAGATTTAGTCTTTTTACGCCAATGCGCGCATACTTCTTGCAGGCTTTGTTCATTTCTTTTTCTTCTTTTTCTTTTGGTTTCTTCACCTTCATTTCATTCATTTGATCCTCTGTCGCTGATCTCTTTTCTTCCAGTTGATGGAGCCAGTTCTACTGGAAGCATGCATTTATCCGCGTATTTCTCGTGTCGTAGTTTCATCTCTTTCATTTGGATTTACTTGACCTTCTCTGCAAATTAATTACTCTTGGCGTCAATTCTTCCACTTTCTTTTCAAGATTTTTAGTTTTCTTTCGCTAGGTACACATAATTCCTCAACACAGCTCTAGAAATTTGATGGACTGAAGCCTTCTTCTCTCTCATCTAAAATCAAAGTCATTCTCCCGTCCAGCTTTGATCCGTTGCTGGCGATGAGCTCGCTCCTTTGCGGGGAGATGTGCTCTTATTTTGAATTTCCAGCTTTTCTGCCCTGCTTTTTCTACCCCCATCTTTGTGGTTTTATCTGCCTCTGGTCTTTGATGATGGTGATGTACTGATGGGGTTTTGGTGTAGAGTGTCCTTCCTGTTTGATAGTTTCCTTCCCAACAGTCAGGACCCTCAGCTGTAAAGGTCTGTTGGAGATTGGCAGGGTCCTCAGACCCTGTTGCCTGGGTATCAGCAGCCAGGGGCTGCAGGAGGATGGGAATATTTCAGACAGCGAGTGCTTGCCTGTCACAGTTCTTGCTTTGGAAGCTTCCTCTCAGGGGTGTACTCCCACGGTGTGAGGTGTGGGGTGTCAAGACTGCCCCAGAGTAGGATGTCTCCCAGTTAAGGCTACTCAGGGGTCAGGGACCCTTGAGCAGGCAGTGTCTCAGATCTCAGCACCGTGTTGGGAGATCACTGCTCTCCTTCCAGGCTGTCAGACAGAGTCGTTGCGTCTGCAGAGGTTTTCTGCTGCTTTTTTATGCGTTGTTGTTGTTGTGTAGCTGTACACATCCCCAGAGGTGGAGTCTACAAGAGACAGGCGGGGTGCCAGCCAGGCTGCTGTGAGCTCCACCCAGTTAGGACTTCCCAGTAGCTTTAATTTTACCCTACTTAAGCCCCTCCCAGCAATGGCGCCCCTCCCCAGCCTCGCTGCTGCCTTGCGGTAGATCACAGACTGCTTTGTGCTGGCAATGAGGGCTCCGTGGTGGGACCCTCCCGGCCAGGTGTGGGATATGATCTCCTGGTGTGCCTGTTTGTAGAAAGCGCAATGTGGGGTGGGAGTTGATTTTCCAGGTGGTATTGTAATGTCTCAGTTCCCCTGGCTGGGAAAAGGATTCCCTTCCCTTGCAGATGGCGATGCCTCGCCCATAGCCCTCCCAGCTCTCCTGGAGTGGGGCTGCAGCTGGAAGCCAGCACGATCGTCCGGCCTCCCCAGTGAGATGAACGTGCCTCAGTTGAAAATGCGAAATCACCCGGTCTTGTACCACATGTCGCTCAGCCCTGGGAGTTGGAGACTGGAGCTGAGCTCCTATTGAGTATCTTGCTCCGCCCCCTGAATATTTCTTTTTTTTTATTTGTACAAATTTTGGGGGTAAACATGCATAGATTGTATAGTGGTCAAGTGAGGGCTTTTAAGTTATCCATCAATAGAATAACATACATTGCACCCATTAACCAATTTCTCATCCTCTCTCCCACCCCCTCACCCTTCTGAGTCTCCATTATCTCTCATCCCACTCTCTACATCCACATGAGCACATTTTCTGGCTCCCACTTATGAGTAAGAGCATGCAGTGTTTGTCTTTCTGTGCCTGGCTTGTTTCACTCGGGATAATGGCTTCCACTTTCATTCACATTGCTGCAAGAGACATGATTTCATTGTTTTTATGGCCATTATTTCATTATGTGTATATGCCACATTTTCTTTATCCATTTATTCACTGATGGACACCTAGGTCGATTTCATATCGTTGCTATCGTGAAGCTTTGATTTGTTAATGAAGTGGCTTGGAATTCACCCAGGAAATTGCTGTGGTCTCATCAGAACTGAGTCCTTTGCTGGGCCTGAAGTCATTTGGATCAAGCATGATCCTATTCCGAGCAGGGTGGGCATTCAGAACTCTGTGGTCCTTTGCTTCCCACAGCCCCTCCAGGTCTTTTGTTTGACCTGGTCCTGAAAAAAGAAAATCTGTCTCTGCATTTTATGTAAAAGTAAGATTATTACTTTTATCTTAAAATCTTTAAGTTGTTCCCCCAAAAAGGCTGTTTATTTTATTAACTCTTTAACTGGGCTCAGTTCTCTATGTGGTTCTTGATCATTAAAACTGGTAGGTTGCCTCTTTCAAGGCAAAATCTACCTCTTCCTCCAAAATGGTTTCCTTTTCAGTTTTTTTAAACAATCTCTTAAAAATAATTTTATTAGATATCTAGTTCAAGATAAATTTACAGTTGAAATGCAAGAGAAATTTTCACTTCTTGAAGCAAACAGTTGGAACCCAGTTTTGTGAAAAGGGCATTCTTTTTTATCTTAATATTTATTTTATTTCAATAGGTTTTTAGGGAACAAGTGGTGCTTGGTAACATGAATACATTCTTTAGTGGTGATTTTTGAGATTGTGATGCATCCATCACCCAACCAGTGTGCACTGTACCCAGTGTGTAGTCTTTTATCCCTCAGCTCCCTCCCACCTTTTCCCCTGAGTCTCCAGAGTTCATTGTATCATTTTTATGCCTTTGCATCCTCATAGCTTAACTCCCAATTATGAGTCACAACATATAATGTTTGATTTTCCATTCCTGAGTTACTTTACTTAGAATAATAGACTTCAATTCTATCCAGGTTGCTGTGAATGTCATTATTTTGTTCCCTTTTTTTTTTTTTTTTTTTTTTTATGGACTCTTGCTCTGTTGCCAGGTTGGAGTGCAGTGGTGGGATCTTGGCTCACTGCAGCCTCCACCTCCTGGGTTAAAATGATTCTCTTGCCTCAGCCTCCCAAGTAGCTGGGACTACAGGCATGTGCCACCACGCCCAACTAACTTTTGTATTTCTAGTAGAGATGGGGCTTCACCATTGTTGCCAGAATGGTCTCGATCTCTTGACCTCGTGATCTGCCCTCTTTGGCCTCCCAAAGTGCTGGGATTACAGGCGTGAGCCACTGCACCTGGCCAACTCTGCTGATTATTTCTATTGCTGTGCAGAAGCTTTTTAGTTTAATTAAGTCCTACCTGTTTATCTTTGTTTTTGTTGCATTTGCTTTTGGGTTGTTGGTTATGAAGTCTTTGCCTAAGCCAATGTCTAGAAGGGTTTTTCTGATGTTATCTTCTAGAATCTTTATGGTTTCAGGCCTTAGATTTAAGTCTTTGATCCATCTTTGGTTCATTTTTATATAAGATGAGAGATGAGATTTCAGTTTCATTCTTCTACATGTGGCTTGCCAATGATCCCAGCATCATTTGTTGAATAGGGTGTCCTTTCCCCATTTTATGTTTTTTGTTTGCTTTGTCAAAAATCAGGTAGCTGATTAGTAAGTTACTAACAGTAAGTATTTGGCTTTATTTCTGGGTTCTCTATTATATTTTATTGGTCTATGTCCTGATTTTTATACTAGTACCATGCTGTTTTGGTGACTATTACCTTATAGTATAGTTTGAAGTTGGGTAATATGATACCTCCAGATTTGTTCTTTTTGCTTAGTCTTGCTTTGGCTATACAGTTCTTTATTTGGTTCCACATGAATTTTAGGAGTGTTTTTTTCTAGTTCTGTGAAGAGTGATTGTGGTATTTCTGTGGGAATTACATTGAATTTATAGATTGCTTTTGGCAGTATGGTCATTTTCTCAATATTGATTCTACCCATTCATGAACATGGGATATGTTTGCACTTGCTTGTGTTGTCTATTATTTCTTTCAGTAGTGTTTTGTAGTTTTCCTTGTAGAGGTCTTTCACCTCCTTGGTAAAGTATATTCCTAAGTATTTTATTTAATTTTTTACAGCTATTGTAAAAAGGGTTGAGTTCTTGATTTGATTCTCAGCTTGGTCGCTATAGATATATAGCAGAATTACTGATTAGTGTACATTAATTTTATATCCTGCAACTTTGCTGAATTCATTTAACTGTTCCAGGAGTTTTTTGGATGAGTCTTTGTGGTGGGTATATGATCATATCATCAGCAAACAGCAACACTTCGACTTTTTCTTTGCCAATGTGGATGTCCTTTCTTTCTTTCTCTTGTCCGATTGCTCTGGCTAGGACTTCTACTATGTGGAATAGAAGTGATGAAAGTGAGGATCCTTGTCTTGTTCCAGTTCTCAGGGGGAATGCTTTCAACTTTTCCCTGTTCAGTGTAATGTCGGCTGTGGGTTTTTCATAGATGACTTTTATTACCTTAAGGTATGTCCCTTCTATGCCAGTTTTGCTGAGGGTTTTAATCATAAAGTGTGCTGGATTTTGACATATGCTTTTTCTGCATCTATTGAAATGATAGTCTGATTTTTCTTTTTCTGTTTATGTGGTGTATCACATTTATTGACTCAGGTATGTTAAACCATCTGTGTCCCTGGTATGAAACCCACTTGGTCATGGTGGATTATCTTTTTGATATGCTGTTGGATTGGGTATTTTGTTGAGGGTTTTTGTATCTATATTCATCAGGGATATTGGCCTGTAGTTTTCTTTTTTTGTTATGTCCTTTCCTATTTTGGTATTAGGGTGATACTGGCTTTATAGAATGATTTAGGGGAGATTTCCTCTTTATTCTATGGAATAGTGTCACTAGGGTTGGTACCAGTTCTTCTTTGAATGTCTGGTAGAATTCAGCTGTGAATCTGTCTGCTGCTGGACCTTTTTTTGTTGTTGGCAATTTAAATTATCATTTCAATCTCATTGTTTGCTTTTCTCTGTTCAGAGTTTCTGTATCTTACTGGTTTAATGTGGGAGGGTTTTATATTTCCAGGAACTTATCCATCTCCTCTAGGTTTCTAGTTTATGTGCCCAAAGGTGCTCATAGTAGCCTTGAATAATCTTTTGTGTTTCTGTGGTATCAGTAGAAATATATCCCGTTTCATTTCTAGTTGAGCTTATTTAGATTTTCTCTCTTCTTTTCTTGGTTAATCTCGCTAATGGTCTGTCAATTTTATTTATCTTTTCAAAGAACCAGCTTTTTGTTTCTTTTCTCTTTTGTATTTTTTGTTTGTTTCAATTTCGTTTAGTTTTGCTCTGATCTTTGTTATATCTTTTCTTCTGCTGGGTTTTGGTTTGAATTGTTCTTGTTTCTCCAGTTTCATGAGGTGTGACCTTAGAATGTCTGTTTCTGCTCTTACAGACTTTTTGATGTAGGCATTTAATGCTATGAACTTTCCTCTTAGCACCACTTTTACTGTATCCCAGAGGTTTTGATAGCTTGTGTCACTATTATTCAGTTCGAAGAATTTTTAAATTTCCATCTTGATTTCATTGTTAACCCAGTGATCATTCAGGAGCAGGTTATTTAATGACCATGTATTTGCATGGTTTTGAGGGTTCCTTTTGGTGTTGATTTCCAATTTTATTCCACTGTGGCCTGAGAGAATACCAGATATAATTTCAATTTTTTACAATTTACTGAGACTTATTTTGTGCTTTATCATATGGCCCATCTTGGAGAATGTTCCATATACTGATGAATAGAATGTATATTCTACAGGAGTTGGGTAGAATGTTCTGTAAATGTCTTGTACGTCCATTTTTTCTAGGGTGTAGTTTAAGTCCATTGCTTCTTTGTTGACCTTCTGTCTTGAAGATCTGTCTAGCACTGTTAGTAGAGTATTAAAATCCCCCACTGTTATTGTGTTGGCATCTGTCTCATTTCTTAGGACTAGCAGTAATTGTTTTATAAATTTGGGAGTTTCAGTATTAGGTGTGTACATATTTAGGATTATGGTATTTTCCTGTTGTACTAGTCCTCATCATTATGTAATGTCCCTCTTTGTCTTTTTAAACTTCTGTTGCTTTAACATTTCTTTTGTCTGATATAAGAATAGCTACTCCTGCTCACTTTTGGTGTCCATTTGCATGGAATATCTTTTTCTACCTATTTATCTGAAGTTTATGTGAGTTCTTATGTGTTAGGTAAGTCTCCTGAAGACAGCAGAAATTTGTTTGGTGAATTTTTATTCATTCTGTCATTCTGTGTCTTTTAAGTGGTGCCTTTAGGCCATTTCACATTCAACATTAATATTGAGATGTGAGGTGCTATTCTATTCATCTTGCTATTTGTTGCCTGAATACCTTGTTTTTTTTTTTTTTCATTGTTATTGTTATATAGATCCTGTGAAATTTATGCATTAAAGAGGTTCTATTTTGGTGTATTTCAAGGATTTGTTTTGATTTAGAGCTCCTTTTAGCAGTTCTCATGCCGGCTTGGTAGTGCCAAAGTTCTCTCAGCATTTGTTTGTCTGGAAAAGACTGTGTCTTTCCTTCATTTATGAAGCTTAGTTTCACCAGATACAAAATTATTGGCTGATAATTATTTTGTTTAAGGAAGCTAAAAATAGGACCACAATCCTGTCTAGCTTGTAGGGTTTCTGTTGAGAAATCTGTTATTACTGTAATAATTTTTCCTTCGTGGGTTTCCTGATGCTTTTGCCTCAGAGCTGTTAAGATTCTTTTCTTTGGCCGAGGCCTTGGCCGGCAAGCTCAAGCCTGTAATCCCAGCACTTTGGGAGGCGAGATGGGCGGATCACGAGGTCAGGAGATCAGAGACTATCCTGGCTAACAGAATTGGAAACCCCGTCTCTACTAAAAAAAAAAAAAAAAAAAAAAAAAAAAAAAAAAAAAAAAAAAAAGATTCTTTTCTTTGTCCAGACTTTAGATCACCTGAAGACTATGTGCCAAGGTGATGATCTTTCTGTGATGAGTTTACCCAGTGTTTTTTGAGCTTCTTTTATTTGGATGCCTAGATCTCTAGCAAGGCTGGGGAAATTTTCCTCAACTATTCTCTTAAATGTGTTTTCCAAACTTTTACATGTCTCTTCTTCCTCGGGAACACCAATTATTCTTAGATTTAGATGCTTAACATAGTCTCAAACTTCTTGGAGACTTTGTTCATTTTTTAAAAATTCTTTTTTCTTTGTCTTTGATGCATTGGATTAATTTGAAAGCCTTGTTTTTGAGCTCTGAAATTCTTTCTTCTGCTTGTTTGATTCTATTGCTGAGACTTTCCAGTGCATTTTGCATTTCTCTAAGTGTGTCCTTGATTTCCAGAAGTTGTGATTGTTTTTATTTATGTTATCTATGTCATTGAAGATTTCTCCTTTCATATCCTTTATCATGTTTTTTATTTCTTTAATTTGGAGTTCACCTTTCTCTGGTGCCTCCTTGATTAGCTTAATAATTAACCTTCTGAAATCTTTTTCTGACAATTCAGAGATTTGATCTTGGTTTGGATCCATTGCTGGTGAGCTGGTGATCTTTTGGGGGTGTTAATCTACCTTGTTTTTTCATATTACCAGAATTGTTTTTCTGGTTCCTTCTCTTTTGGGTAGACTATGTCAGAGGGAAGATCTGAGACTCAAGGGCTGCTGTTCAGATTCTTTTGTCCCACAGGGTGCTCTCTTGATATGGTGTTCTCCCCCTTCCCCTAGGGATAGGGTTTCCTGAGAGCCAACCTGTGGTGATTGTTTTTGCTATTCTGGGTCTAGCCACCCAGCAGAGCTACTGGGCTCAGGGCTGCTACTGAGGAGTCTCTGCAAAGAGTCCTGTGATGTGATCCATCTTTAGGTCTTTCGGCTGTGAATACCAGCACCTGTTCTGGTGGAGGTAGCAGGGGAGTGAAGTGGGCCTTGGTCCTTGGGTCCTTGGTTGTATTTTTGTTTAGTGTACTGGTTTTGTGTTGGTTGACCTCCAGCCAGGAGGTGGCACTTTCAAAAGTGCATTACCTGTGGTACTATAGGGAGGATGCAAATTTGCCTTAGGGTCACCAGGTTAAGTATTCAGGTTTCTCAGGTGGTGGACAGGGCCATAGAGCTCTCAAGAGATTATGTCCTTTGTTTTCAGCAACCAGGGTGGGCAGAGAAAGACTACCAGGTCGGGGCAGGTATAGGCATGTCTGAGCTCAGACTCTCCTTGGGCAGGGCTTGCTGTGGCCACTGTGAGGGATGGGGGTGTGGTTCCCAGTCCAGTGGAGTTCTGTTTATAGAGGATTACGGCTGCATCTGCTGAGTCACACAGGTCACCAGGGAAGTGGGAGAAAGCTGGCAGTCATAGGCCTCTCCCTACTCCCATGCAGCCTGCAGTCCTAAAGGCCGGTCTCAATCCCACTGTGCTCCCCCAACAGCACTGAGTCTAGTAGAGGAGCCAGTGACCAGTGCTGAGAACTTGCCCTGGACCACCAGCCTCCCTGCTGAGAAAGCAAGCCAACTCACAGTGTTTTTGGCATCTCAGGAAGCCTGCAGTGGCAATCCAGTTCCTTCAAAGGGTCTCTGGATACTCTCAGCCTTCCTGGTAGTTCTTGGAGCAAATGTTCATGACGTATCTCCACACGCTCTTCCGTCTGTTCTAGCGGGAGCTGCAAGCTGGTCCTGCCACCTTATTTTTGAATATTTCTTCATAGGAACAGAATCTGGATCATGAGTAGAGTCAGTTTTGAAATAACTGTACTGGGATTCAACCTCCACGATGTATTTGTTCTAACATTTACTACTTCAACTTTTCTGCAATATGTCTAAAATTGACAGTGTTACTTTTGTTGATAAAATTAAAATTTCATTTTTTTTTGGTGGTGGTTTTAATATATTCAGCTGTTTTTACTGTGGGGAGAAAAGTGTTTTCCCCAGTGGTTTGTGGTTTTCTGACTTTTACTGTAAAATATGAAATCTCACAGGGGCTTCTGAATATTTGTCATTTGGTTTCTTAAATGTTGAGAAGTACTGAACTGAGTCACATGAAATAAAGAATTTTAATTTTCTCTTGTGGGTACTTAGTTTTAAATTTTCTTGCTAATTGTGATGGCTTCCTAGTATTTCTTGCTAAAATATCAAGCAAAATACATAGTAAGATTCATTTAACAGTAGTAGTTTTCATAATTTCAATATTTTTAGCTGGTTTTTCAAATGTATTTAACTTGGCATTTTTTTTTAACATTATAATGTGACTGAGGAAGCTGGGGAGCAGAATCACACCGACTTTTTTTTTTTGTTCCTGGTTATTTGCATTATCTATAATTCTATTTTTTTTTTTTTTTTTTGGGCTGGAATCTGTAAGGTACTTGTCTACCTTTTTATTGTTAATTTAGTTGAAACTAGATAATATAATTGGCACATCCATTTAACCAGGTGTACATGAACTGCTTTATGGCAAATATATACATATGTACGTGTATATATATATATGTGCAATATACTGAAATTTTACAGAAATTCATGGGATGTTCACTCTGGCTGTCCTGAGTCATGCCGCCCCTACTCTTTCTCCTGGATACCCACCAGTGCGCATTCTGCTAGGCAGGAGGGTGCATGTGTTCAGTGAAAAGACCAATTTCAGTTATTACCTTTTTGGTAAAAATAATTATAAAACATGTTCATATATATATATATATATTTTATCACACTCCAGTGTATTGCTTTGGAGAACTGTGGTCTAAAATAACAAAACACTTGCTTAAGAAGTAGAGGACAAGAAAGTGATTCTTTAGTGAAGGACTGATGGTCGAAAATCAGGAATGTAGAGCAGAGAAGGAAAATAAGCAGAGAAGTTGATGTTAAATTTGTAGAAAAGTAAGGAAAAATCTTAGAAGACTCCAAAAAGGAAGTGAAGCAGCAGCAGCAGCAGTAACGGCAAGAAAATTAGCGAGCCCGAGTGGTGGGGCGCCTGTAGTCAGCAACTACGCAGGAGGCTGAGGCGAGATGAAAAAGCAGACCGGAAGCCCGGGCTTGCAGTGAGCTGAGATCCGGCCACTGCCTCAGCCTGGAAGCGGACTCCGTCAAAAAAAAGAAAATGACTACAATCCAGGATTTCTACACAGCTTCTACTGTGTGGCTCAAAACTTGGAAAATAATTTTAGATGAATTATTGTCAACTTCTGCTATTCTTCCTCCAGTGTATATTCCTATGTTTCTACACTTAGGAAATCTGTCTAACCATCCTTTCAGCTTGATTAGAGCACTTGAATAACTGTCTCCAGGACCAAAAGATGGATTGAAAGATAGATGCAATAGCCTGGTGCACCTTCTCTTTGGTTTATGCCTCTGTGTACTGGGGCCTTAGGGTTTTCTCATCTGGCTTTATCCATCCATACTAATTTATCTGAGTGCTAGCAGAGTAGAATAAAGAAGCTGTAATGTAGATTAATAAAAAGAGTTAATGTACTTTGTGATCTGTTTCTTAAGATGATTACATTAATATAAGTACTATTTATGTGAAACAGACATTTCTAGTTTAGTTTTTCTTGCTATATACACAATTAAAAGAACAACACTACAGAAAATGCATTTGTCAAACACATATTTATAATTTAAAACTTTTGGTTTACTAAGATTAAAAGGGAATTACCTTAGTTTGATAAATAAGATTACCAAGAAACTAAAGCAAATATCATATTTAATAGAAGATTGAAAATTTCACCCTGAAATTGGGAGCAAGACAAAGATGTCCACCATGACCACTTTTATTAAATGTTGTATTGGAGGTCCTAGCCAGGACAATAAGTTAAGAAAAAGAAATAGATGCATTAAAGTAGAAAGAAAGAAATGAAACTACCCTTATTTTCAGATGACATGATTGTGAACCTAGAAAATTAAAAAGAATCAATGAACTATTAAAATGAATAAGCAGTTTAGCTAGGTCCCCAAGCACAAGGTCAATATAAAAAAATCAATTGCTATACAATTGATATAAAAAAATTGACTTGGTTTCTACCAATTATAAATTAGTAAAAAATTTAAAGATGATTTAATTTATAGTAGCATTCATAAAAATACTTAGGAATAAATCTAATGAACAAAACATATTGAAAATTAGGATGTTCATAGGACAGTATTTATAATAGAATGAATGAATTACGACTACTGTTAATGCAGTGTGGATGGATCTCATATCTGCTTCTGGTTATATATCGTACAAAACCAGGCAGCAAATTAATCTTTGATGTTAGCAGTCAGGGCAGTAATGGTTTTCGGGGAAGGGGATAATGTGTGGAAGGAGCACGAGGATTCTGGGTGTTGGCAATGTTCTTGCTTTTGAACTACAGGGTGTTTATGTGGGCCTGTCCAGTTTGTGAAAATTCATGTAGTTACACACTTATATACACTTTTTCTGTATCTACTACACATCAGTAAAAAGTTTTCTGAAAATGTCTGTTTATATATGCAGATAGTAGCTTACCATTGGTATATGTGTACCTTAGATTCAGATTGGATTGTTATTTGACACTACTGCATAATAGCAGTGTGACCATGCACACCCAGCCGAGGCACATGTCTGAACTACTTCCTCATTTCTAAAATGGGGATAATATTATGCTCGTTTAGCTACATTGAGAGTTAATATTGGTGTATAGATATCATTGAGAATATGCTTGTTTCTTTCCCTTTAGGGGACAATGTGTGTGTTTATGCATAAAAAGCAATAACTCTAGTGAATTTTAAATTACGACTCTTCATTAGATTGAAAATGATCTACCTGTAAATGAAATGTTATTTCTAAATATATGTTTACAGTTTATAGATCTAAGTGTAACTATATATTAATGTGGATATGTTTAGGTATAGTACAAAATTCACTGGAGATTTTTTATGACATTGTGCCTATGGATTTTTTTCCTGTCTGAAAGCTATTATATAAAATTAAACATATGATTAGTTGCATTTAGGTTGTTATAGATGATAGGTTGGGATCTAATAATGATTTTTCTCCCTTTGTAGCTTGTCATGTATAATCAGGTAAACAGACATTGATGGAAAATGAAATTCAAAATTATGCTCTACACTTCCATATTTGCATATGTCAGTCTGCAAGCCTAAGTCATATTATAGTCCAAAATAACAGAAATGGCTTTTATTTCCATTTCCTTAGTCATTCACATATTCATTTATTTAACTATTTGTTGAGAACTAATTCCAGCTGCTATTCTAGGGTCTGGTCACAATAATGTATAAAACAAACAAAGGCCTCTATCTTACGTTTTGGGAGAGGGAGACAGCAAATAACCTGTGTGGTAAAAGTATGTCAGATGTTGACACGAACAGTTAGCAGATAGGACATGGGAGGTGAGGGTTGTTGTAGGCAAGGTAATTGGGGAAGTCCTCTCTTTTTATGATGATATCTGAGCAGAGAAGTGAAGGAAGGGAGGGAGAGTCACGCCAATGTGTAGGGACAAGCGTTCTCTACCTGACCAACTCGATACTTGAGTCTTAATTCGAAATCAAATGACCCAAAAGAAAAATTTCTAATATTTCTCTCTTTCTATGGGGAGATTTTGTTGTTTTTGTTTTGTTTGCTTTGTTTTTGTGTATTTTGATTCAACCAAGATGGCCTTTTCTATTTCTAAAATCAAAGCATTGATTGAAATGACTGGTTCCAAATGTTGAAGTTCTAGAGTTAAACATTTCTAGTTCTCGCTCTTTTCAAGGTAACTGCTTATTATTAAAATATATTTACATACGTGAGTAAGATCCAGATTTTTTCAGAAAGAGAGAATATTGTTTTATATCATTTTAGGACATTGAAATTTCAGGTGTTAATCATCAGATTTCTTTTTTTAAAAGACAAAACATACTAAATGCTTATTACGTATGTGTTCTACTTTTAAGTTAAGTATAATCTGAAAAGATATAAAAGGACATCATTATTTAGTTTTTCAGCCAGTTCAGAACAGTGTTTTTAATATTTTTCAATATTCTGATCTACGTAAGTGATTTCTAAAAAATTTAGATATCCTTTGACATTAGCAGGAATTTTCCTCAGAGAAATTTAGAGTGTACAGGACCTTTAGACTCTTTTAATCTGATTTCTCCATGTTAGTGAGGAGTTCTGGAAGAAGGTAGGGTACCCTGCAGAGCTAGAGCTCACAGCTGGCATCTGCAGACTGAAATCTCTGTCTTCTTCTGTTTCCTAGGTAAACTTTAGGTCGTAGTGTGCCCATAGCATAAAGGAAGAACTGGTGTCATGCTTATTTGTATAAATAATACATGAAGTGTTTTAGACATCCTGAGTTTGTCAACAACTAAGTCTTGGTCTCTTGTTGAGTTTGTTGTTTGTCTTTGCACTCTTTGTAGCCATGACACTTCCACTGACAGCCCTTCTGGTCACCAGTTAGCCCTTAAGTGATGTCCAGCTTGCTGAGATAGTTTTGGTGCAGTAACTAGGTTTCTTGTGAGAGTTTTGAAATTAAATGTTGGTTTGCCGAGAAAAGCCTTACTTTCTTCTAGAAGACTGAGGTTCAAGTTAATTGACATCTACTCATAATTCTAACTTAGTCTTTTAGATATGGAGCATTCTTTTTTGCATTTGTGTGGGGCTATATGTTCTCTGACCTCCTTGTCAACCAGAGGATTGGTTACCATTCCAGTACCTTTTTGAATTTCTGTAATTATTGATAATCCAGTCTAAAGTGCATTTTTCCCCCTTAGACTAGTTTATCAATGGTTGTATTGCTGTGTCAAAGGCTATTGCATCTTTTTTCAACAGCAATTAATGGATAGTTGTACGTTTAACCAGGTCTGTTGAGATAATTTAAACAATAAAATGCACTAATTTGCTGAGTATATACTTGTGAAGCCACCACCATCATCAAGATGTGAAACATTTTTATCATCTCAGTTGCCTTGTGTCCCTTGAAGTGAATTTCCTTACCCCCTCCCACTTCCTGGGAACCACTAATTTTTTTATGCCTACATAGTTTTGCCTTTAGAAAAAAATGTTATATAAATGGAATCATACAATATGCAAACATTTGTGTCTGCCTTCTTTCACAATGCAAAATGCTTTTGAGATTCATTCATGTTGTCACATGTATCAATAGTATTTTTCTTTTGAATAGTATTCCACTGTATGACTATATTTCATTTTGTTTATTGATTTCCCAGCTGGTGGACATTTTTGAGTTGTTTCTATATATTGTTGTTGTGAATAAAGATAATGTGAACACTCACATATAGGTCTTTGTGTTTACGTCTGTTTTCATTATTCTTGAGCAAATACTTAGAGGTGAGATTGCTGGGTTATATGGTAAATGTGTTTTTAACTTTACAAGAAACTGTCTTTCTCTATTATTTAAAAGATAAAAGATAAGTGCTGACAAAGATGTAGAAAAAAGAGAACGCTTATACACTGTTAGTGGAAATGTAAATTAATACAACCATTGTGGAAAACAGTATAGTGATTCCTTAAAAATTTAAAAATTGAATTACCATATTATCCAGCAATTCTACTTCTGGAAATATATCCAACGGAAATGAAATTCATATGCCAAAAGATACATCTGCATTCCCATATTTATTCTAGCATTATTCACAGTAGCTAGGATATAGAATCAATTTAAATGTCCATCAATGGATGAATGAATAAAGAAAATATGGAATATGTACACAGTGGAATACTATTCAGCTTTTAAAAAGAAGGAAATCCTATCATTTGTAGCAACGTGGATGAAGCTGCAGGACACTCTGCTAAGTGAAGTAAGACAGGCACAGAAAGAGAAATACCACATGATCTCACTTACATGTGTAATCCAGAAAAGTCAAACTCATAGAGGCAAAGAGGAGAATGGTGGTTACCAGGTATTATGGTGGTTGGCAGGGTTTGGAGTGGGGAGGGGTGAGGTGCAGGAATTGGGATAATTGAGGACATATTAGTCAAAAGACACAAAGTTTCAGTGAGACAGAAGGAGTAAGTTCAAAGATCTGTTGTATAGCATGGTGACTATCATTAACAATAATGCATTGTATACTTGAAAGTTGCCAAGAGAGTAGATTGTAATTATTCTGGCCATAAAAATGTATGTGAGGTGATGGTTATGTGAATTAGCTTGATTTAATCATTCCATAATATATACATGTATCAAAGCATAAAAATATTGTACCTTATAAATAGATACATTTTTTGTTTGTCAATTTTAAACATTAATTTTTTTTTTTTTTTTTTTTTTGAGATGGAGTCTTGCTTGGTCACCCAGGCTGGAGTGCAGTGGTGCAATCTCAGCTCACTGCAAGCTCCGCCTCCTGGGTTCACGCCATTCTCCTGCCTCAGCCTCCCAAGTAGCTGGGACCACAGGTGCCTGCCACCATGCCTGGATAATGTTTTTTTGTATTTTTAGTAGAGACAGGGTTTCACCGTGTTAGCCAAGATGGTCTTGATCTCCTGACCTCATGAGCCGCCCATCTCGGCCTCCCAAAGTGATGGGATTACAGGTGTGAACCATCACACCCGGCCTAAACATTAATTTTTTAAAAACTGCCTGTTTTTCCAAACTGGCTGTGCCGTTTGACTTTCTCACCAGCGGTGTGTGAAGTCCAGTTGTTTCGCATTCTCACCAACACTTATGAATTGTCAATCTACTTAATTTTAACCATCCTAGTGGCTGTGTAGTAGTATCTCATTATGGTCTTAATTTGTATCGCCCTGAGGTCTATTGATGTTGAGCTGTGCTAATTAGCCAGTTAGTAACTGTAGACCTTAAAGCAATGTATAAACCTTTCAAATTACTGGAGAACACAAAAACAATGAAGGCCTACTGGAGAAACAAAAATAAAGACATGTAAAAAATCCACGAAAACCCAGAAATCATACAAGATCACATTTATAATAAAAATTTGCCATCACACATAGTAAGAGGAGTAAAAAGTACAGATGCATAAAATGAGGGGTTGTTATGGTCAGAATTGTTAATGAGATGACCGGCTTGAGCCTACGCTCTCTGCTGGCCCGGAGTTCCAGGGTTTGGAGATTGCAGGGTTCAACTGTAATCTCCAAATCATTCCAGAACTGGCTTTGCTTGGTACCATCTCTTGGCCTCTTTGGGATCCAGTGAATGTATAAATGAGGTTGCTGTGTCTCTGGGATAGCCACCAGCATTTCTGGGAATTCCCAACTTGGCTTTGATCCAGGGAATTGGGCCAGAAGGCTACCAGGGATTTGAGGACTCTCACTCTGCTGCTCTGACTCCTGAAGAAGGGTTGCCTACCACTAATCAGGTGGGCCTCTCCTTGCCCTCTCTACCCCTCCTCCCTTTCATCATCACAGAAAGCAAAAACTAACTTAAGCACTCCTATCCTGGCCCCACTTTAGACCAATGAAATAAAGATTTTTTGTGTAGTGGGATCCTGACATTGATAGTTTTTAAATATCAGGGTTTTCAGCTGTTGAGAACCAATGCCTTAAATGATTTCAGTAGGAAGAAAAACAAGATAAGATGAAAATTAATGAGCTAGCCTTGCAATTTAGGAAGCTAGAAAGAGGAGAAAAAAAAACCTGAAGGAAGTAGAAGGAAGAAAATAATAAAAAAGCAGAAATTAATGAAGCTGAAAGTTCATTAATACAGTTGGGAAGATCCACAAAACCAACTGATAGATCTTTGAAATGACTGATAAAACGGAAAAAACTCAAGAAAGCCTTAAGAGAAAAAGCAGAGAAGGTACAAATAAACAGTATTAAGAATGAAAAAGAGAAACTAATACTGCTAGAGCAGTGACTGGAGAAAGAATAAAGGAATACTCTGGAAATATTATGTCAGTAAATTTGAAAACATAGAAAAATGAAGAAACTTAGAAAAATATAGCTTAAGCAAACTTTATTCAAGAAGTAGAAAGTCTGAATTGTTTTATAACTAAGGTGAATATAATTCATTCAAACCTAGACACTATTAAATGTCACTAATCAAAACTCTTATATTAAAGAAGGACTTTTATGCAGAAAGTTTCTAGCCACAGACAACCTCATTTTTAACCCCAATGTGCCATATGCATGTTATCTTTTCGCTGCGGGGATGTTCCATTTTGTTCAACTTAAAGTTGGCAGGCCTTTGTGTAATTGATACATTAATTCAAATTTTACTACATTAATTTATTTGCCAGTTAAAGTCAAAAGTAAAATTGGACAAAAAAAATCTTTAACTAATTTATGTAGAATTGAAGGTTTAATCTCCCATCCTTTTCATGTTGCAGTGGGTTATACCCAGGCTATCAGCTCGCCACATATTTTGTGCCAATCAATAAAAATTTGCCCAAGGTGCTCTGCCCTCAACACTCTACACTTAGGAAAGAAGCTGCCACTTTGCCAGGAGATATTGGGATTCTATCATATTTTGGAGGTTTTGCAAATATTTAATCCATACTTTTCTGTTCAATATAGTCAACTCTTGATTGCCCAGGGGAGATCAAAAGCAAGAAAGACACTCTTTTCTTCTACAGACGTGTACAGACATGTACTACTGCACTCAGCCGCACTCATTTCAACAGAGCTAAAGAAGCTCTGTTGTCTATTGGGGTTCTCCATGAGCTTTTTCTAGCAAAAGAGTTTCCATCAATTAAAAAACTTTCGAAAACCAATATTCTAGAGTTCCTAGCTCAATAAAAATATTGGCAAGGGAATGAACGAATGAAGTGGATCTGTGGTTCTTGTTTGTTCTCTATAGATTTGTCTTTTCTAGACATTTCATTTAAATGGAATAATATAATGGTTAGTTGTTTGCATCTGGCTTTTTTTCACTTACCACAGCATTTTTGAGGTTTGTCCATTTGTAGCATATCAGTATTTTAAAAGTTCCTCTTTATTGAAGAATAGTATTATATTGTATTTTAATACGTGTTTTTTTCTTTTCCTTCAATTTTGCTAGGAATTTTATCAGTTATATTAATCTTTAAAAGAAATTCTCTAATGTTTGTCTGTGTTCTATTTCATTGATTTCTGTTCTTAACTTTATTAATTCATTTCTTCTATTTACTTTGAGTTTAATTGGTTCTTTTTCCCTGGATTCCTAAGGTGAGAATTTATAGAATTGGTTTTAAAACTTTCTTCATTTCCAGTATTTAAGCTACACAACTCTTTTTAAGCTCTATTGTATTTTCATTATCATTCATTTTGAAATATTTTCTAATTTCCCTTGCGATTTTTTTTCTTTGACCCATGACTGTTTTAGAAGCATGTTCCTTAATTTCCAAACATTTGGGGATTTTATAGATACTTTATTGTTATTGATTTCTAATTTATTTACAGTTATGTTGAATGAACACACTCAAAAATTTCAGTTTTTTGAAAATTCCTAAACTTATTATTTTGACCTGGCATGTAGTTTCTCTTAGAGAAGATTTCATGTCTACTTGGAAAGAGTGTGTATTCTGGAATTGTAGCTATAGGAGTCTATAAAAATTATTGACATCAAGATATTTGAAAATGCTGTTCAGATTTTCTATAGCTGATTTTCTATATGCTTTTTTTTCAATGTTTCTGTCACTGAGAGAGAAGCGTTAAAATGTCCAGTTATGATGGGTTTTTTCTATCTAATTAGTTATATCAGTTGTTACATATTATTTTTTTAGAGATGGAGTCTATGTTGCCCAGGCTGAAGTGCAGTGGGTATTTATAGGCATAATTATAGCACACTACAGTCTTGAACTCCTGACCTCAAGCAGTCCTCCACCTCAGCCTCTTGAGTAGCTGAGTCTACAGACGTGTACTACTGCACTCAGCTGCTTTATGTATTTTGAAGCTCTGTTACTGAGTGCCCTTATATTTAAGATTGTTAGGTGTTCTTGATGACTTGACCCTTATATCATCAATCTGGAATGTCCTTATTTATTTCTGGTACAGTATATTTGCTTTTCAGAAAATTGACTTTTAACTTGCGTAGGTGTGGTAATATTTATAATTTTCCTATTTGGGGTTTTCTGAGCTCCCTGAATTTGCAAGTATACATTTTGTTTTGCCAAATTTGGCAAACTATGAGCTATTATTTCTTAAAAATATTTTTTCTCCCATTCTTGCTTTTTCCTATGGAGCCCCAATTATTATGTATATAGATATATGTATATTATATGTATTAGTCTGTTTGGTGTCGTTCAGCAGATTAAATCTCTATTTTTTAAAAAAATCAAATCTTTTTTTCTCTCTTCTTCAAGTTGTGCAATTTCTATAGATCTATCTTCAGGTTTACTGACCTTTTCTCCTGCTATTCTAGTCTGCTCTTCTTCATCCTAACAAGTGAATGCTTCATTTCAGATAATGTATGTTTTCATTTCAAAATTTCCGTTTGGTTTATGTTTTTTATTTCCTAAAGAGTTCTGATCTGTTAATTCATTATAACCATATTTTCTTTTTATGTCTTTCAACATATTATCATTAGCTGCTTTAAAACCTGTGTCATCTTAGTGTCTCTTTCTATTTAATATATTTTCTTGGTTATGGGTTACATTTCCCAGCTTCTTTGCATGCATACTAATTTTTGATTGCATGGTGGCAGTTCTGGAGGCTGTATTGTGAATCTGAATTTTGTTGTCTTCCTTTAGAGAAGGTTGAGTGTTTTTCTGGGTGTTACTTAATTTACTGGTGCTTCAGCTAGATTTATTCAAGGCTTAATTTTAGTTTCTCTAATCGTGGGTCTATTAGTAAGGTGTTGCTTTTCTTAGATCTCAGTTGAATACCTAGAGTGTTTAGCGAGATCTTTTCTCTCTGGATTGTCAGAACTCCTTGACTGCCAGATCTGTGCAATCTTAAGTATCTCTATTCAACTCATAGCTTGCAGGTGGCTGTTCTCTATCATACTTCCTAGAGTTTCATCCTAAAGCTGAAGACTTTAGGGCAGCACAATGCAGATTTCTGATGTCCTTTCTGAGCAGCTCCACTTTCTTCATTACTCTCCCAGGAAAACTCTAGCTCCCTCAGCAAACTCTAACTCTAAGCTCTTACTTCTCTTCAGCAAAGTAAGATACCACCCTGTACTTGGACCCTGTTACCGTGTACCTTAGTCTAGAAAATTCCTCCAGACAAAATACCGGGGTGGTTATGGGGCTCATTCATTGTGTTTTTCCTCTCTCAGGAGTCAGAGTCTTATATTGCTTTTTGTCTAACATTTGAAAAACAGTTGCCTCGTGTATTTTGTCTAGGCTTAACATTTATGATAGGACTAGTTTGGTACTAGTTGTACCATAATTGTATATCAGTCTTCCTCATTGTGTTTTTAATTTGAAGTTTACTTATGATGAGCATTTATTCATTTATTTAAGAGTGATTTATATTTCCTTCTCTTTGTTCATTCTACTCTTTTTAGTGTTTTCTTATTGGTTTGTCAGTATTTTTTACAAATACGTGAAATTATCCTCTTTTTCTCTTTTTGATATGTTTACAAGTTTGATGTTTTACAAATGTTTACTACTTTATTGTTTGACTTTTGATTTTGTTAATGTTGTATTTTACTACAGAAATATGATGTTTTATTAAGTATGACTTATAACTCTTTTATGGCTTCTGGCTTTTGTGTTGTATTATGGATGCTTTCTCAACTCAAAGTTTTAAAAGTTCTCTTTTTTCCTATTAATGTTATGGATTCAGTTTGATTATTAAATCATTGGGCCACCTGGAATGTATTGTGTTATAAGTTGTGGGAGTAGGATTTATTTTGTGGCTACTCAGTGGTACTGATGCTGTTAACTGAATATTTCATCTTTTCTCCACTGATCTGAAATGCCATATTTTTGTACTTAATTTCTATATATTTTTGTGTAGATTTTAGGCTTCTTTTTCCCTGTCATTTGTCCACTTATGTGCCAGTGCTAAATATTTAGATATTGGTCGTGGTCGCTTTTGCTTCCAGTTACTTTACCTTCTTTGGCAGTTTTCTTACTATTTTATTTTATTTTTTCCAAAACAACTTTGTAATTAGTTTCTACAGATTGTTTTGTTTTTTTTTTTTTTTTTTTGAGACGGAGTCTCGCTCTGTCGCCCAGGCTGGATTGCAGTGGCCCGATCTCGGCTCACTGCAAGCTCCGCCTCCCGGGTTCAAGCCATTCTCCTGCCTCAGCCTCCGGAGTAGCTGGGACTACAGGCGCCCGCCACCACGCCCGGCTAGTTTTTTGTATCTTTTAGTAGAGACGGGGTTTCATCGTGTTAGCCAGGATGGTCTCGATCGCCTGACCTCGTGATCCGCCCGTCTCGGCCTCCCAAAGTGCTGGGATTACAGGCTTGAGCCACCGCGCCCGACCAGTTTCTACAGATTGAAAAACATGTTAACTACTTATTTTATGGTGTTACTTTGAATTAATAGATTAATTTAGGAAGAATTGACATGTTTTAGGAATTGAGCTTTCCTATTCAAAAATATGGTATGGCTCTTTATTTGTTTAAGTCTGCCTGCCTCTGTGTCCCTCAATAGTGTTTTAAGTATCTCTTCACGTAGACCTTGTACAGTTCTTGTTAAATGTATTCTCAGTGATTTCATCTTTTCCTTGCTATTGTAAATGGGATCTTCTATTCCATATTTTATGGTTATTACTCTCTTTCACAGCTTTTTTTTTCTTTTTGCAACAAATTCGGTGATTTTTGTGACTTGCACCTAAATACTGTTCCATCTTTGTCTGTTTTCATTACACAGACATTTATTGAGCATTGATTGGTATCAGCTACTGAGAGGGTTTCTGGGTATAATGATTCAGAAGATGTAGTCCATGTCCTTAAGCACCAGTAGTCTTATATTATAGTCTCTCTTATCCCAGTTAATTTACTTGTTGATTGATTCATTCAAAAAGTATTCAGTGAATACCTTTAATATTCCCAAACCATGGTAGACATTGTAGAAAACTCTCAAGAAGCACCTTGCTCAGTTCAAATGTACGTTCAATATTTTTAAAATGTGTTTTGCCTTCCATTAGAGTTCCATTCTTTGAGGAGCTTGCAGTCTAGTTGGGGAAAAACATTTTATGCTAAAGGATAAAAAGAAGTATGTAACAGTATTGCAAAAATGAATGGTATGAACAGAAGCACTCAAAGAAGAAAATAGTGAGTGGAGCAATGTGTACCTTGAAGGAAACAGAGACTGTAGGTAATATAAGAAAGCAAGACCACTTCAGCTGAAAAGAGCAGTGGCAACAGAGCACAGAGGCAGGAGTGAATGATGAGACCACAGTCAGCTATGAACACATTCTGGCTGGAAGTGTGGGTCTGTGCTGAAGCTGGAGTGTGGAGGGACTTGAGTGCTGGGCTGGACTCAGACTGGGTCAGATAAGTGATAGCATGGTGCTCAGGCCCCCTTGTCAGTGGAGGAACATTACGTCAATGATGTTAAGCATGATTTGGCTGCCCCAATCGTGTGATGGAGATCAGAGGCAGAGAGAACTGTTAGAAAGCTGAACCAGTTACATATGTAGTGATAAACATCAGAACTGGAACAGGAAAGGAACTGTAACATATGGAATCATTTCAGAGACACAGCAAAAGGGGCACAGTCAGAACTGAGCAACAGCTATGGGTTGAGTGAGTGAAGATATCATTGCCACCAAGTTTTCAAATCATAGGGACAGAAAAGGTCATCATGCCTTTTGACTATTCCTAAAGATGTCAGTTTGGGAGTCCTGTCCTCTGATTCAGGTAAATATAGTTGGGAAAGAATTCCTATGTGAGAATAATCCTAGTCATACCCTGTGTGTATTAATAGTAATGTTTTAGGCTTTGTAATGTATAAAATCTAGTAACTAGAGTTTGACTAGCCAAGTCTGGTAGGAGGTGACATCTGAGGGGCAGTTTACCTGGAGTGGGATGATTTGAGTCCACAGGAGAACTCGTATTTACTAGATGTTAGAGTGTGTTCGTGCTGACTTCCTTGAAAAAATTGCAAAGTTAGCTACATTTCCTATACAGGAAAGGACTTTGCAGATAGTGCCTGGACAGATGAAGCTTAGGGAAAAAGCGTCTAATGCTACCGAGGTGGGGGTCATGAGGAGAAAAGATTGTGTCAGGGTGGGGGAGGGTGTTGCTTTGACTCATTGCACTGTTAGTAGGATTTGGCTTCCTTACTTGAGGATTGTGAGGCACGGGGCCAAGCAAGAGAATGAAAGCATGAGTTAGGTCACACCCTGCCCTCTAGTGAATACTTTCAGTCTTCTGAGGACCTCATTACCATCCCACTCTACCTGATAAAGAATTCTATTACAAGTCAGCTAGTAATGAGGAACTGGAAACCCAGCAGGGCAGTGAGAAATAAGCCAGTGCAGAGAATAGATGATCTTATGCTGAAGTGTTTGTCAGTAAAGTATCTTCTGAAAATTCTAATCATAACTCTAATGAGAAAAATAGAAAACATGCATATGTTGTCAGTAAAAGAAGGATAGAATGGCATTTTCAGGGAGCACTGGTTGAAGCTTTCCTTAGGAATTGAGAAATTGGCATATTTGAGAAAAGAGAGATGAAAGGGAAAGTTGAAGGAAACTTACATGAAAGTGGATAAACTGAGGGTCAGGGGATGGGGGTTTGGAGAAGGCAGAAGGGGCTGAGACAGAGTCTCAGCAGGAGGGGTGCTCACCAAGAGGGGCTCCTGAGAAGGAAGGAGTCCCTCTTACTCCGAGACCTGCAGAAAGGATGGCTGGAATGTGTCATTTTCTCAGCTCTATTTTTTATATCCTTGATTTTCACATCATGCCCCTGTGCCAAAGTCATCCCATTTAGGCAAGCAAAGCCAGCACTTTAATTTCCCACAAGTGGCCAAGTGGTACTTTTCTCGGTATCAAGCTTTCTCATAGCTAAGACACTTGAAACTTTCTTCAAAGTGGAACAAACCTTATAAAAGTGTCAGAATGTAGCAAGAGTTTCACTTGGTGTTACAGAGGTAGAAACTGAACCCTGTATAGAAGCCTTACTCACTGTTAGCAAATTGGTAAGTTTCAGGCCACAATTTAAAATGCTTGAAGTACTGTCAATCCTTCTTCTTTTTCTTTGCAAGATGTTAAATGTCTGTATCTTTTCCAGTCACAAAAGTAATGCATATTCACGATAAAAATTCAACTAATGCAGAAACGTATGAAGTTAAAAGTAAACTCATTCTCAGAGATGATCTGGGTTATGTGTGTGTGTACAGCTTACCAAGCACAACTAGGTAATGAGGAAGAATCCAGGTCTGGAGTTGGCTTGTCTGGGTTCATGCCTCATTTCCAACTCTCTGGATGGTTTCCACTTTCTCCTCTGCAGAGTGATGGGAATAATAACTGAGAGGCCGTAAATGATGAGATAACGTGTGTAAACATACTGTATGTAAAAAATCGCAATGCTTGAAAAATAGGAAATATTCAAATAATAAGTTACTCTCAAATATCTATAATATATATGCTAGAAACTAAAATTGTATTATTCTCTATGTATTGTTCTCTAACTTGGTCGTCCATATTTTATGTCATAGATGTAATTCTATACCTTGCATGCAGTTCTACTTCATCTTTTGTAATGGTTTCCAATCTCCTTATTTCCTTCCCCTTCCAAGTAGTCATCTTTGTTAGGCTGAGCACTCTTCATAGAATCATTGATCATTTGTATTTCTTTGGTAAATAGCTGTCCCTTATTCTTTGCTCATGAGTAACTGGGGTATTTGTCTTTTTCTTAGTGATTTGTAAGAATCACTAGCAAAAGAATTTTTATATTAGGGATATTTACACATGTTATATAACTTTTGTTAAAAATATATGTTAACTTTATTGAGTCTTTTGTCATGTAGCAATTAGAAACTTTTTTATTGTCAGACGTATCAATGTTTTCTGTTATGCCATCTGATAACCTTTACCACCTGAGAGATTGTTTTTATATTTAGAGACTTATTCTGGCTGGGATTTGTTTTTGAATGATATGAAGTATAGAAATTTAGCCTTAATTTTGTTAATGATTAGGCAGTTATGCCATAATTACTTACTCCTCATAGAATTTGAAACCCCTGCTTATGCAAGAATTCATATATCCATACACCAAATTCCTATTATCTACATCTAGACTCTCTGTTTTGTCCCATTGGTATAGCTCTTAATTCCTGTATTTGAATCAGAATATTTTAATTATTATAGTATTGGAACATATTTTGATATTTGATAGGGCAAGTACTTAATTCTCTTTTTACACAAATATCCCATTGTTCTTATGCATTTATCTTTTCAAATGAACTTTAAAACATAACTTTGTTATGTTCCTCAAAAATCTCAATAAGATTTTGATCACCAGTATTAATTATATGCCAATTTGGATTTTATCTTCACAGATATTTTTAATTGAAGGTCTTATACCTTTCCATTTATTCAGTTTTTCTTTTATATCTTTACATAATGTGTTGTATTATTCTTTACATAGGTCTCACATTTCTGATCAAATTGATTCCTAAGAAATAGCTTAAGTTGTAGTTTAGTTATGAAGAGATTTTTAAGTTATTTATTTTTTCTGGATATTGTTGATATTAAAGGAAACTTTTCATACTGATTAGTAAGAATTTCTTTTCATTTCTCCTGGGTTCTCAATCACATTATCTATAATTGATGATACTTTTAGCTATTTGTTTTTGGTATTGTCAGCTTATTTCCTTTCTTTATTGCTTTGGCTAGATTACCTTACCAAATCTGAGTAAAAATTGGGAGAGTAGGCATCCTCATTTCCTGAATTTAATGGATATGCTTCTAGTGTTTCCCTTGAGATTGTGTATACAAATGATCAATGGCCAGATCATATATGAAAATAGAACCCTGATACACAACCTCTGCAGCAATTAGTCCAGAAGGCCAAACCACAACCTCTGCAGAAATTGGCCCAAATTGGTCAGTACTTGGTCAATAACTACTAGCTTCTCTGATTTTTGCCCATACTTCCAACTCAGGACCAATTATAGAAAGACAAAAATGCTCCCCAAACCAATAGCACAAGTTGCCCCACTTCTAGTTAGGCCACCTACCTCCATGCTTCCTCTCCATGCCAACAACATCCATTCAGTGCATACCTGACACCTTTCAGTCTTTTCATGATAAAACTCTCCCACTCCCTTGCCTGCCTTTGAGTCTTCGTCAAATGTAAATGATGGTCAACTCTCTTGCCATAACAAGCTCTGAGTAGCCTCTGCTTGTTCTCATTTGGGTGACCTTTGTTTATTTCTGCACACTTTAATGTTCATTAATGGGTTTTCTAATGACTCACAGGCAACAAATTTCTAGAATGAAGCCTTCTTTGCTCATGTTATAATGTCAGTTATTCCGCATATGTTTCTTGAATACCTACTATGAGCCAGGGGCTGTGCAAGGCTAGGTGATATCATAATAAATAACCCAATTACTGCAATTATTTTTTAGCCTTTTTAAAAAATTTTATTTGTTTATTTATTTTTATTATACTTTAAGTTCTAGGGTACATGTGCACAATGTACAGGTTTGTTACATATGTATACATGTGCCATGTTGGTGTGCTGCACATATTAACTCGTCATTTACATTAGGTATATCTCCTAATGCCATCCCTCCCCCCACCCCCTCCCCAGAACAGGCCCTGGTGTGTGATGTTCCCCTTCCTGTGTCCAAGTGATCTCATTGTTCAGTTCCCACCTATGAGTGAGAACATGTGGTGTTTGGTTTTCTGTTCTTGCGAAAGTTTGCTGAGAATGATGGTTTCCAGCTGCACCCATGTCCCTACAAAGGACACGAACTCATCATTTTTTATGGCTGCATAGTATTCTATGGTGTATATGTGCCACATTTTCTTAATCCAATCTGTCACTGATGGACATTTGGGTTGATTCCAAGTCTTTGCTATTGTGAATAGTGCCACGATAAACATATGTGTGCATGTGTCTTTATAGCAGCATGATTTATAATCCTTTGGGTATATACCCAGTAATGGGATGGCTGGGTCAAATGGTATTTCTAGTTCTAGATCCTTGAGGAATCGCCACACTGTTTTCCACAATGGTTGAACTGGTTTACCGTCCCACCAACAGTGTAAAAGTGTTCCTATTTCTCCACATCCTCTCCAGCACCTATTTTTTAGCCCTTTACATTCCTGCCCCTGTGGAATTTATGACCTAATAGGAAAACAGATATTTATGAGATAAATGCACTTGCTTTATTGTGGGGTAAAGGGAAAAAAGCTCCAGGAAACTGGAAAGGAATATTCAGGGAGGAAACCCAGAAGAGTGAAGTGTCCAGCAAACTAAGGAACGGCAGTTTCCAAAAGGTCAGATACGTTTAGAGCCATCTGGAGATGAAGTGCAAGGAGATAAAGAATGAATATTATGTTCTTTTGCCTTTAGCCACGTTTCCTTATTTATTTTCCTTTATGGCTATTTCTGCCAGCTTCATTTTTTACATTCATATTTAAGTGAGCATTTAGAAGTCCCCTTATAACTTGAATTGATTTCAGTGTGACTTCAAATTTTTTAGAGATTTGATATGTAAAAGCTGCATATCAATTCATCTTAATATTTTTTTTCTCCACCAGAAACCTGAAAATGAAATGCACTCCCTGCTGATTGTTGTCATTTACTTGACAGCACTGGTGTTGAATATCGAATACTGCTCTGCACCTCCTGCAACATCAGCTAGAATGGACTCACTCTGAGTGGCAGCTGTTAATTAACTATTGCAGAAAGATGCCACTGATGTAAAAGATTGTCATGGGATAATAGACACCCTGCTGTATACAAATGCTAAAATAACTTCTGCAAAATAAGATTTTAACAAAGCAGATTTATTTTCAAGGTAGAATTTCTTGCTGCCATAACAATTTTCTGTCTCTTCTTCTTTATTTATTTTTTAGCCTTTTATATTTCTGTAGTTGGGGGAGAGATTCAAATTGCCATGGGAAGCATTCCCCCTTTCCTTTCTTATGCTTTTCTGTTCCCAATTACACCTTTTTAAACACATCTGGGTCTTGTTGGTTTTTGTTTGTTGCATTCACACTTTAAACTTGCTAGACGATCTTATTTTCTTCCTTTTCCCCTTTTCTGTCATTTTAGTTACAGGAAAGCAGGCTTGCAAAATGGGTAATAGCACAGACCATTGGGAAAGTTGCCTAACCTCCTGAGTCTCAGTTTCGTCATCTGTGAAATGGAGTTGTTGAGGGGATATGCATTAGCTATGGTAAAGCACTTAGAATAGTACCTGGCACATGGAAAGAACCATGGAGGTATTTGCTGTTATTACCTTTTCTTTACACTAGGTTATTCCAATGTCTGATTTTTAGCTTTAAAATATTGACTTATAAATGATAGTTACAGTTTGTTATCATACATCTTTACTGAAAATTTATGGAAATAATTTTATGTAGAGTGTTAACAGGTTTAGAGATAAATAATATTCATTTACCACAATGTGACTCATAAAGTATCAGCTGAAAGAAACCTCAGATATCACATGGTGCTCGTTCTCCATTTTCAAATGAGGAAATTAAGGCTATGTAAAAAGGTCACTCAGGCTGGGCGCGGTGGCTCATGCCTGTAATTCCAGCACTTTGGGAGTCCGAGGCAGGCGGATCACAAGGTCAGGAGATGGAGACCATCCTGGCTAACACGGTGAAACCCCGTCTCTACTAAAAATACAAAAAATTAGCCGGGCGTGGTGGCGGGCCCCTGTAGTCCCAGCTACTCGGGAGGCTGAGGCAGGAGAATGACTTGAACCTGAGAGGCGGAGCTTGCAGTGAGCCGAGATTGCGCCACTGCACTCCAGCCTGGGCGACAGAGCGAGACTTCATCTCAAAAAAAAGTCACTCAGGTGTAGTAGTGCTGAGACCAGGATGTACGTGTCCAGGCGCCCAGTCCAGGGGGTTTTCTCTGTTATAATTTAAACAATATAGTTTTCATCCCATTTTGACAGAGCAAAAATGTGCCGATTTATAAAATTTTTCCCACAAAACAATGTACTAAATATAGGGTGTCTCCAAAATTTATTTGATAAATTTATTTGATAAATATTGGAGACACCCTATGTTTATTGATATTATCAATATCACATTGGGTTCTGTAGGTTCCTGGTCCATCACCTGATGCTGACTCAGCAGTGCATCTCATTACTAGGAACAGTGGCTGAAAACTTCTTGGTAAAGACAATGGACCAGGCTAAAGAAATTACGTTTGCTCCTTCCTCATATTAGTTTCCTTTTGACATAGTAGAAAAGCCACAAGCTTCTGCAGGTCAGAAGTCCAAAGTCAAGGTATTGTCGGGACATCATTCCTTCTGGGGGCTTCTGTTTCCTTGCCTTGAAAAACCAAGCTGAATAGCCTCAGAGGCCCCCTGCATTCTTTGGCTCCTGGTCCCTTCCTTGCATCACTTCAACTTCTTGCTTGTATCATACGTCTCCTAGTATTCAGCCTGGTTGCCTGCCTCCCTTTGATGAGGATCCTTGTGATTATAATGGGCACACTTGGATATTACAGGAAAATCCCCCACCTCGAGATTCTTAGCTTAATCACATTTGCGAAGTCCCTTTTGCCATGTAAGATTATATTCACAGGGTCCAGGGATTAGGATGTGGATGTCTTTGGGTGGGGTGGGGGAGCATTATTCAGCTTTCCAGATTCTCAAAACATCATTTAAATGAGAATTGAGTCTTTGAAACTATTAATTCCAGGGAAAACAGAAAGTTTCCCAGGAAAGGATAATTATTATATTCTACATTATTTACTTGGGAATAGTGTTTGTACAATCACAGCAATGTAATCACTGAATATCAATCTGAGCAAAAGTAAGAGATAACCAAATGGGGGTGTGGGGGTGGAAACAGTATGCATATGAGGTGGGGATGCGGAAAGAGAGCTCTGTCTTCATATTCCATGGTAGGAAGTCAGTAGATAATGCTTAAAACTCAAAAAATCTGGAAGCAGCAGAGCAAATGTGTTATTTAAAGAGATGGAGGTAAATAAAATAAGTAAAATAAGTGAAACTTCACATGTTCTCACTTATTTGTGGGAGCTAAAAATTAAAACAGTTGAAATCATGGAGATATGGTGGAATGATCTTATTCCCAGAGACTGGGAAGGGTAGTGGGAGGTAGGGCTAAAGTGGGGATGGTTAACAGGTACAAAAAAAGAGAAGGAATGAATAAGATCTGGTATTTGCTAGCACAACAGAGTGACTATAGTCAATACTAATTTAACTGTATATTTTAAAATAACTAAGAATATAATTAGATTAGTTGTAACACAGAGGATAAATGCTTGAGGTGATGGCTACACCATTTACCCTGATGTGATTATTACACATCAGATGCCTGTACCAAAATATCTCATGTAACTTACAAATATATACACCTTACACCTATTATGTACCCACAAAAATTAAAAAATTAAAAAATCTGAACAACAGAATAAACTATGTAAAGCTCTCTGTGAACTAAAATTTTTTAAAAAAGGAATTGAAAGTACTTCTCTGCAGAGAGAGGAAGGTAACCGGGACTGCTGTAAGACTTCTGACTCTGAACAGACAGATTGAAAGAAAGGGAAAAGGGAGGGAAAATGTATGGGGTCAAGAAAGTAACTTGAATTTTGACAACTGGAGACTGCTAATCTAGAAGATTTAAAAAACAAAACAACTTCCAGTCATTGTGTTGCTTAGGACTCTTATCTGCTCATATTAGAAACTTAACTCACCATAGCCAAGTGAAAAGGAGACTGGCTTCATTTAGGCAAGAACTATTTTTATATCCCAGGTACATCTGGAACTGAGGGCCTAAACTTGACCCCTGAAGCCCCTTGCCCCCCAGGTTTCTCCTCTCTGGCCATAGCTTTCTTTTTTATATTGTTGTAACCCAGCTTCTGGCTCCCCTGTCCTTGAAATAAGACACCATCACTGCCACTCCCAGTTTTCAAATGTTAAAATGTGTTTCTCAGAAGGATGCCATTTTCTCCTTCCTTGCCCCTTTTCTAAAGTGCCAAGGGAAGGAAACAGCTGGCTGTGGCCTGGGAGCCAGTGCCCTTGTGCAGACTGGCTGCTGCACAGTAACTGGATGGTACCTGTGTTACTGGAAAGGGGTCCTGATCCAGCCCCCAAAAGAGGGTTCTTGGATCTCATGCAAAAAAGAATTCGGGATGAGTCCACAGTGCAAAGTGAAAACAAATTTATTAAGTAAAGTAGCGAAATAATAGCTACTCCATAGACAGAGTAGGACATTCCCAAAAGAAAGCGGAGGAACACACCCACCCTAGGTACAATGCTTGTTTATATACAGCATAACAACAACAACAAAATCATAGGATCATGTGCTCTACTACAAGGGTTTGTGATAAAAAAGGATTAATTTTCTTAATTACTGTATTTTGCAAAAATCAATATTTAAAGCAAAATTAGGAATTCTTTTGTTTTCAAGACATTGGGATATCAGGACATTCCTGGGTCTAGGTCTGTTTAGTAAATGTTACTAATCTGTTCCCTTAACCGTAAAGATCTAGAGGCTAAGGATGCCTAAGTTGCTGGGAATGCAGCCCAGTAGATTTCAGCCTTATCTTACCCTATTCAAGACGGAGTCAGTCTGGTTCAAACACCTCTGACACCTGAACTTCACTGTTTCTCTGCCTAGGCATTGTTAATAATATTAAGGGTTTGTATTTTTACAACAGGACACTGCAGTTTAAATTAACACGATGAGTTATATGTTTAAAATGTGGTAATATGTCTCTTGTACATAGCTGACCCCTGAACAACGTGGGGGTTAGGTGTGCCAGCCCCCAACATGGTAAAAAGCCTCCATGTAACTTTTGACCACCCAAAAACCTAACTACTAATAGCCTACTGTTGACTGGAAGCCTTACTGATAATGTAAAACTGTTTATTAACATACATTTTGTATGTTTTATGTATTATACACTGATACGGTTTGGCTGTGTCCCTACCCACATCTCATCTTGAACTGTAGCTCCCATAATCCCCACATGTCGTGGGAGGGACCTGGTGGAAGGTAATTGAATCATGGGGGCAGTTATTTCCAGACTGTTCTCACGATAGTCAGTTCTCATGAGATCTGATGGCTTTATAAGAGGCCTTACCCCGTTCACTCTGCACTTCTCCTTGCTGCTGCCATGTGAAGAAGGACGTGTTTGCTTCCCCTTCCACCATGATTGACCGTTTCCTGAGGCCTCCCCGGCCCTGTAGAACTAGAGTGAATTAAACCTCTTTCCTTTATAAATTACCCAGTCTTGGGTATGTCTTTATTAGCAGTGTGAGAATGGACTAATACATACACTATATTCTTACAATAAAACTAGAGAATACAATAAAGTTAGAGAAAAAATATTATTAAGAAAATCATAAGGAAGAAAAGATATATTCGTTAAGTAGAAGTGGATCACGGTAAAGGTCTTCATTTTTATTTTCACATTGAGTAGACTGAGGAGGACAGGGAAGAGGAGAGGTTGGTTTTGCTGTCTCAGGAGGGGCAGAGGCGGAAGAAAATCTGCATTCAAGTGGATGTAGTTCAAACCCATGTTGTTCAGGGGTCAACTGTCTTCTTCAATGAAAAAAAAGTAAGCTATAGAATATATCCCATGTGTAATATATCTGTATTTACAAATATCTCATATACTTAGAATCTATAGCAAACTTTTACATTTGGTACATTTTGAGGAGATGGGATGCCCTTGAACTTTTCATTGTCTGTTAGATACTTTTATATACAAATATACACATTAGTATTATTTGAATTTTTACAGAGTATGATAAGAAAAAATGAAAAATAGGAATTTGTCTATAATGAATATATATTGCTTTTATAATAAGAAAGCAATGGGAGAAATTGTTGCCACATTGCATTGCTTACAGGATAAAATCTAGAGTCTCCTGTCCTTTAGGAGTCTTAGGAATCTGCACGCCACATCTCTCTACTCTTCAGCCCTGCCTCTCACTGCTGTTTTTCATAGGCCCTGGCTCCTAGCCTTCCCACAATTGCGTAAATACAGCATGTTCAAATCCCAACTGCGAGTCTTTCTCATTGTTTACTGACCAAGCCTATTTTGCCTTTCTTCCTCCATTCTATCTGTCCAAATCCGGATGGCCTGCAAAGTCCACTTCAAGTCCCTCCTTCCCCACAAGAGCTTTCCCTGCCTTCCTGTTGATCATCATCTTTGACCAACAGCACCAACTGGTGCTTTATCCTGTGATCCAGTTCATGTTCCAATATATTTATGTGGTCTGTGAAGGGAAGGGACTATTCGTTATGTTTTTTTGTAATTCCTTCAGTCCGGCATTGTAAAATTTACATTATAAATGCTTAGTGTATTGCGAATGAACCAGTGAATGAAAGAGTGATGCTGATTTTCTCCTCAATGTTTACTTACCATCTCAGAAGTAGATGACAGGGGAGGAAAAAGGAGAATGGCTGAAGATTTTCCGAGGTGTAGGGCTCTACAGGATGTGCTCCAGTTCATTGCCCAGCTTGCAAAAATCTCTTATAATTCAGCAAGTGCTGAATTAAAGTTGGAATTGGATTGATAAAGCTTTGAGGCTTTGGGGGATAGACCCCAGGCTGTGTTGCTGATGAGAGATCACCCCCACCCCAAGAGGATTTTCTTCTCTGCATCTCCACCCTACTCTCTCTTCCCAGCACTTTCCTGGGCATTGGAATATATGATCAATCATTCCTTAACCATCTTATTACCTGGACATAATTGGAAAGTAAGTTTATGTAACTTTGAGTTAATAATAGAATTTAGTTTTTGAATTAGTCATAAATAACATTGTATCTTAAGTTTTGAGTATGAAATTACCAGCCACTCCTACTTTCTGTATTCTCACAAAAATCCTTCCAGCCATATTTGCTTAAATTAATCCTAAGCCACTAGAGCTATCTCTGAGTTGTCAAAATGAGTGTATCTTCAGTGCAGAAATCCCTTAAGTGTTAAACTTCTCCTTTCAGGAATTTTATAATTGAGTTCATCCTATCCGAAACTTTTCACTCTCAAGTATGTAACTTGGACTTCTTTTTGGCCATGCTGCAAAAATTCAGGATTTCTGCCTAAACCAGAAAAGGGCATGGCAGCCCCTTGGGACAGGCTACCAGAATAAATTATATGCTTGGAATAATTCAACACAATGATCTTTGCTAATCAAAGGAGGATCCAGAGACCATTGTGGGCTCAGAAGGGAGCTGGGCTGGTTTAAGATACTCTCATATACTAAGTTTTCTTAGGAAAGTAATTCAAAATGAATATACTGAATACAGAGACTCTCCAGATTTTTGAAAGAAAACATTTTGTTGAAACATTAGCTTCTGCCTTATTTGAGAAGTCTCAGCATGTGATTCATCAAGTTCTTTCAGATTATAGAGTTTGATGGGGTACTTTACTTCAGCAAAGCCCAGAATTGTGAATTAGCTCATCATACTCATTGAGCTAAACGTGTTTGATGTCCTTCCCCTGACTAGGGAAGGCTAAACTCCCATGGACCCTGGAGCTTGGACCCATGGATGAGGGTGAGGATTGCAGGTAAAGAAGCCAAACCCAAAGCTCCGGGCCAAAGGGACTGCAGAATTGGGAGTACAAATGCAGGAGGAGGATCAGAGCTTGGTTTGAAAGGTATTGGCCTGGTGACAAGCACAATGTAGACACCTATGTGGTCTTGTTAGTGGCACTTATGCCAACCTAGTGAGCGTGTTAGACCCATGCTTGGCAGGGCTAAACTAGCAGAGGCAAATCTTACACTGAGATGGTTCAGAAATGTTTAACCTCATAGATGTTTGGTCATATTGTCATGTGGGGCCATGCTGTATGTGAGTGGCTGCTTGTTAACTGTTGGCCAGAAGAGGCTGCATGCCCTTGGGTGCTCCATGGCTCAGAACCCCATAGTTCACAGATACTTACATTTATAACCTGTCAGTATGTCTAAGACAGGCATTGCCACTTTCACCCTCCATGTTCTTCAGTTTAAAAACAGACTTTTTAACTTAACTGATTTAATGTGACTTCTGGTTTTAGTGGTTAAGCGTTGATCAGTTTGGGAACAAATTATGTCCCCACATTGAATTTCACAAATGCTTTCATACTTCTTTTCCAGATTGTGTGTTTAGGTTGATTTTAACGAACCCTAGTGCAAGTGACCACATATTTGCATGATGTAAATATAAAATTAGCCAGAAGAAAGCCTCTGTGTAGGAAGGTTACCTTTGATTTAGAGTGTTGTATTTTCAAATAATTAAAAGTGAGATATAAAGCACTTTCTAAAGCTTGGAAATTCAAAGTATATTCTTATATTAGCTCTCTAATAGATTGTGAAAAACTAATAATAAGAACACAATGATTGGAGTTGGGAACCGTTCATGTATATTAATATTCTCAGAACATTAAACACTTGAAAATAACTTATGGAGAGACTCCTTTAGGGGTTTGCTTATAATTAATACAAAATAAGTCTTGGATTTTTTAGGAGTTGGTTATAATTAATGCAAAATAATTCTTGGGTTCTTTGAATTAATGAATGTTGGCTTATTTTAGAGATGTTGGGATGGAATATTAAGAAATTATTGTGGTAGCATTGACCAGAGGACTGGGAAGTACTAGCATACTATCCCAGATGCATCCCAACAGCATCTCTGAGAGAGATAACAAACATGCAAAGCACAGAAGCCCTTTTCATTATGCTGAGGTACACATTTCTCTATTTCCTATACCTACCTACTAGTCTGGAGACAAAGGTGGCTTTGGCTTTCCCTGTATATTTACCTCAGTGTTTAAACTTCAGTCTTGGATGTTAATACTTTCATGTAAGAAAGCTTCCCTCACCCTTTCAAGTAGATGTGTATCAGCTACAACCAGTAGAAGAGGCAAGAGTCATAAAAAAATAAATAAATAAATGAAGAGCTATGCATTTGCCCAGTAGTCTAAAGCAGAGCTGATCTAAGCCACAGGTAACTGCTACACCTTAAACTGGGTCTAGATGAAAGAGAGGAGAGAGAAAAGAAAGAGGAAAAAAAAAAAAAAGGAATGGCTTAGTGTTTCCCAGGGGTCAGGCCTCTGGCTATGCCATATTGTCACCAGCCTTCTTAGTGGAAGATGAAGACAGAAAGAGCCACACATCCATCTCCACTGACATTTTGATCTCTTGGAAAGTCTTACTCTGGAGAACACAGACTTGGCAATATCCTTGAACTTCACTCTATCTCTTTGGAGATGGAATATCTTGTCTTGATCATGGCTCATATGTGGAGAAGAATAAAAGTAGGGAGATAGGGGAGTGTTAATTTTTCTCCCCTCCGTACCAAAAGTTTCTACCTTGACTTGCTTTGCTTCTTTAAAGGTTTATTTCTTCACTTAATAAAATGCTTCATGTATTAGCCTGTTTACAGAGCTTCACCAACATTAGTAGTCTAATTTTCAATTCCCACTAGGTAAGGTGGGAGACTAACGGCAGTTGCTCCCTCTCTCTTTGTACCCTTAGGAGCTATGGACCACTGGTAGCGTCAGCCCTATGCAAACCCAGGTTTAAGCCTTCCTGCCTGCCCTCCCTCCCTCCTTCTTTCACTCCCTCCCTTCCTTCCTTCTTCCCTCCTTCTCTCTTGCCCTCGCATGCCTCCCTCCCTCTTTCCCTCTTTCATTTCCTCCCTCCTCCCTCCTTTCTTTACTCCTTCCCTTCCTCTTTTCTTCCCTCCTTCTCTCCTCCCTTCCTATTTCCTAACTTCTTCTTTGGGCAAATTCTGAAACAGTAGGGGAGCAAATATGTCACCACCTACATGGTATGTGGGAAAATGCAACATGGAAGATCTGGTAACTTGAAGTCTGACTTCAGTCCACAGTACCTAGCAAATTTTACTAATGATAGTTATCAGTGGCCTGGAAATTGCCAAATTAGTGAACTTTTCTCAGGTTTTGAATTATCTCAGTTTAACATTCTTTTTTTAATTTTAATTTTTTAAATTGTAAACTGACAAATTATAGTTGTGTATTTATGGGATACAAAGTGATATTGTAATTTATGAATATAATGTGGAATAATTAAATCAAGCTAGTTAAAATGTTCATCATCTCAAATACCTATTTTTTGTGGTGAGAATATTTGAAATGTATACTCTTAGTGATTTTGAAGTATACATTATTATTTACAATATTCACCATGCTGTGCATTATATGTCAAAGAAAAAAAATCTTATTTCTTCTGTCTAATTGAGATTTTGTACCTTTTTGACCATCATCTCCCCATTCTGCCCACCTTCTCAGTCTCTGCTTCTTTGTATTTTATTGTTTTAGATGCTATGTATATGAGAACATGCGGTATTTGTCTTCCTGTGTCTGGTTTATTTCACATAGCATGATGCTTTCTAAGTCCATCCATGCTGTCACAAATGACAGAATTTTTTTCTTTTTTAAGGTTGAATAAAATTCCATTATGTGTATGTACCACATTTTCTTTATCCTTCTATCTGCTGATGGACACCTAGATTGATTCTATAACTTGGCTACTGTGAATACTGCTTCATTGAACATGAGAGTGCATATCTCTCTTCAATGTGTTGATTTCAGATCTTATGGGTAAATACCCAGAAGTGGGATTTCTGGATCATGTGGTAATTCTGTTTTTAATTTTTTTAAGAAGCCTCCATATACTTCTCTGTAATAGTCATACTAATTTACATTTCACCAATAGCGTACAGGAGTTCCCTTTCCTCCGCATTCTTGCCAAGGTTTCTTTTCTTTTCTTTTCTTTTTTGTCTTTGCTTTTCTTTTTATAATAATCATTCTGACAGATGTAAGGTGATATCTCATTGTGGTTTTAATTTTTATTTCCCTGGTGATGAGCATCTTTTCATGTATCTCTTGGCCATTTGTATGTCTTCTTTTGAGAAATGTCTATTCAAGTTCCTTGTTCATTTTCAAATCAGACTGTTCTTCTGTAGTGCTGTTGAGTTCCATATGTATTTTGTATATTAACCCCTTATCAGATGTATGGCTTGCACATATTTTCTATCAGTCTGTAGCTTATCTCTTCACTCTGTTGTTTTTTCCCTGTGTTGTGCAGAAACTTTATATTTTGATGTAACTCTATTTTTGCTTTTGTTGCCTGCACTTTTGAGGTCAAATCTAAAAAGTTATTGCCCAGACTAGTGTCATGTAGTTTTGAACTGATTTTTATCTATAGGATGAGGATAAGGGTCCAGTTTTATTCTTCTACATATGGATGTCTGATTTACCCAGCACCACATACTAAAGAGACAGTCCTTTCCCTATTATATGTTCTTGATAACTTTGTCAAAAGTCAGCTGGCTACAAATGTGTTTCATTTCTGGGCTCTCTATTCTGTTCTACTGATCAGTGTGTCTATTTTTATGCCAGTACCATGCTTTTTAAGTTACTATAGCTTTGTAGTATAGTTTGAAATCAGGAAGTGTCACGTCTCTAGCTTCATTTTTTTTTTTTTTTTTTCCAATATTGCCTTGGCCATTTGGGGGCTCCATATGAATTTATTTTGTGGTACCATTTGAATTTTACAATTGTTTTGCCTATTTTTATGAAAAATGCTATTGAAATTTTATTAGGGATTGCTGCATTGAATCTGTAGATTGCTTTAGGCAGAACAGACATTTTAACAATATTAATTCCTCCAATTCATGAACATGGGATATCTTTCCATTTATCCAAGTCTTTGTTAGTTTCTTTTCTTTTTCTTTTTAATTTTCTATAGTTTTCAGGATACAATTCTTTCACCATCTTAAATTTATTCCCAAGTATTTTTTTTACAACTATTGTAAATGACTTTTCTTTCATTTTCCAGAAAGTTTGTTGTTAGTGTATAGAAACGCTGCTGAGTTTTGTGTGTTAATATTATATCCTGCAACTTAACTGTATTTATTACTTACTCTCCTCCTTCTTCTCCTCCTCTTCCTCCTCCTCCTCCTCCTTCTCCTCCTTTTTTTTTTTTTTTTTTTTTTTTTGACAGAATCTCACTCTGTTGCCTAGCCTGGAGTGCAGTGGTGCAATCTTAGCTCACTGCAACCTCCGCCTACCAGGTTCAAGCAATTCTCCCACCTCAGCCTCCCATGTAGCTGGGATTACAGGTGTGTGCCACCACACCTGGCTAATTTTTGTATTTTTATTAGAAACGGGGTTTCACCATGTTGACCAGGCTGGTCTTGAACTCCTGACTGCAAGTGAACCTCCCGCCTCAGCCTCCCAAAGTGCTGGGATTACAGGCGTGATCCAGTGTGCCCAGCCTGTATTTACTAGTTCTAGCAGTTTTATATGGTGGAATCTTTAGGGTTTTCCATATACAAGATCATATTGTTGATAAACAGCAACAATTCCACTTCTTCCTTTATGAATGCCTTTTCTTTTTTTCTCTTGCCTAATTACTCTGGTAAAGTCTTCTAATACTGTGTTCAATGTAAGTGGCAAGAGTGAGCATCCTTGTGTTCTTCTGGATATTAGAGGAAAATGTTTTATTTTTTCATCATTAAATATAATGTTAGCTGTGCTTATCATCTATGTCCTTTATTATGTTGAGGTACATTGATTTGTTGAGAGTTTTTAAATCATGAAAATATGTTGAATTTTGTCAAATTATTTCTATGCTTCTATTGATTATATAATTTTTTCCTTCATTCTTATGTGATATGTTATTGATTTGCATATGTTGGACCATCCTTGCATGCCAGAGATAAATCTCATTTGATCATAGTGAATGAACCTCTTACTATATTGTGGAATTCAGTTTATTAGCATTTTATTGAGTATTTTTACATCTGTATTTATCAAAGACATTGGCCTGTAGTTTTCTATTCTTGTGATATCCTTGTCTGGCTTTGGTATGAGGGTAATGCTGGGCTCATAAAAAGAATTTGGAAGTATTATTTCTCCTTTGATTTTTTGGAAGAGTTTGTGAAGGATTGGTATTAGTTTTTCTTTAAAAGTCTGGTAGAATTCAACAGTGAAACCATTAGGTCCTGGACTTTTCTTTGACAGAAGACATTTTACTATTTATTCAATCTCCTTGTTGATCTGTTCAGATTTTCTATTTCTTCTTCTTTTTTTTTTGACAGAGTCTCACTCTGTTACCCAGCCTGGAGTGCTGTGATGTGATCTCTGCTCACTGCAACCTCTGCCTCCTGGGTTCAAGTGATTCTCTTGCCTCAGCCTCCTGAGTAGCTGGCATTACAGGCATGCACCACCACACCTGGCTAATTTTTGTATTTTTATTAGAAATGGGGTTTCACCATATTGGCCAGCCTGGTCTTGAACTCCTGACCTCAGGTGATCTGCCTGCCTTGGCCTCCCAAACTCCTCGGATTACAGGCATGAGCCATACTGCCTGGCCCAGGTTTTCTTTTTCTTTATGATTTAGTCTTAATAGGTTATATGTGTTTAGGAATACATCCTTTCTTCTCAGTTATTCAATTTTTTTGGCATTTAATTGTTCACAATGGTCTCTTATGGTTTTTTGTATTTCTGTTTAATGTCTTCTCTTTCATTTCTGATTTTATTTATTTGAGTCATCTCTTTTTTTTTCTTAAAGGTTTCTCAATTTTTATTTTTTCAAAAATACAAGTTTCAGTTTATTTTAGTATTGCTCTTCTAGTTCTATTTCACTGTTTTCTGCTCTGATATTTTTAATTTTTCTGCTAAAATTGAGTTTGGTGTGTTCTTTTTTTTAGAGGCATAACATTAAGTTGTTTATTTGAGACCTTTCTCTTTTGATGTAGGCACTTATTGCAATAAACTTTTTTCTCAGAACTGTTTTTGCTGTATCCCATAAGTTTTAGAATTTTGTATCTCCATTTTCATTTGTCTCAATTTTTTTTTAAATTTCCCTTTTAATTTCTTTATTAACTCAATGGTTGTTCAGGAACGTGTTGTTTTTCATGTATTTGTCAGTTTTCCAAAATTACTCCTGTTGTTGGTTTTTTAGTTTAATACCATTCTAGTTGGTAAAGGTACATGTTATTATTTCAGTCTTCTTTAAATTTGTGAATACTCGTGAAGACATGTCAAGACTTGTCCTCACATGTAATCTATCCTGAAGAATGTTCCATGTGTACTTGAGAAGATTGTATGTTTTGTCGCTGTTGGATGGAATGTTCTGCATATGTCTGTTAGTTCATTGGTCTAAAGTGTTGTTCAAATCCAGTGTTTTCTTATTAATTTCTGTCTGGATGATTTGTCCATTGCTATAAGTGGGGTAAGTCCCATACTATTCTTGCATTGCAGTCTGTCTCTCCATTTAGATCGTTTAGTATTTGCTTTATATAATTTAGGTGCTCTGATGTTGGGTGCATATATATTTACAGTTGTTATATACTCTTGTTGAATTGACCCTTTTATCATTATATAACATCTTTCTTTGTTTCTTTCCGTAGTTTTGGTTTAAAGTCTGTTTTGTTTAATATAAATAGAAGTATCCCTGCCCTCTTTTCATTTCCCTTTCCATGGAATATCTTTTTCCATTCCTTCACTTTTCAGTTTGTGTGTGTCCTTAAAAGTGAGGTGAGTATCTTGTAGGCAGCTTATAGTTAGGTCTAGTTTTGTGGTCTTTTTGTTGGAGAATTTAATCCATTTACATTCAAGGTGATTATCGATAGGTAAGGACTTCTGTTATTTTTTTTTTTTCTGAGTCTGATCTTATTTGTTACTCAAAAAATTTTATTTCTGACTGGATTCAGACTTAGAAGTAGAAGCTCACAGAGACGAAAGTCTGCGTCTCTTTTCAATTTGTTCCTGGTGCTTCTCCTTAGCCTCCTTCATTCTCTTGGCCAAAAGTTAGCATATTCTGCAACCTCTTCCTTGTTTTTCTTAGTACACTGCTTCTTCAGAGCAATACGCAGCTGTTTGTGCTGCAGGACATGTGGAGTAACAAGACGCTGAATCTTGGGTGCTTTGGTCCTAGGTTTCTTACCTTCTTTGTTTAAGGGCTTTCTTACAACATACTGGCGGACATCATCTTCTTTAGAGAGATAGAAAAGTTTGTGGATTCTGCTAGCTCTTTTGGGGCGCAGGTGGTGAGGCACTGTAGTATCAGTCACTCCAGGAATATCCTTCTCTCCCTTTTTTTTTTTTTTTTTTTTACAATAACCAAGTTGAGAATACTCAGATTGGCATCCACCATGCAACCATGAACTGATTTTCTCTTTCTTTCTCCCATTCTCCTTGGTCTGTAACAGAAATGTCCCTTACTCAGTAGCAGGCAGACATGGCCATGGGTCAAGACACCCTGCTTCATGGGGAAATCTTGTTTGTCGCTCTTACCACTGATTCAGACCACATAACCCTTCCATTCTTTGCCCAGAACGTCAGCAGCAACTTCTGTGGCCATACGCTTCTCATAAAAAGTATGAAGTTTGCGTTCATCATCCACTTCAATGAGTTTCTGGCAGCCAGTGGCTGGGAAGGAGATGTTCAGCTTCATCTTGAAGCAGCTAAACGCCTCCGACGCGCCACGGAAAAAAGCAGACTTCTGTTGTTTTATTATTTTATGGTTGTTTTGTTTCTTTCTTCCTCTCTTGTCTTCCTTTGCAGTTTGATGGTTTTCTATAGTGATAGGCTTTGAATCTTTTCTATTTTTGTTTTGTATGGCTACTATACATTTTTATTTTGTGATTACCATGAGACTTACATAGAACATCTTATAACAGTCTGTTTCAAGCTGCTAACTTCTTAACTTTGTATACAGCTTTACAGTTTTATTCTCCTTCATTTTATGTTTTTGATATCAGAATTTACATCATTTTGTAATATGCATTTTTTAACAGTTTATTTTAGCTATAGTTATTATTATTAGTTTTTTCCCTTGGAACCCTCATACTAGGAGTAAAACTGCTTTACATTCCACCATTAGAGTTCTAAAGTATCCTGAATATGGCTTTATATTACTTATACCATTGAGTCTTGTGATTTTGTGTGTTTTATGTTATTAGTGGTTTTTTGTTCTAACTTAAAGAACTCCCTTTAGCTAGTCATGTAAGACAGGCCTAGTGGTGATGAATTCTCTTAGCATTTGTTTGGGAAAGTTTTTCTTTTTCATTTTGGAAAGACAATTTTGTTGGGTAAAGTATTCTTGTTTGGCAGCATTTTTTCCTTCAGCCCTTTGAATATATCACCCCACTCTTTCCTGCCCTGCAGGAATTCTGTAAAGAAATCTACTACTGACATTGCATTGGGACTCCCTTGGATGTAATGTGTTTCTTGTTGCTCTCAGCATATTTTCTTCATCTTTGATTTTTCATAATTTGATTATGTGTCCTGGTGAACTCTTCTTTTGGTTTACTTTGATTGAAGACCTCTGTGCTTCCTCTACCTGAATGTTGGCATCTATCCCTAAATTAAAAGAGGTTTTCAGCCATTAGTTCCTTTAAAAATACTTTGGTTTTTTTTTTCTTTCTTTCTTTTTTATTTTTTCTTGAATTCCTCTTATGCAGAGGTTAGGTCTCTTAATGGTATTCCATAATCCTTATAGGTTTTTGTCACTCGTATATATTTATTTATTTGCAGCTCTGATTGGGTAATTTCAGATGTTCTATCTTCGAGTTCACTGATTCTTCAGTATGAGGGAGCCTGATGTTGAAGCTTCCTGTTTGCATTTTTCAGTTCAGTATTGTCTCTAGTATTTCTGTATATAAAATTTGACCGTTTCTTTAGGGTCTGTTGTTGGAGCTTTGTTAGTTTCTTTTGGAGATACCATGATTTCCTGATTCTTTGTAATTCTTGTGTTCTTGCATTGGTGTTTGTGCAGTTGAGGAGATAGCCATCTTTTTAGGCTTTTAAGGTGTTTTTCTTTTTTGGCAGGGATAGACCTTCACTCTTTTGTTTAGCTTTTATTGTAGATGGGCCAGCTTTAATGGCCATGGACAGGAAAGGAAGAGCTTGTTTTGGGCTCTCTAGATGGCTGGGCTGCTGCCTTTGCTCTCAATTTTGATGAGGCAGCTGGCTGGGCTCTTCTATCCGGTGAGACCACTGGTTGATCTCTGGCAATACAGTTGGTCCATCATTGAGCTGGGCCACAGGAGTATATTCTCTGGCCAGATAGTTTTACTATTTGAGTTCATAGTTGAACAGGGTTGCCTGAGAGGGGGCTGTGATGAGGATGCTGATTGGAATGGCTGGGAGCATCTGCTGTGCTCATTAAAAATGCACAGTTGATTTTTGTCTCTCTGTCTAGGCAGGCTCTTGAGGTGAGCTTTGAAGCTTGACCGAGTGCTGTTTAAATTCCTGGGTGTGTCAGATAGAGCCTCTGCTCTTTGTAGAAATTTGCTGTGATGATTGTCTTGCTCCCTGGATGTGAGGCTTTGGGGCAAGGTATGAGGCTGGTCCTGGAGGCTAACTGTGTAGGAATTTAAGCTGGGTAGAACGTTTGATCACTTCTGGAGTGACTAGCTGAGCTTTTCAAGTTGGATGGGCTATTAGCTGGTACCACTGATTGGGCACTGCTGCTGACAGGTACACAAAGCTAACACCATATCTATGTCCTGGTTGCTTTGTACTACACCTGCTTTGTTTCTACCTAATCCCAGTTGGTCTAGTGGTACCATTTTCCCCTGTGTTCTCCATGAGGATAGGAGTGGGCTTTCTGGAAAGTGCTACAGGATGCTAGAGAAGACGGTTGTCCACCTCTGGTTCTCTTTTCCCGCTGTAGAAACCCCAGTCCCTGGAGAATCCTCTCTTTGTGGCACTATGCTAACCTCTGGGAGGAGGAAGGGTGGTATAGTCAAAATAAGACCCTTTATCTTACCTTTTCATGTGGAAAAGGTCCATAAACCACCCAGGTGACTCAGGCTTATTCCCAATTTTGGAGGATTTCACCAAAGTGTTCATATCTTTGGATAGTTGCTGATAGAACTTTCTGTGGAACATGGGGAAACCTAAGACCTCCTATTCTTCTATTTTGCTGACATCCAACTAGACATTCTTGACACCCATTTTCTTTTTAATTCTAGTTATTCCTTGGTATCCATTACTTTACATTGTCATGATTTCTACTCTGTTATATTAGCACCTTTGCCTTCATTTCCTCTGTAAATCCTTGCCCCTGTTTGGGACTTACTCAACCCTCAGTCTTTGACTCTGTTTCTCTCTAAATTTGACTCTTCTTTGGGGAATTTTCTGTTCTCTCTGATCATCTTTTGCTGCTTTTTGTTGTTGTTGTCTTTTAGTTTTAACTGTTACCTAGTTTTTAGGGCTTAATCTCCTTTGAACATTGGCACTTTGAATGCCCCCTTGTTATATCAAACTCAGCATATCTTAAAAGTTAACTTAAAATTACCCAGAAACTGACTTCCCCATTTCTTCTAGTGAGAGTATAGTGCCAGGAACAGAGCAAGTGCTCAGTAAATTTTATTAACCCAGTGAAGACAGCACATACTGCTTCATTTATCTTCCTGAAGCATTCCTCTAGTTTGTCCCAACCTGTTTTTTCTTAGCCCTGCATTTTTGAATTTAAGTATATATGCAGTAAAAGGTACAAATCTTATATTTAGTTTTGAAAAATGTATGCACTGCTATAACCAATAACCCATCAATATATAGAACATTTCTATCACCCTAGAAAGTTCCATCTTCCCCTCTCCTAGAAATAACTTCTGTTCTGACCCCAATCAAGAGAGTAAAGTTTTCTTTAGAACCTTAAATAAATGTGTTCATACAACTTATTTCATAGAATTCTTTACTTTTTGGAATCTGTCTCTCAACATTTTTTTTTTTTTTTTTTGAGATTCATCTATGTTCTTGTAAAGTTCAGTGTTTGATTTTTTTAGCTGCTGAGTGATATTCCATCGTATGATTATATCTTAATTTGTGTAGTCTCCTGTTGATGAACACCTGGGCTATTTCTAGTTTGGGGCTTTTTTTGTTTGTTTGTGAAGAGTCGCACCCTGTCACCCAGGCTGGAGTGCAGTGGCGCAATCTCAGCTCACTAGAGCCTCTGCCTCCTGGGTTCAAACGATTCTCCTGCCTCAGCCTCCCGAGTTGCTGGGATTATAGGCATGTGCCACCACACCCAGCTAATTTTTTGTACTTTTGGTAGAGATGGGGTTTCACCATGTTGGCCAGGCTGGTCTCGAATTCCTGCCTCAAGTGATCTGCCCACTTTGGCCTCCCAAAGTGCTGGGATTACAGGTGTAAGCCACGGTGCCCCACCATAGTTTGGGGCTGTTTTGAATAAAGCTCTAATGAATCTTTATGTGGACATATGTGTTCATTTTACTTGGATAAATACCTTGGAGTAGGATTTCTGGATAATATGATAAATGTATATTTAAATTTATTTAAAATAAAAATGCCAACTGTTTTTTCGTCAGTAATATATGTGAGCCCTGGTTGCTGCACATCATTACTAACATTTTGTGTTAGTTTTTTAGATTTTAATTATTTATATCTATGTGTGGTGATATCCCATTGTGATTTTAATTTGCGTTTCCCTGATGATAGTGATATTGAACACTTTTCATGTACTTATTGACTGTTATACCTTTTGGGAACTGGCTCTTCACATATTTTACCCATTTTTAAAACTTGCATTATTTGTACTTTTATCGAGTTGTGGGAATTGTTTGTATATTCTGGATACAGGTTTTTGGACACAGCCATACACATACACACACACATACATATATATACACATACATATATACACGTGGAGAAAGAGAGAGAAGAATGTTTTCTCCTGTTCTTTGGCTTCCTTATTTATTTTTTAATACTACCTTTTGATTTGTGAAAGCTTTAATTTTTAATGAAGTCTAATTTATCAATTTTTTAAAATTTTTATTATACTTTAAGTTCTAGGGTACATGTGTAAAACGTGCAGGTTTGTTACATATGTATACATGTGCCATGTTGGTGTGCTGCACATATTAACTTGTCAGCATCCATCAACTCGTCATTTACATCAGGTATAACTCCCAATGCCATCCCTCCTCCCTCGCCACTCCCCACATTTGGCCCCGGTGTGTGATGTTCCCCTTCCCATGTCCAAGTGATCTCATTGTTCAATTCCCACCTATGAGTGAGAACATGTGATGTTTGGTTTTCTGTTCTTGCGATAATTTGCTGAGATGATGGTTTCCAGCTGCATCATCCATGTCATACAAAGGACACGAACTCATCCTTTTATGGCTGCATAGTATTCCATGGTGTATATGTGCCCACATTTTTCTTAATCAATCTGTCACTGATGGACATTTGGGTTGATTCCAAGTCTTTGCTATTGTGAATAATGCTGCAATAAACATACGTGTGCATGTGTCTTTATAGCAGCATGACTTATAATCCTTTGGGTATATGCAGTAATGGGATGGCTAGTCAAATGGTATTTCTTGTTCTACAGATCCTTGAGGAATGCATGCATACTATTTTCCACAATGGTTGAACTGGTTTACAGTCCCACCAACAGTGTAAAAGTGTTCCTATTTCTCCACATCCTCTCCGGCACCTGTTGTTTCCTGACTTTTTAATGATTGCCATTCTAGCTGGTGTGAGATGGTTTCTCATTGTGGTTTGATTTGCACATTTCTCTGATGGCCAGTGATGATGAGCATTTTTTCATGTGTCTGTTGGCTGTATGAATGTCTTCTTTTGAGAAATGTCTGTTCATATCCTTTGCCCACTTTTGATGGGGTTGTTTGTTTTTTCTTGTAAATTTGTTTTAGCGAGTTCTTTGTAGGTTCTGGATGTTGGCCCTTGGTCGGATGGAGTAGATTGCAAAATTTTCTCTCATTCTGTAGGTTGCCTGTTCACTCTGATGGTAGTTTCTTTTGCTGTGCAGAAGCTCTTTAGTTTAATAAGATCCCATTTGTAGTTTTGGCTTTGTTGCCATTGCTTTTTGGTGTTTTAGACATGGGGTCTGCCCATGCCTATGTCTGAACGAGGTATTACCTGGTTTTCTTCTAGGGTTTTGTGTTATTAGGTCTAACATTTAAGTCTCTAATCCATCTTGAATTAATTTTTCGTATAAAGAAATTGAAAGGATCAGTTTCAGCTTTCTACTTATGGCTAGTAATTTTCCCAGCACCATTTATTAAATAGGAATCCTTTCTCCATTTCTTGTTTTGTCAGGTTGTCAAAGATCAGAGATGGCGTAGATGTGGTATTATTATTATTTCTGAGGGCTCTGTTTTGTTCCATGGGTTCTATTTCTGTTTGGTACCAGTACCCGTGCTGTTTTGGTTACTGCAGCCTTATTATTGTTTGAAGTTAGGTAGCGTGATGCCTCCAGCTTTGTTCTTTTCACTTAGGATTGCCTTGGCAATGTGGGGTCTTTTTTGGTTCCATATGAATTTTAAAGCAGTTTTTTTCCAATTCTGTGAAGAAAGTCGTTGGTAGCTTAATGAGGATGGCATTGAATCTATAAATTACCTTGGGCAGTATGGCCGTTTCCACAATATTGATTCTTCCTATCCATGAGCATGGTATGTTCTTCCATTTGTTTGTGTCTCTTTTTATTTCACTGGAGCAGTGGTTTGTAGTTCTCCTTGAAGGTCCTTTACATCCCTTGTAAGTTGGATTCCTAGGTATTGTATTCTCTTTGAAGCTATTGTAGATAGGAGTTCATTCATGATTTAGCTCTTGTCTGTTACTGGTGTATAAGAATGCTTGTGATTTTTGCACATTGATTTTTGTATCCTGAGACTTTGCTGAAGTTGCTTATCAGCTTAAGGAGATTTTAGGCTGAGACAATGGGGTTTTTCTAAATAAACCCTCATGTAAATCTGCAAACAGGACAATTTGATTTCTTCTTTCTAATGAATACCCTTGATTTCTTTCTCTTGCCTGATTGCCCTAGCAGAACTGTACTATGTTGAATAGGAGTGGTGAGAGAGGGCATCTATCTTATTGCCAGTTTCAAAGGAATTTTTCAGTTTTGCCCATTCAGTATAATATTGGCTGTGGGTTTTCATAAATAGCTCTTATTATTTTGAGATACATTCCATCAGCACCCAATTTATTGAGAGTTTTTTTTTAGCATGAAGGGCTGTTGAATTTTTGTCAAAAGGCCTTTTCTGCATCTATTGAGATAATCATGTGGTTCTTGTCTTTGGTTCTGTTTATATGCTGGATTACATTTATTTATTTACGTGTGTTGAACCAGCCTTGCATCCCAGGGATGAAGCCCACTTGATCATGGTGGATAAGCTTTTGATGTGCTTTCTGCTGGATTTGGTTTGCCAGTATTTTATTGAAGTTTACATCCAATGTTCATCAGGAATATTCATCTAAGATTCTCTCTTTTTTGTTAATGTCTCTGCCAGGCTTTGGTATCCAAGGATGATGTTGGCCTCGTGAAATGAGTTAGGGAGGATTCCCTCTTTTCCTATTGATTGGAAGGAATAGTTTCCAGAAGAAATGGTACCAGCTCCTCCTTGTACCTCTGGTAGGAATTCAGCTGTGAATCCATCTGGTCCTGGACTTTTTTGGTTGGTAGGCTATTAATTATTGCCTGAATTTCCAGAGGCCTACTATTGGTTATTCAGGGATTCATCTTCTTCCTGGTTTAATCTTGGGAGAGTGTAAATGTCCAGGAAATTATCCATTTCTTCTAGGTTTTCTAGTTTATTTGCGTAGAGGTGTTTATAGTATTCTCTGATGGTAGTTTGTATTTCTGTGGGGTCAGTGGTGATATCCCCTTTATCATTTTGTATTGCGTCTATTTGATTCTTCTCTCTCTTCTTCTTTATTAGTCTTCCTAGCAGTCTATCAATTTTGTTGATCTTTTCAAAAAAACAGCTCCTGGATTCACTGACTTTTTGGAGGGTTTTTTGTGTCTGTATCTCCTTCAGTTCTGTTCTGATCTTAGTTATTTCTTGCCTTCTGCTAGCTTTCGAATGTGTTTGCTCTTGCTTCTCTAGTTCTTTTAATTGTGATGTTAGGGTGTCAATTTTAGATCTCTCCTGCTTTGTCTTGTGGGCATTCAGTGCTATAAATTTCTCTCTACACACTGCTTTAAATGTGTCCCAGAGATTCTGGTATGTTGTATCTTTGTTCTCATTGGTTTCAAAGAACATCTTTATTTCTGCCTTCATTTCGTTATGTACCCAGTAGTCATTCAGGAGCAGATCGTTCAGTTTCCATGTAGTTGAGTGGTTTTGATTGAGTTTTCTTAGTCCTGAGTTCTAGTTTGATTGTACTGTGGTCTGAGAGATAGTTTGTTATAATTTCTGTTCTTTTACATTTACTGAGAAGTGCTTTACTTCCAACTATGTGGTCAATTTTGGAATAAGTGTGATGTGGTGCTGAGAAGAATGTATATTCTGTTGATTTGGGGTGGAGAGTTCTGTAGATGTCTCTTAGGTCCGCTTGGTGCAGAATTGAGTTCAATTCCTGGATATCCTTGTTACCTTTCTGTCTCGTAGATCTGTCTAATGTTGACAGTGGGGTGTTGAAGTCTCCCATTATTATTTTATGGGAGTCTAATTCTCTTTGTAAGTCTCTAAGGACTTGCTTTATGAATCTGGGTGCTCCTGTGCTGGGTGCATATATATTTAGGATCGTTAGCTCTTCCTGTTGAATTAATCCCTTTACCTTTATGTAATGGCCTTCTTTGTGTCTTTTGATCTTTGATGGTTTAAAGTGTGTTTTATCAGAGACTAGGATTGCAACCACTGCTTTTTTTTTGCTTTCCATTTGCTTGGTAGATCTTCCTCCATCCCTTTATTTTGAGCCTATGTGTGTCTCTGCATGTGAGATGGGTCTCCTGAATACAGCAAACTGATGGGTCTTGACTCTTTATCCAATTTGCCAGTCTGTATCTAATTTATCAATTTTTTAAAGACCGGGTATTTTGGGATCCTCAGAAATCTTGCCTACCCCCTAGCTGCAAAATCTTCTCTTACATTTTCTCCTAGAGCCTTTATAATTTTAGCTTGTATGTTTAGATCTATCATTCATCTGAAATTAGGTTTTGTATATTGTGTGAGGTAATGGTCAAGGATCTCTCTTTTTCCCCCTGTTTGGATACTTAGCTTTTCCTTACCCTTTTGTTGAAAAGGATTTTTTTCTGAAGAATTCCTTGTTGAAATTCATTTGACCATGTAATTGTGGGTCTGTTTCTGGACTCTGGCATTAGAAATATCTGCATGAACTCTTTTTTCTTAAAGAGATAGATACTTCCTATCTCTGTTTACTGAATCAGTGACTCAGTAGCAATGAACACCCCGAGTGCTCAGACCATGGTCTCTAAGTACAAATTATCATTGAACGAAACCAGGGCTCCTTGTAGAAGCATCTAATGCCCAGTCAGAGGCAGGAATTCTATAATATGAACTCAGAGCACATTATTATAGCAGAAGCAAGGATACTTTCAAAGAGCGTTTCATGGCCAAAGGTAGAACATATTGAGCATACAAATGAATAGTGACTGAAATCAATTAAAACCCATAATATATATTATTTAAAAATTCAGTATATTCACAATGATGCTGCAAAATGAATGCATTAGTAACTTTTTGTAGTTTCTGTCTTCCTCTACCTTTCCCACTTCACACCTTGTTTATCTTTTGTAATTGCTAACACTCCAAAATCATTGTTCTGAAAGTGGCAAATGACAGGAAAGAGTAAACATTTATTTTGCCTTTCCTTTTCAAAATAAGAACCCTTGAATCCATGGATCAGTTTTAGCATCACTAAGACAAATGGTGTATCTTTCTGAATAAGATGCAACAGGAAATCCAGAGAACCCAGCCCCAGGTATTATTGCCATAGGAATTGAACCTGAATTAAATCAAGTCTCTAGGTGCAATTACCAATTTACAGGACATGTAGGGATATAGGAACAATTCCATGAGAAAATCTACAAGAAAACTGTTCTAATTTATCTGACAAATAAGTGGCATAAAAAATTGTAAGTAGAGGAAGGATTTTTAGACATTAAAGGAGACTTAAGGTCCATGACCAAATGGAATTTGCGGAGCTGCTTTGCATCCTGATTCATAGAAACTAATTGTAAAAGATAGTTTGGAGACAGTTGAGGAGTATATTAAAAATACATTACTTTTTAAAAGTGGCAATGGTATTATAGTTAAAAACAAGTCTTTATCTGTTATAGTATACAGAAGTATTTACAGGAGAAATAAGATTTTTTCTGGTATTTGCTTTAAAATGCTTTTGAAAAGACAGATAAAATAGACACAATATTGATATTGTTGAAAAGGGTGATGAAGGTTCATTTTGCTGAACTGTCTCATGACTTTGTTTTCATAATAAAAAATTTAAACATGAAAAACATGCATTTTGACCCTGAAGTGAAAGTTCTGGCTATGAAGAACACTGAAAATATGCCTGAGATCAGCTTCTTAAAATCATATTAATGGGTTTTGCTGGCGTTATCACTGTTGTGAAGAAATATTTTTATCTCATACTTCATTTCTAATCTTATCTGAGAACCTTCCCTTGGGAGCTGATGACTTCAGTGTGTAAAATCAGAGCTTGGCATTTGTTTCCTGTTTTTTACACAGTAGACTGGAAATACTTTCTGTCCCAGCAGGCATTTGATTGCATTCATTCTTTGCACTCCTTCCTTGAAGACTGAATGAAGATCAAGAAGAACATTGATGCCCACTTGCTGTTTACTCTGAAGTAAGCAGTATGTAGATGGGTGCTCTGGGGCCCACCTCTGCCTCCTAAAGAACCGTATCCTTCTTTGTGGCTCACAGAGCTGGACTCCACCAGTACTCACCCCTTTTACCTTTGACTGTCTATGTGACATGTCACAAAGTCATCAGGAACTCCCAAATGAAAAACCTGTTCTCTTGCAGTGTATATTTACCAAATACTGTGTTTTCAAGCCCTGCTAGTCTGTCTACAGCTCACAGATGCCAAGTGCTGATTCCTAGCCTGTACATGGATGATGCATTGTAACTCTAAGGGGAATGTCTGCTGGTGCAGTGCACATGCTGTAATAATTGCTTTTCTGCAGTATGTATCATTGATGATATGGGTTATCAGACCTTGTCATTTGATAAGGAAATTTTGACAATAATTCATTCTACTTTCAAGTGTGTTTATTTTCAGCCTTGAAACTCAGTTTTGTTTTTGTTTTTATAAGTGTCTTAGCAGTCGTGTGAGACTTATACCTTTTTTTTTTTTTTTGCCACAGGAGGTATAACTTTGAATGGTGCGTCTATCATTCTATGTCACTGCCTTTAGTGACAAAATTAGTTCACTTTTGTAATCTGATAATTTTGTGATAATTTTGCATTTGTCAGGAAGACTGTATTGTTTTGCTGGAAGTGACAAGGTGCACTGTATGGAAGAGACGCCAAAACTTATATGGCTATGCTTAGTTGAGTTTCCATTCAGTTGATCATCTGGATTAGGGACAAGTAGATTGCAGGTCCAATAAAATATAGCTTTTAATACACATCAAACTTCCTTGCCATGCTTTTCCCCCATCTGTGTGTGTAAAATATTTATCTTAGAATGTTCACTTTTTTTTTTTTAAGAACATCTGAATTTATGCTCTACTAGTCCCAAATTTCTCATTCATCATTTAGGTTTATAACATTATTTCATGTTGTAATTTCACTTTTGTTGTATTTCATTTTTGTGAATTCAAAGGGTAACACTATATAATAGAATAAAACTGTCAATTTAAATGTAAACAATAACACCCCAAAATGTGAAAATGTATTTATTGTAACAGACTGTATCAAACTAAACATCAGTAAAGAGCAACCACACTGTTAATATGAGGTTTGCAGAGACAAAGGGATGGCGCCTGGTAATTTCTAAATTTCAAATTTCTTATAATTAATCTTACATTTTTGGAATGCATTATTGAAACCACCCAGTTGCTAGACAGACCAGACCACTGGGTCCACTGTGGCCCTTGATCATGCACTAAAGAAAACTGCCTTCAAACAAGAATCTGGGGACAGTTGCTTTCCTTCAGTGTCAGGGAGTCCTCAGACCCTGTGAAGCCTGCCTATGTAGGATGGTGTTTCTCAAGCTGTGGATTGGAACCTTTGCATCAAAATCACTTGGGGAACTTCTTTAACAAGTATTTTCCTAAGCCCCATCCCTGACTCCTTAGCAGACTCTCTGGGAGTGAGGCCTGGAAACCTGCATTTTAAACAACTTTCCTTAGTGAATCTGATAAGAGTACAGTTTAAGTATTGCGTAGGGTTTATGCAACATCGAGCCAGAATGCCTCTCTTTTTGGTTCATATGACACATTTGTGTACTTAATGATGAGGTTTTTTTCTTTTCCTTTTTTGCCCTCAGGACTTGTCAGTCACATCTGTAACCTGCTCACTGAAACTGCCACACTATGCTTGGATGTGGACAATAAAAACAACAATGAAATGGCAGCTGCACTGCTCTTTTCCCTGCTTGATATTTTGCACAGTATGCTGACCTATACCTCCGGTATTGTACGGCTGGCTCTGCAGGTAGAGGATCTGTTTTCCTGTGTCTTGAGTAGCCCTACTCCATTTCATGCTTCCCTTTCATTCTCTTCTTTCTTATCTCCCTCTATTGTGTCTTTACTTATTTAAAAGAACGTGTCATTCTATAGGGAGTGTCTTCCGAAGAGTCATCTTTGGGTGACCAATGTCAAGAACAGAGAATTTGATCAAAATCTTCAGGGAAAGAAGGAGAGGCCTACTACTAAGCAAAGACTTAGCAAGCATTAGCTGGGAAACCACTCCTGACCAAGGAGAGCATTTGCCTTAGGCACAATCCTATTTTGGCCAAGTAGTTTGCAGCCTTTCATGTACTGAGGTGGCTCTCCAGTTCCCCCTTAGCAGGATAGGTCAGCTTTCTGGGAATAATGGATTGAGGGTTTGTGTACATACACATGCATATGTGTGTTTGTAGACACATATATATACATATATAACTCATAAGCTCAACTTGCTTTCCCTTATGGCTGATACCATGGACTTGTGAGATGGTTTTGAGGAATAGAGGTGTATTCAGTGGCTATGGAAAAAGCCAATTAGCCATAAACTGTAACCTGTGTTTACTTAGCATCATACTGTAAGGCAGGAAGGAGATGTGGTTTTATAGAGTACTTTCCTATGCCTGTTTTATTTAATGCTCTAACCAATGGAGTCAGCTGATATTTAGATCAAGTGGCAGGGCCAATGTGAATTTATTGTTATATTTAAAATCCTGATACAATTGCAAAAGATGTATATCAAATGGTAGCATCCAAGCTTGGATAGACGCAGAAGCTAAAGTTGAAACCAAACTGTTTTGATACCTTGCCAAAGTCACAGTAGCAGAGCCAAGGATGAATCCCTAGACCCCAGGATAGCCTCTGTTATTCATCATTATGATAAATGGTATCTTTTATCCACAGTTAAGCTGGTCAAGTATTTAGCTTGTCTAATGTGATTTAATAAATCCAAGATCCCCTCAACAAATATTACTAGTTACTAAGTATTTAACCCAAACTGTAAAGCCAGTAGATTAATTAAAAAGTCATGGCCTTTGAATTACCTAGCTGCTTTTATTAGCTCATTTATAAGAATTCCAGATTAACAGTAAATAATTGTTATATACTTAAATAATCCCTAATTGTGTATTTCTCCTATTTTTTTCCTCTCTGTTCTAGTAAGTTTCTCTTCAGAGAATATGGTTTCTTATTTCAGTTTCCATAGTGGTAGTTTTTTGTAATTCTTTGAGATGTAGTTGATAGTTACTCTTACAGGATACTTTGATGATAATCTGTAAAAGATTTTCTTGTAAATTATAGATGAAAAAAAAAGGATCAGAAGTTAAAAATCTTCAGAACAATAGAAATTCTGTTTTTTACTATAAGTGATTAGGTAGATATTCAGGGATGTTTTAAAAAGAAACTCCTTAATACAAAATATTTTTGAATTTTCTATTTCCAACTTGCTAGTTTCCCAGTAGATCACTGCTTTTTATTGTTTTCATAGTCTTCAACACCACTGTACATTTTACTGCTATCATTTTTCTAAATCATCTCTCATAATATCTGCCATGTATTGCTTTTGGCCTTGACCACTGACTTTGATCTCCATGACACCTGGTGTCAATATGAAGGAGGAGTCGTCCTTGAGGCTGAATTAGGTGAAAGAGTTGAGAAAAGAAATGGAATGTGAATCAAAGACATATCTGCCTTGAAACACTGAGCCATAAGTACTTTCCAAAACCCTAAGTCACCCCTTCCATTTATAGACATACTTCTCACACTGGAGATTCTTCTGCACTTGAAACCTATGTCTACTTCTAATAGGAGCTTCTTTAAAGTAGAAGAATTGAGAGAGGCCCGTGTTTAAAATTATAATGATGCTTAGATTCACAAAAGCATTTTTCCAGGGAGGAGAGTGGTATGATGCAAGTATGTGTATGGGGGAGCAAAGGCAGGCATTTGTCAGAATCTCCATCAGAAGTTCAGTCCCTACCCACTGCCTTCCCCGTGATTTAGAACTGGTCCCTGTTCACCTCTGAATGTTATGTGTGAAAGATTATAGAGACAGAGACAAAGTGCCTGAGACTCACTGGTGTGGTGGGGACATGTGGGTCATGCAGGTTGGAATGCCTTAGATTCAAATCCCAGACATACCACCACCTGTATGACCTCGGGCAAGTTACTGCACCTGAGTATCAGGTTCCTCATCTGGAAGGTAGGTGTGATCACCACTCTGCTGGGTGGTTGTGAGACTTCAATGGGAGAATAAAATATATATAATTATATATAGATGTAAAGTGGCATACATATACCTGGCCCAGTGAAGGTGACCAATAAGTGGTTACTGTATCATGAACAGCAACAAGAAGAAATGTTCTTCCTTTCTTGTTTACAGGGGGCCTCCTGTGGGCCATGACTTTCTCATTTCTACGTCCTGGTGCATGGAAGAGCACTCAGTTCATATTTACTGACTTTAACTCCTAGCAGGCTTATGAGTTATTTTGTACTTATGAGCCTAGCATAGGGCTAGGCACCTGTACTTTCAGCAGTAATCTAGGGAGAAAGGGTGTTAGCTCTCAGGAAGCTTACAGGTTAATAGAGAAGACTGTCAACATACAAATAATGAAGCAAGTCTTCATCTTATTGCATGTGTGAAATGCAGCCATTGAAAGGTATTACATGCTGCAGAATGAATAATGAGGCAGGGGATGAAACCCAATTTTGAGATTAGGGAGGGCTTTTCTAGGGAAGACGAATATTTATTATTCTAATTCAGGTCACCTGACTTTCCATTCTGGGCCTTGTTGATCCTTTCTGAGGTGGTTTGGGGAAGCTTTTTACATCATCCTCCTGATAGTAGGACCATTAAACTGCTGTTGATTTGCAGATACATCAGTATTGTTGAAAGACCGTAACGTGGCTACTGAGTCTTTCTTAGTCTCACATACACATAAAGGCTATCCGTGATTGGGGGCTATTTTGGGGGGCTGTCTATTTTTAGCATCTCTTATAATTATCCAATCTGATTCCTTCATGGCCTTCCCCTTGTTGGCCTTCACCATGAGCTACCCTCTGCCTGGTTGTTGAATGCAGTTGAGATTTTTCTGTCATAGCCCATAGTCCTGATAGTTTCTCCCTTCCTTTGAAAACTTCAGTGACACCTCATTATCTATAACTTTCCAACTCCTTGCCAAGACATTCAAAGGCTTATACAATCGAGCCCCAGGGTACCTTCCCAGCCCATCTGTCTGACCTCCATGCTGCCCATACCCCAACCAGACAGTTCGTTGCACTGCCATCTTGTAAATGGATGCTGTGCTTTGTCACTCCTGTGCCCTTCCTCATGAAATTTCCACATGTGAAATATCTACACTCCATATGACTCCTAGTAGACCCCGTCCCCACCATCCAAGTGATGAAGTCAGTTGTGACATTATCCTACTTCCCTCCTTCACCCAAACTTTATTTCTACCTCAATTATAGCAGTTTTCATATTCTGCCTTAGCACAGTTATTTGGAACTTGTCATCTTTGTAGTTAAACCATGAGATCCTAGAGAATAGGGACTGAATCATATTCATCTTTGCATTGCGGACGTGCAACATGATGGTACTTGGGGACCACAGTAAGTGTTGAATTGAATTGATTGGAGCCACACCATTGACAGTTATGCTCCACTGTGTGCTAAAACCTGCTGGAGATATAAAGACAGGAACTGGGTTGGGCATGGTGACTCATGCTTATAATTCCAGCCCTTTGGGAGAGGCCCAGGTGGGCAGATCACATGAGGTCAGGAGTTCAAGACTAGCCCAGCCAACATGGTGAAACCTCGTCTCTACTAAAAATAAAAAAATAAAAAAATAAATTAGCCAGGCGTGGTGGCACACACCTGTAGTCCTAGCTACTTGGGAGACTGAAGCAGGAGAATCACTTGATGAACCTGGGAGGCGGAGATTTCAGTGAACTGAGATCATGCCACTGCACTCCAGCCTGGGTGACAGAGCGAGACTCCATCTCAAAAAATAAAAATAAAGGCTGTGCGTGATGGCTGACGCCTGTAATCCCAGCACTGTGGGAGTCTGAGGCAGGCGGATCATGAGGTCCGAAGTTTGAGAACAGCCTGGCCAACATGGTGAAACCCCATCTCTACTAAAAATGCAAACATTAGCCCGGTGTGCTGGTGGGGACCCGTATTCCCAGCTATGTGGGAGACTGAGGCACGAGAATTGCTTGAACCCAGGGGGCAGAGGTTGCAGTAAGCCGAGATCGTGCCACTGCACTCCAGCCTGGACGACAGAGCAGGACTCCATCTCAAAAAAATAAATAAAATAAGACAGGAACGACTTGAGGAATTAACTGTCTCTTGTTCTTTATAGATGCCTTACCTCTGTGTATATTTAGCAGACCTCTATTGATTATCTACTTCTGTGTGCTAGATCCGTGTAGCAATGCTAGATGTAAGAGAATTGTATTATACATGGCCTTTTTTTTTGATGCTGGGAAGCTGTCTTCTGTTATCTCATTTTAGGTAATGCTGTATTGCTATTTAATGTTAAATATGACTCAGAAATTGACAGGCCACCCGCCTTGGCCTCCCAAAGTGCTGGAATTGCAAGCATGAGCCACCACACCCAGCCCAGTTCCTATCTTATATCTCCAGCAGGTTTTAGCACACAGTGGAGCATAACTGTCAGTGGTGTGGCTCGGATCAATTTGACACTCACTGTGCTCCCCAAACACCGTCATGTCCCACATTCGCGATGCAAAGGTGAATATGATTCAGTCCCCACCCTCTAGGATCTCACAGTTTAACTAAAAGGATGACAAGTTTCAAAGGAATGTCCACTTCTTCAGTTTGATACGTTTAAGGCTACTAAATGTATACTTCTACTAAAGTTCTTCTTTGAAGTCAATATTCATATACCTAGCAGCTTGCTCAATATGACCACTAGAATTCCCCATAGACCAAAGCCAAACTCAAGATCTACCCCCCAAATCCATTTCCCTGCCAGCAAGCCCTGCCCCACTCACCCTGCCATGCAAACCAGAAACCTGGGAGGCATTCTTGAAATTTCCCTCTTTTTTATATCCCACATCTAATCTGTCACCAAATCATGTAGATTTTACCATACATATCCAACTCATCCAATTGCCTCTCTCCAACCCTGTTGCTACCACCCTCACCCAGGCTAGCTTCCTCTCTTGCCTGGGCTATAACAGCTAGGGGATTGCTAGGAGTGGGGTAAGTTCACACACAGCAATGACAAAAGGGAGTGAGTTCTGGAAAGGGGTCAGTGGGACCAGAGGCAAAATCAGAGGACCTGGATGGAACAGACAGTCATGATGTGGTGACAGGGACACCGGCCCTGTACAGGATGCACACAAAGGGTGGGAAATCCAGGCGTTGGGAGGCCGACATGAGGGAGTGTGATGTTGTGGAATTGGAGAGAGGCTGAGAGACAAGACGGGCCTAGGCCTTTGCATTTGATTCTGGGGGCTTCAGTGTTTATGGCTGCATCCAGGCAGGTGTCCTTTTGTTGCACAGAGCTTCCTTTGTGGGCCAGTACTCTTGTGGGGAGAGTGGAATTTCTAATGTCTTTCTTTTGTGCCACCTCTCTGTTGTGCAAAGCTGTAGCATTCTCTTTCTTCTGGAACTCTTGGCAACTTTGCAAGGAGGTGGCCACATGAGTACCGGTAGGCTGGATCGATGTTTCTTGGCGACTATGACGTATGACTATGTAGATCTTGGAGGATCTGGAGGACTGGGACGTCCTGGTGGAAAAAGTCCCACAGTGTTTCTTGTGTTGTGGCCCCATTTGCTTGCTTATATGGGTTTGGAAAGGAGGCACCAGACCCCTCACTGCTGCCTCATTGCTGATTTGCAAGACTGCCTTATCTCTCCCAGGAGGAAATCAATCTGCTCTAAGGGGTAATGTGGTAATATTCCATGTCAGATAATGTTTCAGAGGGCAAGGGATCAACGGCCGAGATTTGGAAAGGTTCGGGCCTCTTGAATAGTGCTGCACATTTGTTTCCTGAAAGGAAATTCTCCGCTTCTGATAAAGTCAGTCAGGGAAGTGAGAGGCAAGCTCCAAGCTAATGATGACCCTTGTTCTCCTCACCTGTTGAGATGTGCAGGTTATTAAAAGACAGGTGTCTGATGTGCAGGTTGTTAAAAGACAGGTGTCCGATTTTCAGTCAAGTTCTTCTGAACCAAAGAAAACAGGCAACTGAAATTCTGTCCATAGGTCAGAAGTGCAGAAGGAAACGAGGCATTTATGAGAAGGGCCCTGGAGTCCAGGTGAATGACTCAAGGCAGGGCAGCCTCTGGCCTGCTCTGTAGGCTCTGGCAAAGGTCATTATTGAAAAGTGGTTTTGTTTCTTCTGAGTAAAAGTGAAAACAGAGAGGAAGAGTGTATACGTATTATAGCAAATGCAAAAAATAATCCGTACCATTTTTCAATATAAAATTATTCATCTCTGTGATAGAAGTCTCCTTTGGAACTAGACAATTCTATAAAACCCCTGGGAGAAGACACACAATGTAAAAACCACTCACTCGTTTATTTTCATTGCCATTTAAGTCTACACATTCACAGGAATGTAGACCTGTATTTGAAGCCTATTCATGCAGTGATATGTTGGACAAATATTCTAGATGTTATTTGAGCATATGTATGCAATATAGAGAAGGAAAGCACAGCAGAATGCACTTGGTATGTATCATAATGTGCATAAATATGCTCAGAGGAGATTAGCATTTGTGACTTGGAGTCAGCCTGGGTTTGGTCCTCTGGCTTTGTCATCCATTGTCTGTGAGATGTTAGACAAACGACCCAGCTTCTCTAAAGTTCAGTTTTCTTCAGCACCTGGTCTCAGGATGGTTAAGATAAAGCACTTTTGGCTGCGCGCGGTGGTTCACATCTGTAATGCCAGCATTTTGGGAGGCTGTGATGGGTGGATCATGTAAAGTCAGGAGTTAGAGACCAGCCTGGCCAACATGGCAAAACCCCGTCTCTACTAAAAATACAAAAACTAGCGAGGCATGGTAGAAAGAGCCTGTAATCTTAGCTACTTGGGAGGCTGAGTCAGGAGAATCGCTTGAACCCAGGAGGCAGGGGTTGCAGTGAGCTGAGACCCTGCCACTGCACTGCAGCCTGGGTGACAGAGCGAGACTCCATCTAAAAAAAAAAAAAAAAAAAGATTAAGTCCTTCCCCACTGCAATATATGGGACATCACCATTATTCCTCCAGCAGCAGCAACCTTTGTAATTGCTTTATCTATGTGCTGTACAGAGGTCAGCCTCTGTAGCCTGAGCTGGTGGCAGTGGCAATAGCTACACTCCTTGTGTCATAACAAAGCATAGTATCTCTTCTGGGGCCTCCATCTATTCCATCCTTGGGAACCGAGGTAGAATGCTTCCCCAGCCCCTTGTGTCTGCCAGACAGAGTGGTCCTGTTTCCTTTAGCCAAGCTGACTAATCACCGAGACTGTCTTTCATTTCTCTTCTCCCTGTTCCAGGCCCAGAAGTCTGGCTCAGGAGAGGACACTCAGGCTGCAGAAGACCTGCTGCTGCTCGGCAAACCTTTGACAGACCTGATTAGCCTGCTCATTCCGCTGGTAAGAGCTCACCTGTATGTCTTTTGGAGCATTACTGAAGTTGAAGTAATTGTATTTGAATTTCATGATCCCTTGAGTTTCTGTGTTATTTTCATTCCCTTCAAAACTAGAGCCAAAAGAACTTTCAGAAGATTATTTGGCCTGGAAAACTAAATCTCTACTTTATTTTAAAACCAGGTGGCTTATTTATTTAAATAGATGTTTAGGTAAGGCAAAATCTCAAAAAACTCAAATCTAATTACTTTCTTAATGAATGTGAGGTAAAAAATTCAACAAATGAATTCTAAGAAGAAAGAAGAAATTGCTATGGGAATCAATTTCTTTTCAAAAAGATATTTTAGAGTTTGACTTGGCATGCAGGACTCCCCAAGAAATGCAAAAGCACAGACACAGACCTAGGGCACACCCCCTCAATCTCAATAGAAATGGAATGAAATAAGCAAAACTAAATAAAAACAGGTAAGACTATACAAGACCATTGAATATACAAAAAGAGCTCAACAGAAATTCAGAGTTTGGACGTATTAAACAGTTTTAGCCTAGCACTTTGGGAAACCGAGGTGAGTGAATCATTTGAGTCGGTCCAGCCTGGCCAATATGGTGAAACCCCGTCTCTACTAAAAATAAAAAAAAATTAGTCCGGCGTGGTGGTGCACACCTGTAATTCCAGCTACTCGGGAGACTGAGACAGGAGAATCACTTGAAACTGGGAGGCAGAGGTTGCAGTGAGCCAAAATGATGCCACTTCACTCCAGCCTGGGTGAAAAAGCAAGACTGCATCTCAAAAAATAAAAAATTTAAAGAACTGTTTTAAACATATAATTTCACTGCCTACAAAACTTCCCAGTCTTTTAAAATCAAATTATTGTTCCTAATTAATTTTAACTTTATATTTTTGCCAATTCTATCATCTTTAAAAATTTTTTTTCATTATTTTTTTTTGAGACAAAGTCTCGCTCTCTTGCCCAGGCTGGAGTGAGGTGACATGATCTCAGCTCACTGCAACCTCCACCTACCAGGTTCAAGCAATTCTCCTGCCTCAGTCTCCCAAGCAGCTGGGATTACAGGCACCCACCACCATGCCTGGCTAATTTTTGTATTTTTAGTAGAGACAGGGTTTCACCATGTTGTCCAGGCCGGTCTCAAATTCCTGATTTCAAGTGATCTGCCCACCTCGGTCTCCCAAAGTGCTGGGACTACAGGTGTGAGCCACCACGCCCAGACTAATTTTATCATCTTTCTAGTTAAGAACATCTAGTTGCCCTTTCTTAAATGGAATTTTTCTATGATATCCATGTTCCATGGAATTATAAGTTAGAAACTACATGGAAGATGAAATATGGGAAATAAAGTGGAGTGAACAATAACAGTAATGATACAAGACAGTATTGCATGCAGAGTTCATGGGCATGGGCTCAGCTTAGCTCTGCCACTTACCAGCTATGTGACTTTGGACAAATATTAAGTAATAATATTGCTTAATTTATTGATGCCACAGTTTCTTCATCTATAAAATGAAGTTAGTAATGCTAATGAGATCATGAAATTATTTTGAGGATTAAATGAACAGTACCTGGCATATAGTATATGCTCAACAAATGTAGCTATATAAAAATTGATACAGGCCAGGTGTGATGGCTTATGCCTGTAATCTTGGCACTTTGGGAGGTCGAGATGGGAGAATCAACTGGGTCCTGGTATTTGAGACTAGCCTAGGCAACATAGCAGGACTCCGTCTCTATAAAAATGTTTAAAATTTGGCCAGGTGTGGTGGTGCACACCTGTAGTTCTAGCTACTTGGGAGGCTGAGGCTTGAGGATTGCTTGAGCCCAGGAGTGTGAGGCCACAGCCAGCAATGATGATGCCACTGCACTGTAGCCTGGGCAAAAGAGTGAAACAGTGAGACCCTGTCTCAAAAAAAAATTAAATTAAATTAAATTAAATTAAATTTTAAAAAATTTAAAAAATACACAATTTCACCACTGTTAACCAGTGTTGACAATGAGCTAGATTCTATTAGTGCTTTACCTTTGATCTTATTTAGCCCTTCTTTCCTTATGACATAGGCCCATCCTTACCTTCCAAATAAGTACCCCAAAGGTTAGAAAGGATAAAAATACAAGAGAGCTCAGTGTCTGAACTCAATGTCTACAACTTCCCTACCACCATTCTCCTTGGCCTCTGGATTAACTGCAAACACGCTAAACTCTTAACTTTATTCCATATTCGGGAATAGTCTCACTGAAATACAATGTTTTGATTCAAAAGCCATTCTGTTTTGGCTGTTTTTAAGTTTTGGAGGTCTTCATGAATGGAAGATATTCCTAGCTCAAACATGGAATCATTTCCAGATGCATTTTTCATAGTTTAAGATGTTCTGAATGGAGGCTACTTTTTGCCTTTTTATCCCAAGGATGATGGCCTTTTTGTCCATTTGTGACAAACACATAAATGGACAAAAATGCCTGTAGACTTCACAAAGCATTTTTGTTTAGGAAGCACGAAATATTTTACACTTCTATTTTATGTAGTTATATCTAATTAGCAGAGTTAATTAGGAAATAGAAATGATTATGTCTTCAAAATACGAGGAACACCAACACAGAATGGCTCTGATGAACCTGGGTTTGCTTATATTCCTTGTAACAGCTGCCCTGATGACACTGTTTAATTGCTGGGTTTGAGTGATTGGATTTAACTCTCAGTAGAAAGAGAGTAGATACTCCCATCTCCTCTCCTGGAGGAATCTGCTTCTTTCAGAATTGTTTGTTGAACAGGTGTCTATTCCAGATAATCTAACAACCCAAATACTGTAGGCCATAATGAAGAATCCCTGGATGGAGCAGTAGTTGAAACTTGAAATGCAGACTTAATTTTATCTACCCTGGAGTGGCCTAGGTGCTGCCCGGGGAGCTTTCTGGAGGTTCTGAAGTAGATGAAGAGCAGAGAACCCGGAACTTGGAACAGATAGATGGCTCTCTGTAGGCCACAGAGGTCTGTTAAATAGGGCAGTATGTGTCTACCAAGTTCAAAATCAGAAGGTTCCCCAGAAGGCTGACTTTCGGAATTCCAGTAATCAGGGAGGAAGGTGAGTATAGAACATAAAATGTGAAGGTTTTTGTTGGTATTTGAGGATTTTGCATTTAAATATTTATTAGCATGCTTTATGTATTCTTCTCTCACTATTCTTCTTCTGTTTTTTATAAAATTTAAACACAAGAGGGTACCACCTTGGGCTCTATGTTTAGGCTGAGACACCTTCCCTTTTTATTTTTAATTCCTTGATATTACATTGAATCACATAAAATTGCCAATATCCGACCATTTGGGGCCTACAAAAGTAGCAGTTTCATTTGGTTCAACCTTATATTAGGAATATGACAATTTATTGGTCTGTACTACCAATAGTTCCTGAAATTCGTATAGCACTTTTTTTGTACATGGTACTATCTAATTACTTGAATTGGAATATTATACGATTCTGGCCAGAGGTTGCCAGGAGCTGTGGATTTTGAGTCAGAAATCCAAGAGTGAATGTCTGGCTCTGCTGCTGCCCGGCTGTGTGATCTTGGATGGGGCACTCTTTGTCTCTGAGCCTGAGGATTAAATGAGATGATACCTGGGAGAAATGATCAAGTGTCATTTCTTGAAAATTTCTCCTTTGATCACATATTATATCTGATTTTTAGCCTTATCCTCTGCTTGCTTTGATTTGTTGGAATAGTCTGTTCTGCCCTCATAAAGTGCTCCTTTTGTCTCTCTCCCCCAGCGAACCTCTGATGCTACCCCTCTGCTCAGTTTAGGATTCTTTATAAGATGATTCTTGGAACCTTCTTTATAGACATCCTCCCTTGTGTTTGGATGTTCCTCCCAAAGGCCCCCTCTTGTTCCCTGTTTTTTTCCAGATCGTCCTCTGGTTTCTTACCTTGAATATTTACATATATAAAAGCACAGGGTCCAGTTTCCTTGAATACTACCCACTGCTTTGAGGTCTTCCCGCCTTTCTCCTGGAGTTCTACTGGAGCTGCAGCTTTCACTGCCCTGCTTAGAGCCCTGCAGCCCAATGGTGATGCCACCCAGTGTTCAGGGCAGGTGATTACCCAAGGAATAAAATTGTCCTCTGAGAGGTTTTTCCCAGCTCTTTGTGACACTGAACTCCTGTTACTTGTAACTTGATCATAGTTAGGTTCTAGTGTATTGACTAGACGTATGCCTAATGTGTGTGGGCTGCATTGTGTACAATAGATACACATTTATCATTGGAACCATTAGGTTTAAAAATGGCCCGTGACAAGAACACTGCCATATGTCTTCTCTGGGCAAGATTAACACACGTTTATAGCTGTGTATAAAGTGAAGAAAAATAGTAATAAGGCTATTGAGGACCTAAACTAGAGCACATACAGACCAAAGATAAATTTTACAGTGGTTGTTAAAAAATGTAATAGGTTACGGAATGAGGTGCTGGAATTGCTTTCCCGTAGGGAAAAATAAACATACTTTCAGTTTTCATCTGACTTGGATAATTTTGGAAGCATTTGGCCTAAAGGCAACAGAATGAACTTGTTAGCTTTTGAGGTTTTTTTCCAGATATGGTCCTATGAAAGTAAACCTACTTATCCTTAAGAGAATATGAAACCTGTCAACCTATAATTTATGACCTGTATTTATAATATACACTGTAGGAGAGCCATAGTGAAATGTTTATATAAGGCGGTGATTCTAAGTCTGTTTTGACAATCTGATTATTCTTGATTATCTTACCATAAAAATGCCTAGACTTGCTTATATGCAGCATTCTGCACGCAGTTCACAATTTCAGGGGGAACTTCAAACCCTCAGTTGGTAACCATAGTATAAGATATGGCTAATATAGGATATAATAAGTTGACTGTGTCTCCTGAAGGAAAGGTAAAGCATGGTTATTGTTTGACCAAAGTGTTTTATTACTGGAAAAAAGAAAATGAGAAGCCAAACTATATATTCTAGATAAGTGTTTAAATTAGATAGTTAATTATGATAAGAAATTATGCTACAGCCTGCTTGTCCCTCAATTAAAATAGATATTTCCAAATTTACAGGAGGTATTATTTTAAAAATATTCTTTATTATATATCAAAGGTGCCAGTATTTAGACTAATTTATATCATTCTGTTTATTTCACCTGAATCACGTGTGCCTTTTTTGGCCACTGAAAAGATGTTCCTCGACAGTCCATTTAGGACCCAGTCCTCACCTGGTATCAGCGTGGTTATGCTAGGTAACTGGGAGACCAAGCTGTCACCTGAACATCTAATGATTCTTACCATGTTTCTGAGATCACTGTGCCAGTTTTAAAAATAGGTAAATTAACATAAAAATAAATTAAAAATAAAACACAATGTAGGAAAAGTCCATTTCTGTTTCCATTTTTATTACTAAATTTCTTCCTTTCACAAAGTATATGAGCAGATTTTTCTTTTCAAATGGTGGTGGACTTGTACTTGCCTGTTCTCCTTCTCTTTCCTGCTGACCTCACGGTCAGTGGCATGAAATACAGATAATGCTTTATGGTGATTATGGTTTACGGTGATGGAGCCCAGGGGTAGTAGCAGTCTTCTTGCAAGTCAAACCCAAGAGATTGGGGATTTTATGAGTTCTATACTAAGCAGCTCCTCTAAGGAGTCAGTACTCCATTTAAAGGTGATACCCCTTTTTCTGAGTAGCCACCACCCATCTGCCTTCTGGACATTTCCAGTGGATACACCATAAGTACCTCAGATTCAACAGGGTTAAAACAAACTCATAATAAGTACCTCCTCAAAACTGTTCCTACTTTAGAAGGCCAAGGCAGGAGGATCACTTGAGCCCAGGAGTTGAAGACCAGCCTGGGCAACGTAGTGAGACCTGGTCTCTAAAATATTTTTTTAAAATAAAACTTGGGGCCAGGCACGGTGGCTCACAGCTGTAATCCCAGCACTTTGGGAGGTTGAGGTGGGCAGATCATTTGAGGTCAGGAGTTTGAGACCAGTCTGGCCAATATGGTGAAACCCTGTCTCTACTAAAAATACAAAAATTAACCGGGCATGGTGGCACATGCCTGTAGTCCCAACTACTTGGGAGACTGAGGCAGGAGAATTGCTTGAAACCAGGAGACAGAGGTTGCAGTGAGCCGAAATGGTGCCATTGCACTCCAGCCTGGGTGACAGAGCGAGACTCTGTCTCAAGAAAATAAAATAATAAAAATAAAACTGTTCCTCCTTTTGTGCTTTGTCTGTCAGCACATGAAACTAATTTCCACTCAATTTCTCAAGCCAAGAATGTAGGCATCATTCTTGTCTTTTCCTTCACCATACTGCCCCATCTCATCAAGCTCTGGCAGTTCTGCCACCCAAACACATCACAAGTTACAGACTGCCATTTTCTCCTTATTGCCATGAGCACTATCATGAAGGCCACCACCATCCTTCTGCCCTTACGGGACCACAGGAGCCTTCCACCTGGATTCTCTGCCTGTTCTTGCTCCCTCTACTGTCTTCTCCATTGTACAGGCATAGTGTTCTTTCCAAAATGCAAAACTCATCCTGTCATTCATCGACTTAATAAACTCCAACTTCTGAACAGGCTTACAAAATCATAGATAATTGGACCCTTTCTTATGCTTCTAGCACTTTCTCTAGGTTTTCCTTGTCATATTCTATGTTCTGTGTACCAGCTCTTTTCAGTTCTTTAAACATGCCTTGATTTCCCTTAGCTCATTCTCCTTTCATTTTGCTGACTTTTCCTTGACTTTGAGGTCTTGGCTTCAGTGTCACTTATTTTAGGAAGCTGCTCACACCCATGAAAACTGGGTTAGCTTGCCTCAGACCCCAGCTCCCATAGCATCCCCAGCCTCCTTGTCCTAACACTTCCTGTTACCTGGTACTAAAAACACTTGTTTGTGTCTCTGTCCCTCCCACTAAACTGTAAACCCTAGGAAGGCAGGAGCCATATCTGTTTGTTTCACTTTGGGGCCTGTTACAGAGAAGGGATTTAATTATATTTGTGTAGGAAAGGAAGTAAAGAGCTAGCAAATGTAATATATCTTCTCATTGTAACTGACAACAGACTAAGTCTGATAAGACATAGATTCAAATACAAATTTATTCAGAGAATTTGTCCACAGCACTCTTGCTGTCCTGCCTGGTCTCTAGTAAGAGGAGGTGGTGGTGATGGCTCACCGGCTTGTCTCGCTTGCTTTAAAATTGCATCATTTAGACTTCTCTCTAGAAGTTGCCCTCTTCTTAGCAGGGTTTGCCCTGACATTCATTGGGCAGCCTGTATTTCTGAAGCAACTGAAACCCTATCTTTGATTGACAAGAAAGGATACAAAAGGGCAAATGATTTTAACCAGGGACCCATGTATTTCTGGAAAATTGCTATACTTATAGCCACTGCAATGCATAAAAACCTAGCCCTAGGATCCCGGCAGCATTGGTGAGCACAGAAGCCTCTTGAGCAGTCAAAATAGATGCCACAGCTTCATTACCCTTTTCTAACAGGAAAGTCCCCAGGGCCCTGACATTCAATGTTTAGATTTGTCTAGCTTTAGGGAAGAAAGGCTCTGGAACTGCAGATCAGCTTTCTCCCATTACATTTTATGCCTTTGTCTTGAGTGACTGTCATGTAGCAATATGTTTTTTAATGGCATTTTGTTATTGGCCAAAGCTGCCTGCTCTAGGTTGAGTAGAAAAACGTGTATTTATGTGGTGGGATATGAGGCATTCCAGAAAGCAGCTCCTCCAGAAACTCATTCTCACCCATGATGATCCATACTCCAGCATTCTCCTGTCTTCTTTTCAAGCCCTCTTTCAAGAAGTAATGCTTTAATATGAATACATTTCACTGAAAGAACAAGACTAGGGCAATGGGACAGACAGATAGGCAAGAGATGGGAGCTAGAGGGGTGGAAGGAAGAATTGAATGTGGAACTGTGAAACGTGGGTCATGCCAAAAGCGAAGTTTAGCTAATTAAAAGGTTTTTAAAGGTGTATTTTCTTTTCTTTTATTTTCTTTTTTTTTTGAAACGAAGTCTCACTCTGTCACCCAAGCTGGAGTGCAGTGGCGCCATCTTGGCTCATTGCACCCCCCGCCTCCCGGGTTCAAGCAATTCTCCTTCCTCAGCCTCCTGAGTGGCTGGGATTACAGGCACATGCCACCATGCCCAGCTAATTTTTTTTTTTTTTGGTACCTTTTTTAAGTAGAGACAGGGTTTCACCTTACTGGCCAGGTTGGTCTCGAACTCCTGACCTTGTGATCCATCCGCCTTGGTCTTTCAAAGTGATGGGATTATAGGCATGAGCCACTGTACCTGGCCGTTTTATTTTCTTGCCTTGATTTTTAAATGTAGGATAAGAATACTTTTGCATAATTAATGGTTGAGTATGTGCATCAATGAGGAAAATGAGTCTTAATAATTAGACTCTAATAACCAAATCTGAAGGTTAAATATTAGAACCAGGTAAAAACACATCAGAATTTTAGTATAACATTATATTTATACATCTCACTTATGTGAGAATTGGGCAGAGTGGTAATAACTGATAGTTTTGGAGTTCCACAACTTATAACAAATTCATTATGAGACATAGTATCTGTAAGGATATGACTATACACACACACACACACACACACACACGTGTATATATATATGAAGTCACTTAAATCATTTAGAAATAGATACCCCCAGGAGAAAAGTGGTCAAAGGAATTAGGCAGGTAATTCACAACAGCAAAAATACAAATGCCCAATGTTAATTTCACCAAACACATATAAGTTCATTAGTTAATAAGGGAAAATTAAGTGAGAAAAAATGAAATGCAAGTTTTTACTTTTCCAATCTTCAAAGTTGGAAGCTAGCTGTGGGACTATATATTGGTAAATGAAAATGTTAATTGGTCTGTATCAAAAACCTTAAGATTACTTATACATTTTAATGTAGTCATTCCACTTATAGAAATGTATGTGTAGGAAATAATCAGAAGTACAGAATTATTTGTATAAACAGATATACTTTACAGCATTATTTTTAGTACTGAAAACTTTGTTAATCTATATGTTGTTCAATTGGAAATTAATTAAATTCCATTCTTAGGGTAGATTCTGTGCTACTCACAATATCATGTTTCCTAAGCATATTTAATCATATGGGAAAATATTTGTAACATAAGTTAAATAAAATATTAGAATATATCACTTAACATGCTAGTTAAAAGTGTATTTAAAAATGTGTATATAATTGAAAAAATATATGTATTTAAAATATATATTTAAAATTAGGTTCATTTTATAAAATACATCACAATATATGTACACAGAGCAGAGAGACAGTCTTTGCATGGTTCTGATATGCACAAATTTCAGTTTAATATTAATAACATCAGTCCCCTTAACAACATGGTCCAAAGTTTAGTTACCATGGTATGTTAACTGGAAGTAAATACATGAAAGTATAAACTTTGCCATTAGCTCTTCAGTCAAGAAATCACTATGTAAATAACAGTTGCACATCACCATTAGTGACCAGTCATGTCATTTATTCAAAGTCTGTCAGCATTTACTTACTCTGCATCCATTATTTATTTTATGCACAGACAGCAAAGCATGTAGTTGGGTTGCCTCTTGGTCCCCTAGTGATAAATCTGTGTAGCATTTTACAAAAATTGATAATTGAAAGAAGGAATTGGAATTGTCCAGCAAAGATGAAGGTGCAGCAAAGAAACTAAAAATGATAATGTGGGAAGTGAAATTTGAAAGGAATGTAAGTGGAGTTACAGAAGAAATAGCTGACTGTAGGATTATTGAAACTACTACCATTTGAGAAGCTCTGGGGATGTAGCCAGAGAAACTTGGTGAGAATGAACTTATCTGCATCAATGACAAAGGTGGTTTAGATGAAAAGGATGAAGATGTCCCAGAGGAAGTGATGCAAGCAAAAAACTTCACATTAAAGGAGCCCTGGGAAATATCCATGACACTGAAAGTACAAAGGATAAAATGTCAAGAGTTTACCCATATTAGAAAGCAGGATGACAGTTCACCAAGTCATGGAAAGTATGCTGTTTCTATATCATAAATTATATGATGAGAAGAAGACAAGCACTATTCAAACTACTCTTGACAAGTGTTTTACAAAAAAATAAGATGCTTTAATTCTCTGTGTTTTTAATGTTTCACATTACAGAGTACTAAATAAATATTAAGTCTACTGTTGTTTATTTCCCGACGTGTAAGTACATGTTTATAATCAACAGTAAGGACCAGGTGCAGGGGTACATGTCTGTAGTCCCAGTGCTTTGGGAGGCTGAGGTGAGAGGATCACTTGAGCCACAGTGAGCTGTGGTGAGCCCACTACACTCCAGCCTGGGTGACAGAGACTCTGTCTCTAAAAGTAATAATAATAATAAAGATTTAAATATTTTGAAAAGAAACTTTAAAGATCATAGAGCAATCCTAATTTCTCCATTCATTATTAAGATTATTTTGCATGTTTTAACTTTGCATGGTTGTTTTTATGGTCCTTTAATACCATGTAAAGCAAGGTCTACTTCTGTATAATATAGGACAAACATACTGAAATGCTTGCAGTGGTTTACTCGGGGTGGTAGAACTACATGTGATTTCTATTTTCTTCTTTAAATCACCTGTATATTTCAGATTTTCTTTAAGCTACCTTTAAAATTTTACCACTTTTATAATCACAAAACATTTTAAGTCCCCATTTCTATCTTATGTTACTCATTTTTCCTTAGCATAAACAATGACATTAAATTTCTACCTTCTCTGTTCTGTCCTAGCTTCCTAATACCCTCCCTCTAATAAATCAGTGATAGCCCTTTCCCATCAGCTAACAGTCCACTTTGGGGCTTTTTCCCCCCATTTTCCCTCATTTTGGGGGTAAAAAAGCAAGACCCAACTGTATACTGCCTACAAGAAGCATATCTTAGCTATAAAGACACACATAGGTTAAAGGTAAAAGAATGGAAGACGACGCACCATGGTAACACTAATCAAAAGAAAGCTGGAGTGGCTATTTTAAAATATTAGACAAAGTAGATTTCAGAGCAAAGCTATTGCCAGAGATAAAGAAGGTCATGTTCTAATGATACGATAGTCAATCAAATAGACCTAACAGTGCCAAACGAACCACATGAAGCAAAACAACTGTTAGAAGCACAGGGATAAAAAGACAAATATGCAGTTTAAATAAAAGATTTCAGTGCCCGTTTCTTAATAATTGATAGAAGAGATGAAAGAAAGTCAGCATCAGCAAGGAAACGGTAGACTTGAGCAACACTACCACCTAACTTGACCTGATTAACATTCACAGAGCACCCAACAAAAGAAGGAAATACATTATTGGAAGTGCACACTGAACATTTTACCAAGATATACCATATTTTACATGATAAAAGCCTCAAACTTAAGAGTATTCAAGTCATATAAAGTATATATCAATTTATAAATATGCAAGTATATATTTTGTAATATATAGAAATTATAAATTGATAAATATATAGAACTCACCATAATGGAATTAAAAGCCAATTTTAAAAAGATACTTGGAATATCCCCCAAATATTTGAAACTAACACACTCCTAAAGAGTCATGGGTCAAATTAAAAATCAAAAAGAGTATTTTGAACTGAATGAATGAAAGCACTACGTATCAGAATTTGTGGGATGCTCCTGAAACAGTGTTTAGCGGGAGGGAGATTTATAGCACATGACTCCCCTTTTAGAAAGGTTTGGGAAAGGTCTCAAATCAATTACCTTAGTTTCTACCTTAAAAGACTAGAAAAAGAAGAGCAAATTAAACTCAATGTAAGTAGAAGAAAGGGAATAATAAAGATGACAGAAATCAAATCAAAGATAAGGAACTAGGAAAACAGTAGAGAACATAAGTAAAATCAAAACCCAATTCTTTGAGATGGTCAACAAAATTGATAAAACCCATTGCCATACTGATCAGGGAAAAAAGAAGACACTAATTGCCTGTATCAGGAATGAGAGAAGAATACGGAAAGACATCTCTAAAAATTCTACAGATATTAAAAGGAATAAGGGAATATTATAAATAGCTTTATGCCAATCAATGAAAACTTAGATGAAATGGAAAACTCTCTTGAAAGGTACAAACTATCAAACTCACTCAAGAAAAAAACAACCTGAATAACCCTGTGTCTATTAAATAAATTAAATTTTTAGTTTAAAATGTTTCCATAAGGAAGCCTCCAGTCCCAGATAGCTTCAGTGGTAAATTCAGTGAAATATTTCAGAAATAATATAAAATTTACAAAATCTTTCCCAGAAAATTGAAGAAGTTCTGTTTCCCAACTCATTCTAGAGGTTAGCATTACCCTGATACCAGAAACCAAAGAAAGACATTACAAGAAAAGAAAACTACCAATTTCCTGTATGATCATAGATGCAAAAATTTAAACAAAATTTTAGCAAATTGACTCTAACCATGTATTAAAAGAATGAATATACCATGGCCAAGTGGGATTTATCTCAGAAATGCAGGGTTGGTTTAACATTTAAAAATCAATCAAGTAATACACTACATTAGCAAGCTAAGAAAGGAAAACTATTAAATTGTTTCAATAGAGACAGAAATGTACTTGGTAAAAATCTAACATTTATTTCTGCTAAAACCTGATAAAGCTCATTTATGAAAAATCTACAGTTAGCATTATATTTAATGGTGGAAGCCTTAATGCTTTCTACCTAAGATCTGAAATGCAAACAGATGTTCGCTTTCACTGCTTCCCTTTGCCATTGTATTAGAGGTCCTGGCCAGTGTGATCAAGCAAGAAAAATAAGTAAAAGTCATCCAGATTGGAAAAGAAATAGTACAACTGTCTTTATCCATAGATGACATGATGTCTGTGTTGAAAATCCAGTGGAATCAACAAAAAGCTACTAGAAATAATAAGTCTGTCCACATTGCAGTAAACAAAATCAATATGCAAAAAATCTATTTTATTTCTGGCAATGGACAATTTGAAATTGAAATAAAAAGTAATGCTTTTTGCAATAGCATAAAAATATGAAATATTAGGGATAAATCTAACAAAAGGTATGGACACCACAAAACATTGCTTAGAGAACTTAAAGGACTTCTACATATGTGAAGAGATATACCTGGTTCAGGAGCGGGAAGGCTCAATATTGTTAAGATGCTAGTTCTCCCAAAATTGATGTGTAAACTCAATGTAGTCCCAGTCAAAATCCCAGCAGACTTTTTTTTGTAAAGATTAATCAGCTAGTTTTAAAATTTACATGAAATATAAAGGACCTTAGAATAGTCAAAACAACTTTGAAAATGAATAAAGTTGAAGGGCTAACACTCTGATTTCAAAACTTACTATGAAGCTACTGTAATCAAAATAGTGAGGTATTAGTGAAAATAAAATTATAATAGTGATGGTTATATTCACTGTCTTGGTTGTTGTACACTTTATACTTTATTGCATGTCAGTTGTGACTCAAGAAAGCTTTTAAAAATAAGTCATTTTTTTGGTTGCTTTATTATTTTTATTTCTTTCTGGATGAATTCACCTAGCGGTCATTTTGTTTGGTGGTTCTCTTTCTCCATTTCAGTCTAACTTCCTATCCAAGTTCATCAAGAGTGGAAGGTATTTGTGTTTTGTGATGCTCTTGCTTCTTTTCTCTAAACCAGCTGCTTCCTATCTAGTGGTACTGTAGTTACCTTGCCCTGGGTCCCTAAATCCAGAAACAAATGCAAGGCCCAAATTTATATCTCAAACTATTATTTGGTATATCACAAATCCAGATACTGAGCCTTCAGTGAATTTGGCCCAGGTTCTGTGGCTGCTGTTTCAACAATAGAATAGCTTCATTTATTAGCAGGAGGCCCACAGCTGGAAAAGCTTCTTCCGTCTCCTTTTGTTCACAGGAACCCCAACTCCCATTTCACACTCTCTGGCTGGCTTTTGTCTTGCCACACCTGGATTGATAGTCCGATTACATTGAAGATCCTATTTATTTTTCCTTTTTTTTTTTTTTAAATTTTCCTCGTGTTTTATTTGTGCAGTTTGCTATAAAGATTATGCTAACCGTATGGAATGAATTAGGGAGCTTTACATCTCCTTTCTATCCTCTGGAATGGTTTACAAATAAATGTGCCCCTGGAAGGTTTTTCTTTTTCTTTTCTTGAGTCGGGGTCTCACTCCATTGCCCAGGCTAGAGAGCAGTGGTGGCATGATCATAGCTCATGGCAGCCTCGAACTGCCGGGCTCAAGCGATCCCCTCACCTCAGTCTCCCAAGTGGCTGGGACTACATGCACGCACCACCATGCCTGGCCAAGTTTGTTTGTTTGTTTTTTGTTGTTTTGTTTTACTTTTTGTAGAGATGAGGTCTTGCTCAGGCTGGTCTCAAAATGCTAGTCTCAGTGATCCTGAAGATCCTATTTCTTGGTAGCTACTTCTGACTATTTTTGAACTGCAAGCTGCTGTGTATATTTGTTCCACTGCTGACCCACAGGGACAGCTATCTGTATTTTTTAAAGCTTCCATTATTATAGTTACTATGGGGCAGGGGTGTACATTTTGAACTCACGCACCTTCTTGACTGGAAGGTCACATGCTTGTATAATTGCCAGCTTTACCCCTGGCACATTTTAAAGTGCTCACCATAGCAAGCTCTCAATAAATAATTGTTGGATCCATGAATAAGATGTACTAAGTGCCACAATCTGGTTACGAAAACAATTATATGGTCTGATTTATATCACACTTTGTGTATGTGTATATAAAATGTACAAAAAGAAGTGAGGCTGGAGAAACAGCAAGGGCTTACTAGTGTATTTCTGGATAATTTTTTTATTTTAAAAAATGCCTTTCTTTGCTGTCCTTGCCCTGACCCTGCTTTTTTTGTTGTTGTTTTTTACAATAAACATGTATTTTTAAAAACCAGAATACGATAAAGTTATTTTCATTCTGAAAATAGTAAACAAATGAACTATGGTCCTGACTTTCATCTCTCCTGAGTTGAGGCACAGCTCCTCCCACCAATTGCCCATCCCCAGAGCACCAAGTCATTTTTGCACATGATTTGCTGTTACCCTTCTCACTGGCCTTCTCTTCCTCCATGTTCTAATTTTCAGGTGCTCTAAAAGGACCAAAAGGACGTGTAAACAGAATCTCTCCCTTATATACCTTCAAAAAGTCTTTCTATGATGCTACTTGAAATTCTTTTAATTAGAATTAAAAAATGAAAGTCTTAGCCTTGGGTTACTTTCTTAGGCGAGTTAACCTGCTCATGTGCATGCATTTCTGGCAAGTCAGTGATGACATTCAGATCATTTTTATTTTAGTTTGGGGTGTGAGTGATAAAATAGAAAGGTCTTTAGTGTTCATGAGGTGGAGCAGGGCAAGTGCCATGCAGCCTCAGCCTTGGAAACTTTTACTCAAGGGACCTGATCTCAGAGGTATCTCTCACTCTGCATCTCTGGGGACCAAGAGATCCTCTCGCTCTACCCAGAGTATAGTGTGTAAGACACAAAAGTAGAGCAAGGTGGAAGCTCGCTGCCAGCTGTTTCCACACTAGAGATACCCAACATTTTCCCTACGAGATGGAGATAAATACCTAAACTGTGATTTTAGCTTCAGAATCTTGAGCATTTTTCCTAGTATACTTTATCATTTTCTCTTAATTTAGGATTTGAAATCCTAGAGTCAAGTGTGATAGATAAACTCCAAGCTTCTTAGATCATTCAAAAGTACACATCCCGTCCATCCTCCCTGCAAGGGGCCATTATAGTAAGAAAACTTCATAAATATTCACCAGCTCTGCAACTCCGAGTTTCTCATAGTAGCTGTTATCATCAGAGTTCACTCTTTAATTCTGCCAGAAAAGATCAGAATACTGTTCTGTTGAGTGGAGACTAAGTATAGTTTGGTTGGCTTTCCTGTGGCAATAAATTGACTATCTGTAGTGCTATTTTCTTGCATCCAAAATAAGCAGCTAGATATGACTTAGTAGAGCATAAAACTTTATCTTGAATTTAGGTTTATTGCTTTAACACTTCCAGATTCAGTAAGTTCATGTCTTGATACTTTGTGCTATATCCATGAAATGATAAGAATAGCACTTTCTTTTACAAGAAAGCAGATGAGATTTTTTTCATAAGTATTACTTGTGACATTTGCTAATCTTAATTAATTCTTGATGCCCTTCCTGAGGGAGCTGGATTGTGCACCTCTGCTGCAGAGGACATGGGGGCCTTGATTTTTGACAACAGCAGCAGCCCTTGACTCTGCTTCCAAATTACTATGAAAGAACATGGCTGCCTGGTCCCACTTCCCAAGGAGTCAGGACATTTTGGGCAGTTGGCCCCTAACATATTTCTGTCCAATAACCCAGTACAGCTGATTGACACAGTGCATAAAGGCTCCTTTTTCATCCTGTTCATTTGAAATATGTGGGGAGTTAAAATGATAATTTTCTGCCTACAAGACTGTGGTTGGACTAGAAGAGCACTGCTGACCCCTTCAAACTCAATCATTTAAAAAGTCACCCAAGAGATAATGAAAAATTGAATATATAGTAACAGATAATGAAAAATGCCTGGTTTCAGTTTCAAATAAAACTATGTACTAGAATATAGTATAGCGTTTCTAAAGAGCATCAACCAAAAATACAGATGCTCCTCAACTTGCAATGTGGTTATGCCTCGGGTAAACCTGTCATAAGTTGAAGGTACTGTAAGTTGAAAACACATTTAATACCCCTAACCTAGCAAACATCATAGCTTAGCCTTGCTTTCCTTAAATGTGCTCTGAACACTTAAATTAGCCACTAGTTGGTCAAAATTATATTAATACAAAGCTATTTTATAATAAAGTGTTGAGCATCTCTTGCAATTTATTGACAACTATACTGAAAGTGTAAAAGACAGTGGTTGTATAGGTACCCAAAGTACTGTTTTCACTGAATGCATATCACTTTCCCACCATCATAAAGTCAAAAAACTTTAAGTAAAACCATTGTAAGTTGGGGACTGTCTGTATTCTTTATTTTATTTATTTATTTATTTATTTATTTATTTATTTATGAATGAATGAATGAATGAGACGGAGTCTCACTCTGTTGCCCAGGCTGCCCAGGCTAGAGTACAATGGTGCAATCTCGGCTCACTGCAACCTCTGCCTCCTGGAGTTCAAGCGATTCTCCTGCCTCAGCCTCCTGAGTAGCTGGGATTACAGGCACCCACCACCACGCCAAGCTAATTTTTATATTTTTGGTAGAGATGGGGTTTTACCATGTTGGTCAGGCTGGTCTTGAACTCCTGACCTCTTGTGATCCACCTGCCTCAGCCTCCCAAAGTGCTAGGATTACAGGCATGAGCCACTGCCCCCAGGCTGTTTGTCTTTTTAAGGTAGTTGGTTACATGCATTTTCCATTTTTCTACTATTAAAGTATCACTTGGGTCCAAAAGTAGTTGTATGCATACTCAGTTCAAAGTTACTATTTATTCTCACATAGAACCTTATTTAACACTTTGAGTTATTTTGGGCCACACCTATATTATCTGGTAAAACCAGTCAGCCTTGATTGATTTGATCTCATTAGCCATCCTTCCTAGAAACAGATATATAGTTATTTTGGATCATTAACTTATGTATCTTCTATTAGGTATTTTAATTTTCATTTTGATTGGACACCCTGTGATCATTAGTAGTTAGGTTCCCACAGTTCTGTTTGTCCTGGGCTTAAAGCATCTTTGAGAACAACATTACTGAAGACTTGAGATGTGAGACTCATTTCTTCAGATGCTTGTACCATCAGGAGCATGCCTGGTTGGACTGAATGCTTTCATATGCAGCAGATAACCACCCATTTTACAGAGAAGTAAACTTAAGTATAAATTGTTTGCTTAAGCTATTTCTATCTTTGAGTTTGTCAGTGTGAATTTTGAAGAATAAATTTTTCAACTCATAACTTTTTTTTTTTAATAATTATGGTTTAGCTCATAATTAAAGATTCAGTTAAGGCAAAAAAAAAAAGGAAACTCACATTTCATGTGAATGAAACCACAAAGGTGTTTGGAATGTGGAGGCTAAGATAATTACAAAATTCATCATGCAGAAACACTGCAAGTACAGAAAATTCGGTGTTTAACCTAGTGATCAGTTTCCCTTAATTTATCACTGAGGGAAAAATAAGTTGACTAAGTACTAAACTTTTTTCTGTAGGTTATTTTAAAAAGTCAATTCAAACTAAAACACATTTACCATTAACACTAGGCAAACATACTGTAACGTAAAACAATAATAAAAAATTTATTTCTATGCCGGGACTTTTCACATAAATACCAAAAAGTATAAATGAAAAATGAATTTGTCATCCTGATTATGGGAAGATTTGCCCCCTTCTGAGTTTTAAATGTACCTGCATGATTTACAGTATCTTACATTTTTTTCTCCAAATATTTTGGATGTTTGACAAATAGGTTCTATGTGTTAGTGTCCTTTTAAAACTAATAATTATATATGCCCAGAAAAAATAATTCAAACTCTTTGGAAGAGTTAATAAATGAAAAGTAAATATCTTCCTCTCTTATCCAGAGTCACAAAAAATAGTGTTTTATTTTACAATTATATGTATATGTGTGTGTATATATAAATGTATATATGCCCCTTTAATACAATGAAATCATAGTATACATGTGCGTCTGCAACTTGCTTTCTCTCCCATTTCTCAATATATTTTAACAAAATTTCCATATCAGTACATATAAATACAGGTTGAGTATTCCTTATTCAAAATGCTCGGGACAAGAAGTGTTTTGAATTTTGGAATATTTACCCGTAAATAATGAAGTATCTTAGGGAAGGGAACCAAGTCTAAACACAAAATTCATTTATGTTTCATATACAACTTGTACATATAGCATGAAGATAACTTTATTTTTCCTTCAGGGATACTTATAATCTTTGTATTGTGTGTCTGTGTTTTGATTGTGACCTGTCACATTCAGGTGTGGAATTTTCCCTTTGTGGTATCATATTGACACTCAAAAAGTTTGGGATTTTGGAGCATTTGGGGTTTTGGATTTTAGGATTAGAGATGCTCAATCTGTGTAACTATTTTGGATGACTGTAGTACTGTATGAACATACCGTAACCAAATTAGTAAGATTTCCCGTTAATGGATGTTTAAGCTTCTAGGTGTGTGTATGTCGAGGGGGTACGTTTTTCTGACAAAGAGAGCTGCACTGAAAATTTTTGTTCAATATACTATGTTTACTTGTGCTTATATAATTATAGGACAAATTTCTAGAAATAGAATTGCTAGGTAAAATGTTGTGAATTTTTAGCTTTGATATAGATAGCCAAACTGCCCTCCTCAAAAGCTAGAGGACCAGTTTTCATTCTCACCAAAAGAAGAGATTGCCTGTTTCTCCTTGCTGATACTGAGTTTTCTGAAATTGTATCATTTTGCCATTCTGATACATGAAACCTGATAGGTCTTTGATGTTTTGCATTTCTTTCATGATTTATGAAATTTAGCATTATTTGTAGGTTAGTCATTTGTGTGTCTTTTTACACAATTACTGAAGCTTTAGTGTAATCCTTTCTCATGTTTTTCTACTTAATTTACCTCTTTTATTGATTTGTAAGAACTCTTTGTATATTAATAAACATCCTTTTTTCACAACAAATATACTTTTTTGGTTTCTCCTTGCATTTTTAATTTTTATAGGTATTTTCACTATAAAGATAGTTCTGTTCAATCAAATTTATTGGTATCTTTAAGATTTTTGAGTTTTGTGTTTTAAAATGTCTTTCCACTCCAGGGTTATAAATACAGTCACCCACATTTTCTTCTACTACTTCCATGGTTTTATTTTTTACATTTATTTGATTTGTTCAGGATTATTTTATTGTAAGGAATAGGTAGACATCTATGTAGTGGTATATTGGTAAAAGATTTCAAGCATCAAGTACTGATAAGATTTTGTTCCATTGGTTCTAGTTATCCTTTGCCACACAGTTGTTAAATAAGTGGAGTGGCATCTGTGTATCTTAGAAATTATCGTTTCTTTGGCTGAATGTGATTGGTTATATTCATTCTCTGCACTATAATCATTAAGTAATTGGGAGTAGTGTATGTCCTGGGAAATAACAAAGCATCTTCTATGAAAATAACATTTCCTTGACCTAATGTGCTGCTTCCTAATAAAACTAAACAAAAGGAGATGATTGATAGTGATTCTTTTATACCACAGAAGAGAGGGTTAGTAGTGGCTTCCAGGTGGGAAAGTTGTTCTGGTATCATCCCCAAGGATTACATAGAAGAGCCTTGTTTTTACATTATGTGATCCTCCAGAGAAAGCAGCATTTTCAGGACTGGTTTTCCCCTGGAAATATATCTTTTCTTCATTGGTTAATCCCAGAGAAACAGACTAAAGACATACTTTGTCATTTTTGTGGAGGGTGATGAAGAAAACTCCATTTAAAGTTGAGGTGCTAATGGGTAACATAATTGTTTATGCTTGTATTTCTTTAAAGTCTCTATTTCAAGGTCATACTGATTGCATTTTACCTTGTCATTACTGGTCTTTAGTATCTCAGCCTCTTCCAATGTGTGTATACTACATTTGTAAACTGTAGAAGCCGCTGTTGCCTTGTCAACAGGGATAATCGCATAATGGCATGCAACTGTGCATTTACAAGTAACAACACTAAAAAAAAGAAATAGTCCTTTGGGAGGCCGAGGTGGAGCGGTCAGGAGATAGAGACCATCCTGGCTAACACAGTGAAACCGCGTCTCTACTAAACAATACATAAAAATTAGCCGGGCGTGGTGGCAGACACCTGTAGTCCCAGATACTTGGGAGGCTGAGGCAGGAGAATGGCGTGAACTCGGGAGGCGGAGCTTGTAGTGAGCCGAGGTTGCGCCACTCCACTCCAGCCTGGGCGACAGAGCGAGACTCCATCTCAAAAAACAAAAAAAAAGAAAAAAATAGTCACATCTTTAAAAACTGAAAATGAAGCAACGTTATCTAATTAATTTGACATTCAATATGAGGCTGTTTGGCAGGAAATATGGGGCATTTCTTATTCAGTTGGGTCACCTCTGAATACCCATTTGTTTAACTGTGGTTGAGTAGGCTTTACTGATTAACAGATGAATGACCATGTGCAAGTTAGTAAGCCTCTGTTTCCACATGAAAAAAGGAGAGGGGGGAGGGAATTATAACACCTCACAGGATTGTTGAGAAGGCTAAAAGATTAATGCATGAAGAACTCTTAGCACAGCACTTGGCATGTGATAAACACCCCCAACCCAAGATGTTTGCTTTTATTGCTTTGTTGTCTTGTTATTGGTAGTGGTATTATTATCTTTCTTTCTTTTTTTTTTTTTTTTTTTGGTGACTGAGTCTTGCTGTGTTGCCAGGCCGGAGTGCAGTGGCCCGATCTTGGTTCGCTGCAACCTCTGCCTTCCAGGTTCAAGCGATTCTGCTGCCTCAGCTTACTAAGTAGTTGGGATTACAGGCGTGCCTCACCACGCCCAGCTAATTTTTGTATTTTTAGTAGAGTCGAAGTTTCACCATGTTGGCCAGGATGGTCTTCATCTCTTGACCTCGTGATCCGCCTGCCTTGGCCTCCCAAAGTGCTAGGATTACCGGCATGCGCTACCGTGCCCAGCCTGTTATCTTTATTGCTCAGTAGTACAATAACATATAGCGAAAGACTATTATGGCTACAGTCAACAATATGCAATTCCTAGGTGTCTTTAGAAGTGGGCCTTATTTAAGATGAACGGTAAATTCTGAGTTTGATTTGTTTCATTTTTGCCACCCCCACCCCCAAACCTCATTGCATGTAAGCTCAGAAAGCATACCTATGCATCATTTTTGAAAAGAAAATAATGTGGATATTTAATAGTGTGGATATTTACCCATAACTGTGATACAGTAAATGTAGCAGTTTTGATAATGATGTTTGGCTTTTTTGTTTTGTTTAATGCCTGCAAAATTATCCTGCCTATGGCTCCCAGAGGCCTTTCCCATGCAGCATGTTCTATAATCATATTACTGATCTAATAAACATCTATCTCTTATTGTAATAAACTCTTTGTGAACAGCCTCATTAATGTGCTGAAATAATGTACCCAGGGGTATTTCCAACAATTTCATTGTAGCTCTAAAATTAGCTGCCCTAACAGCTCTATTGGTGCAAAAACTGCCACTTCAGCTCCAGTGACTGAGTCTCCTGTGGCGCCTTGCAGATCATGAAGGCACACGAAGCAGAGCTCACAGTAAAGGCACTTTGGGGCAACCAAGTTCTATAGCGTAAAACCGTAGACAAACCCATTCCAATTTAGTTTTGGATCAGTCTCTGAATAAATGAACCATTAGTTTATAAAGCTGAAACTTTACCTTACGGAACTTATGCTAAATGCCTAGATAATAAAGGCTTAACTATGTTTAAGCCATTTTATATAGAGAATTTTCTTCTTTCAGTTGTAAAAATTGCCTAGTTTAAGTTTCTACTGTTAGGAAGTGGTAGTTTTTATTTTATTACCCTTGCAGTTTTATTAGAAAGTGTATATTATTTTAATGGAAAAACCCTTTTAAAGAATAAATGTATTATCTCCTATTCGTTTTCATTTAGTATGTATTCTTTACCTTAATCTTACATTATTTAAGTATGAGCTCTTCAGAAAGGAATTTAGTATGAAGAGGATTTCATGTATTTTTCAATATATTGGATTCAGTAAATAGCAATTTTAACAGACTTCTAGGCCATATAATTCTGTAATAAACTTTTTAAAAAGAATTTTAATTTAATTTAATTTTACATCTGGGATACATGTGTGGGATGAGCAGGTTTGTTAACAGGTAAACGTTGTAGGGTTTCTGCTGAGAGATTATGCCATTAGTCTGATGGACTTCCCTTTGTAAGTGACCTGGCCATGGTGGTTTGCTGTACCTATCAACCCATCACCTAGGTATTAAACCCATGCATTGGCTATTTATCCTGATGCTCTGCCTCCCCACATCCTGCCCCCACTCCAACAGGCCCTAGTATATGTTGTTACTCTCCCGTTATCCATGTATTCTCATTGTTCAGATCCCACTTATAAGTGAGAACATGCAGTGTTTGGTTTTTCGTTCCTGCATTAGTTTGCTGAGGATAATGGCTTCCAGCTCCATCCATGTCCCTGCAAAGGACATGATCTCATTCCTTTTTATGGCTGTGTAGTATGTATATGTACCACATTTCTTTATCGAGTCTCACTGATGGGCATTTGTGTTGATTTCATGTCTTTGCTATTGTGAATAGTGCTGCAGTGAATACACATGTGTGTGTATCTTTATAACAGAATGATTTATATTCCTTTGAGTATATACCCAGTAATAGGATTGATGGGTCAAATGTTATTTCTGATTCTAGGTTTTTAAGGAATCATCAAGCCATCTTCCACAATGGTTGAACTAATTTACATTCCCACCAATAGTGTAAAAGCATTCCTCTTTCTCTACAGCCTCTCCAGCATCTGTTGTTTTTTGACTTTTTAATAGTTGCCATTCTGACTGGCATGAGATGGCAACTCACTGTGGTTTTGATTTCCATTTCTCTAATGATTAGTGATGTTGACCTTTTTTTCATGTTTGTCAGCTGCATATATGTCTTCTTTTGAGAAATGTCTGTTCATGTCTTTTGCCCACTTTTTAATGAGATTTTTTTTTTCTTGTGAATTTAAGTTCCTTGTAGATTCTGGAAATTGGACCTTTGTCTGATGGATAGATTGAAAAATTTTTCTCCCATTCTGTAGGTTGTCTGTTCACTCTGATGAGAGTTTCTTTTGCTGTGCAGAAGCTCTTTAGTTTAATTAGATCCCATTTGTCAATTTTCCTTTGTTGCAATAACCTTTGACATTTTTGTCATAAAATCTTTGCCCATGACTGTGTCCTCAATGGTATTGCCTAGGTTTTGTATCGTTTTGGATTTTACATGTAAGTCTTTAATCTATCTTCAGTTAATTTTTGTATATATTGTAAGGAAGCAGTGCAGTTTCAATTTTCTCCATATGACTAGCCAGTTTTCCCAGCAACATTTATTACATAGATAATTCTTTCCCTATTGCTTGTTTTTGTCAGGTTTGTCAAAGATCAGATGGTTGTAGAGGTGTGGTCTTATTTCTGAGGTCTCTATTCTATTACATTGGCCAATGTATCTGTTTTTGTACCAGTACCATGCTGTTTTGGTGACTGTAGCCTTGTAGTATTGTTTGAAGTCAGGTAGCGTGATGCCTCCAGCTTTACTCCTTTTGCTTAGGATTATCTCGGCTATATAGGCTCTTTTTTTTGGTTTTATATGATTTTTAAAGTAGTTTTTTCTAATTCTGTGAACAATGTCAGTGGTAGTTTAATGGGAATAGCATTTAATCTGTAAATTACTTTGTACAGGATAGCCATTTTCACAATATTGATTCTTTGTATCCATGAGCATGGTATGTTTTTCCATCTGTTTATGTCCTCTCTGATTTCCTTGAGCAGTGGTTTGTAGTTCTCCTTGAAGAGATCCTTCACTTCCCTTGTTAACTGTATTCCTAGGTATTGTATTCTCTTTGTAAGAGAATTCACAATTCACAATTGTGAATGAGAGTTCATTCATGATTTGGCTCTCTACTTGCCTGTTGTTTGTGTATCGGAAGCTTGTGATTTTTGCATATTGATTTTTGTGTCCTGAAGCTCTGCTGAAGTTGCTTATCAGCTTAAACTTTTGGGCTGAGATGATGGAATTTTCTAGATATAGGATTAGGTCATCTGTAAACAGAGACAGTTTGACTTTCTATCTTCCTATTTTAATACCCTTTATTTCTTTCTCTTGCTTGATTGCCCTGACCAGAACTTCTAGTACTATGTTGAATAGGAGTGGTGAGAGGGGGCATCCTTGTCTTGTGCCAGTTTTTAAGGGGAATGCTTCCAGCTTTTGCCCATTTAGTATGATGTTGACTGTGGGTTTGTCATAAATGGCTCATATTATTTTGAGATATGTTCCAACAATACCTGATTTATTGAGAGTTTTTAGCATGGAGGGATGTTGAATTTTATCGAAGGACTTTTCTGCATCTGTTGAGATAATCATGTGGTTTTCGTCTTTAGTTTTATTTCTGTGATGAATTATGTTTATTGATTTACATATGTGGAACCAGCCTTACATCCCAGGGATCTTTGAAGCCAACTTGATTGTAGTGGATAAGCTTTTTGATGTGCTGCTGGATTTGGTTTGCCAGTATTTTGTTGAGGATTTTTGCATCGATGTTTATCAGGGATATTGGCCTGAAGCTTTTTTTTATTGTTGTTGTATCTCTGCCAGGTTTTGGTATCAAGATGATGCTGGCCTCATAAAATGAGTTAGGGAGAAGTCCCTTCTTTTCAATTGTTTGGAAGAAATGGTACTAGCTTCTCTTTGTACCTCTGGTAGAGTTCAGCTGTAAATCCATCTGGTCCTGGTGTTTTTTTCTTTGTTAGGCTATTTATTACTGCCTCAATTTCAGAACTTGTTATTGGTCTACAGGGATTCAATTTCTTCCTGGTTCAGAATTGGGAGGATGTATGCATCCAGGAATTTATCCATTTCTTCTAGATTCTCTAGTTTATTTGAAGAGAGGTGTTTATAGTATTGTTTGATGATTGATTATATTTCTGTGGGGCAGTGGTGGCATCCGCTTTATCATTTTTTATTGTGTCTATTTGATTCTTCTCTATTTTCTTCTTTATTAATCTAGCTAGTGGTCTATCTACTAATTTTTTCAAAAAACCAGCTCCTGGATTCATTGATTTTTTTAAAGGGTTTTTTGTGTCTCTATCTCCTTCAGTTCCACTCTGATCTTGGTTATTTCTTGTCTTCCACTAGTTTTGGGGTTTGTTTGCTCTAGATTCTCTAGTTTTTTAAATTGTGATGTCAGGGTATTGATTTGAGATCTTTCTAGTTTTTCGACATGGGCATTTAGTGCTGTAAATTTTCCTCTTAACGCTGCTTTAACTGCATCCCAGAGATTCTGATGCATTGTCTCTTTGTTCTCATTGGTTTGAAAGAACTTATTGTTTTCTGTCTTAATTTTTATTATTCATCTGAGAGTCATTCAGGAGCAGGTTGTTTAATTTCTATGTATTGTGGGTTTTGAGTGAGTTTCTGAATCTTAAGTTCTAATTTGATTGCACTGTGGTCTGAGAGATTGTTTGGTGTAATTTCAGTTCTTTTGCACTTGCTGAGGAGTGTTTTACTTCAAATTATGTGATCAATTTTAGAGTAAGTGCCATTTGGCACCAAGAAGACTATATTCTGTTGTTTGTTGGGGAGAATTATGTAGATATTTATCGAATCCATTTGATTCAGAGCTGAATTCAAGTCCTGAATATCCTTGTTAATTTTCTGTCTCAATCTGTGTAGTACTGACAGTGGGGTAAAGTCTCCTACTATTATTGTGTGGGAGTCTAAGTCTCATTGTAGGTCTTTAAGAACTTGTTTTATGAATCTGGGTTCTCCTGTATTGGTTGCATATATATTTAGGATAGTTAGCTCTTCTTGTTGAATTGACCCCTTTACCATTACATAATGCCCTTCTTTGTCTTTTTTAATCTTTGTTGGTTTAAAGTCTATTTTGTCACAAACTAGGATTGCAACCCTTGATTTTTTCTGCTTACCATTTGCTTGGTAAATTTTCCTCCATCCCTTTATTTTGAGCCTACGTGTGTCTTTGTATGTGAGATGGGTCTCTTGAATACAGCACACTGATGGATCTTGACTCTATCCAGCTTGCCATTTTAATTGGGACATTTAGCCTATTTTACATTTTTAAGGTTGATATTGTTATGTGTGAATTTTATCCTGTCATCATGATGCTAGCTGGTTATTTTGCAGACTTGTTAATGTAGTTGCTTCATAGTATCATTGGTATTTGTACTTCAGTATGTTTTTGCAGTGGCTGGGAATGGTTTTTCTTTTCCCTATTGAGTGCTTCCTTCAGGAGCTCTTGCACAGCAGGCCTGGTGGTGATGAATTCCCTCAGTGTTTGCTTGTCTGAAAAGGATTTTACTTCTCCTTAACTTATGAACTTAGTCTGGCCGGATATGAAATTCTGGGTTGGAAATTCATTTCTTTGGGAATTATGTTGAATACTGGCCCCCAATCTCTTTTGGCTTGTAGGGTTTCTGCTGAGAGGCTATGCCATTAGTCTGATGGGCTTCCCTTTGTAGGTGACCTAGCCTTTCTGGCTGCCCTTAATATTTTTTTCTTCATTTCAACCTTGGAGAATCTGATGATTATGTGTCTTGGGGTTGATCTCATGGAATATGTTACTGGAGTTCTCTGCATTTCCCGGATTTGAATGTTGGCCTATCTGGCTAGGTTGGGGGAAGTTCTCCTGGATGATATCTGGAAGTATGTTTTCCAGCTTGGTTCCAGTCTCCCTGTCTCTTTTCAGGTACCCCAATCAGTAATAGGTTTGGTCTTTTTACATAATTCCATAGTTCTCAGAGGTTTTTTTTTCATTCCTTTTTATTATTTTTTCTCTAATCTTCTCTGCCTGTCTTATTTCAGTAGGATAGTCCTCAAGCTCTGAAATTCTTTCCTCTGCTTGGTCTATTTGGTTATTGATACTTGTGGTTGCATTGTGAAGTTCTTGTGTTTTTCAGCTCCATCAGTTCATTTATGTTCCTCTGTAAACTGTTTTTTCTGGTTAACAGCTCCTGTAATGTTTTATCATGATTCTTACCTTCTTTGCATTGGGTTACAACATGCTCCTTTAGCTCAGTGAAGTTCATTATTACCCACCTTTGAAGCCTACTTCTGTCAATTCTGCCATCCCAGCCTCTGCCCAGTTCTCTGCCCTTGCCGGAGAGGTATTGTGATCATTTGGAGGAGAAGAGCCACTCTGGTTTTTTCAGTTTTCAGCATTTTTTTGATGATTCTTATCTTTGTGAGATTATCTAGCTTTGATCTTTGAGGCTGCTGACCTTTGGATGGGGTTTTTTGGGGGAGTTTCCTGTTGAAGCTGTAGTTATTGCTTTCTATTTGTTTGTTTTTCTTTTTTTATTTTAGTAATATTTTTATTTGACTTAATATAGCCAAAGTATTATTATTTCAACATGAAGTCAATATAAAACATTTTAATGAGATCATTGACATTCTTTCATACTAAGTCCTTAAAATCCAGTGTGGGCTGGGCATGGTGGCTCACACCTGTAATCCCACCACTCTGAGAGGTTAAGATGGGAGGATTACTTGAGTTCAGGAGTTTGAGAGCAGACTGGGTAATACAGTGAAACTTTGTCTCTACAAAAAAAAAAAAAAAGAATTAGCTATGCGTGGTGGTATGCACCTGTAGTCCCAGTTACTCAGGAGGCTGAGATGAGATGGGAGGATGGCTTAAGCCTCGGAAATTGAGGCTACAGTGAGCCTAGATCATATTGCTACACTCCAGCCTGGGTGACTGAGCAAGACTTTGTTCCAAAAAAAAAAAAAAAAGTCCATTGTGTACTTAATATTTACAGTACATCTCATTTTGTACTAGTCACATTTCTTTTTTTTTTTAATTATACTTTAAGTTCTAAGGTACATGTGCACAACATGCAGGTTTGTTACATATGTATACATGTACCATGTTGGTGTGCTGCACCCATTAACTCGTCATTTACATTAGTTATATCTCCTAATGCTATCCCTCCCCAGTACCCCCACCCCACGACAGGCCCCGGTGTGTGATATGCCCCTCCCTGTGTCCAAGTGTTTTCATTGTTCAATTCCCACCTATGAGTGAGAACATGCGGTGTTTGGTTTTTTGTTCTTGCGATAGTTTACTGAGAATAATGGTTTCCAGTTTCATTCATGTCCCTACAAAGGACATGAACTCATCCTTTTTTATGGCTGCATAGTATTCCATGGTGTATATGTGCCACATTTTCTTAATCCAGTCTATCATTGATGGACATTTGGGTTGGTTCCAAATCTTTGCTATTGTGAATAGTGCTGCAATAAACATACATGTGCATGTGTCTTTATAGTAGCATGATTTATAATCCTTTGGGTATATACCCAGTAATGGGATGGCTGGGTTAAATGGTATTTCCAGGTCAAGATCCTTGAGGAATCACCACACTGTCTTCCACAATGGTTGAACTAGTTTACAGTCCCACCAACAGTGTAAAAGTGTTCCTATTTCTCCACATCCTCTCCAGCACCTGTTGTTTCCTGACTTTTTAATGATCGCCATTCTAACTGGTGTGATTTTGATTTGCATTTCTCTGACGGCCAGTGATGATAAGCATTTTTTTATATGTCTGTCGGTTGCATAAATGTCTTCTTTTGAGAAGTGTCTGTTCATATCCTTCGCCCACTTTTTGACGGGATTGTTTGTTTTTTTCTTGTAAATTTGTTTGAGTTCTTTGTAGATTCTGGATATTAGCCCTTTGTTAGATGAGTAGAGAAAGCAGGAAAGATCTAAAATTGACACCCTAACATCACAATTAAAAGAACTAGAGAAGCAAGAGCAAGCACATTCAAAAGCTAGCAGAAGGCAAGAAATAACTAAGATCAGAGCGGAACCGAAGGAGCTAGAGACACAAAAAACCCTTCAAAAAACTCAATGAGTCCAGGAGCTGGTTTCTTGAAAAGATCAACAAAATTGATAGACCTCTAGCAAGACTAATAAAGAAGAAAAGAGAGAGGAATCAAATAGATGCAGTAAAAAATGATAAAGGGGATATCACCACTGACCCCACAGAAGTACAAACTATCATCATAGAATACTATAAACACCTCTACGCAAATAAACTAGAAAATCTAGAAGAAATGGATAAATTCCTGAACACATACACATACACCCTCCCAAGACTAAACCAGCAAGAAGTTGAATCGCTGAATAGACCAAAGCAGGCTCTGAAATTGAGGCAATAATTAATAGGCTACCAACCAAAAAAAGTCCAGGACCAGACAGATTCACAGCCAAATTCTACCAGAGGTACAAGGAGGAGCTGGTACCATTCCTTCTGAAACTATTTCAGTCAATAGAAAAAGAAGAAATCCTCCCTAACTCATTTTATGAGGCCAACATCATCCTGATACCAAAACCTGGCATAGACACTACAAAAAAGAGAATTTTAGACCAATCCCTGATGAATATCAATGCAAAAATCCTCAATAAAATACTGGCAAACCAAATCCAGCAGCACATCAAAAAGCTTATCCACCATGATCAAGTGTGCTTAATCCCTGGGATGCAAGACTGGTTCAACCTACACAAATCAATAAACGTAATCCAGCATATAAACAGAACCAAAGACAAAAACCACATGATTATCTCAATAGATGCAGAAAAGTCCTTTGACAAAATTCAGCAGCCCTTCATGCTAAAAACTCTCAATAAATTCGGTATTGATGGGATGTATCTCAAAATAATAAGAGCTATACATGACAAACCCACAGCCAGTATCATACTGAATGGACAAAAACTGGAAGCGTTCCCTTTGAAAACTGGCACAAGACAGGGATGCCCTCTCTCACCACTCCTATTCAACATAGTGTTGGAAGTTCTGGCCAGGGCAATCAGGCAGGAGAAATAAATAAAGGGTATTCATTAGGAAAAGAAGTCGTCAAATTGTCCCTGTTTGCAGATGACCTGGTTGTATGTTTAGAAAACCCCATTGTCTCAGCCCAAAATCTCCTTAAGCTGATAAGCAACTTCAGCAAAGTCTCAGGATACAAAATCAATGTGCAAAAATCACAAGCATTCCTATATACCAATAACAGACAGACAGCGAAATCATGAGTGAACTCCCATTCACAATTGCTTCAAAGTGAATAAAATACCTAGGAAGTTCAGTTGTCGGAGACAAAGGCAGTCACAGTGGTGATGACCACCCTTTCCCCCATCTTGGAGGAGGCGCCAAGATGGTCGAATAGGAACAGCTGCAGTTGGAGGCTCCCACCAAGAAGAATGTAAACAGCAAGTGAACCCTGTACCAGCAACTGAGGTATACAGCTTCTCTCACTGGGACTGACTAGGCGGTTGTCTTGACCCATGGGGAGTGAGGAAAAGCGGGGTGGTACAACAGCACACCTGGGAGCCACACAGGGCAAGGGAGCTCCCATCCCCAGCCAGAGAGGCAGTGAGTGATCATGCTACCCTGCCCGGGAAACCACGCTTTTTCCATGGATCTATGTGACCCACAGATCCTGTCATGAGCCCACGCCACCAGGGCCTTGGTTCCTAAGCACAGAGTTGTGCAGATTTTCAGTGGCCACTTGGTTGGAGACAACCTAAGATTGTAGCAATTCAAAGACGTGAATATACATATCACCAAAGCAAACATTGTTAGGTAAGACAACCAATCAGAATTTCTTATGTTTTAAATGATAAATGTTGATTTCACAGGACATGATCACCCTTTCTGCCTTCTAGGTATCTTACAAGACTTCTTTATTAGAAATAACACTTTCAAGGACTATTTATGACAGAGAATAGAATCTGCTTTTCCGTAGCTGCAGGGAAAGAGGAAACATTTTTCTCTTTATTATTCTGCTAAGATTTCTCTCACAAGCAGTTAGAAGGGCTGCCAGTTTAAAGGGTAAATACTAGAATTCTGTTAGTTCTTACCAAAAGAAAAAAAAATCTTCTAATATGAAAAAACAAACGACAAACAAGTGGATCATGGTGATCTGATATTTTGCATCTACAAGATCTTTAAATAGAATGTTGTCAAGCTTAGATGGTTTTATATGTGCATTCAAAATTTTCAAGAAGTAGACAAGTCCTATGCTATCTAAATGATTTGGAGTGTAGAGAGAGTTAAAGCTTCTTGGTTCATTTTCATGAAGCTATAATAAGTCTCATACCATAACCTACTTTAAAACAGCACAGAACAATTGAAGATAACTTTCATTGAGGAATATAGGCAAGAAAATTCCTTCCCCCGAAAAAAGCAAATTAAATCCAGCAGTACATTACTTAATGTAACCAAATAGGATTTGATTCTGGAATTCAGGAATAGTTCAAGCACTAGAAAAACATCATCTAATATTTTAAGAAATTGAAGGCGAACAAAAACATGATTATAATTATTGATGCCAAAAAGTTCAGCTAGCAATTCTTCGTTTTTTAGAACTCCGTTTAAGATAGCGTGAATCTCCCAAACATGTTGAAGGTTATTTTCTTAAAGTCAATAGTAAACATTTTAAATAAAGAAACTCTAAACGCATTTTCATTAAAATTGCAAAAGAAGAATGCCACTAGTAGTCAACAGTGATGGGGAGTGTGGGGGTGGTATGATATAGGTAATGCTGTAAGATGAGGGAAATAAATCTGCAGTCTGAAATCATTATTTGCAGTCAATAAGATTTTTATACCTAGAAAAAAGAAATTACAACAAAAAATTCATTGGTCCTAAACAGCAAATTTTAGTAAGCAGGCATTATATAATACACAGAAATTAATAGCCTTTCTTTTCTTTCTTTCTTTTTTTTGAGACGGAGTCTCACTTATTTGTTTCCCAAGCTGGAGTGCAGTGGCGTGGTCTCAGCTCACTGCAACCTCTGCCTCCCAGGTTCAAGCGATTCTTCTGCCTCAGCCTCTTGAGTAGCTGGGACTACAGCCATGCACCACCACGCCCAACTAATTTTTGTATCTTTAGTAGAGACAGACTCTCGCCTTGTTGGCCAGACCAGTCTCAAACTCCTTACCTCAAGTGATTTGCCTGCCTCCGCTTCACAAAGTGTTGAGATTATGGGTGCAAGCCACCGCATCTGGCCGGATTTTTTTTTTTTTTTAATACTGACATTAAATTGAAAGAACCAGGCCGGGCACGGTGGCTCACACCTGTAATCCCAGCATTTTGGGAGGCCAAGGCAGGCGGATCACCTGAGGTCGGGAGTTTGAGACTAGCTTGGCCAACATGGTGAAGTGGTATCTCTACTAAAAATATAAAAATTAGCCAGGCATGGTGGAGGGTGCCTGTGTAGTCCAGTTGCTTGGGAGGCCAAGGCAGGAGAATCGCATGAACCCAGGAAGTGGAGATTGCAGTGAGCCGAGATTGTGCCACTGCACTCCTGCCTGGGCGACAGAGTGAGACTCCATCTCAAAAAAAAATACAAAGAAAAAGAAAGAAAGAAAGAAAGAAAGAAAGAAAGAAAGAAAGAAAGAAAGAAAGAAAGAACTGGAAATGGGGGAAAATCCCTTTCATAAAAGTGTGAAATCGTCCTATAAAATGGCCAAAAATAAAGATAACAAGAAAATACAAGTCATAATTACTTGTACGTGGTAACTATAGGAAAAATTTGAAGATGTAAAATATGATGTAAATGAAATCACAGATGTGCCAGGTACATGGTGGGAAGACTACCATTAAAAATATGAATTCTTCCAAAATTAAAATAGAAATTAAAGTAATTATAATCTCATCAACCTTTTTTTTAAGTGTAGTAAAAATTATCCTACAAAATAAATATGAGAGACTAACCAAGAAAATTTTGAGCAGAAAGCCCTCGTTTTGTTACTCTTTTTTTTCCTTACATTTATCTCCTGTCTCTCACAGGACCTCTTTAGAGAAAAATAGAGGAACTCAAAAAGGAATAAACTGACATTAATGAAGGGAAAGCGGAAAAGGAAGTCAGTGGCAGATTAAGATTTCAACCTACTTCTGGGAGACAGGAGGCATATGGAAGCCTTTGGCAAGGGGCGGAGGAAGCCCGGTGCCAAAACACCCTGTGAGGGGTCACAGTGGCGGTGGGCAGTGGCTTTCCCACAGAAACCCCACAGCACCCCTGGCCTCAGGAGGAGATGGAAAGGGGCATTTTCAGAAGTCTATAAGGAACATCTCTGCCATTTCATCCCTCTTACGCCTTTCCTCAGTTATTGCATGCCAGAGACCAAGCAGCCCAGCACGTGCCCCTGTGCCTTCACAGTGATGCCAGCACTTTTCTCCAGCAAAGTTGAAGCTGAGCAGAAATCAGACAGTACCCCAGAGTAAAGTAGTCCTGATTTTCTGCAGAGTGCCGGTGGTAGAAGTGATGGTGAGGTTTCCCTAAGGAGAAACTTTCCAAGCTCCACCGCCACCACTGCAGGGCGGTGTTACCACCTCTAACCACAGGTGATGTCATTCAGCTGCTTGCTTTCCCTGGTGTCTGTGCTTTGAGGATTTCCAAATTTGTATCTTTAGCCATGACCTGCCCCCTGAATTCCATTCTTATAAATCTGTTGCCTAAATAATACCTCCATGAGAGTGTCTGAGCCAGTGGTGGTGTGAGCCATAGGATGGTGATCTGATTGACCTTTTTGCAGGCTCCATGTTATCCTACTCTCCTCTCTGACCTCATTTTCTAGCCTCTCTCTGCACATTCAGTGAGTCACGCTGCCTCCCTGCTGGTCCTCAGAAACACCAAGCACACTGCTGTCAACGGGGCTGTTTTTCTCCCCAACATTTTTATTATGAAAGTTTTCAAACAGAAAAGCTAAAAGAATTTCAGACTGACCAGCTTACAGTAAGCACATATATAATTGCCACCTGCATTGTTTAATAGTTTTCTACATTTATTTCATCATGTATCCATTTATCTATCAATCCATCTTACTTTTTGATGCATTCTAAAGTAATGCCACAGGACTTTTGAACTTGGTGTTCTAACCTCTTAAGGCTGTTTCCTCCAACATTCACATGGCTCCTTCCCTCACTTGCATTGGCTGTCTGTCCGAAGAACACTTCTCAAAGAACCCTTTTCTAACAACTCTATGTAAAATGGCCTGACATTTTATAATGTGCCCATTCATGCACTGTCTGCCAGCCCCTCTAGAGTGAGAGCTCCACGAGGGAGGGGCTTCACCTGTGTGGTCCACCTGTTCCTTTAGCATCAGGACAATGCCTGACTTGTAGTAGGTGCATTTGTCAGAAACTTCAAGTTCTCCATCAATATTCATTCTCCTATAAGTACTGTAGGGACTGCAAAACTCTACCTCCATGCTCTTAGGGTCCTGAGTGGTCCCAAGAATTAAATTAACATGAGATAGATTAAAAGCATACACATTTCTTTAGAATAGGTTTTTACATGGCATAGGAGTTCTCATAAGGAAATGAAGACTAGATTAGGAAATGAAGACCAGAAGAAATAGTTAAAGCAGTCACTTACATACTGAACTGGACAAAGAGTAGTATAGTTGACCCTTGAACAACACAGGTGTGAACTGTACAGGTCCACTTATATGTGGACTTTTACAAACTTTTTGCAGATTTGTGACAGTTTGAAAAAAACTTACAAACTGTGTAGCCTAGAAATACCCACCCCATTAAGAAAAAAAGTGTGTCATGAATGTATAAGATACATGCAGTACTAGTCTATGTGTAAATTGACTGTTTATGTTATCAGTAAGGCCTCCAATCAACAGTAGGCTATTAGTAGTTAAGTTTGGGGGAAGTCAAAAGTTATATGCAGATTTCGGACTGTGTTAGGAGCACAGGGTTAGTGCTCCTAACCCTGTGTTGTTCACGAGTCAACTTGTAGTTGTGAAAATGTGATAAGGCAAAGGAGCATGGACTAAGGTAGATTAATGGGTATAGAAGTAACTAGGAAGGTAAGGGTTACTTTAACAAGGCTTGTTAGAACAGAATTCCCTTAGCCTCAACTTGCTCATCCTTAATGATAAGAATGTGTTATCTTTCGCATGGGAATTTCATCTCTTGCTTTTGAAAAACAGCACGAAAGTCAGAGTGATCTTTTTGCACCTGCTGTTTTTTAAATGGCTTTAACTTAAATAGTAGACAATATACCAGAGTAGTTAGTATGTTTTTAACTCTTTCAACAGCCAGAATAAAAACTACATTTCCCAGCCTCCCTTTTGCCTTGACATGACTATATGACTGACCAAAGTCAAGCCAGTGAGAAGCGAACAGAAGTGATGTGTGTATGTCACTTCTGGTATCAGCTCTTAAAAGAACTGCATGTGTGCTCACCTGCCTTTTCTGTCCTTCCTGCTGCCTAGATGGGAGGAGCCTCTGTGTACCTCAAAAAGTAACAGGCACCCAGGGTTTGCAGAGTCAGCCTGTCTGCATTAAGTACAGTCAGTTATCTGCCTTCTTGGAGCTCTCCCAGGGAGAGCCTTACTGCTCAGAGAGGTGTTTTCCCCTACACTAGGCTAACCCTGGCCTTTTGTGAGCTCTTCATACCTAGTCACAGCCTCCTCTAACCCCATACCTCTCCTCAGGAAGCTACCTGAGTCACATTTTCCTCCCTCTTTCAGGTGTTTCAGCTATGTTTTGTCACCTTGTCTTTCCTGAGCTTCTAGACATATTCGCATTCCTTTACCAGGCTCTCTTCCCTGACAGTTTCACTGATGATCTCTCCTTACTAGACCCCTAACATCCTTATCTTAGCTCAGTTACTAGTAGAAAGCTTTTTCTCCCTTCCAGAATCACATCTAAGTCTGATGCCTCTGAAGTTTCTCCTGGAACAAGTGCTGTGCAGAACAGAATGCTTCAGTGCCTCAACGTACCCTTCACTCTTGACTGTCTCTCATGTGCATAGAGGCAGAAGAGACTGGGTTTCCAGGTGGTCGCTCCTTGGCCCCCAGCAGCCTCCTGTTAGCTCTAATGCATTCCATGTCTTCACCTGGTGCTCCTCAAGGACTGTAGCCATGGCGTCCTTTTAGTAATGTTCCTATCACATGTACATTTTAGTGCACTTTCAGCTAAGCAAGAGCTTTAATTCCTTATTCTAACTCTAGTCTCTTTCATGCCCAAATGCTGTCTCGTTTGGACAAATTTGGGTCCCCCTTTCTCCCTCCTTTTCCTCCTGGGTAATTAAAGTAGGTACATTGGTCACGTGTTTCCCTGTTTCACATGGGGCATTTCAGGCCCTGTGTTGCAGCCCTTTCTTTCCCACAGGCATCCCTAGTTCCTTACTAGGCTCTGTTTCCTAATAATTTTATTGTGGATCTCTTTTCTCCTTTTCTTTTTTCTTCCAGCACTATAGTAAACCTCTGTAGTATCACTAAGTATTACCTATGTCACTCTGGAAATTTGATCATTTTTCTGTTGTAAAGTATTCAAAGGGAAGAGCCACTAGAAGCAAATAGTTTTGTTTTGAGGGGTATAGCAGATGAAAAATCAAACACTTGAAAGAGGCCTTTTGTTACATGAGGGCGTCATTCTAGGTATGAAGAAATTGGGAGGGCGGGGACCTAGGAGAGTCCCTGCCAGGCTAAGCTCTGCTCAGCGCTTGCCACAAAGTAATGAGGACCTGTGGTGGTCACTTCTGATTTTACAGAAAAAATATAGGAAATATGAGTTTTTATGTGAAATATTCCAATTTTTAAATGTTGGAAACCGATATTAAATCTTTAAAATATGCCAGACCAAGTAAAACAAGTCTGTGGTGATAAATTTGTCCCAGGGCCTACTAGTTTACATCTTCTCTGTCAGGTCTTGAAGCTCTTGTCCTAGACCCACATCCTTTTATTTATGTGTTTATTTAACACAGTGTTCCTATTGTTACTGCAGTATCAGAATGGTCATTTTCAGAGAAATGTGTGACTTTTCAGTGTGATTTTATAAAGATCATAAAGCCACATTTTTTCCTAGAGGGGAGTTACTTTATGAAAGTCTTTGGAACAATAATGTTTGACATATAAAAATTCACATTATTTGCATTACTTGAGGGTATTTCTTTTCTCACTATTCTTTGGCTCCGGATCACTTGCCATTGGGGTATTTTCATCGGCACACTTAATTTGGCACCTTATTTGCTGGCTGCGGTCTACCAGGTACACAAGACAGGCGGAGAGTCAGCTTCCATGGGCTGAGACAAATGAATGGACATGGTCATTTCTAAGAGTGATGAGTGGTCTGACTAGTGAAAAGGAAGAGGTGCTCCTGCATTGCAGAATGGCTTTGGTGGTGGGAGAGGCAGAGTGGGAATAAGATGAGGATCTTTATATTAGGAGGCCAGGGAAGAACTCTCTTAGGAGGTGACCTTTCAACTGAGTCATGTTTATGTGGAGGCACCCTTCTGAAAATAGACAGTGAACACCCAGGCAGAGGAGATTGCAGATGCAAATACCCTGAGTGGCACCATGCCTGGTAAGTTTAGAGGAGTGAGGGAAGGCCAGTGTTCAGGCTTAATGTGCAAGGGGCAGAGGTGGGTGCTGGTGAGATGGGGAAAATGGATTGTAGGAGCACAATGGAGCATAGTAGAGCGTTGGTTACTTCTTGGGTGGCTGTCTCAAACCCATGTCACTCATCCAGTGGTGGCAGAATCCACCTGAATGTCTAAAGTAGGGAGAGCAGAAAAGACATGATCAGGCCAGAGCTTTTCCACAGAACTCAGCATCCTCGCATTCACTGTTAACACATTTATCCTCTGTGGTTTCTGAAACTTGGTTGCTTCAGTAGAATTGTTTAAATCTCCTATATTGATGGTTATGACTTTTTAAATGAATGATGCTTTCCACTTCTTTTGTTATTGACATGAAACTGTCTGTTCATAATATACGTGGAAAGAGCCTTAGGAAAGTTAATTAGGGCAGTGCAGGAGGCCCAGAAGGCAAGGTTGAGCTTACCTATCTGTGATTTTCAACTTGTTTTTACGTTTCTTTTTTAACACCCTGGTACTCTATTTTGTGATATGTAAACTTAAAACTAAATTAGTAAAAAAAAAAAAAAAAAAAAAAAAATGGTGGCAGGTTTTCTGCCTTCTAAATTCCCACATTTAAAAATATGGTGTACCTGGGATCGAAGGATACCAAGTATCCTTCTGAAGAGAAAGGGGACAGTGTCAAGGCCCTGGGCAAATAGTGTTTCCTTGAGCTCTGTCATCTGGAATTACCACCATTCATCAGCTTAATGATATTTTCTGCTGCCTCTTCAACTGAGTTTGGGCAGGAGTGATAGATGAAAGTGAAGCGGAACAGTATTGATGGCCTAATGGGAAATCTTTTGTTAAAGATATCCTAACAAAATGGACAAGTCTCTTCTTCAAGTGCTTTTTGGTAGTATAAAAAAGTAGAATTGAGTGATTATTTTTTTTCTTTCTTGGCTACTTAATATCTTCTCTGAAAATAAATATTTTCATATACTTTTTGACAAAGCACTGTACCAGGCATTATTTTTAAAATAGAATATAAAATGTGAAAGATTTTGAAATGCATTATATTGTGTAGATTGGATAACGGGAAGTAAATACAACACAACTGTGATTTTAAATTGTTGTAGAACAGGTTTTAAAATTCAAATGTAAGTTTACTATGAAGTATTTCCAAGTTGTATGTGTGTATTCTTTTATATATCATCTCTCCAAATAAAGCATTTGAGGTGGCTAATAAGAATGCTTGCAATAAAGTTAGGTTTGACAGAAAAAACTTGTGAGATTTGGTATTGAGATTGTGTTGAATCTATAAAGTAATTTGGGGAAAATATTGGGAACAATATCAAGTTATCTGACTAATGAACACGGTATAGCTTTCCATTTATTTAAATCCTTTTTACTTTCAGCAATATTTTGTATTTTTCATATATATATCCTTCATCCTGTGTCAGATTTATCCCTAAGCATTTCCAATTTTTTGATGATATTATACTGGTATTGTTTTAATTGCAATTTCTGATTGCTACTTGGATGAAAATCACAATTGATTTTGTGTGTTTTTCTTGAATCCTGCAACTTTGTTAAACTCACTCATGGACTCTGGTACCTTGTCTGTTAATTACATCTGATTTTCTACATACAGGATCAGACTTACTCAAGTAAAGTTACTGTACTACTACTGTTTCCAATCTGGATGCATCTGGTGGAGCTTCAGGTAGGGGGTGTGCTGATTGCATTGGCCAGAATTTTCCAAACAGCAGTGAGAGGAGACATGCTGTCTGTCTTTGTAATTTCAGGGGAAAGCATTCAGTCTCCTACACAACCTTTATCAGGTTGAGGAATGTCCACGAAAAGGGGAGTGGAGGAGGCTTCCAAGTTATAGCTAGATCTAAAATTTTTCTGATTGGCAATTGGTTGAAAGAGTGATTATCGATAGAAAGTTTGCCAGGCATGGTGGCTCATGCCTGTAATCACAGCACTTGGGGAGGCCAAGGCAGGTGGATCACCTGAGGTCAGAAGTTTGAGACCAGCCTGACCAACATGGTGAAACCCTGTCTCTACTAAAAATATAAAAATTAGATGGGCTTAGTGGCACCTGTAATCTCTGTAATCCCAGCTACTCGGGAGGCTGAGGCAGGAGAATCGCTTGAACCCAGGAGGCAGAGGTTGCAGTGAGCCGAGATAGCGCCACTGCACTCCAGCCTGGGCGACAGAGTGAGACTCTGTCTCAAAATGAAAAAAAAAAAAAAAAAAAAAAAAAGGAATGTCTGGGTTATGATAAGAGGTTGTGGAGAACAAAGTTTTATCATGCAGATAAAGCCTCTAAGTAGCAGACTTCACAGAGAATAGATTGTAAATGTTTCTTATCAGACGAAAGGTATGTGTTGATGTTAATGCTGGAGGGTATAATAAGGCATGTCTAGACCCCCCACCTCCCTGAACCAGTCTTTCAGGTTCAGTTATAGAGTGCCCTGGCTGAGGAGAAGACTATTCACATGTTTGGGGGACCTTAGGATTTTGTTTTTGGTTTACAAGAAGTTCCCTTCCACCCCTAGTTCACATTGTAAATAGGTGTTGGATATTGTGAAATACTTTTTCTATTGAGATGATCTTGTGATTTGGAGTACATTGTTATGGGTTAACTTGTGTCCTCTGGAAAAGATATGTTGAAGTCTTAACCTCCACTCCTCTAGAATATCCTTATTTGTAAACAGTGTTCTTGCAGGTATAGTTAGTTAAGATGAGGTTACACTGGGGTATGGTGGGACCCCAATCCAATATGACTGGTGTCCTTTTGAGAAGACAGCCATGTAGAGACAAAGACATTTGGAAGAATGGCATTTACTTATGCTGTCTTTGTCTAGTTTTCTTTCATTTTTCCCTGTCCCTGGTGGTAGGTGACTGTCTAGTTTGGGTATCAGGATAATATTGAACTCAGAGAATGAATTAGGAAGTGTTTCTTCCTTTTCAGTTTTCTTGAAGACTTCGTGTACAATTAACTTTTTTTTTTAAATAACGGTTTTATTGCACAGTAATTCACATACCCTAAAATTAACCTCTCAAAAGTACCTAATTCATGCAACCATTATTTAATTCCAGAATATTTTCATCATCCCCAACAGCAATCTCATACTCATTAAAAGTCATTCTCCATTCCCTCCCCTCTACAACTCTAGTCAATCACTAATTTACTTTCTGTTTCTATAAATTGGCCTTTTTTGGGTATTTCATATATATGGAAATATATAATTTGATTTTTTTGTTCTTTTAGCTTTATATTTTCAGGATTCATTCATGTTTGTTGCATGGATCAGTGCTTCATTCTTTGTTATCCCTAAATAATATTCCATTATATGAGTGTATCGCATTTGTGTATCCATTCATCAGTTGATGGACATTTCAGTTGTTTTCACTTTTTGGCTATTATGAATAACATTGCTATGAACATTTGTGTACAAATTGCTATGTAAACATAGACTTTCTTTTGTTCAGTATATACCTGGGATCTGGGTCATATGGTAAACCTATGTCTAACCTTTAAAGGAACTGTTTTCCAGAGTGCCTGTACCATTAACATTTCCACTAGCAGTATATGAGGGTTTCAGTTCTCCACATACTGACCAACTGCTTGATACTGTCTGTGTTTTTTATTGTAGTCCTTCTATGGAGTATGAAGTGATATCTCATGGTGGTTTTAATTTGCGTTTTCTTTTCTTTTCTTTTTTTTTTTTGAGACCGGGTCTCGCTCTGTCACCCAGGCTGGAGTATAGTGACATGATGTCTGCTCACTGCAACCTCCACCTCCCGGGTTCAAACAATTCTTCTGACTCAGCCTCCCAAGTAGCTGGGACTACAGGTACATGCCACCATGCCCGGCTAATTTTTGCATTTTTAGTAGAGATGAGGTTTCACCATGTTGACCAGGCTGGTCTCAAACTCCTGACCTCAGGTGATCTGCCCGCCTCGGCCTCCCAGAGTGCTGGGATTACAAGTGCGAGCCACTGTGCCCGGCCGTTAATTTGCATTTTCTTGATGGCTAATGATATTGAGCATCTTTTCCTATTCTTCTTGTCTATTTTCATACCTTCTTTGGAGAAATATCTGTTAAAATCTTTTGCTCTTTAAAAAATCGGATCATTTTTTAAATCAGTGAGTTGTAAGAAATATTATATATCATGTCTATACAAGTCCCTTATTAGGTATCAGATTTATAAAATATTTCTCTTGTGGGTTGTCTTTTTACTTTCTTGGTTATATCCTTTATAGCAAATCAGTTTTAGATTTTGATGAAGTCTAGTTTATCTCTTTTTTCCTTTTGTTGCTTGTGCCATTAGCATCATACATAAGAAACTGTTGTCTAACCTAAGTTCACAAGACTTGCTCCTGTGTTATCTATATGTTTTATTTATTTATTTATTTATTTATTTATTTATTTATTTATGAGATGGAGTCTTACTCTGTTACCCAGTCTAGAGTGCAGTGGCGTGATCTCCACTCACTGCAGCCTCCCCCTCCTGGACTCAATCCATCCTCTCACCTCAGCCTCCTGAGAAGTTGGGTCTATAAGTGTGTGCCACCATGTCTGGCTAATTTTTGTATTTTTTGTAGAGATGGGGTTTTGCTGCATTCCCCAGGCTGTTGTCAAACTCCTGGGCTCAAGCAATCCACCTGCCTTTGCCTCCCAAAGTGCTGGGACTAGAGCACCCAGCCACATTTAGCTCTTAATTAAGTTTTGATCCATCTTAAGTTAATTTTTATATATGGTGTGGTGTGGGGTCCAATTTCATTTTTTTATATGTCCAGTTGTCTCAGCACCATTTGTAGAGAATACTATTTTCCCCCTATTGAATTGTCTTGGCACCGTTGTTAAAACTAATTGACGTATATGTAAAGGTTTGTCTGGGTTCCTAATTCTATTTCATTGGTCTCTAGATCTATCTTATGCCAGTACCACATTTGTTGGATTACTGTTGCTTTGTAGTAAATTTTAAAATTAGGAAGTAGGAATCCTCCAACCATGCTCTTCCTTTGTAATGTTGTTTTGGCTATTCTTGGTTCCTGGCATTTCCATATGAATTTTAGTATCAACTTAACAATTTCTGCCAAACAAGACAACTATAATTTTGATAGAGAATGCTTTGAATCTATAGATCAATTCTGAGTGTGTTGTCATCTTAACAGTGTTCAGTCTTCTGATCCATGAACATGGAAAATTTTCTCATTTATGTAGACTGTCTTTAATTTTTTTTTTTTTTAGATGGAGTCTTACTCTGTCACCCAGGCTGGAGTGCAGTGGCACGATCTTGGCTCACTGCAAGCTCCGCCTCCTGGGTTTACGCCATTCTCCTGCCATAGCCTCCCGAGTAGCTAGGACTACAGGCGCCTGCCACCACGCCCAGCTAATTTTTTGTATTTTTAGTAGAGACGGGGTTTCACCGTGTTAGCCAGGATGGTCTCGATCTCCTGATCTCGTGATCTGCCCTCCTTGGCCTCCCAAAGTGCTGAGATTACAGGAGTGAGCCGCCGCACCCAGCCTAATTTTTTAAAATGTTTTTTACAATGTTTTGTACTTTTCAGTATATATTATATTTTTTGCTGCCTTTATTCCTAAATATGCCATTTGTTTTAACGCTATTATAAATGAAATTATTTTCTTAATTTCAACTTTAGGTTATTAATTGTTAGTGTATGGAAATACAATTGATTTTTGTATATCGATCTCATACCCTGCAACCTTGATGAACTTGTTTATTTGTCCTAAAAGTTCTTTAAAGGGTTCCTTAGGATTTTCTATGTATAAGATTGTATCTTTTGCAAGTAGAGTTTTACTTCTTTTTCGGTGCTTTTTATTTTTCTAGCTAGAGCCTCCATTATAATGATGAATATGGGAAGAGTGGACATCTCTCTTTATTCATGATCTTAGGGGAAGGGAGTTCACTCTTTTGCCAGTAAGTACGTTAGCAATAAGTTTTTCGTAGATGTCCTTTATCAGTTAAGACAGTTACCTTCTGTTCCTAATTTGTTGAATGTTTTTAATAGTTAATTCTGTGAAATGCTTCTTGTGTGACTCTTGAGAGGGTCATGTAGTTTTTGTTCTTTATTCTATTGCTGCTGCATAGAACATTGAGACATTTTCACATGTTAAACTAATTTTGAATTCCTAGGATAAATCCCACTTGGTAATGGTCTATAATACTTTTCACATATTGCTGATTTGGTTTGCTACTATTTTGTTGAGGGTTTTGGCATGTATATTCTTAAGGGATATTGGCGTATAGTGGGTTTTTGTTGTTATTGTTGTTGTTTTTTGTAATATCTTTGTCTGGTTTGGGTATCAAGGTAGTATTGACCTCAGAGAATGAGTTCAGAAGTGTTCCCTTTTTCTTAGTTTTGTGGAAGATGGTAGAATTTGTATTACTTTTTCCTTAAATGTTTGGTAGAATTCACCAGTAAAGTCATCTGGCTCTTGAGTATGTTTGTTGTTGTTGTTGTTTTTGTTCTTTTGTAGGATGGTTTTTAGCCATAAATTTATTTTCTCTAATGGATAATGTGCTATCCAGGTTATCTGTTTCTTCCTGAATGAGCCTCGGCCTGATTTGTTGTCTCTGTTACTTTGTCCTATCAACTCTAGCTGCTTTGGTCTTGCAGGACTTTTTGCTCTGTCTTCTCAACTTAAGGAATCCACTTGGATCCACCTCTGTTGTCCTTCCTTTACATAGGCCTGGAAACTCTCTCAAGTCTCTAATCTGGGACCACAGGAGACCTCTCACCCTATTTGTGTCCCATCTCTTAGGGACCACTGTTCTTCATTATCTTATGTCTACTGTCTTAAGAACCATTGCGTCATGCATTTGTATGCTAGTTTGTTGTTTCAGGCAGTTGGGTGTACCCTTCCCTGTTGTGCCAGGGAAAATAGAAAGATGTTATATCTGCACAATATTTGTTTTTTGTAGCAAAACAAAACAAAACAAAAGACATTTTCAGATCTACAAGGATCCAGGAAATAAACTGCCATTTAAAATATTATGATAAACATCCTCCAGTTATTTGAACTAAAAAATAAAGACGTATTAGAATAAATTGAAATAAAAGCTGGTTTCAATCTCACCAAGTATCTAAATTCTTGAAAATAGGGAAGGATTAAATGTATCTTACAGGGCTGGGAGAACAGAAAAAGTTTTGTTAATGGAAACGAAATGTTGTGCAATTACTAGATGATAGAAAGCAGATGGAACTGAATTGAAATGGTGGCGAAACCTATCACCCAGAAGGTATACAGGATAAAACTAAGGAGAAAGTAGGAACAGCTGCAGAAGATCTATAACCTCAGAGTGAGGTAGAACATTGGTAGAGGCCCTAGGCATCTACCAGCCTAATTGAAGGTTAACATTCAAAACAGGCCAATCAGACCCCTCCCCAATACACGTTGCTCTGCTTTGTGGGACTGCACTGTAGAGAGGGTGAACTGTCTATCTGAGGTGATTTCTAACATGGGGGTTGGCCTAGGGGAGAAGCATTGGGGAGTTTGAGGGAAACACAGAATGCAAATGGGGTGGGCAAAAGGGGAAATTCCTTAAAGAAACAGGCATAGACAAATAGGAAGTTCAAGCCAGCTGCCTGTAATAATCTACCCAATCTTCCAGTCATAAAATAGAAAACCAAAGACCACAAGACATTTGGGAAAGCCTAACAGCAAGATGCAGAAAGACCAAGGAAATAAAGAAAACAGCTGAACACAGAAGAAGCAAAGATGATAGGAAGTGGAATGGGTTGAATTGTGCCCTCCACACACACACACACACAAAAGATAATTTTGAAGTTGTAGCTCCCAGTACCTCAGAATGTGACCTTATTTGGAACTGGTGTCATTCCAGATGTAACTAGTTGAGATAAAGGCAGAGTTGAGAAGGGTAGGCCCCAAATCCAGTGTTGAGAAGGGTAGGCCCCAAATCCAGTCTTATAAGACTGGTGTTCTTATAAGAATATGGCCAGGTAAAGACACAGGCACAAAAGAACACCATGAAATGATGAGGGAAGATATTGAAATTATGTAACTGCAAGCTAGGGAATACCAAAAATTGCCAGTAAATTACTAGAAGCTAGGAAGAAGCAAAGAAGGATTCAGCTATGGGTTTCTGAGGAAGATTGATTTCAGACTTCTATCATCCAGGACTACTTGACAGTAAATTTCTATTGTGTATGACACCCAGTTAGTGGTACTTTGCTATGGCAGCCCTGGGAAACGAATAATAAATCAGGGAGTAAAATAAATTTAATCATCATGACTGGAAAAATAGAATGTTCAAGTAACCCACAGGAAGGTAGAAAAAAGAGAATGAGCAGAATGAGAAACAGGAAACAGAAGACAAATAATAAAATTGCATGTTAGACTTAAGCCCTAGTCCCCCAGTATTTACCTTAAATGTAAATGGTCTAAATGCACCAATTATAGGACAGAGATAACTGCCCAAGCAATTTTCAGATTCAATGCTATTCCTATCAAGCTACCGACATTTTTCACAGAACTAGAAAAAGCCATTCTAAAGTTTGTATGGAACCAAAAAGAGCTCAAATAGTTAAAGCAATTCTAAGCAAAAAATACAAAGCTGGAAGTATCACATTAACCAACTTCAAACTATACTATAGTGTTGCAGTAACCAAAACAGCATGGTACTGTTAGAGAAACAGACACATAGACCAATGAAACAGAATACAGAACCCAGAAATAAAGCTGCACACCTACAACCACCTGATCTTCAACAAAGTCAACAAAAATATGCAACAGGAAAAGGATTCCCTATTTAATAAACGGTGCTGGAATAGCTGGCTAGCCATAGGCAAAAGAATGAAACTTGACCCCTATCTTTCACCATATACAAAAATTAACTGAAAATGGATGAAAGATTTAAATGTAGGACCTCAAACTGTAAGAATCCTAGAAGAAAACCTAGGAAACACCCCTCTGGACATAGGCCCTGGAAAATAATTTGGGACTACATCCTCAAAAGCAATTGCAACACACACAAAAACTGACGAACAGGACCTAATTAAACTAAAGAGCTTCTGTACAGCAAAAGAAACAGACAACCTAGAGAATGGGAGAAAATATTTGCGTGCTATGTATCTGATGAAGGTCTAATATCCAGAATCTATAAAGAACTTAAACAATTGAAAAAGCAAAAAACAAAACATAACAAAAAAAACTCATTAAAAAATGGACAGAAGACTTGAACAGACATTCCTTAAAACAAGACATACAAGCGGCCAGCAAGCATATGAAAAAGTGCTCCACATAATGAGTCATCAGACAAATGCAAATCAACACCACAATGAGATACCATCTCACACCATTCAGAATAGCTGTTATTAAAAAGTTAAAAAAACAGACGCTGGTGAGACTGTGGAGAGAAGAGGATGCTTATACACTGTTGGTGGTAATGTAAATTAGTTCAGCCATTATGGAAAGCCATTTGGAGAATTCTCAACTTAAAGCAGAATTACCATTTGACTCAGCAATCCCATTACTGGATACATATCCAAAAGAAAACAAATTGTTCTACCAAAAAGACACATGCACTTGTACATTCATTGCAGCACTATTCACAATAGCAAAGACATGGAATCAACATAGGTGCCCATCACCAGTGGATTGGATAAAGAGAATGTGATACATATACAGCATAAAATACTATACATCCATAAAAAAGAATGAAATTATGTCCTTTGCAGCAACATGGATGGAGTTGGAGGCCATTATCCTAAGTCAATTAACACAGAGACAAAAACCAAATGCCTCATGTTCTCACTTACAAGTTGGAGCTAACCACTGGGTATTCATGGATATAAAGATGGCAAAAATAGACACTGGGGACTGCTAGATGGGGGAGAAAGAGAGGGTGGCAAAGGTTGGAAAACTATTGAATACTATACTCAGTACCTGGGTGACGGAATCAGTTATACCCCAAACCTTGGCATCATGCAGTATACCCAGGTAACAAACCTGCACATCTACCCCCGAATCTAAAATAAAAGTTGAAATCATTTTTTAAAAATATAGATGATTAGAGTTCTTAGTCCATTTTGTGCTGCTATAACATAATACCAGAGGCTAAGCAATTTATAATGAACAGAAATGTATTGAGTCACAGTTCTGAAGGCTTGGAAGTCTGAATCAGGTGGCTGGCATCTGTCAAGGGCCTTCTTGCTGTGTCATAATATGCCAGAAGGCATCACATGAAGGAAGTGCAAAGAGGGCAAGAGAGAGAGCATGAGCACATGCACATACGCAGCAGGGAGCCCAAACTTGTCCTTTTATAAGGAACCTAATCCTGTGATAATGACTCTACTCCCTTTGTGGCAGAATTAATCCATTTATGAGGGTGGAACCCTCATGACTTACTCACCTCTTAAAGGTTCCACCTCCCAACACTGTTGCACTGGGGATTAAATTTCCTACATATGCTTTTTGGGGAACACATTCAAACCATAGCAGAGTAACAAAACATGATCCAACAGCATGCTGTCTACAAGAAACCTCAAATATAATGATATAGGCAGGTGAAAGTAAAAGGAAGAAAAATGTGTATCATGAAAATATTTTTAAAAGCAGGAGTGGTTATATTAAAATCAGATAAAGACAACTTCAGGGAAAATTACCAGAGGCAGAAAGGGACATTACCTCATGATTAAAAGATCTAGCCACTGAAATGACATAACTAATTTAAATGTATTCATTCCAAACCACAAGACCTCAAAATACATGAAATACAAAAAAAAAAATGATAGGGCTAAAAAGATAAATAGACAAATTAACAATGATAGTTGGGGCTTTCCCACTTACGAATTAATAGAACAACTAGACAAATCAAGAATATAGAAAAATTGAACAATACACTCAACCAACAGGATATAATTGATATATAGAGAGCACTTCACACAACAACAGAATGCACATTTTTTTCCAGTGCCCATGGAACACTCACCACTAATAGACTGTATCCTAGGTCATAAAAGAAATTTCAAGAAATATTAAAAGAATTGAAATAGTACAGAGCATTGTTCTCTGATAACAATGGAATCAAACTAGAAATCAATAAGAGAAGGACAATAGGAAAATTTCCAACGTTTAAAAAGTAAACACACTAATAACTCATGGGTCCAAGAGGAAGTCACACAAGAAGCTTTTTAAATGCATAGAACTGAATGAAAATGAAAACATCCAAATATGTAGACTACAGCTAAAAGCAGTCCTGAGAGAAAAAACCAAAAGCTTATAGACAAAAGGTGAAAAAGGGAAAGATTTTAAATCAATAATCTAAGTTCTCACCTCCATAAACTGGAAGAATAACAAAGCTAACTCAAAACAAGCTAAAGGGAAGGAATTATAAAGATCAAACCAGAAATCAATGAAATTGAAAACAGGAAAACAATACAGAGAAATCAATGAAACAAAAAGCTGACCCTGAAAAAAAATCAGTAAAATTGAAAAACCTCTATCCAACTGACAAAGAAGAGAGAGGACAGAAATTATCAATATAAGGGATGAAACAAGAGATATCAGTGTATATCAGCCATTTAAAGAATAATAAGGGAAAGCTGTGAACAATTTTATGTTCATAAATTCTGTAACTTGGAAGAAATGAGCCAATTCTTCCAAAACTACTGGAACTCAACCAACATGAACACTTGAATAGTCCTATAATCATTAAAGAAATTGAATTTATAATTTAATACTCCTAAAAAAGCAATCCCTGGGCCCAGATGATTTCACTGGAAAATTTTACCAAATAGTTAAAGAAGAATTAAGTATCAATTTTATATAATTTCTTTCTCTTTTTTGAGACTGAGTTTTCACTCTTGTTGCCCAGGCTGGAGTGCAGTGGCATGATCTCGGCTCACCACAACCTCTGCCTCCCAAGTTCATTTGATTCTCCCACCTCAGCCTCCTGAGTAGCTGGGATTACAGGCATGTGCCACCACGCCCAGCTAATTTTGTATTTTCAGTAGAGATGGGGTTTCTCCATGTTGGTCAGGCTGGTCTCCAACTCATGACCTCAGATGATCTGCCCGCCTTGGCCTCCCAAAGTGCTGGGATTACAGACATAAATAGAAGAGGGGACATTTCCCAACTCATTTTATAGGGGTGATATTACCCTGATACTAAACTAAGACAAAGTCCTCTCCAAAAAAGACTTACAATCAGTATCTCTTGTAAACTTAGATATAAAACTCCTCAGCAAAATATTAACAAATCAAATACATCAATGTATAAAGAGAATGAGCAGAGCAGGAGTTATTCCAGATGTGCAAGGCTTGTTCAACATTGAAACATCAATTAATGTATTTTACCATATAAACAGGTTAAATATTAAATATTACATGATCATATGGATTGATACAGAAAAAGTAATTGACAAAACCACCAGCATTTATTCATGGTAAAAAGTTATCAAACTAGGATTAGAGGGGGAATCTTCTCAACCTGGTAAAGGGCATCTATGAAAAATTTACAGCTAGCATGATACTTAATAATGAATTACTAAATCCTTTCTCCCTAAGATTAGGTACAAGGCAAGAGTGTCTACTCACACTAATCTCATTTAACATCTTTGTGGAGGTTCTAGCCAGTGTAGTAGGGTACGGAAAGAAAGAAAAGGAATACCCAATGGAAAGGAAGAAATAAACCTATCTGTATTTACAGGTGACACAATTATCTATGTAGAAAATGCCGAAGAATCTTCAAAAAGACTCCTAGAATTAATAAGTGAGTTCAACAAGGTTTCAGGATACAAGATCAATAAACAAAATTCATCAAAATGTATACATTAAATATGTGTAAGTTTTTGTATATCAGTTATACCTCAGTAAAAAATCAATTGCATTTCTGTATACTAACAATTAATAGATTCCAGAAGAAACACGAATATGACGTGACCATGGAGAAGCAAAAGAAAACAAGGAAGTATGCAATCATGAAGTGAATGCTTAGTCTCAGATCAAAGGCTTAAAGAAAAGATTGATTAAAACCTAAAAAGTGTGCTAGAGGAGAAGTTTCTCAACACCGTTCCACTTATTTTTCCAATATATCACACAGCTGGGCCCACCTTACCACATCCTTGTCAATACCAACTTTTCCACTAAAGCCAAACTGGACTTAGTGCAGTCAGTGATGGACAGTCTGTATGCCAAGTGTATCCCTTGTATAACTGATTGTATAATGGCTGAAATTGAGAAATTGGGGCGGAAGTATTGAGTGACTCCAAGGATCATCAAGGATCCAAGATTTGAAAAGTTACCATGCACACACAGAGGAACCTACGCAGAAGACTGCCTAAAACAGAGAATAACCCAGAATTAAGTGTCACATTGTGGCCATGGTTGACCAGAGACCCTAAAAGAAGAATCTATAAGATTCCTAGAGTTCCTGTCATGTACATTTCTAACCATCATAGATACAACACGGAACTGATGTCAGATGATTATGGAGCCCCTTGGTTCTAATTCTTATAAGACAAAGTTCCTCTGCCTTTCTTAGACCAGTTCCTCTGCCTTTCTTTTGTTGCCAGTTCATTAAACATGCAATACCATAGGACAACAATAGGCTTTTCAAGAATGGTGGTGGAGCAATTGGATACCCAGTGGCAAAACTAAACAACAGTAAAATCCTTTACCTAAACCTCATATTTTATATAAAAATTAACCCAAAATTAAGTGAATTAAATGTAAAATATAAAACTATAAAACCTTTAGAAAAAAATATAGCAGAAAGTCTTCAGGACATGTGTTTTGGCAAAGAGTTTTTTGTACTTGCCACCACAAGCACAGTTGCTAAGAACTAAAACCAGTAATTGGACTTCATCAAAATTAACTTTTTTTTGTCTTCAAAAGACTCAGTAAAATGGATGAAAAGGCAAGCTACAGACTGGGAGAAAATATTTGCAAAACCGTATATCTAAGAAAGGCGTATCTAGAATATTTAAAGAACTTTCAAATATCAAGAATAAAGAATCAAACATCCAGTTAACAAAGGGCAAAAGTCATGAATAGGTGATAAGATGTTTACTATCAGTTGCCATTAGGGAAATGTGAATTTAAACTACAACGAGATACCACCACCTGTCTATCAGAGTGGCAAAACAAAACAAAACAAAATGCTAAGTGCTAGTGGAGATGCTGAGAAATTGGATCTTTTGTACATTGATGCTAGGAATGTAAAATGGTAAAACGCTACAGCTGCCTTAGAAAACAGTTTGACAGTTTCTTAAAGAACTAAATATGTATCTCTCATACAACCCAGCCATTGTACTCTTGGGCATTTATCCCAGAGGAATGAAAGCTGATGTTCACACAAAAACTTGTGCAAATGTTCACAGTAGTTTTATTTGTAATAGCTCCAAATTGGGAACAACTCACATTTTCTTTACGGGTGAGTTAGTTAAACTATGGTACATCTATGTCATGGAATAGTACTCAAAAAGAAATGAACTATTGTTACACAAAAACTTGGATGGATTTTAAAGAAATTATGCTGAGTGAAGAAAACCATATATACAGTGTGATTCCATTTATGTAACATACTTGAAATGACAAAATGGCAAACCGGTTTGTGGTCACCAGTGGTTCAGGGTGGAGGAGAGTGAGAGTTGGCTCTTACTATAATGGAATCCTTGTGATGGAACTCTTCTTTATCTTGGTGGTGGTGGTGGTTGTCACCAAATCTACACGTGTGGCTAAGTTGCACAGAGCTAAATACAGTGTATACAAACACACATATGCACACACATGTAAAATTAGTAAAATCAGAATAAGGTTGATGGCTAATGTCCGAGCTGTGATACTGTGCCATAGTTACTATACAAGATGTTTCCATTGGGGAAACTGGGTGAAGTATATATGGAATCTCTCTGTATTGGTTCTTACAACTGCATGTGAACCTACAAATATCTCAAAATAAAAGTTTAATTCACATGCAAAAGAATAAAATTGGACCTCTACTTACACCATATATAAAAATTAACTCAAAAGGCATCAAAGACCTCAATGTAAAAAGCTAAAGCTATAAAGCTCTTAAAAGAAAACTTGGGCATGATTGGGTGTGGTGGCTCTTGTCTGTACTCTCAGCACTTTGGGGAAGACAAGGCAGGAGGATTGCTTGAGCCCAGGAGTTCAAGACTAGCCTTGGCAACATAGTGAGACCTGTCTCTACACAAAATTTAAAAATTAGCCAGGTGTGACAGTGTACCACTGTGGTCCCAGCTACTCAGGAGGCTGAGGTGGGAGGATTGCTTGAAGCCAGGAGGTTGAGGCTGCAGTAAGCTATGTTTGTACCACTGCACTCCAGCCTGAGTGACAGAGAGAGATGCTGTCTCCCAAAAAATAAAAATAAAATAAAACATTCTTAGATATATGTCACTGAAATCATACATATACCCAAGTATTAAAAAAACTTGTTAGAGTTTTCAAAATTAAAAATATTTTTTACTTCAACGGACAATATCAAGAAAGTGAAAAGACAACTTGCAGAAAGGAAAAAAAAACTTTTAAATTATATGTTTGTTAAGGAACTTGTATTTAAAATAGATAAAGAACTCTTAGAACTCAACTGTATAAAGACAAATGACCTATTTTTAAAACGGGCAAAGGGTCTGCACAGACATTTCTCTGAAGATACACAAATGGCCAATCAGCACATGAAAAGGTACCCCTCATCATTAGCCGTCAGGGAAGTACGTCGGAAAACCACAATGAGTTACCCCTGCAGACCTACTAGGATAACTCTAACTGAAAAGACAGATAATAACAAGTGTTAGTGAAAATGGAATTTTCATACATTGCTGGTACAAGTGGCAGCTTTGGAAAACAGTCTGGCAGTTCTTCAAAAGGTTAAATATAGAGTTACTATGAAGCGGGTCAATGGGTACAGTTACAATTAAATAGGAGTTCGGGTCTAGCGTTTCACTGCACTATAGTTAATAATAATGTAATGTATATTTCAAAATAGCTGGAAGAGAGGATTTTGAATGTTCTCACCACAATAAAAGGATATATGTATGAGGTAAAGGATATGTTAATTACCATAATTTGATTATTATACATTGTATATGTGTATTGAAACCTCACACTGTACCCCATAAAAATGTATAATTATGTGCCAATAAAAATAAAATAATAAAAAAACTTTTTTAAAAAGAAGAATATATGACCTTCTGATTTTGTGCTGTTAGTTTTGTTTGAGCAACTATATACACTTTGAAAAAGATGTATTTTAAAAAGTATTTAGGCTGGGCGCAGTGGCTCATGCCTGAAATCCCAGCACTCTGGGAGTCTAAGGAAGGAGAATTCCTTGAACCCAGGAGTTCAAAACTAGCCTGGGCAACATAGGGAGACTATATCTCTACCCCCCCCCAAAAAAATGAGCTGGGCAAGATGGTGGTGTATGCTTTTGTTCCCAGCTACTCAGGAGACTGAGGCAGGAGGATCACTTGAGCCCAGGAGGTGGAGGCTAGAGAGAGGTGTGATCATACCACTGCACTCCAGCCTGGGCAACAGAGTGAGACCCTGTCTCAAAAAAAAAAAAAAAAAGAAAAAGAAAAAGAAAAGAAGAGAAAGAAAAGTAAAAAGTATTCAGCAGACTACTCAGGCTGACACCCCCATCAAGCCAAATTTTACTGTGTTTTTTTTGAGTACCTATACCATCTTTAACAAAATTTAAATGGTCTTATTTGTTAATTTTCAGCTTCCTAATGAAGATCCTGAGATTTTCGACATTTCATCCAAGTGCCTGTCTATACTGGTTCAGCTGTATGGAGGGGAAAACCCAGACAGCCTCTCTCCTGAAAATGTGGAAATTTTTGCTCATTTGCTGACATCCAAGGAGGACCCAAAGGAACAGAAGCTTCTGTTAAGGATTCTCAGAAGAATGGTGAGTTTACATAGAAACTGGGGACACTGGGTGGCTTTGCTGGCAGCCACAAGGGCAGTGAATAGCCATTTCTTGTACCTAATTTCAGATTTCCAGAAAATTTGCAAGAGTGGTAAAGAACTCCGGTCACCTTTCTTCTTAATCACCTGTTGTTGACATTTGTCATATACTGTTCATCTGCATATATACATATTTTTTCTGAACCATTTGGGAGTAAGTTAGAGACATTGTGCCTCGCACCTCTTAACATCTAAGTATGTATTTCCTAAAATAAAATTGATATTCTGTTACTTAAGTAATCAAAATCAGGAAATTTAACACTGATAAAATTCCTTTACCGGTCTTCTGTCCATATTCTAGTTGGGTCAGCTGTCTCAGTAACTTTCATAGCTTTTTTCTGGTATAGGATACAGTCCAGGATTATGTATTTTGGTAGATATGTGTCTTTAATCTGGAATAGTCTTTCAGTCTTTGTCTTTCATGATATTTTTGAAGATTATAGGCCAGGTTTTGTTGGGTTTTTCCCCCCCTCAGAGGCCTTGGGGGTCAGCGTGGCCTCCTCCCACTGGAACGAAGCACTGGAAGGGGCTTGAGTGAGCATGCAGTCCTATTCTCTTTTCATGTATTTATTTTTATTTTTTATTTTTTGAGACAGAGCCTAGCTCTGTTGCCCAGGCTGGAGTGCAGTGGCATGATCTTGGCTCACTGCAACTGACTAGAGCCCAGGCATTCTACATCTCTGTTGAGGCTGTGCGTCTGAGGGGTCTTCAGTTACCAGCCTCTCCTTAGAAGTGTCTCTGCTTTTCTTCCCACCTGGCCACCAACTGCCCTCTCCTGGGCCCACCTTGTGCATGGCAGCAGCGTCTTCACCAGCTTTTGTTGTCTGGCCTGGTCGGAGGGTACATTTGGCTACCTGTGTAGACCAGGTATTTTGTAGCATCTCCCTGAGTTTGGGTCTGTTTGATGTGTCTTCACGATTCGATTTGTGAGTACTCTAGAAGTAAATTGGTCCTTCTCAATCTATCACATCCAGAGGCTCTTGGTGGCTGTTTGCCCCTTACTGGTGATGTTAATTTTGATCACTTGGTTTAATCACTGTGTGGTTAGTTATTATTATGTTGTAGTAGTGGCAAAATGGATGTTTTCTCATCCCCAGCATTTATAATTCCCAGCATTCCACTGTAAGGAAAAACTTTCCCTTCTGCTTCACTTATTTTATTTAAAAATGCATATAGAGCTGATGTCTATTTGAAAGTACTTTTGAAAACCTATTCTCTTTCTACAGTAAATCTTTCTCTGCTGATTTTGAAGGCCACTATTTACAGTAGCTAGTGTTGAAGTTAATAAAGGATGGGGGTTCTGTTCACCTGTCATCCTCTGGTTTGTCAGTCCATGTTCACTTCTAGATCCTAGTACCTTGAGGTGTCCTTTGGCAGGTGGAAGCTGTGGATGTTCCAGAGAGTTGTACTCAAAATGACTTGCACCAATTTGATAAGTAGACAGTTGTGAGTGACCCAGCTGAACCTGCATGACAGGTGATGGGTGACAGAATTAGAAGGGAGATAAGGAGATTGACTCCCTCACTGCTGTATTGTGCTGCTGTGTGGATGTGACTCCCCTCAACCCCAAAACAAGACTTACTAATCTCAGCAGAGTCATTACCTGAGTTGCAGGATTATGATGGTCTAGTCCAGTTCCCCAAGTGTGGGATGAATACTTCTGAGGAGAGTAGGTTTTGGAGACGGTGCACCAGCCTAGCACTAGATGATGTGGAATCACGTAGTGAGGCAGTTATTTCATTTCCATTTTCTGTTGGTCTTTCTGGTTATTCAAGGCAAAAGCCTCAGTTTGTTGTTGTGTCTTTAACACCTCTCTAATCCTTCAGCATTTCCCTTTTAACAGAGCTGGCCTCTCAAGCTCTCATCTTTTACAGTGGAGATGTTTCTTTTAAAAATTATTTAAAGAAAAAAGGTGAGTCAATCTGAAGACAAGTACTAGAGAATATAATAATACAAGTGATCTGTAGATATGGCAAAAGTGTGAATTTGGTAGAAAATGTCAAAAACTTGGAAAATATTGGTCTGATATCTGATATGGTTAAATTTTGTAGGGATCTATAGTCTCTTTGAAATTCAGGACCAGTTTTTTTTTTTTTTTGAAACTTAGAATTTTCACATCTTTTTGGCATGGTACTTATACTGTATATTATATGATGCCCATAGGAGGCACTCAGGCAATGCCACCATAAGCACAGTAATATTTCTGTGGCAAAATGTATGAATATTTACACCAGGTAGAGGTAAATTAAGACCAAACATGGGCTCTTATGAGTTCAGGTGAGGTTTTGCTACCATATGTGTTTTTGAACAATATGAAATATGTGTTTTGAACTTATGAAAAAAGGTTTGGATTTTCAGAGCTCTCTAGATTTTAGAATTGCAGATATTATGGAAGTAAGTTATGTTTTACTAAAACACTGATCAAATTAATCATACAGATTAATTAATAAGACCCCAACTTGTTTGAAATAAACAGATTCTACCGTCTTTTAGTTTGCTTTACTATTTAAAATGGCTTCTTTATAATATCTGACCTTCCTCATAGGGCCAGGTAGATTTTGCTTTGTGGAAGAAAAGTTGAATCCAAGTGATTTTTACCTTTGTATGCAAAAACAAGTTGATCCTGGTGCTGCTCATCTATTTTCTTTTTATTGTGGTAAAATGTATATAGCATAACATTTATCACTTGAATTATTTTTAAGTATGTGGTTCAGTGGCATTAAGCATATTCATATTGTTGTGCAACCATCACTATTATCCATCTCCACAACTTTTTCATCTTCCTAAACTGAAACTCTGTGCCTATTAAACAATAACTTCCCACTCCTCCTTCTCCCAGTGCCTGGTAACCACCATTCTACTTTGTTTCTATGAATTTGACTACTCTAGGTACCTCGTACAAGTGGAATTATACAATATTTGTCCTTTTATGTCTGGCTTGTTTCACTTATTGTAGTGGCTTCAAGGTTTATTCATGATGTAGCACGTGCTAGAATTTCCTCCCTTTTTAGGGCTGACTAATAATCCATTGTTATGTGTATACCACATTTTAAAAATGTATGATCCATTGATGGACATTTGTGTTGTTCCACCTTTTCTGTCCCATTTATTGATTTTTTAAAACTTATCTCTGTTATTATCAGAATTGGCTCATGGATTTTTCAGTGGGTTACAATCCACGGCTGCCCCAGATTTGGCTAATGGAAATGCTTTCGGATGTCTGCTATGTCTTTTGACATTCTCCATCATCTTTTTTTTTTTTTTTTCTGGAGTGCTTTCAATCATAATGTGATATTCCAGGCTCATATTGTATTACTACTCCAGCCTTGGAATCAGGCATTTCTCCAAAGAACTATGGAGCCTTTCTGTGTGGTATTTAGGAAGTAAGATGCAAAAACGTTCTGGATTGGGATTAAAACAACTGTTTGTTTGCTTAGCAACAATAACAAATAGCCTGGACAGTCCCAAGATACTGTTTTCTACCCTCTTCTGGAGGGTATCTGTGAAGGTCACTCTAACTCTTTGATGTCTCTACTTTAGTTTTTCAAGAATGCCCATAATGTTTGCAGGCCTGCCATCTGTGATAAATGCCTCAAAATCTTCTGAAAACCTTCTGATTTACCCTGGGTAAGTCAATGTTGGGTCAAGTCATATAAAACATATAATCAGAGATTCTAGGGGCCCCAGTCAGCTCAGCTATGGCCTTGAACTTGCCCATTCTGAAGCTCAGTTCTAATTAAATGGAATACAGATGGTCTCCAGTTTACCATGGTTCAAATTAGGATTTCTCAACTTTGCATTGGTGCAAAACTGATGCTCATTTAGCAGAAACTGTATTTCAGGTACCCAAACAACCATTCTATTTTTTACTTTCAATATGGTCTTCAATAAATTATATGAGATACTCAATACTGTGTTACAAAGTAGGCTTTGTATTAGATGATTTTGCTCAATTGCAGGCTAATGTAAGTGTTCTGAGCACATTTAAGGTACGCTGGGCCATGACGTTTGGCAGGTTAGGTATACTAAATGCATTTTTGACTTACATTATAATGGGTTTATTGGGAAGTAACCCCATCTGTACTGAGGTTAGTACATTTGGAGAGAAATAGCAGCAGGTTACCCAAAGAGGAGTGTGATACCACCTGTCTCATACTTCTGGACTGATTTAGTCCTCCTTCCTCTTTGTCCTTCTGTTCTCTGTTTTTAATTCTCTGGCAGCCATTGCTTTATAATTGTTGGCTTACTTTCTGTTCTTATCTTTACGTTACCCTTGTTCCCGGGTGGTAATGTGGTCGGTCTTGTTATTTGTTGTATCTTCAGAATGTTATGGTGTCTGACGTGTAAAAGATGTTCATCAGTTGTTGGTTACTACTGTGTGGTGGTCTCTGTGTTAGGATTTTTGGTGGATTAATCTCCTTTAATCTTGACAGCATCCCTGGAGAACAGCTCCAGTGATTGTTCCCAGATGATTCCCATTTTATAGGTTATAACTTAAGGCTTAAGGAGCTTAAGTAATGTTCCCAAGGCCACCAACTAGGGAATGATAGAGCTGGTATCAAGCCCAGGTTGGATGGCCCCAGCCCATTCTCCTTCGAAGTAGCTGGCCCCAGGCTGCTGCTTTGCCAAGGACTGATCTGAATTCCTCAGGCATTTGTCAGGCAGAATTTGACTGAACTTTGATCCAGACAGCACCTGAGAGATTCATTCTTTTATTCATAGAAAAACAAGTAATGGATAGAGTTATGACTATGTGCAAAGCACTGCACTGGAGATATTGAAACAGACACGATCTTGCTGCTCCCTGCCCTCAGGGATCTCTAGCCAGAGAGACATGGAAGCAACCAGCTTCATTACAAAACAGGATCCAATCAGTGCTACACTGGAGGAGCCAAGAAAGTTCCGCAGGAACAATCATTCTGGGGAGGAAGTTGGCAAGACATGATGTTTAAACTGCGTATGGAAGAATGTGTTGGTATTCTACACACTGAGCAGGAAGAAGCACATCCTGAGCAAAGACCCAGAAATCCATGGAGCCAGATTGGGAAGACATAAGAATGGGCCAGGAAAAGCCAGAGCTTCACTGAACATTAACTTTAGGAGAATTTAGAGTTTAGACATTGTTGATGGAATTAAGAAATTCTGGTCTCTGAAAGAAAAGGCTGCTGGCAGCATCTTAATTGAATTAGTTTTCCTTACTGTGGCATAAAACTTTACCATAGTAGCTGTCACAGAATAGGTATTTAGCATTTACTGAGCTGAATAAGGAATGTTCATAAAATACAGCGTTTTTGTTATTGGCAGTTCATTTTTGGTCTTCAGTCCATATTGGGAGCTCGTGTTAGTACTTTGTAGACACACCTAGGTCAGACTGAGAAGGACCATAAAAGACATTTAGTTATCCCATAGTCTGAAGCTTCAGTCTTCTCCACAGTAGCCCTGCCAAGTTTCTGAAGACTGCATGAGATTGGATATGCATATGGATAGAGGACAGGAACTTGAGTGATATAAGGAACACATGCAAAAATTTCCTGTGACTTTGGGGAGACCCAACTCTCAGGCTCGACTCACTGGAGCAGAAGAATCAGATTCCATAGAGATACAGAGCCATTCTAGATTTATTACCTGGTGCCAGTAATTGGATTAAGGAGGCCTGACAAATGCATTTTCTTGACCATAAGAAGTTAGGGAGGAAAAGACAAGTTCCCTGAGGACCTAGTCAGAGGATATTCATTAAGTACCCACTCCCACCAGGAGCACATCTAAAAAGAAGAGTATTCTAAGCTGATGGGGTCATCTCTTTTAAAACCCTGATGGAAGAGTGGCCTCCTGTGCCCAAAGCTGAGCGAGTCTGGATGGATTCAGAGGGCAAGCCCAAGATATGTTTGACTCCATAATTTACAGGTAATGAGCATGTCAGTGACGTAAACCATGGTTGTTAGAGAATCATATTGGGGAATCATGTGGCAGATCCCTCCCTGTGAATCACAGCAAGGGTCCTGGATTCTTGACTTTTCTGTTTAAAGTCCCAATCTTGTGACAGTCACTTTCTAAAACTATAATTTTCACTAACAAATTAAAGAAATAGAATGTTTAATTTCTGCTAATAGAGATGGGATGTGTTTTGCCTCTAGGGTGCTCTTTCTTATTTAGTCTGTATTTAGAACATCCGGAGAATGTTGAAGAAACCTAACGATTTAATTATCTGCTGTAATTTAAGAGGAAGTTGGGAGGCTTTATAATTATACTTTCTGCTTTAGCTTTAAAAATGTGATGGAAATCCTTCAAGTGTCTCCCAAGTTTACCTTTCCCTTAAACTGGATATCAGTGGGAGTTTTCCCAGGGCAATGATTGTAGATTAGCTACTTGTCTCTTAATTAAAGCTAGCTTACTCCAACACTCAAAATATTGACTACACACGAACCACCACAGATTTGTTCTGTGCCTAAAATTGGCTTAAATATATGCTATCAACTACTCTCTGAAAGCAGAAAAATAGTCCATGGGAGGGTGACTATAATATGCTGATGTTACTAACTCCCTGTTGCCTTCTCACCCATCTACCTGGTGCAGCAGAGGTGGAAGGAATGTGATTTGCAATAACTCTCTGAAGATGAATAGTATTAAGGATTTGTTACAAATACCTGTTCCATGAAGAATCTTTATCCTGTGGTCTTCAGAAAGTCTTGCTGTGCTCACTATCATTTTTCTTCTGAATTCTCATATAGGTCACCGGCCCCTCTCATTCCACATGAGAACACGCATGTTATGTTGCTGAAAATGAGTGTAATATAGCATTTCTTTATGTACAGAGTCATTACATTTTTAAAGAGACCAGATGAGGAAACTAGGAATTCTGCAGCCATTCTTTTAATAGTTTAGCACCAGGTTGGGCTGTAGAATTTAGAATCAGAAGAGGCACTGTTTCTCCTAGAAAAGTAAAGAAATATTCCTTGAGATATAAAAAGGTGAAATTATACCTCTCTCCCTCCTATTTTTCTTGTGGTTAAGACCTTCTGTTCTTGACTTGTATTCTTAAAGGAGAAAAGAATGGGGATTGATGTAAAACCAGTAAAATTTCTAAGAGAAACACTATGCACCCAAATGAGTTAAACGTAAATTTAATCAATTTTATGAAATCTGGTTTTTTAGAAGATTTCCTAAAACCCTGAGAGGATGCTCTTAAGCGTTTCTGAAAGAGATCTTTTATTGAATCCATACACACCCATTTGCAGTTCCACTGGAGAGGCATTCTCTGCCACTGATTGCCATAGGGTTTGCAAGTTAATTTGGGAACTCTTTGAATGATTTTGTTGTATCTTTCCAACAAAGAAAAGAAACATGGATGGCACTGGATGATATTATGTTAAATGAAATAAGCCAGGCACAGAAAGATAAACACCGCATGTTTTCACTCATATGTGGAAGCTAAAAAAAGTTGCTCTCATAGAAGTAAAAAGTAAAACAGAGGATTCTAGAGGCCGGGAAGGGAAGGGAAGGGGGATGGGAGGAAGGATAGGGAGAGATTTGTTAAAGGATACAAAATTACAGCTAAATAAGAGGAATAAGTCCTAGCACTCTATACCATTGTAGGATGACTATAGTTAATAATAAAACACAGTTTCAAAGAGCTAGAGAAAGATACTGAACATTTTCAACGCAAAGAAATGATAAATGTTTTAAATGATAGATATCCTAATTACCTTGATCTGACCACTATACATTATATGTATTGAAACATCACTGTGTACCTCATGAATATGTACACTAATAATTTGCCAATTTTTAAAAAAGTCTATTAAAGAAAAAGAAATATAGTGCCTAAAATTTTTACATAATTCCCTGAAGAGATATTCCTGAGATTTTGAGCAAGGCAGATTCAGAAAATGGCTAGTGGAACAGAGTCATTTATAGCCAGTCCTTCTCAGGACTCAGACCTCAGTGTTACTATGATAAAATGATAGTCCACCTCAAGAGCGTTGAGGAAATATATAGATCTTTCCCATAGGTATCGACAAGATCACATGTCACAGGATGTGAGAGAGAAAGCTTCCTTAAGATCCATCTGAACATGTCTCATTTCCCCACACATCAGCTCCCTACTTTCCTCCTCACTTGGGTTCTCCTCCTAGTATCTGCAGTTTGATTCCATATAAGGATGTATGATCTAGAACCATTGCAAGAGGCATTGAATAGGAAAAATCAACCAGGTCTGATTGAGTATAGGTCTCTGAGGCAGGGGAATGTGAGCTAAGTGTGGCTCTAGATTCGTGGACCACAAATTGAACACAAAGGGTCAACAAAAGTTTTAGGTGGTTCTGGGTTCTCTGGTTTGGCCGTGGTTCCAATTCTCCCTCTGTTCTTATACTCAAGTAATTCAAACATTTGTTTCCTGCCTGACTTTTGAGAAAACTGGAGTCTGTGGACCCCACTTCATGGGAATTCCTAATCCAAATACCTGGAATATAATTAGTACCTTCAGTAGAGGTAGAGAAAAACCCATTTAATATGGTAAGTTTAATTTTACACATGTTCAGTTAAAAATAACAAATAACACCTTGAAAAAGTGATCTGGTGTTTGAAAATTAGGGTGGATGAATATGAAAGGCCACAAAATGAAATGCAAAATTAGATTCTAGTTGTAAAAAAAGGAATATGTATATAAGAGTTATCAATATTGAGATAATAGCTAAATCCACAAGAGTGGAGTCATTAATTCGTTCAGCAGTAGTATATTGAGCATCTGTTATGAGCCAAACATGGAAGTGCTGAAGGTAAAATACATGAAGAACAAGACAGGCAACCCCTCTGCTCTCATGAAGTTTATGACCTGAATGGCTGAATACAGTATATTTCTTCCCAGAAATAGTATAAAGGATAATAATAAGCATCCAGGGTTGAGATTTGGAAAATATTGTCAGTTAAGGAGGTTGAAAAGTTTCATGTGTGTTTTAAAGATAAAACAATGTGAAAGTCAGCTTAGTGGAATAGACAGAATGTGGCCTAGGAGCCCATAGCCCTGAGTTCCAATCTCAGCTCTTCAGTCAACTACTTGTACTGCCATAGACAAGACACAACCTCTCTAAGTTTCACTACTGACAAAGCAAGCAAGTTGATTGAGATTTGTGTTTTTCCAACTACACGTCATGATCCACTGAAAGCAATTTAAAGTTTCACAGTGCAGCATTTGTTATTTAAATAAAAATGAAATAGAACAGAATAACAAATCTTAATGTGTTGTTCATAGGATATTGCTTTGTGAAACTTTTTTTCCCGTTTTCTGCATCTGTTTGCACATGTGGCTGTGTGTACCAAGTTGTGATATGAATTTTCTTTTTAATTTTAGAGACATAATTTCACCCTGTTGCCCAGGCTAGTTGCCTTCCCTTCCTATTTTTTTTTCCAATCTGTCATTTGTAGCCCCTGTGCAGCATAATTTTCCTTTTGTTATGATATCTTTTCTCAAGAGATTCAGGTCCCCTACTCCCTTCCTGTAATCCTAGCACATAAATTTTTTTCCCTGCTCTCTCTATAGCGTCTTGTGCTCTTTCAGATTTCTATTGCCATTGGTGATACTTTTACTCTTCTTTTTATTATAAAAAGTCTCAAAATCCAAGAAAAGATGAAAGAGTCATAGGATGAGCACCTGTGTAATCAAGAATTAAGAATTATCATTTTACCATATTTCTGTTGTGTGTATGTGTTTTCTAAATCATGTGAAAGTGAAGACATCATGGAACTTGGTCTCTAACCATAATACCATTATCACAACTAAGAAAATTAACAATTTCATATCATTAATATCTACTTAATACTTTTTTTTTTTTTTTGAGACAAGGTCTCACTCTGTTGTTCAGGCAGGAATGCAGTGGTGCCCTCATGGGGACTGCAGCCTTGACCTCAGGGGCTCAGTTGATTATCTCACCTCAGCCTTTCAAGTAGCTGGGACTACAGGCATGCACCACTGTGCCCAGCTAATTTTCTTTTTTTAAAGATAAAGGCTGGGTGCAGTGGCTAACACCTGTAATCCCAGCACTTTGGGAGGCTGAGGTGGGCAGATCACCTGAGATCGGGAGTTCAAGACCAACCTGGCTAACATGGTGAAACCCCATCTCTACTGAAAATACAAAAAGTAGCCAGGCGTGATGGCGGATGCCTGTACTCCCAGCTACTCAGGAGGCTGAGGCAGGAGAATTGCTTGAACCTGGGAGGCAGAGGTTGCAGTGAGCCGAGATCACGCCACTGCACTCCAGCCTGGGCGACAGAGTGAGACTCTGTCTTAAAAAATATATATATATATATATATATATAGACAGGCTCTACAGCCATACCACCCTGAATGCACCCGATCTCATCTGATCTCAGAAAAACAGAAATAGGGTTTCGCTATATTGTCTAGGCTGGTCTTGAACTGGGCTCAAGTGATTGCCTGCCTCAGCCTCCCAAAATGCTGATATTATTAGTTGTCAAAAAATGACTATTATAGTCTTTTGTTTTTAAGCCACATTCCAACCAAGGCTCACATACTGAATTTATTATTGTTTCCTTGTCTCTTTTAATCTAGAAGAATCTTTCTTTTTTTTTTTTTTTCTTATGAAATTGACTTTTTGAAAAGCCTAAGTCACTTGTCTTATGGAATATCCCATACTCTGGAGAGTAGAATGATTATTTCCTCATGATATTTTGGGTCACAATGTCCCGTTGATAGTGCCCCTTATACTGTATCATATTGAGAAGCATGTGATGTCAGTCATCTCCACTTTTAGTGATGCTAAGTTTAATTGCTTGGTTAAGAGGGCATCTGCCACATGTCTCCACTATGCAGGTGTGTGTTTCCCTTGCAATCACTAAGGCATGCTTGGAGAGATACATTGGAACCGTGTGAATATTCCTATTTCCCACATTGACTTTTTAAAGTAAAGGGTAAAAACTATAAAAATTTGATAATATTTATGGAACAAAATGGTTAATTTTAACGCCTGAGGGGAAATATTTAAAATGTGGAAAGGACCAATCTACTTTTCTTGGTAACAGATATAATAACTCTCAAAAAGGGAGAAGAGTTGCCGGGAACACTGCTTCCTTCTATGATATTAATTCATTGAGAATCTACCCAGTATAAGTTGTAAGTAAAAAGCTAAGAGTCCCTGGTGCTTTGCGCTCTGCAGCCTCCTGAGAACCAAGGGAAGTGGTGGGAGAAACACAAAAGAAAGCTCACTGTGAGGGACCATTTATTTATTCAACCCCTGAATATTTCCATTTAAAGGGAATTATTATCTGGTTCAAATAATAGTAATTGCAAATTCCTACGGTGTTTTCCTGATGCATAGTAATCATTTTGACCATCACCAACTTCACTGTGCAGCTTTTGCTGTGCAGAATGCTACAGATTCCTTTGGTAATTTGGGATGTCTAATGTCATGCCCTTAACAAAACCAGTCTCAGAACAATGAGCATTTAAAGCAAGTTAAGTATTAGAATGAACATGTTTGAAAAATACTTCCAGGCCAGGCATGGTGGGTCACGCCTGTAATCCCAGCATTTTGGGAGACCGAGGAAGGTGGATCACCTGAGGTCAGGAGTTCGAGACCAACCTGGCCAACATGGTGAAAACCTGTCTCCGCTTAAAATATAAAAATTAGCCAGGCGTGGTGTCAGGCGCCTGTAGTCCTAGCTACTCAGGAGGCTGAGGCAGGAGAATCGCTTGAACCAAGGAGGTGGAGGTTGCAGTGACCCGAGATTGCGCCATTGCGCTCCAGCCTGGGCGACAACAGTGAAACTTTGTCTCAGAAAAGAAAAAAAAAAGAAAAAGAAAAATACTGCCTTGTGGTTGTAAACAGCAATGGCAATTTTTTGAGGGACCTTCTGTTATGAATACCTACACTAAATGTTTTTAAATTTCGTTTTTTAAATAATTTAAATACAATTTTTCTTTAATATATATTAATTGTAAGAAATGAATTCCATCAATTGAAATAAACAATAACTAATATCCACATTATGTTCGTAGGGATATATCTCTTTCCTTAGCAAGACTGTTTCTAGGTAGATACACTATATATAAAGCAAATAACCAGAGTTTGGTATCAGGTTTTAAATAATCACAGAAAAATATAAGGAGAATAGTTCAGTTGATAATTACAATATGTATCCAAGAGAATATTTTAAGTTCAAGCTGTGAGATGAGTTGAATTGAATCATATCATGTAAAGTATGACTCTTGTTTTTTTGTAAACTAGTATCTTGAATTCAGTCAACAGAACTACTCCAAGGTTTAGGTGTATTATTTGATAACACAGGAGTTCCTTTTTGTTCCAGAATAAGTGATAATGGAAAACTAACCACTTAATGTAGATTCATTTAAACTGGCAATCTAACAATTACGGTACATAATGACAAAAGGTTTCATTGGGATTTAATCTCAAAATATGAAACTAACATTTATCAAAGTGAATTTGATTTGTCTTTTAACAATGTTATGAAGTCATTCTAATGAGTTATTCAGCATTTTTCAGTACCACACAGAAAAAGTCCTCAGTAAGACAGAGTGACCACTCACTCAACAAGTAAATATTGTTTTACTTGTTAACTGCTCTGTAGCACCCACAGTTCTCAATGTTGGGGATACAGCAGAGAACAAGACAGACAGAAAACCCTGCTCTAATGGAGCTTGCTAAGAGAGTGACATGATAGCCACATTTATTAAGTAAACTATGTCGTATTTTACGTAGGGAAAGCACTAAGAAGAAAAATAACGAGAGAAAGGAAAATAGGAAAGACAGCAGGCTATTTGCAGCTTTTAGATAATGTGACTAGGGAAGCCCTCCCTGAGATGACATCTGAGTAAAGACTGAAAGAAGTAGAGAAAGCAGCCAGGGAGTGTTTGGAGCAGGGGAATAGCAAGTGCTAAGGCCGCAAGGCAGGTATATCCCTGGTATGTTCTAGGGACTGTAAGGAAGCCCCTGTGTCCAGAGCAAACTGAGCAAGAAGGAGACACATAGGATGTGAGGGAGACAACAGGGAAGGGTGTCGTGGAGGAAAGAGGTTACAAAGGCCCTGTAAACCCTTGTAAACACTGGCCTTTATCTTCAGTGAAGTGGAAGCCTTTGGAGGGTTTTGAGCTGAAGGGATAGACAGTCTGGCTGCTGCATTGAGAGTAGTCATCGAAGAGGGTGAAGGATAAGAGATATATGTCAGGAGGCTGCTATATCGGGAGAGTCCTGATCATGACTTGGAGGGAGTAAAAAGTGGTTATATTTTGGATATATCTTGAAAGCAGAACCAATAGAATTTGCTGACATATTAGTTGGAGACTAGGAAAGAAATACTGAAAGATGATTCCAATTTTGGACTAAGACAAAACTGAGATGGCTGAAACTGTAGGAGGAGCTGATTTGAGGGCAGAGAGAAAACCAGGAGCTCAGTTGAACATTTTACATTTAAGATGCCTGTTGGACATCCATCTGGAAATGGCAAGCTGGCAGTTGGCTCTTCAGGCCTGGAATTCCAACAGAGGGAGGTCTGGACTTGAACAGAATGGTATCGGAATGTGGAATGCTTGAATGTAGATTCCGGAGGTTGCCAGTTAATGGTAATGACCAGGTATAGGTTAAAACAAGGGGAGTGAATCAAATGTGGAGGAGGACAAGATCACTGGAGGGAAAGCCAAAGAAATGAGTAGTTTTGGAAGGACCCTCTCTGTGGACTTTGAAATGACCAAGCGCTTGATAAAGGTGGTGTTGAAGACACTGACAGTGAGCTGGGGAATGGGAGTGTGAGCGACCTGATAATCCACAGATAACTGCCACAGGTAAGAGTAGAAGGTGTTCTCTGGTGACGTAAGATTTAAAGCTGGGGGAAGACGGGCAGGGGATGCATGGAAGAGGGATGGAGAATGACCAGGAAGCTTCTGTGAGAACCAAGGAGGTTTCTCCGGGCCCAGCAGCTCAGGAGTATGAAAGACACATGTAAGAGGAGCCTATCACGAGGGAAAAGCCCAGTTTCAGTTACAGCAAAAAAAGTGAAAGGCGCATCCTAGGAAGAGACTGAGGATAAAGGAGGTCTTGCTGGTGCCTCTGTCCAAAAGGCATAGTGAGTAGAAGGGATTCAAGAGGAGGGGTGAAGATGAGAATCAGAATATAGAATATACAGAGCCTCATAGAGATGAGAGCCCAGGGGAATAAGGCTGACCTGGGGGGCCTGGGCTTTACATGGCGACCTACATAAACTTGGACACAATGAGGAATGAGATTGGCCTTGACTGTCCCAGGCCAACTGGATGGGTGAGGCTGTGAGTGAGCCTTGCTGAAGCCTGAATAGTTCTGGGACAACTCCTGACTCCAGCCAGGACAGAGGTGACCCCCACCCAGAAGGCCTGTGTTCCCTATGTCCCTGCCCCTGGGAATCAGCAGAGATGCAGTCTTACTCTGAGGGTATGGTAAGAAGGCCTATAGATGGATCTTTTTGCTCCATCACTTGGGGCTTTACCAGTGATTCTAAACTTCCTTGTATATCATCTTTTACATTATCAAAATTGCATAATGGCATGTTATAACATTCTTCATACTTAACCTTTCCAGCCCCATCATAAAAATGAGTCTCTTATTGTAAAACTATGTAAGATCTTCCTCAGTTTTCCCTTGCTGTTCAAACTAGCATTCCGTTTTGAATTGCCTGTCTTTTGAATTGTCTTGTCTTCACCCTTGAAGAGATTTTTCTCTTCTCCAACTGTTAATCATCTAGTTTTATGTTTATCTGTCAGACCCTCACTCATCAAAGACTTTGGTGTAATTCTTCTATCATCACTGGCACTGATTTTATGAAATCTCACATCGTTTGCAAGATTTTAATTTTTTTCTTCACTTTGGTATGTGACCACGTGAGAGCCAACTACTCATCAATTTATCAGTGCACTTGTTTATGCCCCTAAAGACTTGGGCTTCCCTAATCAATCAGACTTCCTGGGAACTAAGGAATTGAAAATAAATATGTAATACATATCCTCTGCCACTCTCACTACCCATTTAGCATAGCAAACCTATGATCCCACATGCATACATAGTTTCTATTTAAGAATTTGCCTTTAAAATCAAGTATCATAGCAAATGACCTTTTTGATCTGTGTCAGTGCTCACTTACTTTGATTTTTAAAAAATATTTTTGGCTTCTAGTGGTGATGAGTAAGGTTGAGCTAAACCACATGGTCTCCTTCCAGTATTTCTGCTCAGAACATTTAGGAGATGGCTGGGCAAGGGTTGGTGCCCCACACATATGTCACAGATCAGGTCTCATTGGCATTTTAGACAATTGTGCCAGACTTTCTAGACCGGTATCCCAGTGATGGCCATGAAATTGTTATTGAGGCTTGTTTAACGTTTTCTGTTTCGGGGATTAGTCTTTTCCAACACCATTGTTAAAGGAAATGTTTTGAAAGTGTTCCTGAGAATTATTTCTCATGGCATCTTGATTTCCTTTTTCAGTTGAAAGCATGCTGCTATCATGACCCTCCTTGAAGCAAGTAATGATTAGGTCTCTCATTTCAAATTATTCTGCTTCCATTTCCAATGTATACATATAACATTTTTATCCATTCTCCAAAGAAAGTTTCAGAGTTCCATACAGTACATATATTTTTTAGGATACTGAACACTTTTTTTTTCTTGTTTCACTTTTTTAAAAAAATAAATACTTTAAGTTCTGGGATACATGTACAGAATGTGCAGGTTTATTACATAGGTATACATGTGCCATGGTGGTTTGTTGTACCCATCAACTCGTCATCTACATTAGGTATTTCTCCTAATGCCAGCCCTCCCCTTGCCTCCCATCCCTCCACAGGCCCTGGTGTGTGGTATTCCCCTCCCTGTGCCCGTATGCTCTCATTGTTCAACTCCCACTTATGAGTGAGAACATGTGGTGTTTGGTTTTCTGTTCCTGCGTTAGTTTGCTGAGAATGATGGTTTCCAGCTTCATTCATGTCCCCGCAAAGGACTTGAACTCATTCTTTTTATGACTACGTAGTATTCCATGGTGTAAATGTGCCACATTTTCTTTATCCAGTCTATCATTGATGGGCATTTGGGTTGGTTCCAAGTCTTTGCTATTGTGAATAGTGGTACAATAAACAATAAACATATGTGTGCATGTGTCTTTATAGTAGAATGATTTATGATCCTTTGGGTATATACCCAGTAAAGGGATTGCTGGGTCAAATGGTATTTCTAGTTCCAGATCCTTGAGGAATTACCACACTGTCTTCCACAATGGTTGAACTAATTTACACTCCCACCAACAGTGTAAAAATGTTCCTATTTCTCCACATCTTCTCCAGCATCTGTTGTTTTCTGACTTTTTAATGATCGCCATTCTAACTGGCACAAGATGGTATCTCATTGTGGTTTTAATTTGCATTTCTCTAATGACCAGAGATGATGAGCTTTTTTTCACATGTTTGTTGGCCACATAGATGTCTTCATTTGAAAAGTGTCTGTTCATATCCTTCGCCCATTTTTTGATAAGGGTTGTTTGTTTTTTTCTTGTAAATTTGTTTAAGTTCCTTGTAGATTCTGGATATCAGCCCTTTATCAGATGGGTAGATTGCAAAAATTTTCTCCCATTCTGTAGGCTGCCTGTTCACTCTGATGCTAGTTTCTTTGCCAGTGCAGAAGCTCTTTAGTTTAATTAGATCCTATTTGTCAATTTTGGCTTTTGTTGCTATTGCTTTTCATGTTTTACTCATGAAGTCTTTGCCCATGCCTATGTCCTGAACGGTATTGGCTAGGTTTTCTTCTAGGGTTTTTATGGGTTTAGGTCTCACATTTAAATATTTAATTCATCATGAGTTAATTTTTGTATAATGTGTAGGGAAAGCATACAGTTTCAGTTTTCTGCATATGATGGCTAGCCAGTTTTCCCAGCACCATTTATTAAATAGGGAATCCTTTGCCCATTTCTTGTTTTTGTCAGATTTGTCAAAGATCAGATGGTTGTAGATGTGTGGTGTTAGTTCTGTGGCCTCTGTTCTATTCCATTGGTGTATATATCTGTTTTGGTACCAGTATCGTGCTGTTTTGGTTACTGTAGCCTTGTATAGTTTGAAGTCAGGTAGTGTGATGCCTCCAGCTTTGTTCTTTTTGCTTAGGATTGTCTTGGCTATACAGACTCTTTTTTGGTTCCATATGAATTTTAAAGTAGTTTTTTCTAATTCTGTGAAGAAAGTTAATGGTAGCTTGATGGGAATCGCATTGAATCTATAAATTACTTTGGGCAGTATGGCCGTTTTCACAATATTGATTCTTCTTATCCATGACCATGGAATGTTTTTCCATTTGTTTGTGTCCTCTCTTACTTCCTTGAGCAGTGGTTTGTAGTTCTCCTTGAAGAGGTCCTTCCCATCCCTTGTAAGTTGGATTCCTAGGTATTTTATTCTCTTTATAGCTGTTGTGAATGGGAGTTTGCTCATGATTTGGCTCTCTGTTTGTCTATTACTGGTGTATAAGAATGCTTGTGATTTTTGCACATTGATTTTGTATCCTGAGACTTTGCTGAAGTTGCTTATCAGCTTAAGGAGATTTTGGGCTGCGACGATGGAGTTTTCTAAATATACAGTCATGTCATGTGCAAACAGAGATAATTTGACTTCCTCTCTTCCCATTTGAATACCCTTTATTTCTTTCTCTTGCCTGATTACCCTGGTCAGAACTTCCAATATTATGTTGAATAGGAGTGGTAAGAGAGGGTATCCTTGTCTTGTGCCAGTTTTCAAAGGGAATGTTTCCAGCTTTTGCCCATTCAGTATGATATTGGCTGTGGGTTTGTCATAAATAGCTCTTATTGTTTTCAGTTATGTTCCGTCAATACCTAGTTTATTGAGTGTTTTTAGCGTGAAGTGGTGTTGAATTTTGTCAAAGGCCTTTTCTGCCTCTATTGAGATAATCATGTGGTTTTTGTCATGGGTTCTTTTTATGTTTTGGATTATATTTATTATATGTTGAAGCAGGCTTGCATCCCAGGGATTAAGCCAACTTGATCATGGTGGATAAGCTTTTTGATGTGCTGCTGGATTCCATTTGCCAGTATTTTGTTGAGGATTTTCACATTGATGTTCATCAGGGATATTGGCCTGAAATTTTCTTTTTTTGTTGTGTCTCTACCAGGTTTTGGTATCAGGATGATGCTGGCCTCTTAAAATGAGGTAGGGAGGAGTCCCTGTTTTTCTATTGTTTAGAATAGTTTCAGAAGGAGTAATACCAGCTCCTCTTTGCACCTCTGGTAGAATTCACCTGTGAATCTGTCTGGTCCTGGGCTTTTTTTTTTTTTTGCTTGGAAGGCTATTAATTACTGCCTCAATTTCAGAACTTGTTATTGGTCTATTCAGGGATTCAACTTCTTCTTGGTTTAGTCTTGGGAGGGTGTGTGTGTCCAGGAATTTATCCATTTCTTCTAGATTTTCTAGTTTATTTGCGTAGAGGTGTTTATAGTATTCTCTGATGGTAGTTTGTATTTCTGTGGGATCCGTGGTGATACCCCCTTTGTCATTTTTTATTGTGTCTATTTGATTCTTCTCTCTTTTCTTCTTTATTAGTCTGGCTAGCGGTCTATCTATTTTGTTAATCCTTTTAGAAAACCAGCTCCTGGATTCATTGATTTTTTGAAAGGTTTTTTGTGTCTCTATCTTTTTCAGTTTTGCTTTGATCTTAGTTATTTCTTGCCTTCTGCTAGCTTTTGAATGTGTTTGCTCTTGCTTCTCCATTTCTTTTAATTGTGATGTTAGGTTGTTGATTTTAGATCTTTCCCACTTTCTCCTGTGGACATTTATTGCTATTAATTTCCCTCTAAACACTGCTTTAGGAGTGTCCCAGAGATTCTGGTACATTGTATCTCTCTTCTCATTGGTTTCAAAGAACTTCTTTATTTCTGCCTTAATTTTGCTGTTTACCCAGTAGTCACTGAGTAGTATGTTGTTCAGTTTCCATGTAGCTGTGCGGTTTTGAGTGAGTTTCTTTAATCCTGAGTTCTAATTTGATTGCACTGTGGTCTGAAAGACTGTTTGTCTTGATTTGCATTCTTTTGCATGTGCTGAGGAGTGTTTTACTTCCAATTATGTGGTCAATTTTAGAATAAGTGCTATGTGGTGCTGAGAAGAATGTATATTCTGTTGATTTGCGGTGGCAAGTTCTGTAGATGTGTATTAGGTCCACTTGGTCCCTAGCTGAATTCAAGTCCTGAATATCCTTATCAATTTTCTGTTTCATTGATCTGTCTAATATTGACGGTGGGGTGTTAAAGTCTCCCACTATTATTGTGTGGGAATCTAAGTCTCCTTATAGGTCTCTAAGAACTTGCTTTATGAATCTGGGTGCTCCTGTGTTGGGTGCATATGTATTTAGGATAGTTAGCTCTTCTTGTTGCGTTGATCCCTTTACTATTATGTAATGCCCTTCTTTGTCTTTTTTGATGTTTGTTGGTTTAAAGTCTGTTTATTCAGAGACTAGGATTGCAACCCCTGCTTTTGTTTGCTCTCCATTTGCTTGGTAAATCTTCCTTCATCCCTTTATTTTGAGCCTATGAGTGTCTTTGCATATGAGATGGGTCTCCAGAATACAGCACACCGATGGGTCTTGACTCTTTATGCAATTTGCCAGTCTGCACCTTTTAATAGGGGCATTTAACCTGTTTACATTTAAGGTTAATATTTTTATGTGTGAATTTGATCCTGTCGTTATGATGCTAGCTCGTTATTTTGCCCATTAGTTGATGAAGTTTCTTCATAGTGTCAGTAGTCTTTACATTTTGGTTTGTTTCTGCAGTGGCTAGTACTGGTTTTTCCTTTCCATATTTAGTGCTTCCTTCAGGAGCTCTTGTAAGGCAGGCCTGGTGGTGTCAAAATCCCTCAGCATTTGCTTGTCTGTAAAGGGTTTTATTTCTCCTTCACTTGTGAAGCTTAGTTTGACTGGATATGAAATTCTGGGTTGAAAATTCTTTTCATTTAAGAATGTTCCAGGCGCAGTGGCTCAAGCCTATAATCCCAGCACTTTGGGAGGCCGAGACAGGCAGATCACGAGGTCAGGAGATCGAGACCATCCTGGCTAACCCAGTGAAACCCGTCTCTACTAAAAAATACAAAAAACTAGCCGGGCGAGGTGGCAGGCACCTATAGTCCCAGCTACTCAGGAGGCTGAGGCAGGAGAATGCATAAACCCGGGAGGCGGAGCTTGCAGTGAGCTGAGATCCGGCCACTGCACTCCAGCCTGGGCGACAGAGCGAGACTCCGTCTCAAAAAAAAAAAAAAAAGAAAATGTTGAATATTGGCCCCCACTCTTTTCTGGCTTGTAAGGTTTCTGCAGAGATATCCGCTGTTAGTCTGATGGGCTTCCTTTTGTGGGTAACCCAGCCTTTCTCTCTGGCTCCCCTTAACATTTTTTCCTTCATTTTAACCTTGGTGAATTTGACTATTGTGTTTCTTGGGGTTGCTCTTCTTGAGAAGTATCTTTGTAGTGTTCTTTGTATTTCCTGAATTTGAATGTTGTCCTGTCTTGCTACATTGGGGAAGTTCTCCTGGATAATATTCTGAAGTGTGTTTTCCAACTTGGTTCCATTCTTTCCATCGCTTTCATGTACACCAATCAAATGTAGGTTTGGTCTTTTCACATAGTCCCATATTTCTTGGAGGCTTTGTTTGTTCCTTTTCATTTTTTTTTCTAATCTTGTCTTCATGCTTTATTTTTCATTAAGTTGATCTTCAATCTCTGATATCCTTTCTTCTGCTTGATTGATTTGGCTATTGATGCTTGTGTATGCTTCATGAAGTTCTTGTACTGTGTTTTTCAGCTCCATCAGGTCATTTATGTTCTTCTCTCAACTGGTTATTTTAGTTAGCAATTCCTCCAACCTTTTATCAAGGTTCTCACCTTCCTTGCATTGGGTTAGAAGATGCTCTTTAGCTCGGAGGAGTTTATTATTACCCACCTTCCGAAGCCTACTTCTGTCAATTCGTCAAACTCATTCTCCATCCAGTTTTGTTTTCTCACTGTCGAGGATTTGTGATCATTTGGAGAAGAGGCATTCTGGTTTTTGGAATTTTCATCCTTTTTGCACTGATTTTTCCTCATCTTTGTGGATTTATTTACCTGTGGTCTTTGCTATTGGTTACCCTCAGATGGAGTGTTTGCGTGGTCATCCTTTTTGTTGATGTTGATGCTATTGCTTTCTGTTTGTTAGTTTTTCTTTTAACAGGCCCTTCTTCTGCTCGTCTGCAGGAGTTTGCTGGGGGTTCACTTCAGACCCTGTTTGCCTGGGTATCACCAGCAGAGGCTGAAGAACAGCAAAGATTGCTGCCTGCTCCTTGCTCTGGAAACTTTTTCCCAGAGGGGCACCTGCCATATGTCAGCCGGAGCTCTCCTATGTGAGGTGTCTGTTGACTCCTGCCATGAGGTATCTCCCTGTCAGGAGGCATGGGGGTCAGGGACCCACTTGAGGAGGCAGACCGTCCATTAGCAGAGCTTGAGCACTGTGCTGGGAGAACCGCTGCTCTCTTTGGAGAACTGCTGCTCTCTTCAGAGCCGGCAAGCAGGAATGTTTAAGTCTGCTGAAGCTGTACCCACAGCTGCCCCTTCCCCGAGTTGCTCTGTCCCAGGGAGATGGGAGTTTGATCTATAATACCCTGACTGGAGCTGCTGCCTTTCTTTCAGAGATGCCCTGCCCAGAGTGGAGGAATCTAGAGAGGCAGTCTGGCCACAGCAGCCTTGCCGAGCTGCAGTGGGCTCTGGCTCCACCCAGTTCAAACTTCCAGGCGGCTTTGTTTACACTGTGAGGGGAAAACCACCTACTAAAGCCTCAGTAATAGTGGATGCCCCTCCCCCCACCAAGCTCAAGCATCCAGGATCCACTTCAGACTGCTGTGCTGTCAGTGAGAATTTCAAGCCAGTGGATCTTAGCTTGCTGGGTTCCATGGGGGTGGAATCCACTGAGCAAGACCACTTGGCTCCCTGGCTTCAGCCCCCTTTTCAGGGTAGTGAACAGTTCTGTCTTGCTGGCATTCCAGGCACCACTGGGGTTTGGAAAAAACCTCCTACAGCTAGCTTGGCTGCTCAGTTTTGCGCATGAAACCCAGGGCTTTTGTGCTGTAGGCACCTGAGGGAATTTCCTCGTCTGCAAGTTGCAAAGACCGTGGGAAAAGCGTAGTATCTGGGCCGAATAGCTCCATCCCTCATGGCACAGTCCCTCATGGCTTTCCTTGGCTAGGGTAGGAAGTTCCCCGACCCCTTGCACTTCTTGTGTGAGCCAATGCCCCACCCTGCTTTGGCTCACGCTCTGTGGGCTGTACCCACTGTCTAACCAGTCCCAGTGAGATGAGCTGGGTACCTCAGTTGGAAATGTAGAAATCACCCACCTTCTGTGTTGGTCTTGCTGGGAGCTGCAGACCAGAGCTGCTCCTATTTGGCCATCTTGCCTGGTAATCCCCACTAAACACTTATTTACAATGAAGTGATAGTCCTTGGTTTCTTTCTATGAAACACTTCTAGAAACATTATGGATTTCATTAATTGCATCTCCAAAATATTTGGTTTTAAGTTCCACAAAAGTTTTGATGCTACTTGCTTGTTTTTTTTTTTAATTCCTTCATTGTCATGTCAAGAAACTAAGCCTGTTTATAAACTCCACATGGATCTTTTGTGTAATGGTTATGAGCAGGTTTTAATGAAATTTGAGAGTGTCTCTGGAGATCACAGATACCGGGGCCTTTAACGTTGTGGTGTTGCTTAGCAACCTGGAAGTCATTACATTTCCAGGCTCTGTAATAACATGATATACTTTTCTTTGCCAGTCTCTGATGAAAATGCAATGGAAATAATCCCTTTTTAAAGGTTGCACTCTATGAGTGGGTGGCAAAATAGATTTTTTTTTTCTTTTTTTGTGGCCTGGGCAGGTTTTAATTCAGTACACAAAGTATTGTTTTCTGACTGTTATATGTGACAGAGTAAAATATATTTCAAAATGATTTTTTTTTTTTTGAGACTTTGTCTCACTCTGTCACCCAGGCTGGAGTGCAGCAGCGTGGTCTTGGCTCACTGCAACCGCTGCTTCCCGGGTTTGAGGGATTCTCGTGCCTCAGCCTCCCGAGTAGCTAGGCTTACTGGCGGCCGTCACCACACCCAGCTAATTTTTGTATTTTTTTTAGTAGAGACGGGTTTTCACCATGTTGGCCAGGATGGTCTTGATCTCCTGACCTCAGGTGATCTACCCTCCTTGGCTTCCCGAAGTGCTGGGATTACAGGCGTGAGCCACCACACCTGGCCCTTTTTCTTTTTCTTTTTTTTTTAAAGACAGGGTCTCACTCCATTTGCCCAGATTAGAGTGCAGTGGTGCAATCTCAGCTCACCGCAGCCTTGACCTCCCAAGCTCCGGTGATCCTCCCACCTCAGCCTCCTGAGTAGCTGGTACCACAAGCATGTGCCACCACACCCTGCTAATTTCTTGTATTTTTAGTGGAGTCAAGGTTTCGCCATGCTGACTCCAGGTCTCGAACTCCTGGATTCAAGCAAGCTGTCTGCCTCGGCTTCCCAAAGTGCTGGTACAGGTGGGGGCCACCGTGCAGGGCCTCTAAGATGATATTCCTAAAAGGAAGGCCCACAATAATAGTTGTAAATGCCATAGCAGTTGTTAACATGCATTAGAGTACTCTCATCATTTTGAAAAGAAAATTTTCAAATTTTATTAGTTGTATTCATTGACCACCAATTTATGCAAGAATGTCTGTTTATTCTTATTTAATTAATTCTACCCAGTTATTTGCAGGTATTAGGTAGATTTTAAGAGTGTAAGAAAACCGTATGCTCTAGGTAGGAGCAAAGCAGGTATAAATGAATGAAAAGTTTGATGTACTATTTTTGAAAAAATGTTTTTGTAATTTTTTAAGCAGTATTTTTTTTAATTACAAAAGCAATACAGTTTATACATGAATTTCGTAACAACATTGTTCATAATAGCCAAAAAGTAGAGACAACCCAAATGTAATTCAATTGATGAATGAATAAATAAAATGTGGTATACCATAAAATAGAGTATTATTCAGTCATGAAAAGGAATGAAGTACTGATACATGCTACAACATGGATGGACCTTGGAAACATTATGCTGAGTTAAGTAAGTCAGACACAAAGCACCACATGATGTGTGATTACATTTAAGTAAAATACCCAGAATAGACACATAGATTAGTGATATGTGGAATCTACAAATCTACAGAAAGATTGTGGTTGCTAGAGGCTAGAGAGAGAGGGGAATGGGTGTGACTGCTAATGAGCTTGAGTTTATTTTGGGAATGATGAAGGTGTTCTAAAATCGATTGTGGTGATGGTTGCACGTTTTGTGAATATACTAGAAAGCACTGAGTTTGTATACTTTAAAATGATGAGTTTTACGGTATGTGAATTTGTTATTTGAAAACATCACAACACAGGCCGGGCGCGGTGGCTCACGCCTGTAATCCCAGCACTTTGGGAGGCCGGGGCGGGCGCATCATGAGGTCAGGAGATTGAGATCACCCTGGCCAACACAGTGAAACCCCGTCTCTACTAAAAACATACAAAAAAATTAGCCAGGTGTAGTGGTGGGTGCCTGTAGTCCCAGCTATTCGGGAGGCTGAGGCAGGAGAACGGTGTGAACCCAGGAGGCAGAGCTTGCAGTGAGCCGAGATCGCGCCACTGCACTCCAGCCTGGGCGACTGAGCGAGACCCTGTCTCAAAAAAAAAAAAAATCACAACACCAAATGGAGTATATAGTGATGGTTGATAACTTGGAAAATACATGAGCACAAAGAAGAAAATAATGTCTTCCTTAAACGTATAATGCATAGATTAACGTAGTTACAATATTTTGGTTGTTTTCTTGTCACACACATGACATATATGTATGCATATGTATATACATTCATACATATATACATATACATATATTAACATATTTCTAAATGAATTAGGATTATAAATTATAATGGTGAAAAGTTCATGTGTTTATTTTGCTGGCTCCCACAAAATTCCATTGAAGTAATCAAAATAAGTATGAAAATAAGTAAAAATGCACAATCTCACTGTAAACAGGGCAAGGTATCAATAATAGATGCCTAATTTGAGAAATTTCTAGAAGACAGAGCTGTTTTAACAGAGTGTTCAGGATTGAGAAGACCACATACCACCATAAGCAGGAAACAGGCTTATGGAAAAGTCCTGGAGGAATTCCAGACTCATGGACAGGGGTTTTGAGGCAGAGCGAAGTGTGGGCCCCAGCTCCAGCCATGGTGCTGCTCACCACAGGATATTCCCCAAGGTGCCCTGTGGGTGGGCACAAGAGTAAGTGAATTCTGGACTGGATTGTCCTGGTCCCCCAGAGCCATCGCCCTCCGCCAAAGAAGACTCTTAACCTTCCATCACTGTTCCTCCTCTGAATCAATCTTTATTCTTTTCTCTTCCATTTCTCACTAACTCCAGGGTGAGGCTGCCTACAGCTTTCAGCTTTCAGCAGCATCTACTTAGGAGAAGATCCCCAAGTAAATCAAAGCGAGATCTTAAAAATTACTGAGATATCTCATCAGGCTGCCAGTACTCATAGACCTTCATTTATGAACATGAACAGACAAGGAAGAATTGCTGGGCATTTGAGGAAGTCCATAGCCAAAGAGTGGCCACAGGGGATCCCAAAGGCCAATAGTCATGGGAAAAACAAAGATAATGTAAGAAACAGGTCTTTAAAAATGTCTAATTTGTACAAACATGACAACTTGAAAGATTTCCATAAAATATGACTTTCAGATTTTAAATCCCAGTAGAGGGATTGAATAACAGTACACTCTGACAAAAGTCAAGTGACTTACTTACAAGAGTACCTTGAAGAGTTCTCTCTGAGCACAGAGTAAGAGAAATGTTAAGAACTGTGGCAGGTAGATCCAACAAATTCAAAAGCCCTTTGTGGGAAATGTATATTAGCACCACAGGTCTGGTGATCTACTGAAATTGAATACCCTCCCGGCATAGAGAAAAGGGACAGAAAGAAGACTTAACTGTGGCATATGGACATTTCCCCCACATTGTCCACATGAGGGCAATTTGCATATTGTATATATTCATGTGTATATCCACAATAGTATAATATACAGTGGTATAGAAAATTGTAGACATATACAGATATATAATAAGTATATCTGCACACAATAAATGTATATGTGTGTATATATACATAATAGGTATATAGATAAAGTGTGTGTGTGGGTGTGTGTGTGTAGCCATATTTTCCAAAGACAGGTGTTTGGGGCATTTCATTTGTAGAATCAATTAAACTGGATATTATTACATATTTACTTAGATCAAATAAATAGAATTGTACTGTTAAAACATAAAATGTATGCTGTTACTCTCAGAAGTATGTATTTTCTAGAGAATTATATTTCCAATATCATAATATATAAATTAAAGACCATCTTACCTACTTTCCCTCATGTTTCACCTAAGTGGTTGTCCCTCTTTGGTGAGAACCACTACAAATGTGTTTGCCTTGGTTTCCCACTGAAGTAAGTGTTTAGAGGAATTCAAGAAGTGAATTGCCCCTATGGTGAAGCCAGGAGGCCATTTGGCTGGGATTCTTTCTGTGTTGCCCAGGGCTTTCTGCTACCGGGAGCTGAATGGACACCTGGAGTGCTACTTGCTGTTTGCTTTGAGGACATCCCCAGCTTTTGAAATGGTGACATTATTAGCCTGGTTTGTGAGACTGTCCCGTCTTTCTGGATTGGAACATTTAACCTGTGCAGCCTTTCAGTACGTGTAATTAACAGATCACCCTTTGTTGAGGAAAATAGTGAATCTGTCCAAATGGTTTTTGAACAATTAACTTTACAATCTGGAGTATTTGATTTTAACCAACTTGATTTATATCTTTAATCAAGAAAATCAATAATCTTAACTTTATTTTTTTAAAACCTGTAGTTTATTTGATACGGCCTTATGATATAGTTGTCTTTCCATTGGGGTAGATGAAATTTAATTCATCTTTAATTTAATTCTCACAAGATGCTGCTTCAGTATTTGCAATGAAAACACTCATTTAACGTAATGGTGAAGAGCAGGGGCTTGGGGGTTAGGCAGCCTTGGGTTCAAGTCTCTGTTTTACTTGGTAAATAATTGGGCAAGTAACCTATCTTCAGTGAGTCTCAGTTTTCTATCATAAAAACTAGACATAATGATATTTCTACCATAAGATTGTTACAAGGATTAAATGAGATATAGTGTAAGCAAAGTGCTTAGCATGTGCCTGGAACATAAGTGCTTGAAACTATTAATTGCTGTTGTCATTATCATCATTTTTATTCCTATGTTATATTAATCTTCTGGCTGCAGCAAAAAAATTAGTTGTCTTATTTCCCAGATACATAATACTTTTTGCCCACAGAATTGCAAAACATTAGGACATGAACAATATCTGCTAGTTATTTGAGACTATTTTGAATTTGCTTCATTAAAATTTCATCAAACTTCAAGATGGTGAAGGTTACCAAATATTGTCAAATTTTGTTTATCCCCTTCTTTTTCTTAAATGAGGCAAGTGTTATTGTTTACTGTGATGTGAAGAAACACTCATTCATGGCATGCCCTGGTAAGACAGCCAGATTTTCCACACCAGATATTGAGCTTATCTGGCAAAAAGAACTTCTGGATTCAAAATCCTGAGTATAGTAAAAATGCTGAAATACTGCCATCTCTGGGATAGTTTTTGTGATGGAGATGACAGGACCTCTAGCCCCTTGCTATTCAAAATTTGCAGCCAACTCGTTACTTGGGAGCCTATTTGAAATTCAGAATCTCAGGCCCCACCCCTTGCCTGCAGAATCAGTATCTGCATTTTAATGAGATCCCCCAGATGATTCATATGCATATCTTTTTAGAAATGCTGCTCTAGAGATTGCTCCTGAACAATCTAGAAGGGTGATTATTGAAACTGTAAAAAAGATTTGCATCTAAGGGTTTCACTTTTCCAAATCTAGTCTGTCTCTAGTTCCATATACTTTCAGTTATGTTTGCTGGAAAGAGGACTGGACATCCAATTTGTGTTTGTTTGTTTATTTCTAGAAGACCTGCTAACATCCACTTGGGAAAATCTTTCTATTTCCTTAATTTTTCTTTATTAAATGATAATGATAACATTCAGCATTGGCATATGTTTATGGTCTCTTGCCTCTAAAGTCTCGTTTATCTAGTAAAGAATTCACAAATGGACAGACTTTGAGCAGCAGTAGAAGAGAAATACCAGGAAAAAAATACTGATTTAATAAACCTGTGGAACAGGCTAGCCAAAACAGTACAAGAGTTTTCTTATCTGTTAGAATGATAATATTTATATACTGATGCCTTAATAATGTAGTAACATGCAAGGGGCCCAGCACAGGGCCTGGTGGAGGGCAAGTGGGCCAATGTTGTTGCTGATCAATCAGTTCAGGAGCAAAGGTCAGCAAATGGGCATGAGGTAGAGTGGGAAGTATTGAGTGAGCCCTTCCAGATAGTTAATCACCAGTGACTGGATTAAGAGAAGAGGCTTGGGCTGGGTGCAGCAGCTCACACCTGTAATCCCAGTGCTTTGGGAGGCCAAAGTAGGAAGATCACTTGAACCCAAGAGCTCAAGACTAGCCTAGGCAACATATTGCGACCTTGTCTCTACAAAAAATATATATTTTTAAATTAGCTGAGGGTGGTGGCACATGCCTGTAGTCCTAGCTACTCAGGAGACTGAAAGTGGGAGGATAGCTTGAACTGGGGAGGTCAAGGCTGCAGTGAGCTGAGATCACACCACTGCACTCCAGCCTGGGCAACAGAGTGAGACCCTGTATCTACAGAAAAAAAGAGAGAGAATTTGGATGGAGGGTTCACATCTTCACTCTGCCCCTTCCTTGGACACATCACTTAACATCTCAAAACTGAATGGTAATTTACCTGATAGGGCCCTTTTATGAAGATTACAGCAGATAGATATTCAAAATGTTTGTCATAGTGCTTGGCACAGAGAAAGCCATCAAGAAAAGACAAATGCATACATGCATGGCCATGCCCACAGGTATATACTTTGGTAATGGCAGTTGTCGTCTTAAATGTGTGGACTATCCCTACTATATTACAAGCTTTCATCCTGTTTCTTCAGTGAAGGTCCATTTCTGTTTGATCATGCACACCCTTCCTGTCAGTGGTACACACCTTCTGCTGAGGGGTTCAGTGTTGGGTGAACTAGAATGTAGACTGCATAATGCACACATTTTTATTGCTTGCCTCAGCAAGAACCAGAGCTGTGAAGTCAGCTTTATTGGAGCCACAGAGAGATGTAGGAAGCTATCCTGGGCCAGAGCCTCCCAGCACAGAGGAAGCCTCTGTTTCCTGATTCACCAAACCAGGCATCCGCCTTGCTGTGTCTAATTCAGGAGAGCACAGAGCAGTCAACAGAGCTGCTCATGACTTATGCATGAAGATAGGTGATCCCATCTGGCCTCCCTCAAAGTCTTGACCCTTCCCTGCTGCCAACAGATAATCCTCAGCCCCTGGGGAACCAGAGGACCATTGCCAATTACTGCGGGCATCTCTATGTGCCCCCCGGGGAGCTCCTTATGCCTTGTTAGGCTTAATTGCGTGGCCACTGAGAGCTGGAGCCTCTGGTATTGTCTCTTCAGTGACCCTGGGGCATTGTAGGGACAGGCAGTGTGGCTCAGAGAGTCCACTGCAAAGTTGCAGGTCTCCTGCCTCCATTACCATTACAAAGACTGGAGAATAGCCAGCCTGCTGGCGAGGCTTCAGCTGCAGCAAATGACACTGGAGACTGCATCACTGCACAGAAACTTACCAGGAACAGTGCAGCCAGATTAGGGCTCTGCTGTCTTGGTGCCTGGATCTCCTGAGCTCCTAAGCTGTTGTGAAGCTGGAATGTTCTCTGTTGCTAAGTGCTTCTCCCAGGGATGTTCTGGTTTTTGTCACCAATTGTTAATCAGATGACTCTATAGACTGGGAAACAGTTTTCTTCAAAGTTACTGTTTGACCTTTGTCTTAATAATGATGTAAAATTCACCCATGTATTGAGTGTTTACTGCCTCTAGGCTGACCACTGACTGAGTCATTGATGTGGATAATATTGGAACAACCTAATGAGAGGAGATATTATTAACCCCATTTTAGAGCTGAAAAAATCTGAGGCATAAGAGGCTGGATGAGTAAGTGGTGGAGCCAGGATTTGAACCTAGATATTTTAGCTTAACAGTTGAACCATCATCATCATAGTATATGCTGTATATGATACACGTATACTGTATATGATACTAGGTATCATACGCTAGATAAGGAAGAGTTGGCAAAATCCTCTAGGGATCTATTTTTAGGAATGTGTTGCTGATTCGAATGTTCTTAACCAATCTCTGCTTTATCAATTGCTTCAATATGTCAGTCTCTATTTCAGTCACAAATATGAATTCTACCTTTTCTGTTAAAATTGTCTTTTCTCAAAAAAATTCCAGAATAATACAGCATCGTCATACCTAGTAACTTTATGAACACTCCAGTCAGTACACTGGAGGGGTTGCATTTTTTGTGTCTTTAAGCCACAAGTCTATGCCTGTAGGTTTTCACACCTGAAATAAACTTGCTAGACTCGACTGTCTTACGATAGTTAACCCTGTGCTGTCTGACACAACTGAAAAGTGGGCTCTTCTGGTTAATCGAGGTATTTGACCAGTGATACTCTCAGGAAGCAGAGTGCAGTAAGATAAGCTTTATCAGCAAAACTCTTCCCTGCACAAATTAATCTTTGTTCAACTGTTTAGAATGCCTTTCTGAAAATACAGTGACCCACATGATATTATAAACAGTAGAACATCAAGTAAAGCCTCAATTATCTTGTTTTACAAGCCTGCTGAAGCTCTTACTTCATAATGACATAGATACAAAAATAGCTGACTTCCCTAGAAACAATACCAAAATTCTAGTCTATCTTTAAAGACTTTACTTACATTGAATGAAGATTCATCATATCAAAATTAGAGTAAGATGCTGCATTTTATTGTTATGAATATTTCACACTCATGCAAACATGTGCAGAAAACAAAATAGTAAAGACTTGTGTAACCACCACCCAATAAAATGCTGCTTTAAAAAAAGATTCTAGTCCATCACATCAGGATATGAAAACTTATCTCATAGTAGTTTGTGATATAAAATCATCTCCAAATAATGATGTACTTTTAACCGTATAGCTTTCAAAGTTCTAAACAGTTTCATTTGTCTGTCCAGCAAGTTCTGGATTTAGTCAGCTGCTTCCCCAGAGAATGGCCCGCTGTCAGGCCTGATCCTAGGAAAAGATGAATTTGTGTCCAAGAGCACTTTTCAAACAATAGGGTAAGGAATTCATATTTTTTTGTTAATTTCATGTATTTTTTCCTGGCTTTTATCTTACCAAATTGGAGTTTTCTCAATCAGATCTAACTTTACCATTTTCTATTTAAAATCTTATAAAAGATTTTTAACCCCATTATCTTCTCTCTCAGCTGATGACTCATATGTCACTGAGAAAACAGAAGAGATAAGAAGAGAACACTTCAGATTCTCTCCCCGATATCTGCCACCTGCCTGCACCTGTACCACAAGGCTGCTGTTCCCTCTTACTGGAGGAACTGACTCCTCCCTGAGGCTGAGCCCTCAGCTTCTGCACCAGATCTAGCTTTTCCCACTTGCTCGAGGACATCCCATAGCAGATCTCCCCTTTCTCTCTCCTGCATCATCAAAGCTCCCCTTCCTGGGTCTTTCCCATCAGAATATGATATGCTGATATATCACCCATCCTTTTTTTCTTTCCTTTTTTTTTTTTTTTTTTGATTTCCAACTTTTAAGTTCAGGGGTACATGTGCCAGATGTGCAGGTTTGTTACATAAGTAAATGTGTGCCATGGTGGTCTGCAGCGCAGATCATCCCATCACCTAGGTATTAAGCCCAGCATCCTCTAGCTGTTCTGTCTGATGCACTCCCTCCTTCCATCCCTCAGCCTCTGACAGGCCCCAATATGTGTTGTTCCCCTTCGTGTGTACATGTGTTCTCATCGTTCAGCCTCCTACTTATAAGTGAGAACATGTGGTATTTGGTTTTCTGTTCCTGCATTAGTTTGCTGAGGATCATGGCTTCCAGCTCCATCCATGTCCCTGCAAAGGACATGATCTCAGTCCTTTTGATGGCTGCATAGTATTACATGGTATATATGTAGCACATTCTCTTTATCCAGTCTATCATTGATAGGCAATTTAAGTTGAGTTAGTGTTTTTGCTGTTGTGAATGGTGTTGCAGTGAACATACATGTGCGTGTATCTTTGTAACAGAATGATTTCTATTCCTTTAGGTATATACCCACTAATAGGATTGCTGGGTCAAATGGTATTTCTCCCTCTAGGTCTTTGAGGAATTGCCACACTGTCTTCCACAATGGGTTGAACTAATTTCCACTCCCACCAACAGTATAAAAGCATTCCTTTTTCTCCACAACCTCACCAGCATTGTTGTTTTTTGACTTTTTAATAATAGCCATTCTGACTGGCATGAGATAGTATCTCATTGTGGTTTTGATTTGCATTTCTCTAATGATCAGTGATGTTGAGCTTTTTTTCATGTTTGTTGGCTGCATATGTGCCTTCTTTTGAGAAGTGTCTGTTCATATCCTTTGCCTACTTTTTAATGGGGTTGCTTTTTTCTTGTAAATGTTTAAGTTCCTTGTAGATGTTGGGTATTAGACCTTTGTCAGATGGATAGATTGAAAACATTTTCTCCCATTCTGTAAGTTGTCTATTGACGCTAATGATAGTTTCTTTTGCGCTGCAGAAGCTCTTTGTTTAATTATAACTTATTTGTCAATTTCTGCTTTTGTTGCAAATGCTTTTGGCATTTTCATCATGAAATCTTCACCCATGCCTATGTCCTGAATGGTATTGCCTAGATGTTCTTCTAGGGTTTTTATAGTTTGGCGTTTTACATTTAAGTCTCTAATCCATCTTGAGTTGATTTTTGTATATGGATATCACCCATCTTTAAAAAAGAAAATAAAAGCCTCTCCAGATCCACATACCTGTCTAACTCTGCCCTCATTTCCCTACCTGCCTCCCTAACAAAACTCCTTGGGAAAGTTGTCTAGACTCACTGTCTCCAGCTAGCTGAGCATCTGTACCTGCTACTCTTGCTGGTGACTAGCGAATGATCAGTTATTAGTCCTTGGCTGACTTGGCCTTTGGCACAGTTGGTGACTCCTCCTTCAGGAACACTCTCTCCCTTGGTTTCTGGGACACCCTACTCTCTTGCTTCTCCCATCACACTGACCATTCATCTCAATCTCCGTGGCTGGTGTCTCTAAACGTTGCAGTGCCTGCCTGAAGATTGGGTTCTAAGACTGCTACTCCTCTCCATCTGAGTTTGCTCCCTAGGGGAGCTCATCCAATTTCTAGCTTTTTCTATCATCTCTACACTTAGACCTCTGTATTTGTACCTTCAGCCCACCCAGAGCCTGAACTTGAGTCTGACAGAGTTAGCCGCATGCTCCACATCTTCACTCACTTGGCTCATTGGCACCTCGGGCTTCTCATGGCCTCCCCAGGCCTGCTTCTCCCTCACTCCTGTTCGCCTTAGTCATGACAGCTTCAAGTTTCCCAAGTCAGACCTTGCATCAGCAAGTCATGCTTCTTCAGTAGAGTGACCTCTGAGCAGAGGCCTGAAGGGAGTGAGGGAACAAGTCATCTCTAACTCTTCCCTCTCTCACACTCCACCCCATTTACCAACCCATTTTGTTGGCCCTACTTTCAACGTATGTGAAGAATCTGATCATTTTTACCACCTCCACTGCTCCCACCCGATCCGTCACCCTATACATGGCTTATTGTCTTCCTGCTTCCACCATTGCCCCTCACCCCCACCCCAGTTCATTCTCAACACAGCAGCCAGAGCCATCCTCTTAAAACCTAAGTAAGTTTATGGCACGCAAGCCGCAGACTGGCTCTCCATCTCGGAGTAAAATCCAGTTCTACCTCATCTTCGAGGCCCTTGCAGTCAGCCTCCACTACCTACACATCTCACCTCCCCTCTGGCACCTTTTCTTCCTGCTCACTCCAATCGTGATGCACTTGCTGTTTCTGAAACACGCCAAGTATACTTGTACCCCCAGGCCTTTTTATGTGCTCTGCTGTCTTTCTAAAGATTCTTCCACATAACTACGTAGCTTCCTCATTTCCTTCCTTCAGGTCTTTACTCACATGTCACCCTGTCAGAGAGGCCTTCCTTGACCAGCCTGCAGGAACAGGCACCCCTTTCTCTGCCTCTGCATCCTCTGCCTCCTGATTTAGCTTTCTTTATCCCCTTTACACTTATTGTCTTTTCTTACTGTGTGTTGCCTATTTGCTTGTTTATTTTCTGTTGTTTATCTGCCCCTCTGATATACAGGCACTACATAGATAATGAATTCGTACATTCTTATCCTCACTGCTGTATACCTAGCACCTATAATTGGACTAGGGATATGGTTTGTTTAAATAAATGAGTATAGTTTTTGTAAACTATGTACCTGTTCCTCCCTGGAATGGGCTTGAGCCACAGTCTGTTCTGTGGAGCCCACTCCATTGTGGTGTGTTTGCCCTCCAATGCCCTATAGCTGGAGATCACATGAGAGGCAGTTTGGTGTAATGGTGAACAGCACAAGTTCTGGAGCCAAAGTTGCCAAGTTTGAACCTGCCTCCAGCACTTACTAGCACTCTGACCTTAGATAGGTTACTTAACCTGTCTGTGCCTCCAATTTCTTCATCTGTAGAATGGGCTTCTAATAGTTTTCTCTTTTTATACATGAGGCTATTGTGAGGACTAGATGAGTTATTTCTGTAAAAGCAGTTAGAGCAGTGCCCAGCACATGATAGATGCTAAGTGTTAGTTGTAATATTTTTATTCATCTTTGGATCCTCCGTGACTCCTGTCACAGTAGGTTGAATTAAGTGAGCTTACATCAAATCTACATGTCTCCTTTTGGAGATACAGCATAAGCAGGAGGGGACAGCATCAGATTGGCAAGCAGCAGACCTATACCTATGCCTGAGCTGTTACCATTTTATGAATGTGTTCGACAAACATGTTCTGAGCCCTACTCTGTGCTAGGCTCTGCATTGGGCATGGGACAAATGGCAATGAGCAAACACAGATGACAGTCTCCAATGTCAGGGATCTCTCAGCTGCACCCTGTTTAGCTGTGAGATCCTGGTGTCCCAGTCTCAGAAACTGACACCGCAGGAAGCAGACCACATGCAATCTATAATCGCTTCTTCTGGCTCCCCCCCACTCTGAGGCTGTGGGGTGTTCCTGCCAGCCCAGCACTCCGGGGAGCATTCTACCCCACATGCCATGGACACACCCTCACAGTGGGATCGAGGCTGCTGACTTGGGCTGTCACTTATTCTCCCTACGATATCTTTCATGAGGAGGCAAGATTTTCATGTCGAGTCTAGGTTGAAGTCTCCACTCTACACTGGGAAACCTGGGATAAGTTACTTAACTTCCTTAAGTATTTATTTTCTTTATCAAAAACTGGAGATTAGAACATCTGCTTCACAGATCAGTGTAAAGATCACGTGTTTACCCAGATGTCCTCACATATTCCAAGTTTCTAGGGTGATTATTTCCTTTACTCTCCAGATAAAACGTCTGCTTTACTCTGGGGTCCAACACCCTCCAATGGTTGCAGAAGATGCCTGAAAAGTGGAAGGGGCTTAGAGTCTAGATTCCACACCCCAAGTTCTTGCTTGTGACTCACTATGACACCTTTTGCCTTCCTCAGAGCATGGACCTGAGCCTCTCTATTTCACCTGTGTTACAGGCAGGTGTGGGGAGCAGGTGTTTTCAACCTGCTGCCTGAACTGCTAGGCCTCATTCTGCCTTGCACCCCACTTCTCAGGCTTCCCTCTTCCCTTCACTCCTGCTCCCTTCCTTGAAGCTGCTCTCCAGACACCTGGCCCTGATGGGCTTTGTCTGGTTTCAGCTTCCACTCTGATTCTGTCTTCCTTGTGAAACATCCTAACCAGAAGAACATCCATTTTCTCAGCAAAACTAAGTCTTTATTTTAATTTTCTGATTGTACAGGTAACATATAACCTTTAGAGAAAGCAAAGCATTACAGCAATGAGGGAAAATGTTAAAAAGAAACATATCTCAGAAAAGGGAATCATGACCATCCTGGCTAACACGGTGAAACCTCATCTCTACTAAAAAATACAAAAAAAAACTAGCCGGGCGAGGTGGCGGGCGCCTGTAGTCCCAGCTACTCGGGAGGCTGAGGCCGGAGAATGGCGTGAACCCGGGAGGCGGAGCTTGCAGTGAGCTGAGATCCGGCCACTGCACTGCAGCCTGGACGGCAGAGCGAGACTCCTTCTCAAAAAAAAAAAAAAAAAGGGGAATCATACTGTACTATGATTTGGGATGCCACCGTATCCTCAGACCTCTGTGAGTGATTGTATTAGAGAAGAACAGTCACTGAGAATTTAGAGACAGGAGAGGCTATCAAGAGAAAGAGCAAGAGATGATGTACACCTGACAGTGACAAATCAAATGTATTCCTGCAAGGCAGCTTCAGGTCTCGTCTATGTGTCTGGCATATCCCAAGGACTGCCACATCTCAATCTCATATTAATAGGACTCAACATGTTTTGAGTGATCCTCTTTCCTTTATAGAAAAGCACGTGAAGTCACAGAAGAGCCAAAGAGTAGTTGGCATGGATAACACAGGGGCCAGGGCTTCTCTGGGGTGGCCTCAAATACGGAAGCAAATTTAATTACATGGGCTATGACCTATTTCATCTCACCAAGGTCAGAATGATAAACAATTTAAAGAAGTTATAATTTTGTGATAGTTAGATATCCAGGTGCTTATCTGAAAGAGGCTATGGGATATCCTTCAGGCTAGAAAAATGGTTTGCGTAGAGTATTTGTTCTCAAGTTTTCTGTTTTGAATTTGACGACATTTTTAAGCTAGCTCTTCCACTTTAGCATATCCAGTAATGAAATAAACAAAGTGTAAAATATGAGACAGTGCTAGTTAAATATTTATACCAGCCCTACCCTGTCATTTCTTCAAACTATTAAAATGTAATGTTTTTATATGAAATCATTATAAATTTATAACAAGCCTAATCTGTGGTGATGCACTATTCCATGGACTGTGAATTATCGCTCTAAATTTCAGTTGGCAGATGCTTTCTCTGAGTGATGTGCTAGGATGATTAGTTCCTATGATGCAGTATAAGAATATGTCTTCTAATTTGCATAAAACATGAGTGCTGATTATACAGTTTGATTTGAGACCTTCTAAAATATTTTTTCAAGCAACAATCTTGACAGTCAGCTCTCTTACAATAAGAAAGTTGATTATGAATACTGCCCTGAAGACTTTCTGTCCCAAAATCTCTATTAAGAATGTGTCCATACAGGGAATTACTCTTTGAAAAGATCACCGAGTCTTCAAGGTGGGTACGATAATTGATCTGTAAGTAGAAATTAGGTTTTGTAGGGCTTTTGACAAGCCCAGTAGCATTTTTTAGTTTGGAGGCTGAGATTCAACCCAGGATTGTATCTCTTTAGATGTGGGTGGACCGAAAGCTACCATTCTAAGGTAATTGAAGAGTATGGGCATGCCATTCCACCTCAAAGCATCTCTGTCTTTTGAGTCGTCACTGAAAGTCATCATTAGTTTCTACAATTTTACCACTAGAGATCTTTCTTTGGGTACAAGCACTCCTTAATAGACAAACACTCTTGAAAAGGTAGTGTCTTTACCCTTAGCACAGTTGTTTTCCTGGCAAACAGGAGTTTTCTAGCTTCTTTCCAGTGTGGTAGAGAGCTGAGAGCAACCCCTTTAGAAATGATGAACAGGAACCTCACAGCGCTTTGAGGCATATATTCAGAAAAGGGAAAGATAGCCGTTGCTAGAGGGAGGGGTATCCACAGGTAGAGGTGAGGTCAGCAAGCCATTCTAGATTTCTGTAATAAACCAGAGGTCAAGTGTTCAGCTTGGAGAAGACTGTACAGAAGTGCTCGTCTGCAATTACATGTGTCTGTAATGAATACAGATTTGTAAAAACAAGTTATAATCTTGTAAACACAGCTTTAGTGGGCATGCCTGAACCTAGCAGAGTTTGGTTGCCCCATCTCAGAGTGGGACCTCATTTCCTGATCTTCCAGGACCCTTTTGTAACTGTCAAACTTCTGCTTGTCCCCAGCTTAAGAGCAGAAAGTATAATAAAGAGTTCTCTACTGTGTCCTTACCTCAAAGAATCCCCAGTCTAACAGGTAAGAGATGTGTTACCTTACATTGTTGTCATACAATGTTTGTAATTTAATGAGAACTCTCTGCAACCGTGTCCATAAATGAGTTAGCCTGTTTGAAAACCAGGTTCCACGGAAATCTCTGAGACAGCCAGAGAGGCTTGATTTATAGTGGATACAATCTATGGAAATTATGAGCAGTGACACTTGGGAAAGAAGCCCCTGCCACATTATTCAAGACTTCAGTAAAAGCAGATTGGACTCCATGGTCTCGTAAGGCCCCTCCCCATGAGTTCATGATATCAGCATGGCCCCTGCTCAGCCACTGTGGACTGAGGGGAGAAGGCAGGGAGTGACAGAGTGGCCAGCAATGAACCAAGGATGGTCATCCTCTTACGTGGCTCACACTGGACTGCACATCCCAGCCTCCCTTGCATTCAGGTTCCACTAATGATGTGTGAGGGCATATGTGTGACTTCTGGGTTGAGTTTCCTTGGCAGGCAGTGGTGCCTTCTCAGCCCTCTCTCTGCCTATTTGCCAGCTGCATGCAGAGGGCTCTGGGATCCTCATGGGACAGTGGAGCCCCATAATGGAAGGAGCATGGGTCTCTGAGGCACCAGGTAGTAGGCCACCTTTGTAATCTGCATTGAATTGTCTATGAGAAGAAACAAGAAATAAACTTCCAAGGTGTTTAGTCATTGAGATTTGGGTGAAGGAAGGGATGGGGAGGTATCTGTTACTTCATCTAGCATTATTTTAACTAGTATAGTAGGTGTACCCTATAGAAGTAAGACCAGGAAAGTTGTAAAGCAACCTTTCTTTGTTTTGCTGCTGCAGCAGCAGCAGCAGTAGTACTAGTAGTAGTAGTAGTAGTAGTAGTAGTAATAGTAATTGTAATTGTAATTATTATTACTATTATTATTAGAGAAAGGGTCTTGCTCCATTACCCAGGCTGGAGTGCAGTGGCATAATCATAGCTGACTGTAGCCCTGAACCCCTGGGCTCAAGTGATCCTCTTGCCTCATCCTACCAAGGAGCTGGGACTACAGACATGAGCTACCACACTCAGCTAATTTTTTAAAAAAATTTTGTAGAAATGGGCTCTCTCTATGTTGCCCAGGCTGGTCTTGAACCCCGGGGCTCGAGAAATCCTCTCCCCTTTCCTTCCCAAAATGCTGAAATTACAGGCATGAGCCACCACACCCAACCTACTTTAGTCATTATTGGCTTTATGTTAACATTCTACTGCTCCAGATTGTTAAAATATGTTAATACAAATTTGCATCTATATCACAGGCCCTCTGAATAGAGATTAATCTGGTCTGTAGTCAGTAAGGTAGGTCAATGCTTAGTGGAACCAGGTCCTGCTTGTTCTAAGAGTCTGTGGAAATCTGAATTCCAGAGAAGGTTCTAAGATGGGGAGACCCAGGAGCAATGGGTACCAAGCTTAACATTTCTACATAGTAGGCAGGAGACAGTATCCTGGAATAGGCCAAAGTCAAATTGTTTCTTAGATTTCCCAAGTCCAGAAAGGAAGGCTGCCACATACAGCTGGCCTCGAAAGCAAGTCCAGTAGAGTAAAAGCTGGGGAGGCGAAAGCAAGAGGCAGATTCTCAGGTCCATGGATACTGTTCTGACACCCAGTTGGGTGGAAAATGGTACTGCTCTCTTTTGCTTAAGATTTAAAAATGCATGTGCCCTGCTTTTTTGTGAATTGGCCTTGTTTGACCTTGAAGGTTCATGCTTCCCTGTTAACTAGAACCTAGTTAGGCCCTCTGAATCATCTGCCTTCCTGCAAGCCAAGCACTCTCCTGTTTGGACTTTGAGCTCTGCAGAGATGAGGCTGGTAACATAGTCCAAGGGAGGAAGTTAAGCAAAGAGGATCTAAGCTGCTCTGCTGGGCAAATCAAAAGGTGACTGTCCTGGGAGGAGAAGTTAGTATGGTGTTTGCTATTTTTGGCTGCTTCTTGGTGACCAGAGTTCTGATCGTGGGACAGGACTGAGAGCATGAGGAGAAGCAGCTCATAGCTGAAAGAGAGGGGTCCCAGCAATATGAAGGGAACAAGGAGAGCAGTGGGTTGACAGGAGGCCCCCAGCAGTGGGATATGGCTAATTCCTCCATTAGAACGTCAGAACTTGATGCAGAGATTTAAGTTTTCTTTTATGAATTGCAAATCCCTTCTGACGCTATCAGTAAATTCTGTGATAAGTACTAGTCAGTGGTGCCTTAAGGATAAAGGAAGGGAAAGCCGTGGGCACTCTTGTCAAGGGCAGTGTAGGAGTATGTGGCCCTCACCATTCCTCTGTAGCTACGATGATGGTTGTAGCATTTATGGAGGAGCAGGAAGGGGCACCCGTCATCCTCTAGTCCAGCTGGTAACCAGGAGCCAAGTCAGAGGAAGCCTGCAGCCAAGTGAAGAGCACGAGGCCATGGCCAGATAGCATAGGAACAGGGTGGAGACACTCCAAGCTCCCTCCTTCAAATACATTATAGCAGTGGTGCTCAACCTTTTATTCACATGCACCCTAAGGAACCTTTTTTGACTTATTTTCCCTGACTACCTCTCTCTAGGCAATTTTAGTATAGACTGTGTCTGTTTGTATATTGTCCTTTGGCACAAACCATTGTAATATGTAAGCTTTAGTCTCGCTTGCTGAACCAGTTTTCACCACTGGGGAAGCAGTATCACCCTGTTGAGAATGCAGTCCTAGAGGTAGGTGACCTAGACAGGGGGGACGGTCAGATCTTCCACCCTGTGGATAGGATGACCATAGTAGTCCCTTGGGTGTCTGATGCTGGACACAGCAGACAAGATGGGAAAAGGAGCACCTTCCCATCTCGCTTGGAGACTCACCAGGCATATGGATCTTCTCTGTGAGAAGATGGCTCCATTTGGAAAGGCAGAAACTTGGATTCGTCCCAAGGGGAAAGCCTCATCTTTAAGCAGCCAGTGAGACTCTTAGAGCATTCTGGAGAGGCCAGGGGTGGAGTGCTACAATTTGTAGCTTGAATGAGAAGAGAAAGGATGAAGCAGTGCCCTCTCAAATACCAACCACTGTGGAATCCCTGGAGGTTCTCATTTTCAGTATTTCAAAATGTACTCTGGAGACACTGGCCATTATGCCACTTTCCTTCTGCAGCATTTTTGTAAAATTCCTGGTGTATTCCTCAGAAACCAGCCTATGGGTTGTGTCCATCAGGTGCATGTTGCAATCAAAGAGCTCCTGGTTTAACTTTTTGTGAAGAAGGAAGCACCATTAATGTCTGTCTCACACGCTCTGACACTCAACCATCCACTACCAATCCCACAGAAGTCGTATTTCCCTCTGTGGTGAGTTGCCTTTGAGGAGAACCAAGGCCTTGAATCACCAGCTTGTTCAGGGATATATCAAGTCATACTGAGGAATGTAAAGTTCTGTGCTACCCAGAAGTTTGCTGGCTTTCCAGAGAACGGCTCTTACAAGACTTAACTTATCTTCCGTCCTACGTCCTCCAGTGTGGAGTGGAAAGGAAAGCCATTCTCAGAGCAATCTGCCAGGGAGAAGTTTATCACCTGACATGCTTAGAGGTTTTGTTTCAATTTCTGCCACATGAATGAGGGAAATCTTTTATTACAAGGTCCTATAGTCCCTTTTATTGATGCTTCTGCGACATCCTGTACTTTCATTCTAGAAGAGGTTGGTGGAAGCAGTTTTCTTGTGAACTTCCCTGTGCTGGAAGAAGAAAACCTGAAGGTTGGTCTCCAGAAGAACAAAGCCATGTTAATTTCTCTCCAAAAAGAAATCTGCACGTTTCTGGCAACACCAGCTGACTCCTATGAAGGCTACTCCTGTGCCTGTGTTAGGACAGATACTTGGATTTCTGTATCTCTTCTCTGCTGACAGAGGCAGCCCCAGTGAGTCAGACCTTGCCAAACACAGTGACGCTTATGAAAGACAGTTAAGAGTAAACCGTGAATTCACTGCAAAGTCTAGATGATTCTGGAGTTGCTGGATACAAGTAGCTTTGGTTATTATTAAAACACACCCACACACCCCTGGCTGTCAAACAGTAAACCACAATTTCATCTTCTAAGGCAAGCCCTCAAATTGTAGTTTTTTTAAAGCAGCATTACTTTTTGGTTTACATGCATAATAAACATTAAAAAGATAGCAAAAGATATTCTTTATAAAGATTATTTCTGTTTATGTTAAGGTAATAAACTTCCAATGAAATAAAATTAGTTATATGAAAACCTTGTGTTTCTATTTGTGTATGTTTTTCTGGAGAAGGGATCCATAACTTTTGTCCTACTCTTAAAAAGGCTCATGACTCAAAATGCAACAAGAACAAAAGCAAAAGCAAAAGATCAAGAACATGCTGCCCCTCTGCTGAGAAGACAGAGACAGTTAAGTTAGGATTTTATAAGACTATTTTTTCAACTTACACTTTTATTATCTTCTTAGGTTAAATATGAGAATGTTAAATATAACGAATAGCAAGTTTACATAAAATATGGAAAGGTCTGTGAATAAATGAGTTTCACAAATCACATTTTTCATAATGTAGTATTAAATTATAGAATATATACTCTGAGTCTGGAAAATATGCCAATGAAATAGCACAGAGAATTTATATTCGTATTAATAATGGCAAGATGGACAAAATAATCTTCATCTTATTTTTCAGAAAGATGTGTGCGGCCTTCATAGTGGTGCTATGGTGATATTTCCTTTACAGGGGAAAAATTATCTATATAAAAATTAAGTTATTTCATTGAAAGTAGGAATAAAATACCTTGGATTCTGCATTTCATATAGCAAGACCCCTCCAAAGAGGAACTTACATGCCTTGTATGTGTGGCCAGAACCCCAAGGGGAAATCAGAATTTTATGTTTATATTTGACAAATGGACTGAGGGTGGAAAAGACACTATTTTTGCCCTACTTTGCCTTTTCTAGAGTTCAGTTCTACAAGAGGGACAAGGATTTAGAAACTGTTTTTTATTATGACTACTAGTAGCAGTTCTGCTACCATTTGTACTCCTAAAGGTGCCTGTCATGTGTCTGCCCGTAAAATGTTGAGTATTGGTGCATGGAATAGTTTCATGCTGGTCCCTGAGGAAGACTCAGGCATAGGACTAGCGGGTAGAGAAGTTTGGCTTATGTCATTCCAAGTCAAATGGACCTAGAGGCCAACTCTCCTGAACCAACCTAGGTTGTCAGATTTCCTTAAGGATGTCCCTAGAAACCTGCTGTTTCTGAGCATGTGTTATTCAGGTAATGCTGAATCACAAGAGTCTATGACTGCCTTCCAGGAGTTAAACGAGATATGAATGGAAGGATAGATGGATTATTTGTGGTGTGAGAAAAGTCAGCACTATGAATGATAAACTGGGAATGGGGGCATATGGTGAATTCAGTAGGAGTTCAGCCTTCTACCTTATGTGACCTTTAGTATGACCCAAGCCTAGAGATCCTCTGGTCTTCCAGGTGTGCTCAGAATGCATCACTTCAGACTGGAGGGCTTCACCAAACCCATTTCTGTTTGGACCAGTGTCTCAGAGGCTGACTTGGGGAAGAATAAACCACTTAACCCACAGCTTTATAAGGATGCTTTGGTTCCTTGGGTCCCTTGGAGACCTGGTTCTAAGTGATATTACAGAAGACATTCACGTCTCTGGAGTCTCTGGGCTTTCTGAGTCTCCCAGAAGGCTAAGAACTAAGGATCCTGACCCACTCTGGCGAGGTGCAGCCAAAACCTGTTTGTTCATTTTTTACTGAATCAGATTATGTCAAATCTGATATGTCTGTAAATTCATAAATATGGAAGTTCCTTGGAGGATGATGCGTTATGCAGATATAAAGGACTTCTGTCAACCCCTTTTGATTTTCTCTGCTATAAAACTAACTGTACTCAAAGAAGTCTTACATTTACTCACGTTTTACTGGGGTTTAGTGTATGTACTCGGTTTTATTTATCTCTCTTGGAAAGTTCTTAGGCAGCATAAAGCGTGTGGGACTTTGGAGGCAGAAGAATTTTTAGCTGTTTGAGCCTCTCTGAGCTCACTCATCCTCTCTGGCCCCCATCCCTCCTCTGTGAAGCCAGGATAATCATAGGGACATTCTAGCATTGTTTTGAGAAAGAAATCAGTGTCAATAAAGCCCTTGCACAAACTCCGCACTTGGTGGGCACACACTAAATGACAGCCTTTACCCCGTTCTCCAGTACACCTTGTCCTAGACACCCAGAAATGCTGAATTGTATTTGCTGGAGGCGAATGCTACACCTATGTCAAAACTTCATCCTTTCACATTTGAAATCTTATTCTTCTTTTTGCCACCTCTTGGTCCATGTACTTTTTTTTTTTTTTTTGAGACAGAGTCTTACTTTTTTGCCTAGGCTGGAGTGCAATGGCGTGATCTCAGCTCACTGCAACCTCCACCTCCCAGGTTCAAGCGATTATCCTGCCGCAGCCTCCCAAGCAGCTGGGACTACAGATGCATGCCACCACACCTGCCTAATTTTTGTATTTTTAGTAGAGATGGGGTTTCACCATATTGGCCAGGATGGTCTCAAACTCCTGACCTCAGGTGATCCACCTGCCTCAGGCTCCCAAGGTGCTGGGATTACAGGCGTGAGCCATGTGCCCAGTGGTCCATGTACTTTTTAAGCTTATTAAATCAGGAAATCTGCCTGCTTATATCTTCCTAATACCTTATTGCTCATGCAAGTAACAGGTACTGATGCTTCTTGTAAATAAAGCAATATACTAAGGGTTACCCTGCCCTCGGTGGGCCCAGAGTAGATGACATGATGTGGGATAAGAAGTGGCCCATGCACAGAAGGAGAGACTCCTCTTGTCTGGAGACACTCTGGTGAGTTTCTTAGAGAAGGTGGTATCCGACATGAGTTTGCAAACGTGTGCATGATTTGGTCATGCAGATGTGGCAGGAAGAGCATTCCAGATATGAGGAACCACGTGAGCATGAGTATGGAGGCAGGAAAGGGAGAACCATATATATATAAGAGTGGAAAGGAAGTGTTAGATAGGGTGTTGCATGTATCAAAGGGAAGAAGAGGAAGAAACGAAATTGGCAAGACAAATCTGAACCTGATCTGGGAGAATCTTGACTATCTCATGATTTTTGAGAGCTGGAACACAAAACATCTGTCTCGTTTACTTGCTGGAATGCTGTAGCCTGTCTGGTTTTGCCTTTTAGACTATGAACTTAATTTCCAACATAAGAATTCTTTATTTTATGAGATTTTTTCCAAAAATGAAGAGACATTTTGCATGCTAAAGACTTAAAAGCGATATACACATGACAAGTCTAGTTAGCACATGCCTAACTTTGGACTGAGTTGATTATTGGAATAAACTTTAAAGCTGCTGCAATGCGCCTTTGAACTCAGCTAGAGCCGCAGTGACGGCACTTTTATTTAGTGCCTGCTTTATTCAGAAAAAGGTATAAATCTTTACTTGTGAATCCTATGTGGGTTTTTTTTTTTCCCAGAATATTTGTTCCTGTGTCTAAAAAGGGGGGATTCCAGTGACTAAATTCTGTAATTGGGGTTCTTTGAAGATAAATCCTGAGTAATGACTCCATGTATTGTAGATTATTTTTAAGCCATTAGAAAAGCTTGAAACTCATCAGCAAAAGCACTGAGTCTATATGTGACCGACTCAAATCCAAATGACTGACTCATACTCTTGTCATGTTAAATGCTTTATACTTAAGAATACTTGGAAAATGATTTTTAAAGGAATTATTTCAGAAAAAGAGCTCAAAAATAGAATATCTCTGCTGTCTTCTTTTTCAATTACTTTTACTTCAGACTTATGTTCCACAGCACACAAATGTATGTTTTATTGATTGTGCAATTATTATGAAAAGTAGTTCCCAATGAAAATGAACATAAACCAAAAACTTGAAAATACTAAACTAAGTCTAAAAGAATTAAATGGCAGAATTCTTTCTCCATACCCCTTTCAGCCTCCCTCCCTCTGTCACTTCCTCCTCATACCTGCCTTGGTCTGACTTACCTCTTGCCCTCCAGGCATTCCAGCCTGGGCACTGGTGGGAGCACTGAGCCAGTGCCGAGCTCACTTTCTGCAGAGAAGGGAAAGCAAGAACGGCAGTATGCCAAAAAGGATAGCATTGATATTATTGAAGAGGAAACCTACGGTTCCTTATGAGACAAATACGAGGAGACAATAGGAACTTCCAAAAAGCAGGTAAAATTAAGTCCTGAATGTTGCAATGTGATGCAGCATGAGTGGTGGGTCGTGGAAGAGGTGAGAAGAAAAGACAGCCCCACAGAGCATTTGCCACATTCTCAGTGCACCAGGTGAACCGCTCAGTCAACGTTTACTGAGTACCTCATGAAAGCTCCGTACTGCCTTGCTTAAAGCCCAGCCAGCGGGTTCCGCCTGCTCTCAGATGAAGCCGGGAGTCTTGAGTGTGGCTGATGAAGTCCTTCTTGACTTCTGCTTGTCTCTCTGTTGTTGCCTCTCACGCATCCTGTCCTTATACTCTGCACCCACCTGTTCTGGCCCTATCAGTCTTCCTGCTTGGCTGTGCCTTTTGGCTCTTCCCTCTGCCTAAAACAGCGTTATCTCCCAACACCACCCCCTGTCCTCACCTCCCCCCTACAAATTCCTGCTCTGTATGCAAGTCTTGGTTTATAGCCTTTACCCACTGGGGGCAGATAATGTCTGTGCTACTCCCATTGTAGCATTCATGACTTCATTATGTATATCTTTAAATTGATTTTACTTTTCTTCAACTTGTATTTTCGTGTGTACATGTGCAGGGTGTGTAGGTTTTTTTACATAGGTAAACATGTGCCATGGTGGTTTGCTGAATGGATCATCTTGTCACCAAGGTATTAAGCCCAGCATCCATTAGCTATTCTTCCTGATGCTGTCCTTCTCCCCACCCACAACCTCTAACAGGCCCCACTGTGTGTGGTTCCCCACTATGTGTCTATATGTTCTCATAATTCAGCTCCCACTTATAAGTAAGAACATGCGGTGTTTAGTTTTCTCTTCCTGCATTCGTTTTTTGAGGATAATGGCTTCCAACTCTATCCATGTCCTTGCAAAGGACATGATCTCATTCTTTTTTATGGCTGCATAGTATTCCATTGTTTATATGTACCACATTTTCTTTATCCAGTCTATCATTGATGAGTATTTAGGTTAATTCCATGTCTTTGCTATTGTGAATATGCTGCAATGAACATACACATGCATGTATCTTTATAACAGAATATTTATATTCCTTTGGGTATATATCCAGTAATGGGATTGCTGGGTCAAATGGTATTTCTGCCTCTAGGTCTTTGAGGAATTGCCATGCTGTCATCCACAATGGTTGAACTAAATTACACTCCCACCAACAGTGTAAAAGTGTTCCTTTTTCTCTGTAATCTCATCAGCATCTGTTATTTTTTGACTTTTTAATAATAGCCATGCTGACTGGCATGAGATGGTGTCTCGTGGTTTTGATTTGTATTTCTCTAATGATCAATGATGTTGGGCTTTTTTTTCCATACTTGTTGGCTGCATATATGTGTTCTTTTGAAAAGTGTCTATTCTTGTCCTTTGCCCACTTTTTAATGCAGTTGTTTTTTTCTTGTAAACTTAAGTTCCTTGTAGACTCTAGATATTAGACCTTGGTCAGATGGATAGATTGAAAAAAATTTTTCCCATTCTGTAGGTTGTCAGTTCACTCTGATTATAGTTTCTTTTGTTGTACAGAAGCTTTTTAATTAGATCCCATTTATCAATTTTTTTTTTTTTTTGAGACAGAGTCTTGCTCTGTTACCCAGGATGGAGTGCAATATCATGATCTCGGCTCACTGCAACCTTCATCCCCCCAGGTTTAAGCATTTCTCGTGCCTCAGCTGCGACTGCAGGTGTGTGCCACTATACCTGCCTAATTTTTTGTACTTTTAGTAGAGACACAGTTTCACCATTTTGGCCAGGCTGGTCTCGAACTCCTGACCTCAAGTGATCTGCCCCCCCTCAGCCTTCCAAAGTGCTGGGATTACAGGTGTGAGCCACTACACCCAGGCAATTTTTGCTTTTGTTGCAATTGCTTTTGGTGTTTTCATGATGAAATCTTTGCCCATGCCTATGTCCAGATAGTATTGCCTAGATTTTCTTCTAAGGTTTTTATAGTTTTGGATTTTATATTTAAGTCTTTAATCCATCTTGAGTTAATTTTTGTATATGGTGTAAGGAAAAGGTCCAGTTTTAATTTTCTGCATATGTTGCTAGCCAGTTCTCCCAGCACCATTTATTAAATAGGGAATCCTTTCCCTACTGCTTGTTTTTGTCAGATTTGTCGAAGATCAAATGGTTGTAGGTGTGTGGTCGTATTTCTGAGTTCTCTATTCTGTTCCATTGGTCTATATCTGTTCTTGTACCAGTACCACGCTGTTTTTGTTACTGCGGCCTTGTAGTGTAGTTTGAAGTCAGGTAGCATGATGTCTCCAGCTTTGTTCTTTTGGTTTAGTATTGTCTTGGCTATTTGGGTTCTTTTTGGTCCCATTTGAATTTTAAAATAGTTACTTCTAATTCTGTGAAGAGTGTCATTGGTAATTTAATGGAAATTGCATTGAGTATGGCCATTTTCACAACATTGATTCTTCCTATCCTTGAGCATGGAATGCTTCTTCATTCATTCATGTCCTCATTGATTTATTTGAGCAGTGGTTTTTAGTTCTCCTTGAAGAGGTTCTTCACTTCCCTTGTTAGCTGTATTCCTGGGTATTTTATTCTTTTTGTAGCATTGTGAATGGGAGTTCATTCATGATTTGGCTCTTGGCTTGCCTGTTGTTGGTGTATAGGAATACTAGCGATTTTTGCACATTGATTTTGTATCTGGAGATTTTGCTGAAGTTGCTTATCAACTTAAAAAGTTTTTGAGAGTATCATTGGCCAGGCATGGTGGCTCACATCTGTAATCCCAGCACTTTGGGAGGCTGAGGCGGGCGGATTGCCTGAGGTCAGGAGTTCAAGACCAGCCTGGCCAAGATGGTGAAACCCAATCTCTACTAAAAATACAAAAATTAGCTGTATGGGGTCGCAGATGCATGTAATCTCAGCTACTCTGGAGGCTGAGGCAGGAGAATCACTGGAACCCGGGAGGCAGAGGTTGCAGTGAGCCAAGATTGTGCCACTGCACTCCAGCCTGGGCGACAGAGCAAGACTCCATCTCAAAACAAAAAAGAAAAAAAAAAAAAAAGACGTTTTTGGGCTGAGATGATGGCATTTTCTAGATATAGGATCGTGTCTTCTGTGAACAAAGATAGTTTGACTTTCTCTCTTCCTATCTGAATACTGTTTATTTTCTTCTCTTGCCTGATTGCCCTGGCCAAAACTTCCAATACTATCTTGAATAGGAGTGGTGAGAGAGGGCATCCTTATCTTGTGCTGGTTTTTGAGGGAATGGTTTCAGCTTTTGCCCATTCAGTATGATATTGGCTGTGGGTTTGTCATATGTGATTTCTATTATTTTGAGGTATATTCCTTCAATACTTAGTTTATTGGGAGTTTTTAACATGAAGGGATGTTTAATTTTATCAAAGGTCTTTTCTGCATCTGTTGAGATAATCATGTGGTTTTTGTCTTTAGTTCTGTTTATGTGATGAATCACATTTATTAATTTGCATATGTTGAACCAACCTTGCTTCCTGGGGATAAAGCCAACTTGATTGTGGTGGATAAGCTGTTTGATGTGCTGCTAGGTTCGGTTTGCCGGTATTTTATTGAGGATTTTTACATCAATGTTCATCAGGGATATTGGCCTAAAGTTTTCTTTTTGTGTTGTGTCTCTCTGCCAGGTTTTGGCATCAGGATGATGCTGGCCTCATAGAATGAGGTAGGGAGGAGTCTGTCCTTTTCAATTTTTTGGAATAGTTTCAGTAGAAATAGTACCACCTCTTCCTTTTGCATCTGGTAGAATTCAGCTGTAAATCTGTCTGGTCCTGGGCTTTTTGTGGTTGGCAGGCTATTTATTACAGCCTCAATTTCAGAACTCATTATTGGTCTATTTAGGCAGTAGCTGCTTGTGTATTTCCTATATGACTTTAGTTCTAATAACAGTAGCAACAACCTAATTATGAAAGGCCTCTAAATCAGCTTTGATTGTAACATAGACAAGAAAAATAGATTAGAAACTTTGGGCTCGATGTCGAGATGGAAGCCTTAGATTGTAGTGCAAGTCTGTTAGCTTCCCAGGCAGCCCTTTTCCTCTCCATTCTGATCTCTCTCCAGAAAATGTGCAGTGGCTCATGGCTGTGCATTTCTGATGTGACTGGGTATGTTTTCCTGTTGCTATGCATGAAAACTCATAGAGTAGTTTAATTCCAAACCCTCAGCTCATTAATTTACTCTCCCCATATGCTTCTGTACTCAACACCAGCCAAGAACTTAAAAGGAGTGAGGGAAACTTATTAAACCATTATGGCGGTTTATTCCACTTTTTATCATAAACTATATTTAAAATTTTTTCACCCAAAATCATAACCTATATGCATCTTATTATAAACTATATTTAAAATTTTTTCATCCCCAAATCAGTTCAATTGATTCATCTGCTGAAATGTGCTGCGTTGGCTTTTAATACAGTGAAATTTGTTTATAAGTAGTTCAGGAAGCTCCTTTTTGACTTCATGAGACCATTTTATAGATGCTTCATGTTCCATTTCATTTCTTAATATTAGAAATTCTAAATTCTGTTGCCATTCATTTGACTATTTGTGTTGCTTCTCTGAGGGGTGAATATCACCCTTCATAGGAAAGTAAGCTGTAGGAATGGGGTTTCTGTGGGGATGCTTAGCAAGGCCTTCTGATTTGGAGCCTGTAGGACCAAATGTGGCTGCCATCAAGCCACTTGCCCTGGTTTCTTGATTACAGGCTGCAGCCCCCAGCCCTTCATTTCTCTTGTTCTTTTCCCTTGGTCTTTACCTTTACAGGTTGGCTGCATCCTACCAGCCCACAGGTTGGATTTAGCACTACTCCATCATTCAAGACCAGTGGGCCAGTCAGGGCAAGATCTTTTCAAAGCTGCAGCAGAAGCACAAAAGTCCAAACCCAACCCTTCAAATACATTCCAAGCCTCTGCTGCCACTGTATCTGCTAACATCTCATTAGCTACATCAAGTCTCATGGTCAAGTGTAAAATCAAGGAGGTAGGAAGTATCTTTATCCACCCTGAAGTAAAAAGTCACATGGTCAAGCCAAAGTGAATATTTGTTGGAGAATAATATAAACTATCATACCATCACAGGGCCTGGCTATATAAGGTAAATCAATCTGTGTGTTCCTCCCTTGCTGTTTATTCTGAAACATGAACAGCAAGAGTCTTAACATCTTGATAGTATAGCTGCAGTGCTTAGTGGACAATTATGAACTCACACATTGGAGAACATTGTAGCCTCTTAATCAAGGTGGAATACCAGTTATGTCACTGGCCTGAGATGCTCCCAGCTGTGAGATGGCACACAGCTGGACTTCCATTTGGAAATTTGAGGAAGATGGCTATATATCCAGCTTAGGAATCATTCTCTTACCCCCATCCTCAGACGTCCTGTTTGTACATATGTTTGTCTCCTCAGCCGGACACTTCGTTCCTTTATCCCCTGTGTGTCCACCCCAACCCCATCCATTTCCATGTAAGATTCCCACAGAATGTCAGAGAATGTTTATAAAGTGACAGAAACTTCAGCTTAACACTGAGAGTGGTTACCATTATGAACCTGGGCTTATTTTCACATCATTTCAAATCATAGCACATCAGATGAAAGAACCTTTAGAGATCATCCAGTTCAGTACTGTCCACAACTTTCTACAATGATGAAAATGTACATATCTGTCCTGTCCATTATAGTAGCTCCTGGCCATAAATGGCTATTGAGCACTCCAGATGTGTCTCATACTGTTGAGGAACTGGATTTTAATTTTTATCAATTTTTACTTAAATTTAAATAGCTACATGTGACTAGTAACTACTATATTAGACAGTGCTGATCTAGTTAATTCCTTTTTGACCCAGAGTAGATGTGAGCAGATGTTTCTCAAATGAACAAATGAATGAATGCAAAAGAGAAATGACTCCCACCTAAGGTCACATAGCCAATGCATGGCAAAGCCAAAACAAGACCCCAGAACCATGGATAACCTTGCCTGGGCACCTCCCTCCCCCTTCCCACCTTCTCTCCTAGAGGCCTGTATTTGCATTAGTTTGGCCTTAATTTTGTACTTGTTACCTTCTAACAAAATCTGAATACCTCTTGGTCAAATAGGTTGGGGAAAAAAAGGACAAAAATAAAACTATTTTGCTGTCTTCAGTAATTTGAAGAGTGAGCATTAAAAACCCAATCAAACATCAAATAATTTTTACACAGTAGAAATAATATATACTTTCCATCCAAATTAAAACACATGCTTCCAGCAATTTAATTATGCAAATGTGATATAAGCAGCAGTGGAAACAGTGTTAAAGGGGAAGAATGGAGATTGATAAGCTAAAATTTCTGGTGACATTTTCCTTTTTAATTTCCTCTTTTGGTTAATATTATGCTGATTTTCATGCAGTGCTTAGGTGGATACTTTATTTCTTTGTAATAAGCGCCTCTACAAATTTATGCAAATAATATTAATCACTGTTGAGGAAAACAGCAGACATTACCATACATACTGCCCACAGTGTGAAGCAACAGTAATAGATGGGTCTTGGGCTATGAATATGATTAAATATGCTGGTAAGCAAAGCTGCTTTCTCTAGAAAGGGATGTTTTTCCTCTAGCTGCATGGAGAATTCAAAATTCTAAAATATAATTCCCACATTTACTGTATAAGAGTGGCCCAAAGCAAAAAATTGAAAAGCAGATGAGATTGCTTTGTTCTTGCCTCATCAGAAAAGCCCTGTTCCACCTGGCCCTCACAGCGAGGAACTCTGTCTTACGGTCCTTCACAAGCCAACTCTGAGATGAGGATTTGGGAGTAAGTTGTATATTGAGGAAGTGCTCCCAGGAGAAACCTGTAATGGAGTAGGAGAAGCAGGAGAAGGGAGGAAACCGAGCACAGTGGGAGCCCAGCAGGGATATGCTAATGGTGGCTTCATCCTGATTCCACACGGAGTGCTGGATTCATCATTAGAATTTGTACCACTTGAGGCCAGGGTCCTGGGCTTTTCACATGACACTCAAGTCAGTCATTGGCAAGGGCCATTGTGTGGGATGTAAATCCCCAGGTAGTGGCAGCTCTCTGGGAGTGCAGACAGAGCAACCGGTAGACCGAGCACAGTCCTGCCACAAGCTGCTGGTGCAGGCCCATGGACAGGGGTGAAGACCAGAAAAAAGACCCAGGGGATTGGGGAAAGCCCTGGCAATGTCCACTAGAGCCTCACCCTGGCACCTGCCCACAGCTGCATGCCCCATCTTTCTGTTTGTGGTAGCTAAATTATGTGTCAACCTGACAGGGCTGGGAGATGCCCAGATAGCTGATTAAACATGATTTCTGGGCGTATGTGTAAGGGTGTTTCTGGAAGAGATGAGCATTGAATTGGTAGACTGAGTAAAGCAAGTGGCCCTCCCCAGAGCAGGTGGGCATCAAAAATCCATTGAGGGCGGCCTGAATAGAACAAAAAGGTGGAAGAAGGGAGGATTCACTCTCTTTACCTGACTGCTTGTGCTGGGATAACAGTCTGCCCTTGATCTTCTGCCCTTGGCATTCCTGGTTCTCAGGCCTTCAGGATCTTACTAGAATCTATAACATCTGATATGTATATCATACATATATCATATATAATATAATATATAATTAGATATATGTTTTATATATATTATATATGATATATATTATACACACACACACACACGTATATATGTGCAATTATCCTACTAGTTTTCTCTGAAGAACCCTAGCTAACACACTGCTGTACCCTCCAAAGTTCACTGGATCTTTTCCCTGGACTCTAACTAGCGACTGGAGAGCTTCCTGATAAATTATGTCCAGGCAAATGGGATTTTTAAAATAATGGCTTTTATTCCATCACCTCATATTAGGAATTTTAAAGCAGAGGGGTTAACAATAGAGGAAATTTGTAGAAAGGCTTGTGGGGACAGTGTTCAGATTAAGAGAGCCACTCATGGGTAAGGCTGGCTAAGGAACCCACATAATTCAGAAATTAATGTTTGTTTGTTTGCTCCAGCATCTGAGAATTCCTGTATAAAGCCTGGGACTGCTGCAGTGGTTTCTCCCTTTTCACAGTTAGAATGTCGAGGGCTCGATTACACAGAAGAGAGAGTCTCCAGGGGCTGTCCTGCCCCATCTTCAGCAGCCTCCTCATGCCTGTTTCAAGGAGGGGAACGGGAAGCTGGAATTCCAGCTGCCAGGTACTCTTATGTCAAAGCGCTACAATCCTATTGGAGAAAAATTGGAGCTGCGGGCACTTTCTCTCTTCTTATTTATTTCCTTTCAAAGAAGTTGTTCCTCCGAAAGGCTCTCTTTGCAAAGCAGAAACGCTATTTTGAAGGTGAACATAAAAGCTTTCTTGGCAAAGAAATTGCTTTGTTCCATTTGAGAAAACTCTCTGCTTTTGAGAGAAGAGAGGATATGAGGCCATGGAAACTTGATTAGCTCTCATCATCTTTCCCTCTGGTTTTCAGAGACGAGGCTAGACAGAAAGGCTTTCAGTGTCCATCTGTCTGTGGATACCAGCCTATCCCCTGATGCAGAACTTCAAGGGCTGCCATACCTAGAGCAGCCTGAGATTCCGGGATTCCTATTAGGATAGGAAACCTAGAGGGCTGAATTTAGGGCCCATGCAGTGGGAGAGGAATCAAATTTGGATTTTCTGTCTGCTTGAGGTTCTGCTGCTAAAAGGCTTTGAAAATTCCATCTTATGAAACGAGGACAGCAGTGCCTCAGCATATTGTGTGAAGGGTGCATAATAAATTCTAAAGTTCTGTGAAATTTTAGTTGGTGGGCCCCAGGCCTCAGAATTCGGTATATGTGCATGCATGTGCTTGCATTTGTGTGCACATGTATGTGTGTATGTGCATGCACGTCCGCACATGCATGTGTTTTTCCTGTCTTCCCTATCCTAGCACATGTAGTTGGTGTTGGTGGCCCCGTCAGCGGCCAGTCATCCCCCTCCCTTCATCCTCACCCCTCAGAACAGAGGAGGTGAGGAGGCCTCGCCCTTACACAGGTCCTTCCAGACAGCAGCAATGACAGAGATGACAGTTCGTATTCCTGCACTCCTCTCTCATCCCAACCTCATACAGGGAGTCTTTCAAATCAATGTCAATTTTAATTTACCAAAATTATCAAACTTATTATTTTTATATAAATATAATATATATTATAAAGTAATACTTTGTAGCCAGAAATATAAAATTCAATATAAAATGGAATCATCATAATTTGAAGAACATAGGACCTCAAATCATAAGACCTGAATCTGAGACCTGAATTTGCTGTTGATTCACAATGTGGCATGTATTCTTTCTGAGCTTCAGTTTCCCCATCTAGAAAATGGAGCTAAGACCCAAGTAGAGGTATTTTTGGGACAATCCAGTAAGATGACATTTGAGAAAATGTGACCTGCACAGCATTTCTTATATCAAGTTAGTGTCATCAGCATCCTTAGAATGGTTCACAGCTGCAGTATATCCCCCTGGTTTTATAGATGAAAGAGCTGGGTTCCAGATTGGCTAGGCTCCTCCATGTTACTGACAATGGGCTATAATCACACAGCTTCCTGATCAGTGCATCCCATATGCTCCAGATACACAGCGAGCATTCACTTGAACCACCAGTCTTCCAGACTGCCCAGGAGACCCAGTCCTTCCAGGTACCATCCAATCCCAGGCTTTGTGGGTGGAAATGCTGGAGACCTACCCAAGGGAGTTAGTGGTGTGGCCAAAGACACACACCACGGGCATTTGTAAAGGAGGTTGGCATGAGCTTTGGGGTAAAATAAGAGTTTCAGATGTTGTTTCTCCTTCTGTGCCTTTGAATCAGCCCCAGGCCTGCCTGTACCAGCAAGTTCTCGCCTTATGCCATAAGGTGTGTGTTGACTCCTCCCTGGGAGTCGGTGAGGAGAAGTAGACTTCTGTGCTTGTCCAGAAGAAGTGACACAGAATAGAAGTCCATAGGACCTTCCTCTGACACACTTTTTCTTCCCTAATCTGGACCCCAGTAACATTGAAGAGTGTTTCAGAGGGAGCTTGAAGTTCTCCCTCCATCATTTGCGGATACATTTCCTTATAAGCTTTAAACTGATTATAGAGGACACTTTGCTGCATGTTATTTTCCCAGAGCTCCTGCTAATTGATTTGTACAGAAAGTGTTTTTCTCCAGAGATAGTTTCATTGTTGTGATGGTTTTCCTGGTAGCAGAACTGGGGTCCTGTTGGGGAGTCCAGACATGTTGCTGGGGATGGTGAGTTGAGCCCTCATTTTCTCACTTACCCTCCTGGCCTAGCCTGGTCTCCAGAGTGGAGTAAGTTTAGGTCAAGGACAGGCTTACCACAGTTCTTCATGGCAAAGATCACATATGCATTCAGCTGTCATAGCTTCTTTCTTCCTTCCTTCCTTCCTTCCTTCCTTCCTCTGTATATCCCTATATCTTTCAGAAAGCCTTGGTCTAGGACAGGCTTGTGGCTGTGGCACAGTTTTTCCTGTTTTTCACAGGTTAACTATTTCTTTAAAAGAATGTAGAGCATTTGTATTTGGGTTACCTCATGTTGATGTATTCCTTTCCACCTTTACATATTCCCTTAGAGGCTTGGGGTATATACTTTTAAATATCTAAAATAATAAATAATTTGAGATGAGAATTTTGGTGATATTCAGAAACCAAGAACATTTTTTTTTTTTTTTGCCCTCATGCTGCTGACATCTAACTCCTATAAATTTTTTATGCCTCTAGGACACAGCTGTTTTGTAGCTACCAATTTCCATGGGATAGGTTAGCATCAGGCAGTGTTCTTCAACAAAATAGCTGTTTACACACATCACAGGCCATAATTTTTTTATATCTTGTGTCATCAGTGATTGTGATGTTTTTACAAGGGGAAAAAGTCTTTATCTCACTATTTCTCCATTTCTTAGTGTGTTCCCAAGAAACATAAGTTACCACCAAGATATATTTTACCAATTTCCAACCCCATTAAACTTGATGATAATATGAAGATGGAGTTATTCTTACGTAAATAGTTAGGAACTTATTAAATACATGAAAATAGAGATTCTAAGCTGCTGATGATTTCTGTCATCAGTCTTTAAATTCCAGGCCATGAAATGTGATTCTTTACAAGGAGCGAGCAGATCATCTTTACTGTGAAGTTAACCAGCATTAAATGACCTGTGCTCAGTGCCTCATTTAAATTAAGCTAATTTAAACCTTCACTGTTAATGAGGATACTTAATACTATTGGTTCATGACTTAATTATCCATTCTACTTGTCTTGCAAAGAACACTATTATAAAGAAGGAATTGTGTGCCATTACTAAAAACACCTTTAAAAAATTAGTGTAGAATTGTCAAAGTTTTGTTTTTCTTATTTGTGTAAACAGCAATTTACTTTTGTTGATCTTTCTCTCTTTCATCCTCAACTCCATATGTTTTTATCCTGCCTTAAATTATCATCCCTGGTAAATGGGCCATCATTTTGGCAGTCCCTTCCCCTCTAGCTATGACATTTGGGGCAGCTTCTACCCTGTTCACTTCTTCCTTCCCTCTTTGAGTTTTCTTTATCTCTACTTCTTCAAAGGATGAATTAAAACAGAAGTTAATTAAACATGAAACTTACTTTGCTATTTGTGGTTAATTCTTTTCCACAAATGTTCAAATATGTTTTCATGTATTAAAATATGCATCTCAGACATGTTTCTTTAGGCAGTACACTTCAAAGACCTAAAACTCTTTGTTTTAATGGTATGTCGCCTCACAAGTGGACTTCCCGCTGCCCCATTTGGAGAGCCCTGGAAGTGGAGGAGGAGACGCAGCAGGCTCCAGCAGAGAGGAGTACCTGCACAGGCCACACCAGAGTGTCGCTTCCTGTGGCTCACTTTTTATATATATTTATGGGCATGCTTTAAAGTGTGTGTAACAATTTTTTTCCCACAAGCCCTGTGCAGAAAAATAGCCCATAAAAAATCCTCCAGAGTCATCATATAGGTTCATAAATTTAGAGCTGGAAGGATCCTAGCATATCGGGTGGGACATTCTCTCTTTGTAGCAGAGGCTTGGGATCCCCTCAGGATGATAGAAACAACCAACACGAGTGACTAATAGAACCTGAAGAGATGCAACGGCCTCTGATGGAAAGTAGATGAGGCAGCCTCTCAACCCAATTCACAGAGATAATTTCAACAAGGTTTCTATAGGTTAAGCCCTGCTAGTTTGCAGCCCCTGTCACAAGCCCTCCATGTTCAGCCCTCTTCCCATCACCACAGCAACCATATATCATAATAAATAATTCGGGAAGAAGCAGTTCTGCAAATGTGATCTTGTCCTACCTTCAGTTTTGCCGGGGTGTGTGTGTGTGTGTGTGTGTGTGTGTGTGTGTGTGTGTGTGTGAGAGAGTCTGTGTGTGTTTCTTAGTTATCCTGTCCTGTGAACTTTTATTCTCCTCTCAAAATCTTGACATCTTACAATAAATAAGATGCTTTATTAAAATGAGAAAACCAAGTCTGGAAGCTTTATTAACTTGGCACTATTTCACCTAGATTAGTAGTTCCCCAGTACCAATCCATGGCCCCAGCTGCTTTGGAGTCAGTTGAGCCACAGTCCAGACCACCTGAATCACTGAATCATGGTGTTTAGGATTCTGAATTCTTAATGTTCCCCCCGATTCTGATGTGCTTCCAAATTGGTTTATTTTCTACTATTTCCATCCCAAACAGCCAGCATCCCAACCCTGTCTATATATCCTACATAGCAAGCAAGTGAAAAGTAAAACAGCTCTGTTCAAATCTTGCCTAGATCACAAAAGAATAAAAGAAATGTTTTAGACTAAGAAAAATGAAACGTCACAAGATGGCACTACCCTTGCTTACCCTTAGGTAAGAAGTGCAAGATTTCAGAACTAAAAAAGTAACAGACACCAAGACAAAGAAAGAGTAATGCTGGCCAGGGTGGGTGAGAAACATCTGCTAATTTTGGTTCTCTTTCCCCAAGCCAATGCCCAGTAGAAATCCCCCAAATCTGATTTGTATCCAACTTCTCAGAACTAATTTTTCAGCAATTTACTGTTGAAAGGAATGTAAAAGGTATCCCAATCACAGATAGAAATGAGCAGTGACTGCCAAGCACCAGGTCCTCTTTGTGAGGACAGGCATGTTGAGGCTGTGTGTGGTAGCCAAGTTGGGCTTTGCTGTCATAACATTAACTTCCACGGTCCCACTGGCCATTGGTTTTCATTTTGAAACTGTCTAGGCCACATTTGTCCACAGGATCCAATTCAGTGCTTACTCTGAAATACCTATAGATGAAATCCTCAGTTTATTCTGCTTCTGATACAGATGGAACCTTCAAGAAAGATTCTTTCTCATGTTGTTGGGGTTTTTCATGGCTTTGCATAAGTTACCAGAAGTGTGTTATTATCCCATCCTCTAGATCATCTATGTGGAAAGCTTTGTTGGAAAAACATTTGTTCTTTGTTTCAGATGAGATGACTAGAAAATATTTTTAAAAGTCGGTTAAATGCAGAAACAGAACACCAAATACCCTATGTTCTCACCTATAAGTGGGAACAAAACATTGGGTACTCATGAACATAAAGATGGCAACAATAGACATGGAGGACTACTAGAGGAGGAAGGAAGGGAGTCAGGGAAGAGGGTTGAAAACTAACCACTGGGCCGGGCGCGGTGGCTCACGCCTGTAATCCTAGCACTTTGGGAGGCCGAGGTGGGCGGATCACTTCTAGGTCAAGGAAGATGAGACCAGCCTATCTTTACCAAAAAATACAAAAATTAGCCGGGCGTGGTATGGTGCCTGTGGTCCCAGCTACTCGGGAGGCTGAGGCAGGAGAATGGAACCCAGGAGGCGGAGCTTGCAGTGAGCTGAGATCGCGCCGCTGCACTCCAGCCTGGGTGAGAGTGAGACTCCGTCTCAAAAAAAAAAAAAAAAAAAAAAAAAGAAAACTAACCACTGGGTACTGTGCTCACTACCTGGGTGACAGGATCAATCATACCCCAAAACTCAGCATCACACAATATGTTCACATAACAAACCTGCACATATACCCCCTGAATCTAAAATAAAAGTGGAAATTATTACAAAAAAATGAGATTCTTTAAATGTTGGTTAAAGTTGTCTAAAGATTTAAAGATAAGTACTCACCTTCTTAAAGAAAAGATCTCAAGTGACTTTTCCATTGCCTGCCACGCCATCTGCTCATCCAAGCAAAGCAATACAGACTTAACCCATTGAGCAGTTAAGATTTCTGGCTTCCCATCAAGACTGCCATTGGGAAGGTGGGAAGCTGAAAATACCATCCTTTTGTAGCACAAAGTGTCATAACCATGATGAAATCAAGTTGATTCATGCTTGGAGTTGACTATTTTCCAGAACTTTCCTAAAGTTATTTGAATGTGTGATTGGAATTCACAAATGTTATTGTAGCCCCAGATCTGCTTTGTAATTGGTGCTTTTGGAATAGATAAGCTTTGAAATGGAAACATAGGTTTGTTGGTTTGCATTTTCTTTTTTTCTCTTGACTGGAGAATCTCTGCTTATTAGAGCAAACAGCCCTATCCTGCACTCTACACAGTGGCCACACTCAGATTTCCAATGGGTACTAAGGAAAGAGTCATGAACTTTTAAGACTGGACATCCCAAGATCTTCATTTAATTATGACTTGTATTTCTACAACCTATATAATTTCACATTTTATTTTAAAAACTATTTATTTTAGCATATAGAAACCTTTGGAAGATAGGTGAAAAGAAAAATCATACCATAGTCCCAGATAAATTATTAAATTTTGGTATATTTCCTTCTGATCTTATATTTACTTAATCCATATTAACAAGCATCCACTGATCACCTGCTGTTTATAAGACACCAAGGAAGAATCAGAAGTAATTGACAGCCAGTCAAACAGAGACTAATTGAATTTTCAGGGAACACTCATTAAACAATCCAGATGGATAAAACTTAAGTGCTAAGAAGTTTGTCTCAGAACAACTTTAGAGATTCTGTGAATTTGGCAAAGATGGTGGTGAGTGGTGAGGGAAGAGGATCACAAAAAAAGGTTTATTTCTACCTTGAATCTGTAAAATACTTAAGAAAATGTGTAAATAAATACAGAATAAAATGAAAAAGCGAGGAATCCTAAATGACATTGTGACACTTTTGGTATCCTGAGATTGGGGATTGGACAGGAAATAAAGAGCGTTGGAAAACCTTGGACATTTTTCTTCTGTTTTCACTTTTTACCAAGGATCTAAAGGCAAGGAATTAATATTAAACAGTCAGGTTTTATTCTATAATTACGCACATTATTATCCCAAGAACACTCCATTTGCTTTAGATAATTGGAGGAGATTAGCTGTCGAGAACCTTAGAGTACACACCCAGTGTGAATTGACTTGGCCCAGTATTTCTGCTCTCTTAATGTCTCTTACATGCATCCCTGCTGTGCCATTTCCTCAGTTGTGGGCCCAAAGTGCTCCCTGCCCCTAGCTGGACATCTGCTTGGTACAAGTCAGACTAACTAGATCTTGAACCCTAATGAATGCTGGCCCGCCAGACCTAGTGCTAACAGATATCCAAGTCGGCTTGCGGGTAACTCCCTTCTTTCACCCAAGTGGCTGCTGTGCCTAAAAGAGTTCACTAGGGAATTTAGTAACAGCCCAAGAGCAGTGGCCTTGAAGCTGCTTTGGTGTTTTCAGGAGGTGTGTATGTGTTAAATAAGCAGACCCTTTAGTCTTGGGAACCTGCTAAGCTACAGATCTCACATGACACCCAGTAGAGACTGGCAGAGATTGGCCACTTCTCCTGGCCTCTTCCACCTTCCTTTGACCTCCTCACCTTGCTTCTCTCTGACCTCTGCTGACCTCTGTAACCAGCATGACAGCATGACATTGTAAAAACCCAGAACCTCAGACTACTGCCATGGCCTTGGCTAGACTATTCTCAGAGCCTTAGCTCTGCTGCCTGGAACTACTATGAGGCCTAAGTGTTACTGTAATAAAAGGTCTTTTAAACCACAAAGTGCTGGGGACAAAGGATTCTTTGGCTATTTTTAGATGACTTAGGGGTAAACATGGCTTCTCAGCCTATGACTTGACTCTGACCCTCTGACTACCCAGTCAACCCTCACCAGGATTATGTACAGCTTCTTACAGCATCATTGATGGCTTTCGTAACTGCATTTGTAACTGCATTTCCATGCTCCCTTGGTGTCCCTGAATCCTCATTCCCGAATAGGTTTGTAGAAAACTGGGAGAGTAGTTAGCCATAACCTAATTTTGGTTTTGCCTATAAGAAATGTCTAGGTAAGCATTGCCTGAGGAATTGGGATAGGATGTGAGTAGAGGACAGCCTTGGAAAATGTCCAGAAGTGCTCAGATTGTCAGATAATTTGTAAAACTTGGAAAAGGCAGTCAGTATAGGGTTAATTTCCTTAGGAAAGCATTGTGAGACCCCAGAAGCTTGGGAGAGGAGATAAGCGGATAGAAGCTGGTTGAATGAAACAAGGAGGAAATAGGAGTGAGGGGTTTGGAGAGACAGGGCGCATCCTTGTGCTGGCAATTCTAATATCTCTGGCATTGACTCCAGTCCACTGAGTGCAGAAAGCTCAACAACGGCAAGATTATTAAATCTGTGGCAGGAAACAGCTCTTTCCTTCAGGGGAGAAGCAAGTTTCACTGTGTAGAGGGGAACCACTAGGCCTATGGAATAAGGTCAATTCATGTGATATTAATCTGAAACATCTTCGTGTTAGTACAAGTTAGGGAATTTTAATTTGGGTCAGTAATCTCATATGTTTTTGTGTTTTTATTTCCTAAATACCATTTGTCAAATCTAGTGTGCTCTTCTAATAAATACCCTTTCTTATGAAGAGCTTTATTTTTTCATTCAAATGATTTAAAACCTCTAAGATATATAAAGAAAGGTATTTATTGTTACATTGTACTACTGAAAACTTGGAAACAATCTAAATGTTCGTCTATGGGATATCTATTATGTAAATTTTGCTCCATTTTTATAATGGAATACTGTGCAGTTCTTAAAAATAATGAAGTAGAGCTAGATGTATTGATAGGAAAAGATGTTTATGATATTGGGTTGTACAACTATGGTGAGATTCAATTTTTTATAAATTTATTTCAAACGTGATAAAATAAGTTCAGAAGAGTCTATGAGGAATTGTTGTCAAACCATTAATGGTGTAAGTTGTAAAGGGAAATTTTTATTCTCTTATCCATGTATATAAGTATTGAACTGAAAGCATTTGGCCTTTTTCAATGAGCATGCATTTTTTGTCTAGAATTAAAGTTCCTGTAAAATTCAACACCAGTACAAAGAAAGAGATCACTAGAGGCAGTGGATGCTATAATAATCTCTAAACTGAAGTCACTGCTCCCCAGATTGAGCCAAATTTGGAAAACCTGAAAAAGCAGAGAGTTCAGAGTAGCCAGTTGATGTTCCCCATCATACTCTGTTTAAGAATGTGAAGTATTGATATATTGCAGCAACTTGAATGAATCTCAAGAGCATTATACTGACTGAAACAAGCCAGTATCAAAAGCTTACATACTAAGTAATTCAAATGGAATTTATAGGACATTCTCGACATGACAAAACCATGGAGACAGAGAAGATATCAGTGGTTACTAGGGTCTGGGAGAAGGAGCAGCACAAAGGAATTTTTTCAGTGATGGAAAGTTTTTTTATCTTGATTGCAGTGGTGAACATGAGATTAACATGTTAAAATTCATAGAACTATAAACAAAATCAATTTTATTGTTTGTTAATTTAGTCAAAAATGTAAAAGCAAAAAACCAAATAAAGGAATAAGGAACCAAAGAATATCATATGTCTGAACCCACATAAGAACATGGCTGTGGATTTCTGGTTGTTCAGCACCACGTGTCCACCCCACTCTGTGGGGCTTTCTCTCCTTGGCTAAATCCCAGAGCCAGCCTCGCCCTTACTTCTGCCTGGGAGATCAGTTCAATCCCAAAAACTGTAAGGGATTGCCCACTTTCTATTTAAACAAATCTCGTATCAGGAAGCTCAGCACCTTTCAAGACTTTATATTGGATTTACATATATTGCCTTCTACGAAGCCTGCAATTTCTCACTGTAACTTCTACCAGCGAAATCTAATTTTGCTCACTGGCATCACGTAGAATTAATACAACTCTAGAAACTCTCAGTATGTTGCAGTCATCTCTCTCTGCTCTTGCCTCTCTCACTTCTCCTCTGAACTGGTTCTTTTCTCATCCTGGTTTCTACACTCTCCACTCCTCTGGTCTCTTTTGTCTGCTGTCTGGTTTGTCAGCGTCCCTCTGAAAATGCATTGGTCAGACGTGAACATGATTCTCCATCTGTGGTCTGACAATAGGAAACAGAGCTAGTTGACCCTCTTGCTAATCCTAACATGGTTTTTCTATTGATGATGCTAGGGTCACAGGGCCATCTCTAGAAGCCATATCACTCTGTGGACTCACAGTGCCCAGACATTGTCTTTTTGCACATGCTGCTGAGAACTCCCCATAATGTTGAACAGGAGTAGGTTTTTTGTCTTTCACTGTACTCTGCATTTATCCCATTCAGTTACATCTTTTTAGGGCTGGCCGTTCCACTCTCCAGATCATTTTGCATCCTGCAGGGGTCTGACATCTGGCATACCCACCATTTCTCCCAGTCTCAGGCTCTGACTTCTGTCTTCATCTGTGTCAGTCTGCATCTGTGTCAGTAGTATAGTCCCTCTTTCCAAACGACTTGAAGAAGGGAGATGTTTGAGTTTCATTTTTGTGCCGTCTCACCTCTGACTCACTGGAACAGCCTGTTCCACAAGAAAATAAATAGCGACATGTCTTAAGCTTTCCCTCTGCTTGTGTTCCTTTCTGAAAAGGTTCCTCTTGTCTTCTGAATGTTGTACCTCTTTATATGTGACTGTTAATTGTATGCCTTGATGCTATTATAGTTTGGGTTGCTGGGGCAGGATGGCGCTGCATAAATACAACTTATCCTAATTAGCATCACTGCATACTTAAGCAAGTCTGAAACCTGCAGTTTCCTCTGGTGCTTCATAGGTGTATAGTTATTATGAAATTACTACACATCTGGCTGTCTTATTTCCATAATTGCTGCAGTTGAAAGGTGACTACTGGCCTATTCTAGAATTAAAAGGTGTTAATTATGTTAATAATCAGGAATTCGGAAGCAGCTTCCCTTAGTGGGTCCTGGAGGTGTGTGGGATCTGGAAACTACAGAGAAGGTGGGTAGCCAGTGACCAGATGCCAGAGTACGGACAAGAGGACATAAGAGGAAGTAGAGACTCTATAGGAAAAAAATGAGAGAGACAAATCATAAATGACCATGGAGGCAATTTCTTGGCATGATTTAAAAGTGCATTTGATATAATAAGGTAAATTAAAAGGCCAGGGATTTGGTGTAATTTGCTCCTGAAAGTGCCCTGTGGACTTTCTCTAACAAGACACCTTCTTCCAATAGAATGCTCAGGATGTGAGGGTAAATGGAGAAGGTTCTAGATCATCCTTTTTTCCCCCTCCCAGAAGCCAGGGATTTATTTCCAACCCTCTTTTAAAAAAACAAAAACAAAAACAAAAACCATTTCACCAAAAGAAATGAAGTAAATAGCCCCAGAGCAAAAATTCTATGCTGATCTACCTTATGAAAAGCTTGGAAACAGTAGGGCAGAGAGCCTAGCATGTAAATGCAATGTTACCAGATACTGACCTGTTTTATATAGTTATTCCTAAACCAGTTGACCAAGAGATTGCATTTAGTTGAGAGCCCTTACATGAAACATTGCCACAGTGTCCTAAAAGTCCGGCTCTTAATGGGATGAGAAGGGAATCTGGCTGCTGAATCGGGGGTCCGTCTGATTGCTAGTCTGACCCATGGGTGTCCCTGTCTTCGGTGTCTTTTACTGTGTCCCTCTGAAAGTGTCATGCACTGTCAAAGAAGACCATTTCTCAATGGCCTTGAAATAGTCAAACCATCTGTCCTCACCAATTCAGGTAAAGTGAGTCAGAGTGAGGAAGAAATCATTAGAAACAGCTTAAAACTATGCAAAATGTACTTTACACATGACTGCCAAAAAATACATTTCATGTAACCTTTTTTCTTTTATTCAGACATCCCCAGACTTCTACCCTATTGACTGTCAGCTTCTTTTGCCTGAAGTCTGCCTTTCACCTGTTACTTTTCTTTTTACTCTTTGTTAACAGAGGAGGTAACATATATTATTATTCTATGTATGTTTTCTTGTATGTATGTGTGTGTGTATATATATATATGCATGTAAATATAACTCTTTAACTTAAGATTAATACATTTTTCAATATATGTAGGGTAATCTAGTTAAAGAGAACTGGGAATTGTAGCGGGCAGGTATTTCAATCAAAGATTCTAAATTGCACTTCAGTTAATAATGAAATTCTTGCAGGAATTAGCTGCAAACTTGTATTTAAGAATCGAATTTGAAGAGTTGTCTGTATTGATTTGTGAGGTATAATGGTACTACTCGTGATTGGAATGCTGTAAATTTGCTGCCTGCAGAGAGAATGAGAAAGATCACAGCAGTCTATTCTTGGGGAGTCCCCCCGTCCATGCTCATGCTGTGCTAAAATCCAGTGGTCCCAGCCAGTGGATGTTCAGGAGCCCAAACATTGTGTAGAGTGATTTTTCCTGGGATATGATAAAGACCTGATTTTATTTTATACATAAAATTCATTACTTATCTATTTGTTTATACATGCATTCATATACATATAATTTATTTCTATCTATATATCTATTATATTATTTATTTATTTTGAGATGGAGTCTCACTCTGTCACCCAGGCTGGAATGCAGTGGTGCAATCTCAGCTCACTGCAACCTCCACCTCCCTGGTTCAAGCAATTCCCCTGCCCCAGCCTCCTGAGTAGCTGGGATTACAGGCTCACGCCACCACGCCTGGCTAATTTTTTTTGTATTTTTAGTAGAGACAGGGTTTCACCATGTTGGCCAGACTTTTCACGAACTCCTGACCTCAGGCAGTCTGCCCACCTCGGCCTCCCAAAGTGCTGGGATTACAGGCATGAGCCACTGCACCCTGCCTATTATATATTTTACATATAAAATAAAATCCATCCTTTTATTAAAAAACACTCTCTTCAGTATCACAAACTTTTCTCCTCACATGCAATTTTAGTCTCTTTAAAACCATTTTCACCAAAACAATAACATATATTCTAGAATTTACTGAATGGGTAAGTATTTGCATCAAAAGTATGTGTTTATCACATAATAGCATGAAATCTGATTTCCTTTTGATAACTGGAGTTCAACTCTGATCTTTCTTTTAGGAAACAAATGAAGTATTTGTATTTAGGTTTTAAAAAGTTTTTTCTGTCTCCAGTTTACTTATAGCTCGTTTTCATTTTTCAAGCTCCCCAGATACCCCCACCTCCTGGGTTTCTTTTCTGAGTGAACAAACTCTCATATTGTCATTTTTTTTGAAAAGGGGTGGTTATCTCTATAATTTCTGGGAGAATATTGCCATTATACCCATCTTTTAGTCACTAGAGACTGAGCATGTGATGTCAAGCTGTACTTTTAATGAAAAACATATCATTTAAAGCATCAGAAAATTGCAGGTTACACTGGTGAAGAATCGGGAACATTCTCACCACCATAACAAGCCCTACTGGTTCTCCCTATCTCCCTGCTGGTGTAGATGATCTCATTTGGCTGGGTAGTTACCTTCTTTGGAAAGACGGTCATTTGTTTTTACTCTCGTGGTGCCTATGTTTTTCCAACTTAATGTTTTCATATACTTCCTCCACTCAAGAGTGAAATGTGCATAGTTTATCATGAGGCAGTGGTTGGAAAACAAGAAAACCAATGGAGATTTTCCTAAGATCACAATGTATAAGATGAAGGAGGAAGATGCCATTGTATTGCCTTTGATGAAAGGAGAGAAAAATGCTGGCAGGTGGAGGCCCAGAGAGAGAAGGTGACCTTCCACTCAAACCTTTGCTTTTGTTTATATTGTTCCCCCATCATGCTTTCCACTTGTTTCCCCAAACCCCCTCCATCCTTCATGGCCCATGGCCACTTCCACCTACCTTCTGAATAGCTGAGCCAGCCCCCTCCCCTTCTCTGCATTCTAAGTGCTTGCTCCTCTAATTGGCAGTGAATCCTCTCTACCTGATGGTAGTTTTATCTGATTCTTGAGCTTTTACTAACTTTTCATATTTTCTTTTCCTGGCAAAATAAGGCATGGATCCTTTGTATAGCTCTGTGCCTTTGTATAGCTCTGTGCATAGAGTATATAGGCCTTTGTGTACACAGAGTACACAGACATTTGTATAACTGTATGCACAGAGTAGACACTCAGCAAATGCAGTGAATTGGATAAAAGATCTCATAAAGGAAGCAGGTGTTCAACGGTCCCCCTCAGTTAGTTTAGCTTTCTTATTTGCAGACAACTGATTAATGGCCTTTGCACAGTAGGTGTATAGTGACACAACTGGATGTCTCCTTCCTAGGAGCAAGGCCTACATCTTCTTTATGTCCCTTTGGGTCCTGAGCACAGGCTGGGCACACCAGAGTCTCAGAACCTGCTCAGTGAATTGAAAGGAAGAGAATGGGCTGCCTTCTTGATGCTAAGGCTCCAACTGAAGTAACTGTGACCTCAGAACCCTGAGCTTGGGCTGACCTGGCTTCCTGCTGGGCTGTGCCTGCGGTGACAGTCATAATCCCTTAAAGTGAAATAACAGAAATGCTGCTGGATCATGAAAAAGCTCAAGATAACCAGGTGCAAGCTTCGCTGCCTTCTCAGTTTATGAATCCAGGGAAGTAACTGACCTTTGCCATTTACAAAAAAGGGGAAACATTTCAAATCTATTTCTTTTTCTTTTTTTTTTTTTTAAATCCTAAAGTCTCTCTATGCCTTGGTGCTTTTGTATTGCAGTTTTTGCTTGTTACATTTTGTTGACTCAATAAAAACCCCCTTAATGCAACCCCCTTACACTATGTCTGCTTTCTACTCCATCTGTAAGTGCTTGTGGGAGTGAGATTTGGACAGGACACTGGGAGAGGGGTGGGGGACCGAAGGCAAAGCTTCGTGCATGGGTGTAGGTTTCCTGGATCAGCTCCTGGCCAGCGGGTGGAGAATTTGCTGTCTATGGTGTACTAGTGCTGAGACCAATGAAGACCTTTAATCAATAGTATAAATCCTAATTAGCAAAAATGGTCATTTCTCTGTTGTATAGCTAAATTTAAAGTTTTTCTTACTAGACAGAAGTACCATGCCTCTGTGTGGTTTGTTTTTTGGGCGGGGGGGGGGGGGGGGGGGGGGTGTGTGTGATTGTTGTTCAGGATGGGGTCGGGATTTAATTTTTTTCCTCCCTCTTCAATATTTACTCCCATCCCCCCACCCCCACTCTAATGAATTTAATATATGTCCTTGAATACGCATCTGACATGTGTGTATGGCAACATGAAAGGAGTTTAAAATTATGGCCAGGCACGGTGGCTCACGCCTGTAATCCCAGCACTTTGGGAGGCCGAGGCAGGCAGATCACCTGAGGTCGGGAGTTCAAGACCAGCCTGACCAATATGGAGAAACCTCATCTCTACTAAAAATACAAAATTAGCCGGGCATGGTGGCACATGCTTGTAATCCCAGCTACTCGGGAGGCTGAGGCAGCAGAATCGCTTGAACCCAGGAGGCGGAGGTTGCAGTGAGCCGAGATTGCGCCACTGAACTCCAACCTGGGCAACAAGAGCGAAACTCCATCTCAAAAAAAAAAAAAAAAAAAAAAAGGTACACACACACACACACACGGCTATTACATATACTCATGGAGCCTTGCTTAAGACTTTCCCTAATCCCTAGTCATAAAGATAACCTTCTACAATATGCCTTGTTCTCACCATAATTTTCGAAATGTCATCCTGTAAATCTTTGGCACACATGTATTTCTGGTTTTGTTTGAGCGAAGCAAAAATCTTGGATATAGTTTAATATGTTTGAGATGTAGTCTAGCAACCAATATCTGCTGAGCATTAAATAACTTGGAAAGAAGTAAGCCTTCATATTTCTTATTCCATATGCTCTCAAGCATTAGTGTTTGTGGGTATTACCAGGGAGCTTTGAAGAAATGTAGATTCTTGATCCCTGGTGAGATTCTGGTTCATTAGGTTAGGGTGGGACTAGTAATCTGCTTTTTATCCAGTGCAGGTGGTCTGCGGTTAGTACTTTGAGAGATATTATCTTATGTGGGTCAAATGGTTAGCAGCAGCGAATCCATACAGGTCTGCAGCAACCTCAATTCTTGCCTCCTCAGAAGAATTTGTCTGAGGGGTATAAGGCAGAGGGAGAGACTGAGGCAAGTTTTAGAGCAGGAGTGAAAGTTTATTAAAAAGTTTTAGAGGCCAGGCACTGTGGCACATGCCTGTAATCCCAGCACTTTGGGAGGCTGAGGCAGGTGGATTGCTTGAGGCCAGGAGTTCCAGACCAGCCTGGCCAACATGGCGAAACCCCATCTCTACTAAAATCACAAGAAGGAGCAGGGCGTGGTGGTGCGCACTTGTCATCCCACCTACTCAGGAGGCTGAGGCACAAGAACTGCTTGAACCCAGGAGGTAGAGGTTGCAATGGGCCGCGATTGCGCCACTGCACTCCAGCCTAGGTGACAGAGTGAGAGTCTCTCAAAATAAATAAAATAAAAGCTTTAGAGCAGGAATGAAAGGAAGTAAAGTACATTGGAAGAGGGCCAAGAGGATGACTTGAGAGATTCAAGCGTGTGGTTTGACTTGAGGTCTTATAGGTTGGCATACTTTGGAGGTCCGCATATCTTCTCCCCTAATTCTTCCCTTGGGGTGGGCTACCCGCATGCACAGTGGTCTGCCAGCACTTGGAAGGGGCTGCATGCACAGATATTTACTAAAGTGGTACGCATGCTCACTTGAGGCGTTTTTCCCTTGCCAGTCAAGTGTTCTAGAGAAAGGTCATACACTCATTAAACTCCACCATTTTGCCTCTTTGTGCGCATGCTTGAGCCCACTCGCCCAACTCCTGAGATCGTATCAGGAAGCTTCTGATCACTAGTTTCAGGTTTTATCTATTGGGAGACTGACTGTCTTTCCCTGGCTCTGGCTGAGAACAGTTACTGTTTTAGAGAGACAGTTAACTGCCTGACCATCACCTGATGGTCGCCTCACGTTCCTGGGTGGTGGGGGAGTCTCCTGCCCTGCTCATGTCTGACTACGTACTGTAACACAATCATAGCAGATATATCACTTTAAAGGACACCATCCACAACAACACAAGTAAGGAACTTTGAGCAAAGGGAATGCAGTGGAATATTTACCTACAACAACAACCCAGCCACTGGGTACTGTAGTCATTGCAGTAGGGTTGTGCGAAGCAAGGTTTCTACATGGAAAAGTTGTTGAATATTTTATATCTCTATCTCTTTTTCACACTAATGCTGAGTTTCCAACAGGCACTGATTCTTCTGAGGACTAGAAAAGGGTTTTTTGAGGCTATTGCCACCCTAAGTAACACCCCTCCTTTTAAAGGAGCCCCCTGAGGTCTTTAATAGAAATGTGAGATCTTGGAAGGAAGCACCTTCCCAGGGTGCAAGTTTGCTGCATTATAAAGGGAAAAAGTAAGAACCAGAACCAGAGAGGCCTGGCAATTAAGATCCATGGACAGTTTCCAGGCTTAACAAAACAAAACAAAACAAAAAAGACAGTGAGATATCATTGCATTAAATTACTACATCTTAAAACTTATTCCAGAGCAGCCTACATGGCTTATTTATTTTTATTTTATTTTATTATTTTGAGACAGTGTCCCTCTGTCACCCAGGCTGGAGTGCAGTGGTACGATCTCGGGTCACTGCAACCTCTACCTCCCGGGTTCAAGTGGTTCTCCTGCCTCAGCCTTCTGAGTAGCTGGGATTACAAGTGCACACCACCATGCCCGGCTAATTTTTGTATTTTTAGCAGAGATGGGGTTTCACCATGTTGGCCAGGCTGGTCTCGAACTGCTGACCTCAAGTAATCCACCTGCCTCAGACTCCCAAAGTGCTAGAATTACAGGCGTGAGCCACCGCACCAAGCCCTAGATGGCTTATTTAAAGGATAGGCCTCTCAGGATCACTTGAGAAGAACATTCAAAATTGAGAAGGATGCTTGTACAGGACAGTGGCAGGAAGAAGATGTTCCCTGTGGCCAGCCTAGGTTCTTGGGCTGGGCAAGTTCAGTGACTTCCTCAGCCCCATGAAAACTGGAGGAATTTATTCTAGACTTATTAGGCTCCCCGGGATTCAACCACTTTCCTTGTTATTGAAAAATGGGTTATGATCTTGTAACAGTTGACTTGTATTATCACATTTGTCATCACCATCAAGGTAGTAATAGTGACATCCCTGCGTTATAGAGCATGGTTTACACAGGACTTTCCCCTAGATTATCTCATAATTATAATGGCTACCCTTTGTTGAGTGCCCAGGAAGAGGTGAGTACTTCATATATACCCAACCCTTCATCCTCCTGAGAAATCTATGCTTTCATAGTTGGGGAAACAGAAGCTCAAAGCCACTAGAAGAGTTTTCTTTAAGTCACATAGTCAGTAAACAGCAGAGCTAGAATCAGAATTCAGACAGCAGATTCTCCAATCATGTGTAGCATATTCCATAATTTGAAGAAAACACAAGTTTATTATTGTTTAAACCCTTAAACATATTTAAAATATAACGTATTTATATCACTACTGAGGTTTAAGTTATGAGAAAGTTTTGTACGTGAAGAAACTATGGAATCAATGGCGGTTGATTTTACTGCTGGTGGAATAGTGATTGAGCTGTTGTCAATAACCCAATAGAAGGCTTGGGCTCTCCATTTATTAATTCACTGACTCTGGCTCCACTATTTATTCATTTAATGTTTCTGGGAGAGTTATTTAACCTCTTTGAATCTCCATTATCCAGATCTATAAATTGGACACAATAGTAATACCTATCTCATGTAGTTCTTATGAGGATTACATGACATTAATACATACAAAGTATTTAGAAAAGTATCAGGCACATGGTAAACACCAAATAAATGTTAGATGTTGAAAAAATGAATATGGTGATATGATAGCCTTTGCTTTGGCAGATTGGACATGATGGCATCCTGCTTTGACCATGTACCAAGATGTGTCTAGTATAGTAATACAATTAATGTGAAGGCTTCCTCTTATTTAATAAAACCTAGATTTTCAGAGTCAGAGGGCTGTAGGTTCTCCCTTTTGATCTGGACTCTTGAAATTGACAGTACCTAAACACTTGGCTAATTATTGATGAACTATGATAATCAGATAATCATGGACATATGAAGAGTGCTTTTAGCCTTTTTGAGCCATTGAGAACTCAGTAGAAACAAGGCATCCTAACAGCTCTTGAGATGGAGACCATCTTGTGTGTAAATTGAAGAGTATATAAGTTGAAGAGTTCAAATCACAAGCACTTCATTGTACTAGTTCGTAGTATCCCAACACAAAGATGCCCAGGTGCACCTGGCAGAATAATGCAGCTTGCAAGTCCATTCCAAAGGTTGTCATAGCCTCTACACTGCCATTTAAATGTCTTGCACTACCTTTAATATTACATGTAAGTAAAATAAAGACCCTATTTCTAGAAGTCATGCAATAAATCCTAAACTCATTTTCATAGACCTGTTTTACAGCTAATTATATATTTTCAGACCCAATCTTTTATTTTCCCAAATCTACCATAATAGAATCAGTGTTACTGATTCTTCCATACCATAGTTGTTTTTAAAACCAAATTAACATGCACTGGAAATAGATTTGAGTTTCTGGATGGATCTGTCATCTTTTACAGGTTTTATAAAGAGGCGTCACTGATTAAGTCCTCTTCATTCCAAATACAGCTATTTTCTTTGCATATATACAGAATATCGATCAACCACATCGTAGTTGTTTTTCTAGATTTGCTCTGACCTCACAGACCACACACTGCTGATCGCCTGCTGCTGTCACTCCAGGATGACTCAGGTAGCTGGCTCACCCTGCTCATCAGGATTTCCCTCAGGACACACCACAAGCACTAGACATTTCTTTGTACCAGCACTCTGCATAGTATTCTAACTATAGAGAAGATTCTCATTAAAATATTTTAGGATAATGGCAGGTGCAGTGCAAAACACAGACCTTTTTTGTGTGGCATTTCTTCCAAATCTTTATTTTGACTCTCAGTACTAATTAAGTGTTAAGTATACTTAAGAAAACTAAAGTTTTGAACCAAAAACTAGGTACAACTATACCTACTTACTGAATTTAAAACCAAATCTAGTCGGTTACTGAAGCTTGTGCATTTGTCACGTATTTCTCATGTCATGGTTTTTATCTTTGTCAGTTCGTTTATGGCCTTCTCTGCATTGATTATTCTAGTTATCCATTCTTCCATTCTTTTTTCAAGATTTTTATTTTCTTTGCACTGGCTACGTAATTCCTCCTTTAGCTCTGAGAAGTTTGATGGACTGGTTTCTTCTCTCAACTCGCCAGTCATTCTCCGGGTCCAGCTTTGATCCGCCGCTGGCGATGAGCTGTGTTGTTTTGAGGGGAGATGCCTATTTTTTGACTTCCAGCTTTTCTGCCCTGCTTTTCCCTATCTTTGTTTTATCTGCCTTTGGTCTTGATGATGGCAGGATGTACTGATGTTTTAGGTGTGCTCCTTCCTGTTGTTTTCCTTCTAACAGTCAGGACCCGCTGTAGGTCTGTTGGAGATTGCTTGAGGTCCACTCCAGACCCTGTTTGTTTCAGTATCAGCAGCAGAGGCTGCAGAAGATAGAATATTGCTGAACAGCAAGTGTACCTGGGTTCAATTTTGCTTTGGAAGCTTCATCTCAGGTGTACCCCTGCCGTGTGAGGTGGGTGTCAGTCTGCACCCCAGTGGGGATGTCTCCCAGTGCTAGGCTACCAGGGGTCAGGGGAACTCACTTGAGCAGGCAGTCTGTCCGCTCTCAGATCTCAACCTCCATGTTGGGAGATCCACTGCTCTCTTCAAAGCTGTCAGACAGGGTCGTTTGCATCTGCAGTGAGGTTCTGCTGCTTTTGTTTAGCTGTGCCTGTCCCCAGAGGTGGAGTCTACAGACAGGCAGACCCTCTCCTTGAGCTGCTGTGGGCTCCACCCAGCTTGAGCTCCCAGCAGGTTTATTTACCTACTTGGCCTCTGTATAATGGCAGACGCCTCCCCCAGCCTCGCTGCTGCCTTGCAGTTAGATCACACAGACTGCTGTGCTAGCAATGCAGGAGGCTCTGTGGGCATGGACTCCCTCCCCGGCCAGGTGTGGGATATAATCTCCTCGTGTGCCGTTTGCTAAGACCCTTGGTAAAGTGCAGTATTGAAAACTAAATCTAATTCTACGTTTTTACTAAAATATGCAAACAATTGTTTTTAAAAACAAACCTAACAACCCAGTTCAAACCAATGTGGACTTCTTAAAGTTAAAATATCAAACTTGTCATACAAATTGAAATTTTTTTTGAGACTCTAATTTTAAAAAATATCTTCTTAACTCTCTATGCTAGAGAAAATCCCATCTATTACTATTTATTTCTCACAACATTCATGGAATGGAAGAACTGAAGAAAGTCATTCTTTTCTATCTTATTTTTTGACTATAATCTCCCCAGTTAGGATTTTCTCAAGAGGTAAGATACAGAGTTGAGAGCAACTTTTGTCTTTAAACTCATTAATAATTTACCTTAACCCCTGGGACAACAGTGCTAGATACAGCAATTAGTTTAAAGGGTCAATGAAATGGCACCGCAGGGAGGAGGAAGGTCAAGTGACTAATACCCTGCAGCACTTGTGATTTAACAGTAAGAAGATATAAAAGGAGAAGAATTGGCAGCAACTTTCCCAACCTCAGGCCCAGAAAGTAAATCTTTCATGTCTGTAATCACTTGAAGGTATTCTGGTGGCGACAGAGCCTTGGTTTGTGGTTTGGATAGCACTGGGCTACAGGATAAATCACCTTCTGGAATATTTTGGTAATTTTTTCCTTCCAAATTGTAATTCTGTTCAGCATCAGCTATTTATCTTGAGTTATTATTCTAAGAAAATCAGTGATTTGTTGTTGTTCAGAGGGATATATTATTTGCCCAAGAGAAAAATGATTGTTGCATTTTGGTAAATGGGTGGGAGGGTAGAGGAACATGCATCTGGAACTGGCCTGGGTCATCTCCTCTTCTTTCATAGAAGTTTAACCCATCCTTGTGTTAGATCATTTATCGTTATCAATAATCATTATCAATAATATCATTATCAATAATCTATTATGTGCACAGACTAAAAGAAAAAAGTAAAATGACAATGTTTCAAAACCAGAAGAAATGAGTTTGAATTGCTGAAAAAATACATGTAATTGCCTATTTTACATCAAAACTTCCAATCATTAAATAGTATGTATAAGGAGAGTCTTAATGTTTTTAGAAAATACCTAATATTAAATTAAAATTGCATAGAAAAATATATGAACAAAGAGCAAAAGTCTAGAGGGAAATATTTGAAGATGTTAACTCATTTACTTAATAAAGATTTCAGTGCCTGTTATATGCCAGACACTGTTCTAGATGCCAACATATATGGTGGTGAGCCAACTAAAAAGATGCTGCTTTCATGGAGTTGCACCGTAGTTGAGAAGAGGGAAAATAATATATCCATTTTTAAAATTTCAAGTTTGATTTTAGATACAGAGGGTACATGTGCAGGTTTGTCACATGGTGAGTATATTGCACCCAGGTAGTGAGCATCATACTCAGCAGGTAGTTTTTCAACCCACACTGCTCCCTGTCTCCCCCTTCTAGGAATCCACGGTGTCTATTTTTCCCATCTTTATGCCCATGTGTGCTCGGTGTTTAACTCTCACTTGTAAGTGCGAACATGCGGTATTTGATTTTCTCTTCCTGTATTAATTTGCTTAGGATTATGGCCTCCAGCTTCATCCATTTTGCTGTAAAGGATATGATTTCATTCTCCATTTTTAAAAAAATAACAGCTTTATTTAGACATAATTCACATATCATGCAAGTCACCCATTTAAAATGTACAACTCAGTGGTTTTTAGTGTATTAGCAGTTGTGCAGCCATCACCGCAGTTTTTCAACATTTTTATCACCCCAAAAGTCAGCCTCTTTTGTCTGACCTCTTTCACTTAGTATAATGCTTTCAGATTTTATCTATTTTGTAGCATGTGTCAGCGCCTCTTTTTTTGCCAAATAATATTCGATTGTATGGACATAGCTCACATTTTGTTTATTCATTTATCAGTTGATGGTCATTTGGGCTTTTCCCCCTTTTGCTGTTATAATAATGCTTCCATAAACATTTGTATACATGTTTTGTGTACACATATGTTTTCATTTTTTTGTGTTCATACCGGTGAGTGGAATTCTTGGGTCATTCGGTAACTCTGTTTAATCATTTGGGGAACTCCCAGACTCTTTCCTAAAGTAGCTGACCATTTATAGTCCCACCAGCTATGCATGAGAGTTCTGATTTCTCGATCTCCTTATCATCTCCAACATTTGCTACTGTTTGTCTTTTTGGTTGTGGCCATCCAATGGGTGGGAAGTGGCATCTCATTGTGGTTTGATGTGCATTGTCCTGATGGCTAATAATATTAAGCATCTATCTTTTCATGTGCTTATTGGCCACTTGTACATCTTCTTTGGGGAAATGTTTATTTGGATCTTTTCCCCACCACTGGGAACTGATGAGAGACTGAGCCCTGTGTTCTTGGCTACACCAGCCTAGAACAGAGTTTCTGTAGTGCCGAGCGGGGAAGGCAGAGGGATGTAGAGGCCTGTGGTTGAAATGCCACAGACTAACAACTGTTCTTACTGAGTTTTAGTAGATTTTCTTGAATAAATATTTCTTCATTTGCTGTATGCACTTAAGACAATTTCAGACGCATTAAATGGTTGGTTTTTAAATAATTTCTACAAGTTATGCTTGTTTCTCTGGGAATGGGCCTTTGTAGCTCCTCACGCCACCATTCCGGAAACCTGGAACACTATTTTACTCAAAAGAGTAACTACTGACAGGCAGACTATGATTAGGCTTGAGTATCTGGCAGGCATTTTCTCAGAAATGAACAAAGTCTGTGACTTCAAGGAAAACAGCTGACAGCACTTGTTGCCATAAATTTGAGTTTTCAAGCCAAAATGAGAATTCTAAATTTTAGAATTTTAGAAAACTTCATCCAAAACAATATATCCCAGCAGATCGAATGTAGAAGCAGATATGAGAATCTGTTTTCTAGTAAGACAGACATTAAAGAATTTGCAAAAATGTAAAACAATGTCACTCTTGTTCCCAGTTTTTCTTGTTTTAGAAAATACATTAAAAAGACATATGCTAATTTGCATGGTTTTATTGTTATTTTAAATGAATATATAAGTAATGTTAAATGTCTTGGTTTTAATTTTCAATATAGTAAATACTGATAAATACACCCTGCCTAAACAAAATCCCTTGAGGTCCTCAATTTTTAAGAATATAAAGGGTCTAAGACCAAAAAGTTTGAAAGCCACTTATCTAATAAAGACCCATCTATAATCTCCCTTAGATCAGTGGTTTCACACACACACACACACTGCACCAAATGAAGATATATTCTTTAGAAGGACACTTAAAACAATTACACTTATAGACCATCACCAAATTTTTAAACAAATTTCAAATAAATTATGTACTCAGACCGTATTTCTAACTACAGTTAAATTAAAAATAATAAAATATACCACCCCCATCACTACTATTACCACTACCATTGTTTGTTTGGAAACTACAGAATATACATATTCTTATGCCATTAAGGTAATCTGATAATCCTAAAATAGAAAATATTTAGAACTGTTCTGGTTTTAGATTGCCACAGAACAAAACATGCTAAAACTTAGTGGCCTACACTATCCTTAGTGAAATAACTCAGAAACAGAAAGTCAAATATCATATGTTCAAACTCATAAGTGGGAGCTAAACAATGGGTACACATGGATATACAGAGGGGAATAATAGACATTGGAGACTCCAAAAGGTGGGTGGGTGGAAAGGAGGGATTGAAGGTTGAAAAATGACCAGTTGGGTATAGTGTTCACTGTTCAGGTGATAGCTACACTAAAAGCCCAGACTTTACCACTACACAATATATGCATGTAAGAAATCTACACTTATACCCTCTAAATATATAAAAATTTTAAAAATGTTTAAAATAAACCTAGTGGTCTAAAAAGGTAACATTTATCTTGCTGACAGATCTGTAGTTTGGGTTGGGCTCAGTGAAGTCGGCTTGTCTCTGCTCCTCTGCTCCACAGGACATCAGCTGGCACATCTCAAAGACGGGGGGGAGGGTTGGAATCATCTGAAGGCTCACTCTTAGGTGGCAGTCAACACTTGCTGGCACAAGCTGGAACCCTGGTGCATGACCTGCTCAGGTAGCCTGGGCTTCCCCAGGACGCAGTGGCTAGGTTGTAAGGAAAGCCATCTCACGAGCTCTAGAGCCCTGTAGAAGCTGTGTCACCTTTTATGTCCTAGCTTCAGAAGTCACTCAACTTCAGACGTCATACCTTGTGTCTGTTCAAGGTCAGTCCCTAAGCCTGGTCTGTATTCAAAATGAGGGAAATTAAATTCTATTTTTGATGGCAGGAGTGTAAAGGAACTTCCAGGTATGTTTTAAAACCACTATAGAACTGAAGAAATAAAATTATATGGTTTAACTAAAGCAGCACTTTAGTACTTTAGCTAGAGATAAATTTTTATCATTAAAGATGAATTTTAAAAACAAGGAGCGTTGAAAATAAATGTGTTGAATGTTCAACTAAAGAAGCTTGTAAAAGAATAATAGAATAAACCCAAAGAAGACAGTGGAATAAAATGCTAAATATAAGAGCAGAAATTAATGAAATAGAAAACAACAGAAAAATGAGAAGAAGATCCACACCAAAAGCTGTTCTTTGAGAATGTTAATAGTCCCACTGTCTAAGAAAAAGCAGAGGAACAAATAAGCACCAGCAATAGGAATAAGAGCTAACATTTAGTAAACACTAAATTTATTACTTTTTATTGCCATGGACTGATTTAAGTGCATTATATACATTAACTAGTTTAGTTCTCACAACAACCCTAAATAACTTGCCCATGGAAAAACACATCACCACTAAATGCCTTCCTACTTTTCATCTCTGCTGGGTCTCTATTTATTCCCCTCTTTTCATTCCTCATGGTGTTTTGTGTCTTTTCTGTTTTTCACTGGAGAAACCTTTCCAAAGGTTTGTCTTCTCAAACCTTGCCTTTGTTAACTTTTAGGCATGTGTTTGTTTCTGTTACATTACTCTTTGCTCAGTAGTTATTTCCTTTCTTCTATTTTCTTTGCATTTATTCTGCTTTTCTATTTCTAATTTATTTGTTTGTATGATGAGCTCATTACTTTTCAGCCTTTCTTCTTTTCTAATATAAGCACTTAGGGCTACAAATAACCCTTCTGGGGCCACTTACACTGCATTCCACAGGTTTTTTTGTTTGGTTGATTAGTTTTTGTTTTTGAGACAGGGTCTCATTCTTTTGCCCAGGCTGGAGTGCAGTGGTATGATCATAGCTCACTGTAACCTCAAATCCCTGGGCTCAAGTAATCCTTCCACCTCAGCCTCTTAAGTAGCTGGGACTACAGGTGTGCTAATGTGTGTGTGTGTGTGTGTGTGTGTGTGTGTGTGTGTGTGTGTGTGTTTCTGTAGAGATGAGGTCTCCCTATGTTGCCCGGACTGGTCTCTAACTCCTGGCATTAGGCACCCCCTGGCCTTGGACTCCTAAAGTTCTAGGATTATAGACCTGAGACACCAGGCCTGGCCCACAAGTTTTGATATATAGTGTTTTTATTATCAGTTCTAATGTTTTTCTTTGAATTATGAGTTATTTTAAAATGTAATTTTAGATATCAAAACCTGTAGGTTGCTTGCTGTTATTGACTTCTAATCGAACTGCATTGTTGCCAGAGAACATTAGCTGTAATGGATTCTGATTCTTAAAAAATTTTGTGCTGGGCGCAGTGACTCAAGCCTGTAATCCCAGCACTTTGGGAGGCCAAGGTGGGTGGATCACGAGGTCAGAAGATCGAGACCATCCTAGCTAATACGGTGAAATCCCATCTCTACTAAAAATAAAAAAAAATTAGCTGGGTGTAGTGGTGGGCGCCTATAGTCCCACCTACTTGGGAGGCTGAGGCAGGAGAATGGTGTGAACCCTGGAGGCGGAGCTTGCAGTGACCAGAGATTGGGCCACTATGCTTCAGCCTGGGTGACAAAGCAAGACTCTGTCTCAAAAAAAAAAAAAAAAAGAAACTTGCTTTATGGCCTGGTATGTGATCTTTTTTATAAATATTCAGCCCAGCGTGGTGGCTCACATCTGTAATCTCAAGCTACTCAAGAAACTGAGGCAGGAGGATAGCTGGAGCCCAGGAGTTTGAGTCTGTGGTGAGCTGTAGTCATGCCACTACACTTTAGTCTAAGCAACAGAGTAAGAACCCATTGCTAAATAAATAAATAAATAAATAAATAAATAATAATCAATGTGTGTGTTAGAAGAAATATGTCCTCTACTAATTGGTATAATGCTCTTTGTCTGTATTAGGGTTCTCTAGCGGGACAGAACTAATAGGATAGATATATCTGTAAAGGAGAGTTTGGTCGGGCGCGGTGGCTCACACCTGTAATCCCAGAACTTTGAGAGGCCAAGGCAGGCGGATCACAAGGTCAAGAGATCAAGACTATCCTGACTAACATGGTGAAACCCTATCTCTACTAAAAGTTCAAAAAATTAGCCAGGTGTGGCAGCACGTACCTGTAGTCCCAGCTACTTGGGAGGCTGAGGCAGGAGAATTGCTTGAACCTGGGAGGTAGAGGTTGCAGTGAGCCGAGATTGCACCACTGTACAACAGAGTAAGACTCAGTCTCAAAAATATAAAATAAAATAAAATAATTTATTAAGTATTAACTCACACAATTACAAGGTCCCACAGTAGGCCGTCTGCAAGCTGAGGAGCAAAGAGAGCCTGTCTGAGTCCCAGAGCTGAAGAACTTGGAGTCCGATGTTCGAGGGCAGGAAGCATCCAGCATGGGAGAAAGATGTAGGCTGGGAGGCTAGAGCAGTCTAGTCTTTTCATGCTTTTGTGCCTGCTTTACACTCTAGCTGTGCTCATAGCTGATTACATGGTGCCTACCCAGATTAAGGGTGGGTCTGACTTTCCCAGCCCACTGACTCAAATGTTAATCTCCTTTGGCAACATCCTCAGAGACACACCTTTAATCAGTACTTTGCATCCTTCAATCCAATCAAGTTGACACTCAATATTAACCATTACAATGTTCATTAAATTGAGTTTGTTAATTATTTTGTTGAACATCTAGAATGACATTTGATAAAATACCTGGGTACTATGGGTCAGCCAAGTTGTCACATAAAATTAACCATCACAACTTTGTTTGTTCTTCCCTCTCTTCCTTCCTTCCTTCCTTCAGCTTTTTTTTTTTTTTTTTTTTTTTTTTTTTGAGTCAAGGTCTCCCTTTGTTGCCCAGGCTGGAGTGCAGTGGCATGATTATGGCTCACTGCACCCTCAACTTCCCAGGTTCAAGTGATCCTCCCACCTCAGCCTACCAAGTAGCTGGGATTACAGGCACATGTCACCACACATAGCTAATTTTTTAATTTTTTGTAGAGACAGAGTTTTGCCATGTTGCCCATGCTGGTCTCAGACTCCTGGGCTCAAGCCATTTGCCCACCTCGGCCTCCCAAAGTGCTGGGATTACAGGCGTGAGCCACTGCCCACACCTCGCCCTACACTTATTTCATTTTCCATCCTCTTACTTTCAGCCTTTCTCTGTTTTTATGCTTTTGATACATTTCAGGTAAATAGCATTAAGTTAGATTTTGTTGTTGTCTTTATGTGCTCTGACAATCTCTGTTTTTTATTCGGTCAGTTTATCCTATTTGTATTTATTGTGATCATATTTAGTTTTTTCTTCCGTTTTATTTTGTGGTGTTTATTTGCTATATTTTTCTAATTTTCCCCACACCCTGCCTTCCCCCGCCCTCCCAGCTTCTAGTAAATTGATTATAAGGTAAACAAATATATACCTTTTTTTCCTCTTCTATTGATTTGAAAGGTAGTCTGTTTCTTTTATTTGGAAATTATCTTAAAAACGTATCTGGTATAATTGATTTAACAAAGTTTAAAAACAATGTGGCACAAAGAGTGGCCCACAGATTGGCACCAGTCGAAGGACTGTTGTGTATTAATTCACAATATGGAAGTATAGGGATTGCGAAGAAGCATTTAGAAACATTTGATCCATTTGATGTTGCCAGTGTATCTAAGGATATGATCATTTTCCTAGTGATTCATTGTAGTATGTTTTAGAAAAGATCAGTTCATGAGGGACTGGAAGAAAAGCTGGGGGCCTTCACAACAATGGTTTGAAAAGCACTAAAGTTCATTAAGGTTTCTAGCCTTCTCCCAAACAATGCAATGACTTTAAATCCTTCAGTCCTGTTTACCCCTTTCCAGCCTATATGTTATTGTCATCTAGTGTTTTAAACCGATTTGTAAATATACCTCTAAAATGTGTCATGTTTATTATTTTTTTCCTAAAAAGCATTGGTTAGATTTACCCGTGTATTTACCAAAATTCATTATTTTTTAGTGCAGCTTTTTCTTTCCTTCTGGATTCAAATCTGTTCTTTCTAAAATACCTCATTTGGTAATTTTTTCATTAAGGGTTTTTACTGATAAAACCTGTTTTTTTAGAAAAGTATCTTTATTTTAACCGACTTTTGGCATAATTGTATAACTAAAATTATAATATTCTAAAGTAATTGTTCTAAAACATTTAGTCTTCCTATAATGGTCTTTCAGTACTTTTAGAACATTGCCCCACTATCTTCTGCCATTCTATTGTAAATGTCAAAAAGTCTACTTTGTCTAATTGCCATTTTTTATAGGTAATCAGTCTTTTTTCTCTAATTTTAAAATCTCATAGCTAGGCACAATGTCTTGTCCCTGCAGTCTCAGTTACTGGGAGGGCTGAGGCAGGAGGATTGCTCGACCCCAGGAATTTGGGATTGTAGTATGCAACGATCACACCTGTGAATAACCAATGCACTCCAGCCTGGCAACATAGTGAGACCCCATCTCTTAAAACATATATATTCCCTTTATCTTTGTTGTTCTACAGTTTCACAATAGTGTTTCTAGATGTTTTCCTGTAGCAAAATATTCCTGTAGCAAAATATTGCTTCCTGCAGCAATATTTAAGAGGTATTAGCTGATAATTTTCTAGAAAGTGTGTTATTAATCAATAACTTTCATGCTTTATAGTTGTAAGCTTTCTTTCAACTTTCATACTTTAAAAATAACTTTTATTTTATTTAGAAAATAATTTTCATACAATAAAACTGATAGTTTTCTAGAAAGTATGAAAGTTATGAAAGCAATAAACTGCTGTTTCTTAAGCTTTTATTCAATGAATGTTGGATTCTATAATTCTACCCTCCTTCACTTTAGCTATTTTGTGTTCTGAATGGCTTCTTCATACAGGTTGCTTATCCCTTATCCAAAATGACCAGAAGTGTTTTAGATTCAGAATATTTGCATATATGTAAGGCTTGAGCATGTCTAATCTAGAAATCTGAGATGCTCCAATGAGCATTTCCTTTGAACATCATGTCAGCATTCAAAAAGTTTCAGATTTTGGAGCATTTTGGGTTTTGGATTTTGGATTAGGAATATTCAACCTCTATCTATTTTCCAACTTATTTGTTCTCTCTTCCTCTATTGCTTAACTACTGCTTAACCCAGTCTTTGAATTTTTAATTTCAGCAACCACATTTTTTCAATTTTTGTATTTAAATGGAGTTTTCTTTCAATTATTTCCAGTATCTGTTTCCAGTATGTATGTCCTGATCATTCCTTTTCTGATTCCTTCTTCTAGACCTGTAATCAACTGAGTCATTCTTTTTTTATAGTTTTTATTCAATAATTTGGTTACATGAAGTCCCTTGTGTTTGTAATTTGAGTCTGTGAGATGCTTATCTTCAGAGTTATCTTTTTGTCTGTAGGGATGCTACACAGGCTATGTTGAGGATTTGTCCCTCATGCGAAGGTACCCTGAAGGTACCTTGAGGGTATTACCCTCAGAGACACACTCCTGTGTGTACATGTAAATGCACGTGTGTGTTTTCACTAAGTTTTCTGGACCTACTGTAGTTGTAAACCAAACCATATATAAGCGAAACCATAGTTACTGATTTCAGGGACATTTAGCTTGGACTCAGTGCTCAGGCCCTGCAAGTCAAGCTTCCTCGGCTGTCCCTGTGTCAGTGCGGGAATAATCTCTACTCTGTTCCTGAGGGCATGAATGTGTTGTTTTCACGTTTCTTCTTGTATCTGCCCTTAAATGCGATGGAAACACAAGCTTTTGGTTAGCAAAATGGGCATGTTCTGAGGCAGCCACAACAGCTCCAGGTTTTAATTTTTTCTGTGTGTTTTCCCACTGAAGATTTTCCTATTTCCTTACCACTTTAGCTATGTGTGTGTATATATGTATGTTATAAGTGAATGAATGGGGTTTTGCTGTGTCACCCCGGCTAGAGTGCAGTGGTACAATCATAGCTCACTGTAACCTCAAACTCCTAGGCTTAAGCAATCCTCCTGAATCAGCTTCCCAAGTGGCTGGGACTGCAGGCTCTTGCAACCACACCCAGCTGAATTTTTTGAACGTATTTATAGAGATGGGGTCTCACTGTATTGCTCATGCTGGTCTCAAACTACTGAGCTCATGGAATCCTCCTGTCTTTGCTCCTAAAGTGCTTGGATTACAGGTGTGAGCTATTACACCCAGCCTAATTTAGCTTTATTTGTAGGGGGATGTAGGCTCTATTTTATCAGGACATTTGTAGTGTGAGAAATTTTAGTCTATCCAATCTCTAATGTTATATTATTGAAATGGAAGTCTCTCACAATGCATCTTTATCATCAGGAAAAATATTAACATACTTAGTTTAAAAGAGAAAAGCACCTACCTTCACGAAGGGCTGGAGCTTCCCTCCCTAGGGTCTAAATCTTTCTCCTCCAGGCATGGCCCTTTTTCTGCTGTCAAAGCACAGGGGAGAATTCCCAAGGGTGGCTTGTGGAATCAGGCTGAGTGGCCGCATGGGTGCGGCGTTTTCCCAGTATTTTTCTGCTTCTGCGCCTTCACTCACTCTCCTATTCCAGTTTTGAATCACCTTCCAAGTTAGCAACCCATTTATTTTTATCTCCATCAAGCTCTGGCTTCTGTCCTCATTCCTATTCACGTCTCTTTTCTCGTTTTTCTCTCCACCATTTAAGCAACGTAACCAGATAGTAACTTTTTTCTGCAAAGCATGTGTCATTTTGGTGGCCCAGTATGTGCACCCTTCTCTATATTAGGAGAATGTTACCCACCTCATAATGCTTGGCAGGAAACAAAGACAGCCTCTGGTGATAATACTGTGTTCTCACTATTCCTCCCTACCCTGCAGCTGGGCCAAATGCAGGAGATCTCAGCTCTCCCTTTCAGACTCTCTCATTCCACACTTTGACACAGGAGCTAGTGACAATAGAAGCAAGAGTTGATGAGTTCACTCTCTGGAGAAGCAACAGGATCCTAGTTTGCCAGATTGACTTCCTGGCATTATGGAGCAGAAACAGGGCTGTTGCCAGTCATAGTTGCAGGATCACTGCCTTCCTACTCATGGCCTAGTGCCAGCTGGAGTGTCTTGCAGCAGTAGTGGTGATTGGTTATGGGCTTTGCACCTGGCAGCTTAGCTTCAAGTTTTCCAGCCCCGCTCAGAATCATGAGCCCCCAGGCTTCCTCTGCTGAATGAACTAGAGTTGATTTCTGCAGCTTGCAGAGATCTAAAAACTAAGAACCGAGGTGTTACACTTATCAATGTTTTAACAGTTTCTGTGTTTCTCCTAAGTCAACATGTCCCTGTTTGGGGGCTGTCCATGTGTAGGCTCTTTTTACACTGCCTTCTCTTAAATGTTTGTCTTGGAGATACTCAATGGCTTATACACTAGGCAGATTGTTCACTCTTTTACATATCATATTGAGTTGCCCCACATTTTCCAGTCTTCAAATGTTGTCTGTTTCTTTTTTCTGTTTGTTTGTTTTTGAGACAGAGCTTCGCTGTTATTGTCCAGGCTGGAGTGTAATGGCGCCATCTCAGGTCATTGCAACCTCCGTCTCCTGGGCTCAAGTGATTTTCCTGCCTCAGCCTTCCGAGTAGCTGGGATTACAGGTGCCCACCACCACATCTGGCTAATTTTCTGTATTTTTAGTAGAGATGGGGTTTCACCATGTTGACCATGGCTGGTCTCGAACTCCTGATCTCAAGTGATCTGCCCACCTCGGCCTCCCAAAGTGCTGGGATTACAGGCGTGAGCCATCGTGCCTGCCCTGTTGTCTGTCTCTTTAGCATCCAAATACGATAGTGATAGCACCTACTTGGCATGTATCCAGCCCCCTCCCAAATATTTCTAAGAATCCTTGGGGAGCTCTGAACACCTTTTGGTTGCCCCCTCTGCCAACCTCTTGCGCCCATACTGCCCCCAAATTCAATCCCAGATACTACTGCAGGCTGCTCTTCCCCCTGGCACAACTTACCTCCCAGCATAGGTGTATTCCCAGGGCATGCTACCCAAGGTGACCCTGAATTACAGACTTGAGCATGTCAGAAGGAAACCACAGTGCAGAAAAAGTGCATTTACAGCTGTGATCTTGAAGATCATCACTACTCCCTGGTGCAGGAAACCCCTTATTTCAGAGGACACTGCTGGACATGGCTGCAGAAACTCACTTCCATTTGTGAATAATCAAAAGTTGGTTGTCTGTATTTTACCAATGCAAAGAAATAGGGAAAACTCAAGCTGAGACCTCACTAACCTCACTGAATTCACAGAGACAGCTGCATGTTATTCTTAACGTGCTCTAATATAAATGTGGTGTGCAGTCACAAGATCTTAATTTTAATGAATACCACTCCTCTTTCTTTGGGAAGTGGCATTAATACTCTAGTGTGAACTAGAAATACTAAATTGTTAATAGCCTCCCTAGAGTTTTACTTCTTGTTATGATAGCTTCAACATTTTAATCTTACGTTAGGCAGAGTAAAATATCCCAGGGTAGGCTCCTGAGTTTGAAGTTCTTGAAGTGTTATTCAAAAATAGGAAAATCTTTTTGTCCATACTCTGAGAAAAGCGTGAGTCAAAATCAGTTAAAAGGCAAATAATTATTATCAGAGGCAATGCTATAATTTTTAAAAGTGACTTTAAAAAAGTTATAACATTTGCTCATTTATATTTGAATGCTTGACATTTCATGACTTTTGAATGTGGTATTTTGTTCCTTCTGGCATAAATGCACAGTTCTGTCTTCTAGTCTTTGTCTATAGTCTGTTTTAGTCTATTCTATATTTTAGAAAGATTTCACTTATTCTTTAATATTATAAAATTCCCCCACATTGAATTAGTCAGAGTAGATCATTTTGATTTCTGAACATTGAAATAAACATGTTTATCTCAAATTTGACATATATAGAGCCAACGATAGATAGTTTGCTAACATAGATCACTGAAATGCTTTCAGTTATCCATAGTCCCCCAACAGACATTCATTGTGGATTTTTAATTTGGAATCAGAGCTTTTTATTATTACTATTTTAAAATTGTTCACTTAAAATAAGCAGTGTTTTGCAAGTTAGAATCTGAACTTTTTGGTGTAATTGGAAAGTAAATAAAGCTGTGCCACATCTGGGCAATATTGTAAATATTTCAAGAACTTTGCAGATAGTTAAATAAATGGCTCATTACAACATGCTGAGTTTTCATGAAATTGCCTCTTTAGAGCACAGATTTGATTGTTCAGAGAATAATCTGTCACTCCTCATTCCCATCAACCATCCATTCTTCTGTATTCTTTCTCCCGCCGGCACTTAAAAGCAGGGCTGCTGGCATCCCTTTCCTCTCTTATTCCTGGTTTCCAGACATACGAAAAGCCCTGCTTGCTAACTTGCTTAAACCATTCCCTTAAGTCTTGATTCAAATGGTTGTTTCTACTCAATAATAAGTTAGGAAAATTAAATTTATCTTTGATAGAAAAGTTAAGCACATTTCAAACTAATAGCCAACATCTTTCAGTATATCTGTTCAATTCTTTGTTTGCCAAACATTCTTCACAGTGCTTTTATGTAAGTAGCTTTCCGTGAGAGTGTGGGAAATGCTTACCTCCCTCATTCAGGTGCTTCGCATAATCGTAATTTCCCCATATTCTTGTTCTGACTCTTACCATTCAGTATCAGTTAGGCCTGGGCCTCTGTTACTAAGTAGAAAATGTTAAATTTATTGATAAAAATATATTTATTTATCAGAAAGCCAAGATTGTTTTAGAACCTTAAACGTTAGTTTTACTTTAGGTAGTCAACATCAAATAACTCTTAGAAATAGAATGTCCCTTCCCAAGAGTAATAACTGACTTATTTTTCTTGAATACCTTGACTGTGAGATACTTTAGTGATGACATATCTGGCAATGTGCATTAAATGGCAATTCAACCTTTTGATTTTATGTTTTTTTCATGTTTCTTCATTTGCATTAATAGATATTTAAAATAAAGATACTTAAAATTCTTTAAAGTAAATGCATTTACTCAGATGTATGCCTTTGTAATACTCTAAACATAGCACACCAGAAAGCCGGTCTCTGTAGAAAATAATGGTCAACCCTTCTACCCAGTGCTTAAGCTATTGTCTGGTTGAAAGTTAAATAAATTAGGATTGGTGTGAAATCTTTTCAGCTGACTATATACCATTAAATAAGTTAGTGCTCACGTGTTATATCAGTTCCTAGTGTATAACTTAGAGCTAATTAGAAGGTATCTTGGGTCCTGGGAAGATTCCGTCCATTCTATTCTGTCATTATAGTGAAATGCACATTTCCCCTAATCTTAAAAGATTGAATAGCATTTCTTTTTTAAATGAAGTAAAATGCCAGCTGGTTAAGAGGGAAAAACCTAGTTAGTATAATATTCTCTGCATCAACAGCACCATCCCTGCAGGGTATTGATTTTTCCCCATCTCGCTATGCTCTCAGTCTTGACTAATGAAGGCAGCAGGCAGTGTGGATGATCCCCAGGCAATAAATGATTCAGAAATCACGCCTTTTCATTTTGTAGTGAAATACAGCAGCCTCCTTTTGACCCTTTCTGAGCCTAGTCCTGCCCCATCCACATGAGCTGCAAGGCCTTGGACAAGTCCCTGAACCTGAGGAATTCAGTCACACCTAACTGTCTTTTACGACCCTCCTTCTCAATCTGCATTCAGCTACTTCCCTGCTGTGACTTTAGGTCTTGGTCATTCTAGACCAGCAAGATACCAAACATATACATGTATTCTGTAAAATGATCAACATTTAATCATAAAAGAGAAGAGAAAATTAACTCTTTTGTAAACTTCAGTGCTTTAACTGCTGTGAGCCACAAATCACTTGTATCATGGCTAGGAGGGTGTCCCCAGAGCGTTCTCGTAACTGGGATCTGTGTGGTGCTTTTGTACAACCATCTGGGGGTGCTATAGGAGGGTACAGGAGCCTCACCAGGCTGTGCAGTGACTTTGTGCGTGCATTGTAGGCCTTGATTAAGATAAAGGTTCACACAGGTGTGGTCATATTGTTTGGGTATTGTTTAGCAACTATAGAATAATTTTAATACAGAAACCAGTGAAAACTTAAGACAAAATCCTGTAGAGTTTATTTGCTTTCGAGTTATTGTTATCCCTTCAATATGATTATGTTTAATACTGCTCCTTATAAACATACATTCAGAGGAAACTTACACATATTCACCTGAGAGTTCTTCCTCTAAAACTTGTTTTAGAAAAGCAAATACCCACCAGTTTCCACAATTTAGAGCTGCTGTAAATGTTCCAGTATTAAGTTTCTGAGTAGCATTGACCTCTTCCTTAGTTCTTTGCAGTTTCAAAATTGTATACCAGCCTCATTTATTCAGTGATATATAAATCAGAGAGCTAAATGGTTGCGCCAGGATCTTATCCATTCAAAGAAATATAACCAATGCTCTCATTTTTCTACTTTTCATCTACTAAATTTGTACCTCCTAAAAATAAATCTAGTGCTGGCAAGTGTGTGATGAAACTGGTGCTCTTCTTCTGCTGGTGTTGGTGAAAATTGGTTCAGTCCCTGTAGAAAATATCTGATGGCCTATTTCAAGAGCCATATTGCTGTTAATAACCTTGACTTGGTCATTCTGCTCTTTAGAATCTCTCATAAAGAAATCATCCAAAACATGGAATATGTTAGATGTATAAGCTTATTTATACTTCTCAGAAATTGGAAGCAATCTAAAAGTCTACCAACATAAGCATGGTTAGGTAAACTCTACTATATTCCTTCAGTGGAATATTTTATAGCTATTAGTGATTATTATAATAAATACAAATTGGCAATGTGGAAAAATACATAAGCTATGATGGTTAGAAGTAAAGTAACAAAAATAATGTGCTCACTGGGATTATAAGTTATTCCTCCTTAGCAGAAGGATCATAGAACATAAGAATCTCTTCATCTGAATTTTTAGGAGACCCCCAACTCTTTCAGTTAAATATTGCGGCATTAACAAATCACCCTGAAATTTACTGACTTAAAACAAGAGCCACGTACATAGCTCATCATTCTGCAGGCCAGCCATTTAAGCTGGGCACTGCCACAAAACCTTTTGCTTGTCTTAATGGGATTGTATTGGTTGAATCCTAGCCCTGGGATAAAGCGTGAGCATTGGAATAGCTGAATCTTTAAAGAATCATTGCAGGTTATAAGGAAAGTTGACAGTCCAGTGAGTTAGGGTTAGGGGTTGAATGCTGCGCTCCCTCATGCATCCTTGGTCAGCTGCTGGTCGGGCAGGTGGCACTGCTGATCTCAGCTGGCCTGTCTCACATATCTGGGATCTTACCTGAGACTACTGGGCCAGTTCTGCCCCATGTGGCCTCTCGTTCACCAGCAGGATAGCCCAGGCTTGTTCTTACAGTGAGAGACCCAAAGGAGAGAACTGAAGTGTGGAAAGCCTCTTGAGTTCTAGGCTTGGATCTGCACAACATCACTTCCATCACGTCCTGTTGGCCAACACATCACAAGGCCAGCCCAGATTCAAGGATGGGAAATAGACTCTAGGTCTTGATGGGGGAGCTGCAGTGTCACATTGTCAGAGGCGTGGATGCTGGGAGGAGAATAATTGCAGCCATTTCTTCAAGCATTCACCGGCTAACCCTAACTCACTGATTTGTCGTTCTGACTCACTGAATTGTCAAGTTTCCTTTTCACCTTCAATGACCCTTTAAAGAGCTCAGGTATTCCAAATCTGATTCTTTACCCCACATCTGAGATTCAACCAGTACATGCCAGTGTGCATCCCTTTGGGTTGGTCATGATGCCCATCCTGACTGCTCAGCCCAATGCCATACCAGCTTCTTAAAGATTTTGAGTATCTCTTCTGTTTGACTCTCTATGACTTGAGGATCCCCTAATATGCATGAAAGTTCACAACCTTCCCAGGGTTATCACTTTCCTCACACACAGTTTGGAGAGTGTAGTTGTTAAGTGACTTAATACTCTTCAACAACAGAGGGCATGATTATGGTAGCTGAGATCTGTATTTCTTGCAGCTAGGTCAGAATCTTGTTTTCTTTTTGATTTAAGGGAGAAAAAACAATAATAGGAAGATTTAAATGTTTCCAAATAGCACAAATTCCAGTTAACATATTAGTTTAACAACAGGAGAACATTAGACAGAGGCAATAGTGGAATAGTGTTGAAGTTTTGGGGGACTGACTTTTGGAGACTGACCAGTTAGAAATTGAACAGTGATCCCTAAACTCTTTATCTTTAAACTCTTAGAAAAAGCTAATGTGTTTGTCCTTTGCATCCTAATGTTATCTCTTCATATTGACAGAAAAACTGAAATAGTTCATCCAACAGAAAAACCAAAAGCCAGTTTTTAAAAGTATTTCAGTAGGCTTCTGGTTTGAGTTTATGTGTTAGACTTATAAGCCAAATACTATTTTCCATCTATTGCATTTTGAGCTGGATATTATTTTCTGGATATGGTATATGATATTATTTGGGTATCTGATTTTTCCATTTCTTGGCAGAATCAGATGATAGAGGGAATATCCTGAGTGGTGATGGGCAATTTTTATCTACCGTAAACCAGTGAGGCAAAGTGCTGCCTGGTTAGTTGTTGACTAAGGACTTACTGACTTGTGTTAGGTCTCTGACCTATAAGTGCTAAAGTGTTTGTGTAACATTGCCAGGAAAGCATCATCCTTTGTGACCTTGGATACAGTGGGCTGATGTTTATGTTCTTCTGCAGTGTGATAATGCATTAACCCACCCAAAAACTTCTGACAGCCTTACCATCCTCAGCCTCTTATGGGGACACAGTGTTTGTGTCTGGCAAGGCAGTTCACTTTTGAAATCAGCAGTGGGCCATCAGAAAGCATCTCAGGTGTTGGAGGAAACAAATCAGCTAATTGTATTCATTTTGCTTTGGCCTCAGTTGAATTCAGTGGCTCTTAATCTATGGGACTTTAAAAACAAGATTGGCTCCTAACTCCAGAAGGACACTGATTTGCTGGATCTGGAGGCACCTGGAAATCTGTGTGTTTCATGGTGGTTATAGGTGTCTCTCCAGGATAACAGGGCTGAGACCTCTTGTGACAGACATGCGGTAAGGAAAAAAGGTTCTGCCACTCCTTCGAAGTGGGCTCAGCATCAGCATCAGTTTGTCCTCTGTTTTGCCAGTGCAGTATGTTGGAATGCTTCATGGGATCCTCACATGGAACATCAGTCTCAAACTCAGAAGGCTGAGGCATGTCCTCTGTTCCACTTTCCAAGCATTTGTGGCAGGAAGAAGACATGTCCCTCCAACCCCGCCCAGTGATCGCAGAGAAGCATGGGCTAGGGTTTCAGAAGGAATCCAGGGTCACAAAGCCCATACACAGCAAATAGATGTGGACCTCCACGATGCTGATGCACAGCAGGCGCTCATGCAGGCAGCAGGAGGGAGAGAAATTGGCCCCCTAAAGGATGGATGAGCTTCAGTGAGGCAAAGAGAGCACATTCCCAGCAGTGGACAAGTACCATAGCAGCACAACACAGCCCCTCTTACTGTTTCAGGCTCAATTTGTGGAAGGCAAAAGTGTGATGAGCTCCTGCACAGGAAAACGTGGGATTAGATCTCACCCCTGTGTTTGATTTCCATTTCCTCAACATGATTCTTCCTCCTCCATCCCTTTCTTCTTCCTGCCGTCTGTCACTTCTGCCCTCTTTCATCCCGCTCCCCTTCCTCTCCAGGTTCACTTGTTTCTTCTTCCCTCCCTCCCACCCTCCCTTCAGTGGCCTCGTTCTGTTTGTTCTTACTCCACTGGATGTCCTCTGGACTCAAGGCCCTCTGCAGTCTGCCATTGACCCCCTCACCTCACTCATCAGCTCCCAGCCATGAGTACCTTTGTTATCTTAGAGCGCTTCTGCCTGGAGTTCCCTGTGCTTATTTGCTCTTCCCCTGGTGTGGCTGCCTCCCTTTCTCCTTTAGGCCTTATCTTAAATGTCACCTCCCACCAAAGGGCTCTGATGTCTCAGGAATAATTCTTTTTCCACCCATGGCAGCCTCTCTACAGAGTTGCCACCTGGTGGGCAGAGTTTTCTTGCCTGTTCTGCAGACAGGACAGATCTTCCTGACCCCAGCATCAGCCAGGAAACTCAGCTCTGGTGGGCCTGTGGCCTCGAGCACCCACCATGCTGATGCTAAAACCTGCCCCTGGGTGAACACCCTGGCCAAGGTCCCCAGAGGTTTTCTACTTCCAACTCTTCTTTTCAGTACCTTCCAGGAGCCCTTTTTATTTCTTTCAAACCGAGTTACATATTTCCTTTTTTTTAAATTAGAAACTGAATTTTTTAGAGGAGTTTTATGTTCACAGAAAAATTCAGAGAAAAGTACAGAGATTTCCCATATACTTTCTGCCCCCACACATGCACAGCATTCCCCACTGTCAACATCCCCCACCAGACAGTGTATTTGTCACAGTGAACCTACACTGACAAATTACAAAGTACATTGCATACACTTTTCATGGCTTGATAGCTCCTTTCTTTTGAGCGCTGAGTAATAATTCATTGTCTGGGTATACCACAGTTTATTTATCCATTCATCTATTGAATGGCACCTACGTTGCTTGCTTCCGAATTTTGGCAATTTTGAATAAAGCTACTATAAACCTCTGTGGGGTAAGCTTTTGTGTGGACGTAAGTTTTCACTTTGAGTAAATACCAGAGAGCACAAGTGCTAGATAGTAAGGTAAGAGCGTACTTCGTCTTTCAAAGTGGATGGATCATTTTGCATTCTCACCAGCAATGAGTGAGAGTTCCTGTTGCTCTGCATCCTTGCTAGCATTTGGTGTGTCAGTATTCCAGATCTGGGCCATTCTGAAGGGTGTGTAGTGGTATCTCATTGTTTTAATTTACATTTCTTGATGTCAAATGATGTGGAGCATCTTTTTGTGTGCTTATTTGCCATCTGTATGTCTTCCTTGGTGAGGTGTCTGTTAAGGTCTTTGGCTAATTTTTTTTTAATCAACTGTGTTCTTATTGTTCAGTTTTAAGAAATCTTGTATTTTTTTATAACAGTCTATCAGATATGTCTTTTGCAAGTATTTTCTCCCAGTCTGTGGCAGAAGTTTTAAATTTTAACAAAATCCAGATTATCAATTATTTCTTTCATGGATCATGCCTTTGGTGTTGTATCTTAAAAGTCATTGTCATACCCAAGGTCATCTACATTTTTTTTTCGTATGTTATCTTTTAGGAGTTTTATAGTTTTGTGTTTTACGTTTAGGTCTGTGATCCATTTTGAGTTGATTTTTGTGAGAGTAAAAATCTGTGTCTGCATTCGTGTTTTGCATGTGGATATCCAGTTGTTCCAACACTATTTGTTGAAAAAACTATGTTTGCTCCATTGTTTTGCCTTTGCTGTTTGTCAAAGATCAGTTGACTGTATTTATGTGGGTCTGTTTCTGGGCTCTCTATTCTATTCCGTTGATCTATTTGTTCCTTCACCAGTACCGCACTGTCTTGATTACTGTCGCTTTTTAGTACATCTTGAAGTTGGAAAGTGTCGGTCCTCCAACTTTGTTCTTCTTCAATACTGCATTGGCTATTCTGGGTCTTTTATCTCTGCATATAACTTTTAGAGTCAGTTTGTCAACATTCACAAAATAACCTCCTCGGATTTTGATTGCAATGGCATTGAATCTATAGATCAAGTTGACAAGAGCTGATGTCTTGACGGTATTGAGTGTCCCTATCCAGTGAGAACATGGAATGTCTCTCCATTTATTTAGGCTTTTTTTTTTCATTCATCACATTTTTGTAGTTTTTCTCATATAGATCTTTTCTTGTTATTGCATTAGCTAATACTTTTTAGTACAATGTTGAAAAGGAGTGGTGAGAGAGGCCATTTTTGGCTTGCTCCTAATTTGTTTTATGTTTTGGTTCAGTGTGTTTGGACAAAAGGGGGACTTTTCATATCACTACTGCCAGCCATATTGACCAGAAGTCACATTATCTTTATAAAACGTATACGATTACTTTCTTTTTCAGAAAAACTCATGATTCTTTCCTACTAACAAAAGTGCAAACTCTTTAACATGGTACACAAAGCCTGTCACACCTGGTCTCAAATGATCTGTTGTTTTAGTCCATTTGTTTCTATAACAATATCACAAACTAGGTAATTTATAAATAACAAATTAATTTATCATAATTCTGTAGACTGGGAAGTCCAAGAACAAGGCACAAGCAGGTTCATTGTCTGGTGAGAGTCCAGCCTGTGCTTCCAAGATGGCACCTTGAATGCTACATCTTCCAGAGGGGAGGAATATTTTGTCTCCACCTGGCAGAAGAGAGCAAACCCACTCCTGCGGGCTCTTTTTATAGCAGCACTAAACCATTCATGAAGGCAAAGCCCTCATGACCTAAACATTGCCTACCATTAGGCCCCATCTCCTAACACTGTTGCACTGAGAATTCTGTCCAACACGTATTTGGGAGGACACACTCAGACTGTAGCATCTCTCCACTCATATCTTAGCACCCTACATTGCAAACTTTACCAGTGACATCCACCCTCCGGGCTGGGCCCTGACTTCACACACTCTTCCACACCTTCATATGTTGGTTCACACTGTTCTCTTTACTGAGAGTCATTTTGCTTTCTCTCCACCTTTCAAACGGCCTCTAATCCTTCAAGACACAGGATGAAATGTCACCTTTGCCATGAAGCCTTCCATGCCTACTGCAGATGAAATTAGTATTTCCATAGGGCTCCATAGCACTTTATAGAATAATAGCTAAGAATAAATAATATGTTACTATATGCCAGACATTGTTTCAAGTGTAATTGTTAACTCATTTACTCCTCACAGCAGCTCTGTGAGCTACTATTATTTTACCATTGAGGAAACAAGGCAAAAATAGTTTAGTTTGCATGTTGCTGAGAATAATCTTGCCAGGAAACAGTGGAGATAGGATTTGAACCCAGGGTATCAGACTACAAAGCTCAGGCTCCTAACACTAGATGACTTTCAGAGATTCCTCTATGATGTTATAGTCTGTAACATGTTGTATGGGAATTTAGTTCTCCATTTGATAGTGAGTCTTTGAGAGTAATGTTGTATCATATATATCTCAAGGTCTGTGACTGGCCCAACACTGGGTTATGGAGTGAGTGGAGGACTGACCTTCACTAGCATGATATTCTTCTCTCTTTGCCACTTCCTGACTTTAATCTCATTCTCCTGAGACCTTGACCTTCCATAGAATCCTACCAGCTTTGTTTTTCACATTTTATTTGTATGTATGTTTGTGTGCATATTTTTATTTTCTTCTGATAATCCCATCATTGTTTTTCTGTGAATCTTAAGTTTTTTCCTGGCTTGATTATCTAAATGATAACCTTCCTTGTCTTATTTTTATTCATTTCTGCCTTATTTATATTCTTTAGGTTACCAGTCCTATTCTTTTTTAGATGGAGCCTCTCTCTGTCTGGAGTGCAGTGACATCATCCTAACTCACCAAAACCTCCACCTCCTGAGTTCAAGCAATCCTCCTGCCTCAGCCTCCCAAGTGACTGGGGCTACAGACACGCACCACTACACCTGACTGATTTTTTTTTTTTTTGAGGCGGAATCTTGCTCTGTTGCCCAGGCTGGAGTACAGTGGTGCAATCTTGGTTCACTGCAGCCTCTGCCACCCAGGTTCAAGCAATTCTCCTGCCTCAGCCTCCCGAGTAGCTGGGATTACAGGCATTCACCACCACACCCAGCTAATTTTTATATTTTTAGTAGAGACAGTGTTTGCCATCTTGGCCAGGCTGGTCTTAAACTCCTGACCTTGTGATCCACCCACCTTGGCCTCCCAAAGTGCTGGGATTACAGGTGTGAGCCACCACATCTGGTCTTTTTTTCTTTTTCTTTTGTTTTCTTTTTTTTTTTTTTTTTTTTTTTTTTTTTTTTTTTTTTTTTTTTTTTGAGACAGTCTCCCTCTGTCACTCAGGCTGGAATGCAGTGGCATGATCTCAGCTTACTGAAACCTGTACCTCCCTGGTTCAAGCAGTTCTCCCTGCCTCAGCCTCCCAAATAGCTGGAATTACAGATGCCTACCACCACACCTGGCTAATTTTTTGTATTTTTAGTAGAGACTGGGTTTTGCCATGTTGGCCCGTCTGATCTCGAACTCCTGACCTCAGGTGATCCACCCTCAGTAGAGGGCAATGGTTACAAGCTGAGGTACTGGACCCAGAGGCTTGAACAAGAGTCCAGGGGATTGTTGGCAAGTCATTTGATCCTTCTGAGCCTCTGTTAAGTGGGAAAAACAATACCTTTCTCAAAGCGTTGCTGTGAGTTGAAAGACTTGTCTTTACAAATTATTTAATCTCCGCCTTCCACTTAGAAGTAGTTATTGTTGTTGCCGTTGTTGTTCTTATGTATTTGTAAACTTTTTGATAAATAATATACCTAGAGAAAATCACAAGTGACCACATGATGAATGTTCATAAGCAAAATACAGCTGTGCAACCAGCAGCACCCAGGTTGACAAACAGCATTGCAGCACCCCAGGAGCCCCATCATGTCCCTTCATATTTTCGAGGCTTAACAATGTTTACTCATGTAGATTAGTTTATTTTAACTGCTGAGTAGTGTTCTATTACATGATTATAACATAGTTTGCTTATCCATTCTTCTCTTGGGAAACATTAGGCTATCTTTCTTTTCTCCCTCCCTCCCTCCATCTCTCCCTGCCTTTCTTTTTTCCTTCCTTCCTCTTTCCCTCCCTCTTTCCCTTCTTTCTTTCCTTTTCTTTCCTTTCTTCCTCTTTCCTCCTCTCCTTCACCTCCCCCTCCCCTCTCATCCCCTCCCCCCTTTCCATCCTCCCCCTCCCTTCCCTTTCCTTCCTTCCTTCCTTCCCTTTTTCTTTCACCTTCCTTCTCTTTCTTTTCTTTTCTTTTTCTTTCCTTTTCTCCTTCCTTCCTTCCTCCTTCCCTCCCTCCCGCTTGCTTGCTCACTCTTTTTTTTTTCTTTCTTTCTTTCTCTTTCTTTCTTTCTCTTCCTTCCTTTCTCTCTCTCTCTCTTTCTTTCTTTCTTTCTTTCTCTTTCTTTCCTCTTTTACTTATCTCTCTCTTTCCCTCTCTCTCCAATTACTAAAAGCACTATAACCCTGTATACATTTTATATCAGGCAATGTCTAGTGAAGAAAACAGAAGTCATTCTAGGTATTCCAGTCAAGAGGGAATTGAAGACAGGAGATTGAAAGGTTGAAGAGAGTGAAAATCAGAAGCTTCTGCAAGTTTTCAAGGAGTCGGGACTTGCAAGGATCACTGCAAACCAAAAAAAAAAAAAAAATCCCATTTGCCTGTGCCACTGAATTCTCAGGAGGAGGCCTAGAAGCCATTAGCAAACCTCACACCAGCCATTTACTAATTCCCAGGCAACTGCCTGTGTTGTCTCCAGTGAATAACAGCTTCTCTTTGCCTGCCTTCCAAATGACATGTGATTAATTTCACCAGCAGAATGTAATGGAAACTGCTGGCATAGGAGTCAGGGAATTATAGTTTTCAGGATTCCGGCATACAGGCAGGAACGTAGAAGGGTGAGAACAGTCCTGAGTATCAAGAGATGATCTTCAGCTTATGAGCATATGTGTACCACAGTTCTTTCCCACAGGAAGCACATGACCTAGAGGAGTTCAAATAATTCTGGTCAACACCTGGCACATACTTTATAATGTTGCCTCCTAGCCGCTAGTCACTCAGACCACCACAGAGCCAAAAAGGGATCATTGAGGGGTGGAAGCCAGTAGAAGATGATGGAAACCTAGTAGAGAAGCAGTATAACCTAAAGAGTAAGAGCAGGGGCTTTGAAGCCAGACTGAGCGTTCAAATCCCAGCTCCTCCTACTTTCCAGTTGGTGGAAGTGACTTTTAACCTGTGTCTCAATTTCCCCATCTGTTAAAGGGAGGTAATAATAATACTTTCTGCATCTACTTGTTGCATGATTATAAATATACATGAAGTGCCTGGTTTATAGCAAACTTTCTGTAAACTTAGCTGGTGGCATCATTGTCATCACCATCATTATCATCCCTGTGATATCTTATGACAGAAAGCTTACTCAGTCTTATAGCAAAATAAAGTTGGGCTGGGCATGGTGGCTCACGCCTGTAATCCCAGCACTTTGGGAGGCCGAGGCAGGCAGATCCCCTGACGTCAGGAGTTCGAGAACAGCCTGACCAACATGGAGAAACCGTGTCTCTCCTAAAAATACAAAATTAGCCAGGCGTGGTGGCACATGCCTGTAATCCCAGGTACCTGGGAGGCTGAGACAGTAGAATCTCTTGAACACAGGAGGTGGTTACAGTGAGCTGAGATCATGCCATTGCGCTCCAGCCTGGGCAACAAGAACAAAACTCCGTCATAAATAAATACATAAATATTAAGTTGACCTAATAAGAAGATGCAGGGTTAGGGTCAGTTTCTGGTATTAGACTGACTTGCTGCCTTCCTTGGGCTTCTCCCCTCTAGTGCTAAGCACTAAGTGTCCTCTGTGCAATGAGGACAGGTTGGATGAAAAGGCCCTGAGATTCCTCCCACTCTGTCTACCATGGGCTCTGTGGCCACCTTCAACCCAGGGTTCTGTGGGGTGTCCTAAGATACTGCCCAGGCTTTTATTGTGTGAAAGGTCACCTCAGCCTTGGCCATTTGTTAACATCAAATATTTGTTATCAGGCACCAAAATCATATTAAATCCACCTTGTATTTTGTGGATATTTTCAATAATGCTCTATTTCTGAGAGAACTGTGTGACAGTATTCATCATCGTTAGTGGGTGCAGTTGATTGTAAAATCTGATGGAGAATTTAGAGTAGACAGAGTCACCCTTGGAGATTTAATCATGTGTTCCAGTGCTTTCAGTGCACCGCATCCTCTCCTGCCAACACCTGAGCCAGTAAACTCAGTAAGTGATAGCTATAATTTAAAAATGTACAGTACACTCTCATGATGGTATGTTATTCCAAAATTAAGAACATTTTTAGCATGTGGTTTATAATTGCCATAACAGTAGCATAAAAAACAAACAAAACAAACTAATTCAAATAGGTTAACTAAAAATTTAAAAATGTATGGGAGGCACAGCTGTAATAGAAAAAGAATAGGGAAAAAGGCAGACAGCCATGGGAGTCGCCGGCTGCTCTGCCGCTCCCCACGGTGCTCTGACAGAGAGCTCTTCCACGCCCACTGTGTGCTCCATACTGGGGAGCCCCGACAGACAGAGGTGGGGCCTGCCGCGTGCCTGCTCCACTGTGAACCTGAACAGATTGAGACCCAAAGATGTACCATCTTTGACCATCACGTTTCTAGACTAGGTTGGAAACCTTGGCTATTCAAAGAATTACTTCAAGGAAGGTTTTTCCTCTCAATATACGCAGCCACTGGGCAGGTCCTTGAGTGGGCCTTTCTCTAGAGCACCAAGTGCTGATACACTGGGAGTATAAGGTCCCTCAAAGTATTCTTAGGGTTATGTATTCGTTACTAGTTATATTGTCAGCAAATAACAAAAACACCAAGTCACATTGGTTTGAGCAGTGAGTAAATATAAATTATATTTCCTAGAAGAATCCAGTGGTACAGGGGGTTTCAAAGCCTGCCTGGCTTCTCTTTCTTGAATTTTCATCCTCTTCGTGTGTCCTGCTCTTTTGGACTATAGCAGGATGTTTTCAGCAATTCCACATATTATACCAAGAGTCAGACCAAGATGTAACCTCCAAGGGCTCTCTGAGACAACCTGCCTAAGGCTTAGAGAAAGAGATCTTGTCCAGAAGGTACCAGCAGACTTCCTAAAGTATCTTTGACCAGATTAGGGTTAATGCCTTCCTGAGAATCACTTTACTGGGATTAGCTCAGACAGGTCAGAAACTGCCCTGGTGCTCAGTGGGGCTCATCTTCCTGGGAGCGAGCCGTGTGGAGGAGGAGTGGATGCTTAAAATCGGACTTCTGTGAGGAGGGGTAAGTGGGGAGATGGGTTTCTTTTATGGTCACAGAGATGTCTACTACTTGTTGTGTTTCAAATTTTTTGTTTGTGAAATTAGTTTTGGTTTTCCACAAAACTATATACAGAGAATAGCTAGACTTGAACTGAATTTTAGTGGAATTCTCATCCTCACCAAATAAATCATTGTGTTCTCTTTATGTCTTTTCATACTTGTCTCAGACTCAAGCAGCCTGAAAGAAACTCTAAAGACATTTAACCCAATCAGATTATATTTACCCAGGCTCATGGGATCAAGATCCAAAAGAAGTTTCAACCTAATTTATGAAAACAGGCCATGCCCGCCCTGTCCTCAAATGTCCCCATGTATAACCTTGGTGAACTGTAAGACTAACTGGGCTAAATGTTTATGAACAAACCTGACTTCGGCCTCAGTGCGGTCCTTTCCATAGTGACTCTCATTCCTGTGTTGGGCTCTGGCAAATGTTAATATCATGCTAGGAGGGTGTGAAGTTCTCACTGTGAGTATTTGGCTGAAAGGAAATCTCAGCTTCCATGAGACCCAAATCTCTAGCTGGGAAATCAGGTCTCTATTTGAAGAGTGCTCAAATTCCCGGAGGGTTTTAATGCCCCAGGGGTGAAAGGAGACTAGAATGTATCCTCCATCAGTCATAACTCTGTGTCCTGTTCTTTGCAAAGCAAAGTTACACAACCAAATTTCACCCCATGGGGGCCCTATTTGACCTTATTTTGTTTCTGAATTTTGGACCAAGAAAAATCAATATAAAGATAAGCATTGTATTCCATTCACAGCCAAATCCATACCCCAGGGGCAGAAAACAGAGGAAGCTGCGTTGTTTTTTCTCTTCATATCATTTCAGTTCTTGAGCCAGCAGGAAATTATATCACACTCAGCCCTATTTTCCTTCCTTCCACTAAGTTAAACAGAAAGTTTCTTTCTTCTTCCTTCTTAGAAGAAAAAAGTCCCTAACTCCTTTACTCACTTAGCCTATATGAACCCCTTGCCTGCCCAGTAACTCTCTCCATCTCTGCTCTTAGCTCACCTTTTTATTGTCCCCAAAATTAAGTTCCTACCCTGATCTTGCCATTTTCCATTGATATTTTCACCAGTTTCTGCCATAAGCTCCTAGGGTTATTGCCAGGCTGTTTGATGTGCCAGGATTGCTGACAGGCATCTTTCACAGCCTTCTGCCTCACCTCTCTGTCAAATCGGTGAGTGGTTTGCATGAACAGTACATTACAACATATAACCATGGCACCAAAAAGACATTGTCTAATTTCTAGGTCTTGTAGTCTTCTGGTCCCTATAAGTGCAGTTGAGTTCAGATGACAGACATCCCTTGAGAACGGTTTAACCTCTGCTTCCTGGACAACTGTCTCTCCTAGGCTGAAGGTTTTACAGAGTGACCTTGACAGCAAGAGGCAGGGAGGAATGGTGCATGGAGAGAGGAGGCCCTAAGTATGGGAAGGTCTGAGCATGGACTAGAAGGAAGGTGCCCTATGGTTTCGGCAGGAAGCCATGCCCAAAGTCTGTGTTCCAGTGCCACTCCTGAGGGTAAACCTGGGGTCTTCACCCAGCACCAACCTCCCTTTTTCTCTAGTCATGGCTGTGCCTGCAGTTTAGGGTGTTGGCTGGGCCCCAGAGAAGCTTTTCTTTCTATGTTTATCATGTGCCCTGCCTCCTCCTCCTGAAGGCCTCCTGGACAGTTCTCGGGCACCGTCTGCTGGTTGTCCTAGCCGCAGCCTTCCAGCTGCTTCCACTCCCTCATCTGCTTTCCCCCATGGCATATGGTGGGCTTGTCACATCCGTCCTAGGCTGGGAATATCTAAAAATGCAAACTCATGGAGCTACCAGGTTAACTTAATGCCAAATCCTGGCTCTGGAACTTTACTCTCTGGCCAAAAATAGCTGTCTCTCTCAGCACCATTCACTCCCTCTGAAAAATAGAGATTAAAACAATGCCCATCTCAGAGGATGATTACAAAGATTCAAGAAGGTAATGTATGAAAGACGTTCGTAAACTAACCAGAAAGCACCATAATAATATTAAAGGAAATTGTTATATATCAATTTCTGAAGATACAAAGAGCCCCTCATTCAGCCTGGCCTATTAGCATGTGCATCAAAATGAGGTCCCCAAAAGATATTCTTTCTCTAGATATTGATGAAAGTTTTAAGGCAATCTCTGGTTCAAATTTCAATCAATAAAAAGAATATAAAATAAACACTATCTCATCCAATCCTGTCTCTAGCCACCAAATTCTCCTCCCTAGAGATAGCCTTTATTATCTTTTCTTGTATACTACCCTAGAGATGCTTAATGCATATGCGAGAAAGTTATTCATTCTTCTCCCCGCTTCACACAAATAGCAGCTACTATGCATATTGCAACTTGTTTTCTTTCCCACATCCTCCTCAGTTGTTTTATCTTTGCTCATCAACTAGGTAAAAGTGATATTTTGCCACTGTTTTGTTTTTAGTTTTTCCATAGGTTATTGGGGTACAGGTGGTATTTAGTTACATTAGTAAGTTCTTTTGTGGTGACTTGTGAGAGTTTGGTGCACTCATCACTCGCAGTATACACCGCACCCTATTTGTAGTCTTTTATCACTCGCCTCCCTCTTCACCCTTCTCCCCAAGTCCCCAAAGTCCATTGTATCATTCTTATGCCTTTGTGTCCTCATAGCTTAGCTCCCATGTATCAGTGAGAATATACAGTGTTTGGTTTTCCCTTCCTGAGTTTCTTCACTTAGAATAATAGTCTCCAATCTCATCCAGGTCGCTGCAAATGCCATTAATTCATTCCTTTTTATGGCTGAGTAGTATTCCATCATATATATATACACACGTACATACACATACATACACACACCACAGTTTCTTTGTCCACTCATTGATTGATGGGCATTTGGGTTGGTTCCACGATTTTGCAGTTGCAAATTGTGCTGCTATAAACATGCATGTGCAAGTATCTTTTTCATATAATGACTTCTTTCCCTCTAGGTAGATACCCAGTAGTAGGGATTGCTGGATCAAATGGTAGTTCTACTTTTAGTTCTTTAAGGAATCTCCACATTGTTTTCCATAGTGGCTCTGCTAGTTTACATTCCCACTAGCAGGGTAGAAGTGCCTGATCACTCCATCTATGCCAACATCTACTGTTTTTTTGATTTTTTGATTATGGCCATTCTTGCAGGAGTAAGGTGGTATTGCATTGTGGTTTTCATTTGCGTTTCCCTGATCATTAGTGATGTTGAACTTTTTTTCATGTTTGTTGGCCATTTGTGTATCTTCTTTTGAGAATTGTCTATTCATGTCCTTAGCCCACTTTTTATGGGACTGTTTCTTTTTTTCCTACTGATTTGTTTGAGCATGTTGTAGATTCTGGATATTTGGTCCTTTATCAGATGTATAGGTTTTGAAGATTTTCTCCCACTCTGAATTTTCTGTTTACTCTGCACACCATTCCTTTTGCCATTCAAAAGCTCTTTAGTTTAGTTAAGTCCCAGCTACTTATCTTTGCTCTTACTGGATTTGCTTTTGGGTTCTTGGTCATGAAATCCTTGCCTAAGTCAATGTCTAAAAGGGTTTTTTCTAATGTTATCTTCTAGAATTTTTATAGTTTCAGGTCTTAGGTTTAAGTTCTTAATCTATCTTGAGTTGATTTTTATATAAGATGAGAGATGAGGACCCAGTTTCATTCTCTTACCTGCAGCTAGCCAGTAATCCCAGCACCATTTGTTGAAAAGGGTATCCTTTCTCCTCTTTATGTTTTTGTTTGCTTTGTTGAAGATCAGTTGGCTGCAAGTAATTGGGTTTATTTCTGGGTTCTCTATTCTGTTCCATTGGTCTATGTGTCTATTTTTATGCCAGTACCATGCTGTTTTGGTGACTATGGCCTTATAGGATAGTGTGAAATCAGATAGTGTGATGCTTCCAGATTTGTTCTTCTTGCTTAATCTTGCTTTGTCTATGCGGGCTCTTGTTTGTTTCCATATGAATTTTAGAATTGTTTTTTCTAATTTTGTGAAGAATTATGGTGGTATTTTGATGAGAATTGCATTGAATTTGTAGCTTGCTTTTGGCAGTATGGTCATTTTCACAATATTGTGAAATTGACATATGGATGGATTCTCACTATCCATGACCATGGGATGTGTTTCCATTTGTTTGTGTCGTCTGTGATTTCTTTCAGCAGTGTTTTGTAGTTTTCCTTTTAGAGGTCTTTTTGACTCCCTGGTTAGGTATATTCTTAAGGTTTGTTTTTTGTTTTTTGTTTTGTTTTGTTTTGTTTTGTTTTGTTTTTGCCGCTATTGTAAAAGGGATTGAGTTCTTGTTTTGATTCTCCGCTTGGTCACTGTTGGTGTATAGAAGAGCTAATGATTTTTGTATTTCTTATATCCAGAAACTTTTCTAAATTTTTTTCTTATTGGTTCAGGGAACTTTCTGGATGAGTCTTTAGGGTTTGTTTTGTTTGTTTGTTTGTTCTAGGGTACATGTGCACAACGTGTAGGTTTGTTACATAGGTATACATGTGCCATGTTGGTTCGCTGCACCCATCAACTTGTCATTTAAATTAGGTATTTCTCCTAATGCTATCCTTCGTCAAGCCCCCTACCCCACAACAGGCCCTGGTTGTGATGTTCCTTGCCCTGTGTCCATGTGTTCTCATTGTTCAGTTCCCACCTATGAGTGAGAACATGCTGTATTTGGTTTTGTCCTTGTGATAGTTTGTTGAGAGTGATGGTTTCCAACTTCATCCATGTCCCTACAAAGGACATGAACTCATCCTTTTTTATGGCTGCATAGTATTCCATGATGTATATGTACCACATTTTCTTTTTTTTTTTTCTTTTGAGATGGAGTCTGGCTCTGTCGCCCAGGCTGGAGTGCAGTGGCGCAATCTCAGCTCACTGCAAGCTCCGCCTCCCGGGTTCACGCCATTCTCCTGCCTCAGCCTCCCGAGTACCTGGGACTACAGGCGCCCGCCACCTCGCCCGGCTAGTTTTTTTGTATTTTTTAGTAGAGACGGGGTTTCACCGTGTTCGCCAGGATGGTCTCAATCTCCTCACCTCGTGATCCACCCGTCTCAGCCTCCCAAAGTGCTGGGATTACAGGTTGAGCCACCGCGCCCGGCCGTACCACATTTTCTTAATCCAGTCTATCACTGATGGACATTTGGGTTGGTTCCAAGTCTTTTCTATTGTGAATATTGAGGCAATAAACATATGTGTGCATGTGTCTTTATAGTAGCATGATTTATAATCCTTTGGGTATATACCCAGTAATGGGATAGCTGAGTATTTCTAATTCTAGATCCTTGAGGAATCACCACGCTGTCTTCCACAATGGTTGATTAATTTACACTCCCATCAACAGTGTAAAAGCACTCCTATTTCTCCACATCCTCTCCAGCATCTGTTGCTTCCTGACTTTTTAATGATCACCATTCTAACTGGCATGAGATGGTATTTCATTGTGGTTTTGATTCGCATTTCTCTGATGACCAGTGATAATGAGCATTTTTTCATGTGTCTGCTGGCTGCATAAATGTCTTCTTTTGAGAAGTGTCTGTTCATATCCTTTGCCCACTTTTTGATGGGGTTGTTGGTTTTTTCTTGTAAATTTAAGTTCTTTGTAGATTCTAGGTATTAGCCCTTTGTCAGATAGATAGATTGCAAACATTTTCTCGCATTCTGTAGGTTGCCCGTTCACTCTGAGGATAGTTTCTTTTGCTGTGCAGAAGCTCTTTAATTAGACAGCATTTGTCAATTTTGGCTTTTGTTGCCATTGCTTTTGGTGTTTTAGTCATGAAATCTTTGCCCATGCCTATGTTCTGAAAGGTATTGCCTAGGTTTTCTTCAAGGGTTTTTATGGTTTTAGTTCTTACATTTAAGTCTTTAATCCATCTTGAGTTAATTTTTGTATAAGGTGTAAGGAAGGGATCCAGTTTCAGCTTTCTACATATGACTAGCTAGTTTTCCCAGCACCATTTATTAAATAGGGAATCCTTTCCCCATTTCTTGTTTCTGTCAGGTTTGTCAAAGATCAGATGGTTGTAGATGTGTGGTGGTATTTCTGAGGGCTCTGTTCTGTTCCAGTGGTTTATATCTCTGTTTTGATACCAGTACCATGCTGTTTTGGTTACTGTAGCCTTGTAGTATATTTTGAAGTCAGGTAGCGTGATGCCTCCAGCTTTGTGCTTTTTACCTAGGAGTATCTTGGCAATGCGGGCTCTTTTTTGGTTCCATATGAACTTTAAAGTAGTTTTTTCCAATTTTGTGAAAGTCATTGTTAGCTTGATGGGGATGACATTGAATCTAGAAATTACCTTGGGCAGTATGGCCATTTTCACAATATTGATTCTTCCTATCCATGAAGATGGAATGTTCTTTCATTTGTTTGTGTCCTCTTTTATTTTGTTGAGCAGTGGTTTGTAGTTCTCCTTGAAGAGGTCCTTGACATCCCTTGTAAGTTGTATTCCTAGGTATTTTGTTCTATTTGTAGCAATTGTGAATGGGAGTTCACTCATGATTTGGCTGTCTGTTTGTCTGTTATTGGTGTATAGGAATGCTTGTGATTTTTGCACATAGATTTTGTATCCTGAGACTGCTGAAGTTGCTTATCAGCTTAAGGAGATTTTGGGTTGAGGTGATGGGGTTTTCTAAATATACAATCATGTCATCTGCAAACAGGACAATTTGACTTCCTCTTTTCCTAATTGAATACCCTTTATTTCTTTCTCTTGCCTGATTGTCCTGGCCAGAACTTTCAACACTATATTGAATAGGAGTGAGGAGAGAGGGCATCCTTGTCTTGTGCCAGTTTTCAAAGGGAATGCTTCCAGTTTTTGCCCATTCAGTATGGTATTGGCTGTGGGTTTGTCATAAATAGCTCTTACTATTTTGAGATATGTTCCATCACTACCTAGTTTACTGAGAGTTTTTAGCATGAAGTGCTGTTGAATTTTGTCAAAGGGCTTTTCTGCATCTATTAAGATAATCATGTGGTTTTTCTTGTTGGTTCTGTTTATGTGATGGACTACGTTTATTGATTTGCATATGTTGAACCAGCCGTGCATCCCAGGGATGAAGTCGAATTGATCGTGGTGGATAAGCTTTTTGATGTTCATCGGGGATATTGGTCCAAAATTTTCTTTTTTTGTTGTGTCTCTGCCAGGCTTTGGTATCAGCATGATGCTGGCCTCATAAAATGAGTTAGGGAGGATTCCCTCTTTTTCTATTGATTGGAATAGTTTCAGAAGGAATGGTACTGGCTCCTCTCTATACCACTGGTAGAATTTGGCTGTGAATCCATCTGGTCCTGGACTTGTTTTGTTTGGTAGGCTATTATTGCCTCAATTTCAGAACCTGTTATTGGTCTGTTCAGGGATTCAACTTCTTCCTGGTTTAGTCTTGGGAGGGTGTATGTGTCCAGGAATTTATCCATTTCTTCTAGATTTTTTAGTTTATTTGCATAGAGGTGTTTATGTATTCTCTGATGGTAGTTTGTATTTCTGTGGGATCGGTGGTGATATCCCCTTTATCATTTTTTATTGCATCTATTTGATTTTTCTCTCTTTTCTTCTTTATTAGTCTTGCTAGCAGTCTATCTATTTTGTTGATCTTTTCAAAAAAACAGCTCCTGGATTCATTGATTTTTTGAAGGGTTCTTTGTGTCTCTATCTCCTTCAGTTCTGCTCTGATCTTAGTTATTTCTTGCCTCCTGCTAGCTTTTGAATTTGTGTGCTCTTGCTTCTCTAGTTCTTTTAATTGTGATGTTAGGGTGTCAATTTTAGATTTCTCCTGCTTTCTCTTGTGGGCATTCAGTGCTATAAATTTCCCTCTACACACTGCTTTAAATGTGTCCCTGAGATTCTGGTACTTTGTGGCTTTGTTCTCATTGGTTTCAAAGAACATCTTTATTTCTGCCTTCATTTCGTTATGTACCCAGTAGTCATTTGGGAGTAGGTTGTTCAGTTTCCATGTAGTTGTGTGGTTTTGAGTGAGTTTCTTAATCTTGAGTTCTAATTTGATTGCACTGCGGTCTGAGAGACAGTTTATTGTAATTTCTGTTCTTTTACATTTGCTGAGGAGTGCTTTACTTCCAATTATGTGGTCAGTTTTAGAATAAGTGTGATGTGGTGCTGAGAAGAATGTATATTCTGTTGATTTGTGGTGGAGAGTTCTGTAGATGTCTAGTACGTCCACTTGGTGCAGAGCTGAGTTCAACTCCTGGATATCCTTGTTAACCTTCTGTCTCATTGATCTGTCTAATATTGACAGTGTGGTATTAAAGTCTCCCATTATTGTTGTGTGGGAGTCTAAGTCTCTTTGTAGATCTCTAAGGACTTGCTTTATGAATCTGGGTGCTTCTGTATTGGGTGCATATACATTTAGGATAGTTAGCTCTTCTTGTTGCATTGATCCTTTTACCATTATGCAATGCCTTTCTTTGTCTCTTGATCTTTATTGGTTTAAAGTCTGTTTTATCAGAGACTAGGATTGCAACCTCTGCTTTTTTTTGCTTTCCATTTGCTTGGTAGATCTTCCTCCATCCCTTTATTTTGAGCCTATGTATGTCTCTGCACGTGAGATGGGTCTCCTGAATAAAGCACACTGATGTGTCTTGATTCTTTATCCTATTTGCCAGTCTGTGTCTTTTAATTGGGGCATTTAGCCACTTACATTTAAGGTTAACATTGTTATGTGTGGCCTGGTGGTGATAGAACGTCTCAGCATTTGCTTGTCTGTAAAGGATTTTATTTCTCCTTCACTTATGAAGCTTAGTTTGGCTGGATATGAATTTCTGGATTGAAAATTCTTTTCTTTAAGAATGTTGAATATTGGCCCCCACTCTCTTCTGGCTTATAGGGTTTCTGCCAAGAGATCCATTACTAGTCTGATGGGCTTCCCTTTGTGGGTAACCTGACCTTTCTCTCTGGCTGCGCTTAACATTTTTTCCTTCATTTCAACCTTGGTGAATCTGACGATTATGTGTCTTGGGGTTGCTCTTCTTGAGGAGTATCTTTGTGGTGTTCTCTGTATTTCCTGAATTTGAATGTTGGCCTGCCTTGCTAGGTTGGGGAAATTCTACTGGATAATATCCTGAAAAGTGTTTTCTAACTTGGTTCCAATTCTCCCCATCACTTTCAGGTACATCAATCAAATGTAAATTTGGTCTTTTCACATAGTCCCATATTTCTTGGAGGCTTTGTTCTTTTTTTTTTTTTTTTTTTAGTTTTTTTTCTCTAATCTTTTCTTCATGCTTTATTTCATTAATTTGATCTTCAATCACTGATATCCTTTCTTCCACTTGATCGAATTGGCTATTGAAACTCATGCATGCATCATGAAGTTCTTATGTCATGGTTTTCAGCTCCATCAGGTCATTTATGTTCTTCTCTACGCTGTTTATTCCAGTTAGCCATTCATCTAACCTTTTTTCAAGGTTTTTAGCTTCCTTGCAATGGGTTAGAACATGCTCCTTTAGCTCGGAGAAGTTTGTTATTACCAACCTTCTGAAGCCTACTTCTGTCAACTCGTCAAACTCATTCTCTATCCAGTTTTTTTCCACTGCTGGCAAGGGGCTGCCATCCTTTGGATGAGAAGAGGTGCTCTGGTTTTTGGAATTTTCAGTTTTTCTGCTCTGGTTTCTCCCTATCTTTGTGGTTTTATCTACCTTTGGTTTTTGAGGTTGATGACCTACAGATGGGGTTTTGGTGTGGATGTCCTTTTTGTTGATGTTGATGCTATTTTTTTCCGTTGGTTAGTTTTCCTTCTAACAGTCAGGCCCCTCAGCTGCAGGTCTGTTGGGGTTTGTTGGAGGTCCACACCAGATCCTGTTTGCCTGGGTATCACCAGTGGAGGCTGCAGAACAGTAAATATTGCCACCTGATCCTTCCTCTGGAAACTTCGTCCCAGAGGGGCACCCGCCTGTGTGAGGTGTCTGTCGGCCCCTACTGGGAGGTGTCTCCCAGTGAGGCTACACAGGGGTCAGGGACCCACTTGAGGAGGCAGTCTGTCCGTTCTCAGAGCTCGAACGCCGCGCTGGGAGAAGCACTGTTCTCTTCAGAGCTGTCAGACGGGGACATTTAAGTCTACAGAAGTTGTCTGCTGCCTTTTGTTCAGCTATGCCCTGCCCACAGAGGTGGAATCTATAGAGGCAGTAGGTCTTGCTGAGCTGCGGTGGGCTCCACCCAGTTCGCACTTCCTGGCCCCTTTGTTTACCTACTCAAGCCTCAGCAATGACGAACGCCCCTCCCCCACAGGGCTGCAGCCTCAAGGTCGATCTCAGACTGCTGCGCTAGCAGTGTGCTAGGCTCTGTGGGCATGGGACCCACCGAGCCAGGCACGGGAGGGAAGCTCCTGGTCTGCTGGTTGCTAAAACTGTGGGAAAAGCACAGTATTTGGGCGAGAGTGTCCCATTTTTCCAGGCGCAGACTATTACGGCTTCCCTTGGGTAGGAAAGGAAAATCCCCCGACCCCTTGCGCTTCCCAGGTGAGGCAGCACCCTGCCCTGCTTTGGCTCACTCTCCATGGGCTGCACCCACTGTCCAACCAGTCCCAGTGAGATGAACCAGGTACCTCAGTTGGAAATGGAGAAATCAGCCATCTTCTGCATCAATCTCGCTGGGAGCTGCAGAGCGGAGCTGTTCTATTTGGCCATCTTGGAAGCAAAAACCCCTAGGGTTTTTGAGGTAAATGATCATATCGTCAGCAAACAGTGACAGTTTGACTTCCTGTTTACCAATTTGGATGCCCTTTATTTCAGTACTATGTTGAAGAGGAGTGGTGAGAGTGGGCGTCCTTGCCTTGTTCCAGTTCTCAGAGGAAATGCTTTCAACTTTTCCCCATTCAGTATTATGTTACCTGTGGGCTTGTCATAGATGGCTTTTATTACATTGAGGTATGTCCCTTTTATGCCGATTTTGCTGAGTTTTAATCATAAAGGGATGCTGCATTTTGTTAAATGCTTTTTCTGCATCTATTGAGATGATCATGTGATTTTTGTTTTTAATTCTGTTATGTGGTATTTGACATTTATAGACTTGCATATGTTAAACCTCCCTCCATCCCTAATATGAAACCCACTTGATCATGGTGGATTATCTTTTTGATATGTTGTTGGATTCAGTTATCTAGTATTTTGTTAAGGATTTTAGCATTTATGTTTATCAGGGATATTGGTCTGTAGTTTTCTTTTTTGGTTATGTCCTTTCCTGGTTTTGGTATTAGGGTGATGCTGGCTTCATAGAATGAATTAGAGAGGGTTCCTTCTTTTGCTATCTTGTGGAATAGTGTCAAAAGGATTGGTACCAATTCTTCTTTGAATGTCTGGTAGAAGTCTGCTGTGAATCCATCTGGTCCTGGACATTTTTTGGTGGTAATTTTTAAATTACCATTTCAGTCTCGCTGCTTGTTATTGGTCTTTTCAGGGTATCTAGTTCTTCCTGATTTAGGAGGGTTGTATTTTTCCAGGAATTTATCCGTCTCTTCTAGGTTTTCTAGTTTATGTGTGTAAAGGTGTTCATAGTAGCCTTTTGTATTTCAGTTGTGTCAGTTGTAATATCTCCCATTTTGTTTCTTAGTGAGGTTATTGGGATTTTCTGTCTTCTTTTCTTGGTTAATCTTGCATTGTTTTAATTTGTATGTTACTGTGAAATTAAGCACAAATTCCTATCTAAAAGTCATGTGAATGTCTTTCATGTAGTTCACTGTCTTTTCATGTTTTGCCCAGTTTCTTTGGGTTGACCTTACACTTACTGATTTGCAGGAGTTCTTTACTAGGAAAACACCCAAGCCCTTTGTGATCAATGTTACAACTATTTTCCCAATTTCTTGTTCCCTTTTTTGTTCTGTTCATAATTAGTTGTTTCCTTGCAGAATGTGATTTTTATGTATTACATTCCTGTCATATACTTTGGTTAAAAAGACTGAAGACAAAGAGCTATTTGAGCTCTGAGGTTTTCCTTTCAGTCAATCTGTCTTGAGCTTTTATTCTTTTTCTATCACCTGTTTTTATCCTCTGACCTCCCCTCCTAGCCAAGTGAAGGGTGCAAGGGCTGGAGCTTTCACCTGGCTGGTCCAAGGAATAAGGAAGAGCCCAAAACTTTGAGTCATGGGACACATTGAGAACACAGATTTTCAAGATCTGAAGTGAAAGGTTTGCCCTGGAGGGAAGCTCGAAGGTCTCGAAAGGTAACCAGAAGACAGAGATTCCTCAGAGCTCTGAATAAAGGAGTCTTTTGTTAAATTGGAGTTGGGGTAAGGGTACCAAATGTGTTCCATATTTACTATCATCAGATAACTATAGGAGAATGAAAGAACTAACTAGTCAGTGCATTGAAACCATCACAGTTTGAGATGAGCCATTTCTTGGCAGATGTCTGATGTTCATAGACACATATTCTCTAACTCATTTTCTCTTCTGAGATGCTAAGCCATACTCCTGGGGATCAGCAGTAGTCATGTCTGTTACCTATTCTGTCATTGTGGAATCCTGGAATTAGCTGGCAAAGGAGCTAATTCTTCATCCTTTCTGCATCATGGATGTCCCATTCTGTGTTGATATTCCTTCTTTAATACAGCCATAGAGAAAGCCCATGCCCAATGAGGATAGATCATTAACCACCTGTTCTGCCTGGGAGCTGATGGCAGCAGCAGCTGGGTCAATCTTAGTTGGAGGGAATGGCAGAGCTGCACATTTCTTGGGCAGAGGGTGTCCCTTGAACTCTGGAAATGTTAGAAAGATTCTAAGTAAGTTCACCGGCAGCTGGACTGTTCTGTCATGAGCATTCAGACATCTGACGGATATGCCAACTTGTCAGAACTGGTAGCTGAAAAAGTTTGCTCTGAATGCCATTACTGATTTCTTCCCACCCCCTCTCTCCCCACCCTTTGGCCATTCTCTTAAAGCCAGATTCTAATCTTTCTTTGAAAAGGGTATTTCTCAAAAGAAATGTTTTCTCCCTCTGCTAGACACTCCTGCAGGAAGAGAGGATGAACAGAGGCTTTGATCTTGTAGGCATTCTTTTTAAGTTTGATCTTTTGATCTAACGTTTTGTTTCTGTGTACTTAATGGTTTGCCTCAAAATCACCTAAATATCAGGTCAAATAAGACAAATACTTTCAAAAGCAAAACCCATACCAATGCTCTACTGTAACCCTTAACAAAGGGCTGTAGAACTGTTCTTTGCAACCAGCAAATTGTTTCTAACTTGGCAGAAGGTAAAGAGAACTTCTAGGCCTCCTCTATAGCAATGGATCACTGACCCAGAGGATCCCCAAAGCCCAAGTAGCAATGACACATGAGTAACTCTGCTTTGTCACTGTCCTAACATTCTTTATGGGAAGTAATAGATAAGTCACTTCTTCTAGGGTGTTTGCCAAGCACCACAGGCTGTGCAAGATTGCCTGTGTCTTTCTCATGAGGATTGTGGGACAACCCAGTTCACTGTACTTTGGCCCCATTGGAATGTTAGCCTCTGAGCCAGTTTAGTGGGCAGTGTAGAGCACAGATGTCTCAGGCATTCCCACATAGAGTCATTAGTACACAGTGCACTGCATCCAAAGGCTTAGCAGAGTTGGGTAGCTGTCATGGCGGCATCTTTTCTCATAACCTTTTATGTTCCCTGCCACCATATAAATAGAAGGCCTTGGTACATGAGTCCATGAGATATATGAGACTCAGAGAAATGCCAGCATATTGGAGCAATATCAAATTGGAACACAGCTCCATAGAGTAGAATTGACTGCTTTGGTTGTTTGGCGTATCAGAAATCTAAGGGAACTGGTAAATCAAGCCCACCAAAATTTTATTCTGGTGCAATATAGTTATAACCATGTATTCTAGGCCAAGGCCTACAATAATTGGGCTACATCTGTGACAAAATAGTCTTATGAATAATTTAAGGTTCTGTGGTTGCCACTCATCTTTAAGTCCATGAGTCGGTCCCTGGACCTTTTTCAAAAGTTGATGAATTTGTGTTTTTTGAGAGAAAACATTACCACTGTGACTGAAATGATGTATATCAGAGCCAATTAAGTGGGCAGCGCACAGCACAAACATCTCAGACGTTCCCACACAGAATTATTAGGGAACAATTACTAGTGGCTGTCCGTGTTACTGTGCAGCCTTAAAATATATGGCAAACCAATGCACATGCACAAAAATGAAACCTGGAAATATCGCAGGTATCCAACAACAGAGAAATGGTTAGATACATTTTGGACATGTACGCATCACAAATTAATACGTGAGAATTTCTGTATGTGGTCAAGATGGAGTCATAGGGCCCAGATTTACCCTCCTGCCTTGAAACAGCCAAAAGAAAAGGAAAAAAATACGTAAAACAATGGCTTTTGAGACACTGGACACCAGGCTGTGAAAGATAGTGACCTCTGAGAGATGGCCCACAAAACAGGTGAGTCCTATGATTGCCTCAGCTTACTGCCTTGAGAGTTTACAGGCCACAGCATATGGAGGGTGTCTTAGTTTGTTTTGTGTTACTATAAGAAAAAATATCTGAGACTGGGTAATTTATAAAGAAAAGAGGTTTTTTGGGCCCACGGTTTTGCAGGCTAAGATAGTTCAAGGACATGGCCTGGCTTCTGGTGAGGGCTTTTGTGCTGCATCACAACATGGTATAGAAAGTCAAGGAGGAAGCAGACATATGTGAAGAGAGGGAAATCTGAGGGGCTTTATAACAACCCACTTTCACAGGAACCAGTCCATTCTGGTGAGAACTAATTTAGTCTTGCAAAAGCAAGAACTCACTACTGCTAGAATAGCCCCAAGCCATTCATGAGCGATCCACTCCATTCATTACCCAAACACCTCCCGCTAGGCCCACCTCCTCATACCCCCACTCTAACGATCAAATTTCAACATGAGATTTGATGAGACCAAACAAATCATATCTAAACTATAAGAGAGAGGAACTGAGGTAGGGCCCAATCAATTCCAAGTTCAGGAGACAGAGCTGAGTCCAGAGGGACCAAGACAACTGGTGTACAATAGTACACAGTACTAGAGAGGAACCCTGGAAATGTATGAATGGTTTTCCTTGAGTATTTCAGCAGTACTGATCAGCACCTGTATGTGAGGTCAGGAAAAGAGCCATCCAAAGGGATTAAAGGGAGCAATGCCCCATGCTGGTACAGGGCCAGGAATAATGCCCATTCCCACCAGGCAAACTAGAAAACCTTATAGTTCCTGGGGCATAGGGTAGAATACACAGAAGGGTCTTGTCTCAACAAGGGAAATAATTTGCCCTAGATTGAGCACTACTTCAGACTTGCCTAGCAAATCAGAAAAGCAAGACCTCAAAAAAACAAAATCTAATAATTCAGTTGTATTTCAAAGCAAAGGTCAATAATATTTTTAGGAATACAAAAATAGCAAGTACCCAACAAGGTAAATTTTATGTTATAAACTTTTATAATTTTATAATCAAAGATTATAAGACACGCAAAGAGGCAGAAAAATACAGTCTATCAAAGCCAATCCAGAAGTGACACAGACATTAGAATGGGCAGGCAAGGATATTAAAAGTTACAACTCTATTCCATATGTTCAAAAATTTTAGCCAGAGACATGGAAGATATGAAAAAAAGACCTAAGGAAAACTTTTAGAAATGAAAACTATAATATCTGAGGAAAAATACATGGGATGGCATTAACAGTAGATTAGACATTGCAGAAGAAAAATTACTAAGTTTGAACATATAGAAGCTATCCAAAATGAAACACAGAAATAAATAAAGATAACTGTTGGATAACTTTAAGTGGCCTAACGTGTGATTGGAGTCAATGGGAAAGGGAGGATAGAAGAGAGTAGCAAATGTATTTGAAGGAATAATGCTTGAAATTTTTCTAAATTTCATGAAAACTATAAACCCATAGATCCAATATACTCAATGAACCTCAAGCACTAGACATAAAGAAAAATACACCAAGGCATATCACAATCAAATTGCACAAAACCAGTAGTAAAGAGAAAATCTTTAAAGCAGCCAGAGGAAAAGGAAGCATTACATGCAGAGGAGCAAAGGATAATGGCACATTCTTATAAACAATGCAAGTGAGAATACAAGGAAGCACCGTCTTTATTGAAAGGAAAAAAAGAACTGTCAACCTAGAATTCTATTTCCAGCAAAACAAAATTTCAAAATTGAAAGCAACAAAAGACAGTTTCAGGTATACAAAAGGTAAAATAATTTATTACCAGCAGACTGGTACTACAAGAAGCCCTTCAGGCAGAAGGAAAATGATACCAAATTAAAATCTGGGGCCAGGCACAGTGGCTTATGCCTGTAATCCCAGCACTTTGGGAGGCCAAGGTGGGTGGATCACTTGAGGTCAGTTGTTCGAGACCAGCCTGGCCAACATGGCGAAACCCCATCTCTACTAAAAATACAAAAGTTAGCTGGGTGTCGTGGCACATGCCTGCAATTCCAGCTACTTGGGAGGCTGAGGCACAAGAATCACTTGAACCTGGGAGGCAGAGGTTGCAGTGAGCCGAGATCATGCCACTGCACTCCAGCCTGGGCGACAAAGGGAGACTTCATCTCAAAAAGTAAAATAAAAAAGTAAAAAGTAAAAAATCTGGATCTGCACAAAGGAATGAGAAGCATCAGAAATGGTAACTACATAGCCATGATGTTCTCAATATAAACCATGAGGGTTCATAGTAGCCTTATTTGTAATAGCCCAGATCTGGAAATAATCCATATGTCAATCAATAGGTGATCAGACAAACAAACTGTGAGGTATCCATACAATAGAGTACTACTCAGCAATAAAAATGAATGAAGTAGGCCGGACCCAGTGGCTCACGCCTGTAATCCCAGCACTTTGGGAGGCCGAGGCAGGTAGATCACCTGAGGTCAGGAGTTTGAGACCTGCCTGGCCAACATGGTGAAACCCCGTCTCTACTAAAATACAAAACTTAGCCGAGTGTGGTGGCAAGCGCCTGTAATCCTAGCTACTCAGAGGAAGGCTGAGGCACAAGAATTGCTTGAATCCAGGAGGTAGAGGTTGCAGTGAGCTAAGATCATGCCACTGTACTCCAGCCTGCACGACAGAGTGAAACTTTGTCTCAAAAAAAAAAAAAAATTATTGATACATGCTATAATATGGATAAATCTCAAAATAATTAGGTTTATGAAAGAAGCCAAAGAAGAATATATATGGTATGATTCCATTTATATAAAGTTTTAGGATATGCAAAGTAGCATATGACGACAGAAAGGGAATCAGTGGGTACCTACAAGGTGGAGTTGGGTGTGGGGAGAAGAAGGGAAGGATTACAAATGGGCATGAGGAATGGTGGATATATTCACTGGCTTGATGTGGTGTTGGTTTCACAATTGTATACGTATATTCAAACTTAGCAAGTTGTATAGTTTACTCTATGTCAGTTAAACTTCAGTAAACCTGTTAAAAATTAGTATCTTAACACAGAGTAGAATGTGAGAAAGACATAGAAAAAGGACATAGAAAAATATAGAAAACACAGTTTTACAAGCCCTGCCACAACTAGGTAAAAACAATATACAATATAAATAGTATATCTTTAAAGAAATAGTTTAGAAAGATGGTTATATTTAGAAAAAAAGTTATTGTAATAATTTTTGCCAGTGAACGAATGAATAAATAGAAGTAAAAAAATGTACTCTACTCTCAGACTTTGTCATTTTATGCGATTTGAATTTTAATTACTCCATGTAAGGTTTTTAATAATTTCTTTACAAACTTAACCTTTCTGCTACAATCTCCTCATATAAAATGAGGACATTAGTAGTATTTAACAGAAGTTTAAATGAGCTAATTCATTTCTAAGTTTCCAGAACTGTACCTGGCATACAGTAAGCACTCAACACTTGTTAGCTCTTACCATTACCATTTACTAATAGGATGTGCCTCTAAGGCTACCTTGGATCCAGAAGGTTGAACTTTAAAATGGTAATTCCTTCCCTGTTGCTTGTATACTCAGAGAAAAACAACAAAAACTAAAAAAGGGATGGAGAAAAAAGGAAAAGGGCTTAAGATCTTTGTTTCTGCTTCCTGACTCTAAGGACCAAGATACCACAAATGTGCAAGACAACTCTTTGGGGCCCATGGGGAGAAGAGTGGACAGTTGTGGACATACATGAAGCCAGTCAGGGACTTGCTTCAAGGTCACAGCTCCCCAGCTGGGTTGGGAATGATGAATTGAGTACTTAGCGTGACTGTCCAGCCCCAGCACTCAGACTCTCCTGGTTAGGGGTTTGTATCCTCCCCTACCTGACTGTGACACATCACCACCTCTTTTCTCTGGACTCTGGGCCTCGTGTTTGAGCAGGTAGTTTTTATTTCATATGACAGATTGCTTTTCTTCTCTGAGTAATATCATGACCTCCAACTTTAACAACTTTGCTCATCCTTATCTTAGGCTGTATATGTCTGTTTGTGTTGTGTGTGCGTGTATTTATCCTAATATGATACATATATATTCCAACTTATATAGAAAACAGTCTAATTTATAATTTTCACACATATCAGTTCATACTGATGATAGTATTTTCATGGCACCTTCAAACCAGAGGTACAGTCATCACAGAGTGCTAAGGGTAGCAAAAAGATGAGTCTCCAAAGAGTTAAGGATTTCCCCCAGCACCTCTTTAATTAGTCATGTGCAACTACTTTATTGTACACTTCTCTTTATTAGGTAATTTAACTTTATAAGAAATAGTAAAACCAAATGTTTACAATTTGGATAACTTTAAGTTTGTACTATTGAGATTGTACTGTTTATAAGGATGCTATGAAGGTCCTTCTCTTATGTAGATAATCTATATAATAATTTGCTTTTCATAAATTTGCATCTTTATACATTGTATTTCATTAAAACAACTTTAGAATCCTTATAAGCTTAACTCATGTTTCGTTATCACGAACCAAAGTATCTCATCATAGTAGCATCTGACTCATGACACCATTTTGTAATGGGGTGAAATGGACTGTAGCCTCCTAATATCCTCAATTAAGGGAGCCTTTGGATCATGCTGCATTCTGCCACCTCATCCAGATGTTGGAAGACTGTGCTATTGTACGGGACCATCAATTCCTGGAACTCATTAATCTACCCTAGGCCAGGTCTCTGCTTCTAGGATTTCCTGTAAAAGGACATGCTGAGTGATGTGTCACATTCCTACCAGCTGGGAACCTTATTCCTTTCGTGGATTTGCATTGAAATTAGTAGTGAAGTTAGTGGGGATGGATGGAATTATCCAATTACAGGGGATACTTGTGAGTGATTTATACCCTAAATACAAAATAGTCCTGCTCATCACACATCTTTCTGTCAGAATCCTCATATGTTCTAAAACTCATGCGGAGCTAATTGCAGAGGTGTGTAATAAAGCTTGTTTCAAATTCTCACTCAAGTGGGTCATATAGGGAAAAGAACTACCTGGCGACAAGTGTGTGCCAGTTAGTCAGGCAGTTAGACAGCAGTCTGTCTTCTGAGTTGGTTGGGTCAGTGTGGCCAGTGAGCGCTTGGTCCAGGGAGCAGCTGAGGGCTGACCATTGGGAGCTGCATCTGAAGGCTGCTCCTTGCTGGTCCTGTAGCAGCCGTGTGGAAAGCCTTCATCTGAAGAGCTGTGTCTTTACTTTCTGGGAAGATGGTGGTGTGTGGAGCTTTTTTATTTTTTATTTTATTTTATTTTATTTTTATTTTTATTTTTTTTTTGAGACGGAGTCTCGCTCTGTCGCCCAGGCTGGAGTGCAGTGGCGCGATCTCAGCTCACTGCAAGCTCCGCCTCCCGGGTTCCCGCCATTCTCCTGCCTCAGCCTCCCAAGTAGCTGGGACTACAGGCGCCCGCCACCTCGCCCGGCTAGTTTTTTGTATTTTTAGTAGAGACGGGGTTTCACCGTGTTAACCAGCTTTTTTATTTTTATTTATTTATTTTTTTGGAGACGAAGTCTTGCTCTGTCACTCAGGCTGAAGTGCAGTAGTGCAATCTCAGCTCACTGCAGCCTCCGCCTCCCGGGTTCAAGCAATTCTCCTGCCTCAGCCTCCCGAGTAGCTGGAACTACAGGTGCACACCACCATGCCCAGCTAATTTTTGTATTTTTAGCAGAGATGGGGTTTTGTCATGTTGGCCAGACTGGTCTCAAACTCCTGACCACAAATGATCTGCCTGCCTCGGCCTCCCAAAGTGCTGGGATTACACGTGTGAGCCACCATGCCCGGCCGAGTGTGAGGCATTTAAGGGTAGTCTGCCAGAATCTCTCTGCGTTGGGCAGCCCAGAAGGACCTTGAAGCACAGGTTCACCCTGGGACAGGATAAACCAAGTGATAGCCACTGATCCAAGTACTGCAGAAGTAAGAGTATTATGTGTTGGAAGAAAGGCTAGTCCAAGACTCCAACCTCAGGAGAGAGGAAAAGAAGTGTTTGTAGTCCAGTGGGGAGGGTCGTTAGTAACCTTCCAAAGAAAGACATCCTGGTGTAACATGAGAAGACAACACAGTCTGACTCAGCATGGATCTGATGGTCTAGCCTAGGGTTTCTCAACCTCAGCACTATTGACATTGTGAGTCAGATAATTCTTTATCATGGGGACTGTCCTGTGCAATATGGAGTGTATAGCCGCATTTCTGGCTCTACCCATTACATGCCAGTCCACCTCCCCTTATCCCCAGTTGTGACCACCAAAAGTGTTTCCAGACATTGCCAAATATCTCCTGGGGGTCAAAATCACCCCTAGTTGAGGAACACGAATGTGAAATAGTCAGCTGTGCCATGAAGCCACTGAATCAAACACAGCAACAGTTGGACTCCTATTTTATGGGCTCTGTCAATCTGGTAGACATCTCAGCTACAACTGCTGACTCCTTCATTCTTTCTCAGTGTCCTTTGGTGGTTGAGATCAAGGATTCAAAGTCAGGAAGACCATGGCTAGTCACTTTGCCTCCTGAGGTGGCAGTTTCCTCATCTGTAAACGAGAGTAGCAGCAGGACTCATTGATCTGGTGTGGACAGGCGGAGTGCATGTAAAGGACTTTTCACTGTGGCTGATATCAAATTAGGCTCTAAGAGTCATGCAGAATTTATAGTGGTAAGGCATTTAGAACTTTTGCCTTTTTAGCATCCATCATGTCCTCTATTTCAGGGCAAATGAGTCTGTCTAAGATAAGTTTTAAAGGATCTAGAACCAGAAATAGCATTTGATCCAGCAATCCCATTATGGGATATATACCCAAAGAAATATAAATCATTCTGCTATAAACACACATGCACACGTATGTTTATTGCAGCACAGTTTACAATAGCAAAGACTTGGAAGCAACCCAAATGCCCACCAGTGATAGACTGGATAAAAAAAATGTGGTACATCTAGGCCATGGAGTACTATGCAGCCATAAAAAGGAATGAGATCATGTCCTTTGCAGGGACATGGATGAAGCTGGAAGCCACATCCTCAGCAAACTAACACAGGAACAGAAAACCAAGCACCATATATTCTCACTTATAAGTGGGAGTTGAACAATGAGAACACATGGACACAGAGAGGGGAACAACACACACCCGGGCCTGTTGCGGGGTGTGGGGGAAGGGGAGGGAGCTTAGAAGATGGGTCAATAGCTGCATCAGACCACCATGGCACATGTATACCTATGTAACGAACCTGCATGTATCCCGGAACTTTAAAATTAAAAAAATAATAATAAAAGCAAAAAAAATTAAAAATAAAAAAAGCCTTAACCTACCCCTCCTCCACCCTCATAGAAACACAAATTTACTCACACACACAACTGGCACATGAGGTAGCTGGCAAGAGGGTTATATTTTCCACTTAGAAGCCACAGAGGCAGCCACACCCTCCATTAGCATTGCCTTTGCTCCACGTAAGTCTACTCCTAGCAAAGTGGTTTTAAGGGACCGTGGAAGTAAACGAGGCTGTTTGGAAGAAGCACTTCAGTGGGAAGGAAGAATAGGAGCTCCCCCTTCACCATTCTGTTGAAATCATTTCCTTGGTCTCAATTTATTTTCCTGCCTTTATTCAATGAAAACCTTCTAAGAATACCTTTGAATTTGAACTGGGGTTCATGAAGCACTTGTATGCTATTTATACTCTAATCCACTGAAAACAGCCTTTTTGGATAATATTTTTAGGCTTCCAAGAGACCTAACCTTGTATTATGAGCCATCAAGAAAAATGCAAAGAAACAATGACAAAGTCCAGCCTATTTGCAGCCACACAACCTGTGCGTGAGAATTCCCCCGTGGTAGCTCACCTGGACTGGGAGGGAGTCTCTCTTGGTCTCCGTGGTCTCAGTGCTCTGGGGCCTTGACTCTGTGAGGCCTCTCTTCATGCATCCTTCTCTACTCTGCAAAAAATGTGTAAGCAGACAGAGTCTGCAGCCAGCCTGAGGCTTTTCTAGAATCAGCTTCACCCATTAGAGACTCAGTTGGACCAAAGTTCTGCTGCTCCTGTTCAAGTGCCCAGGGTTGCCCAGAAGGAGTGATGGCTACGTGGTGGTCACAACTCCTTTGAGTCCAGGATCCCAACCCTGGCCTGCCACCTGCACCAGCCACTGCCCCAGCTGGGCCTGTCCACAAGTATAAAGAGCAGAGGCCTGGGGAGGTTGGTCTGCTCAGCCTGTCAAAGCCTTTTAGAGAGGAATATCCGGGCTCTTTGATGTTGCCCTTGGAGGCCTGGGAGACCTTGCTTCAGTTAATTTTATCTCAAGGCCGATTTGACACTTAGCCAGGAAGTGATTTCCTGTGCATACACGTTCTGCTGGGTCCTGTGTGGTCCTCTGATTCGCCCAGAGCAGGGGGAGTGTGGGCCAGCAGATGCCTCCTGGGAGTTTTCCAAGCCCCTACCACACGCATAGCTACTTGTCACCACCAGGCTGTGCAGAATGGATGCTTTTAGGTCAGCTGACAGTAGACCTGTCTCTTGGGGGTAAAAACCCACAGACTTCACGATTCCCTTCCCTTCTTCTGCAGCCAGACTCTCAAAGGCTTCGCAAAAACTGTCCTGAAAGCTGTGGCCTGCCTTAGGGAGGGAAGGGTGAGATCTCTCAATGAGGCTGCTCATTTTCTCAAAACGGTCATCATAAAATGATTCCAAATGGAGTTGGTATTTGATCAAGTCCCTCAACAAAAGTAACAGCCACCATATGGGAATTTGCAGCTGTCCAGTAGTCAATATCAGGCCTAAATTTTGATTAATTGGTGCCTGACGGCTTTAATAATGTAAACCAAGTGTGCTTTAATTTTCCTTTCCATTTTATTTTCCTCCCAATTTTATCGATTTGAAGGAATTGCGGCGGCCTCTTATGTTTCATGAGAGAGCCACAGAAGTATGAGGTGAAGTTTGGAGGGCAGAGCAAATGAGTGAGCTCGCGTGGCCCTACCAGTCGTTTCCAGTGGGTGCCCCACCGCACTCCGCCTGGCTGTGACTCATGCTCAGCAGGGGCCCGAGATGACGGTGTGTCTCCGGAACGTGGCTGCCCTCAGTCCCAAGAAGCATGCAGATCATTCTCAGAGCTGGCCACCTCGGGTTCACACTTTGGCTGGCCGTGGCCCCCCGTGGCCATGGATCTGAGATGGTCCCTCACCTGCCCTTGTGACTGAGGCTCGGTGCCCAGCCCAGGCTGAGGATGCTGCAGTGCTGGCCCAGCCTCCACTCTCCAGGCCTGGCCACCTGGACCTCTTGTGTCCCAAAGTCACGGAGTCCTTCTGTCCTGCCTTATAAATCCCAACTTGATGCCTCTGGAGTTCTTTATGGTGGTTTCTCTGAGGGCCTGTGGGGATTAGGTCTTAGGCCCCTGCCCTGCGCCCTGTCACAAGGCTCCCTTCCGCACTGTGGATTCACTGCAGCAGAGGTGGTTTTGCTCGGTAGAGCATGTTACTGAGGGCAGAAATTACAGCTGGCCATAACTGACTGCCTTTTTCCTCCAGTTGTAACATGAGTTTCAAAGGGAGGCTGAAGACTTCACGCACAGTGGTAAAAATTTCACCATGTATTAAAACTTACCAAAAAATAAAATGCTCATCTAATATAATGTTGAAGAGATTGCTTATAATTGTCAATTAATCCATCTCCTTCCAAATCTGAGAATATATAATCATGTTACCCATGTTCAAATGGAAACTCTTTTTCTCCCCTTCTTTGAAGAGTACTTGAGTTACTTTATTTCTGATAGGAATCTCAAGGGTTCTGTTTCCATATGGTGGGTGAGGCAGACTCTTCTTCTGTTCACTCAGAATGGGACTATTTCAGCATTTAGCCCTACAAGAGAGGGTCTTCAATGCGTGGCTTCTTTGGCATGTCTACCCCAACAGCCACCTGCTGGCTCACACCTCCACCAAGGCACTGCCTCTGCCACTGAGGACAAAGGGCCATGCGGCATCTTACCTCTGCTCAATTGAAGGATCATTGGAAAGCAAGGGAGGAGGCACTGTGTCAGCGTGGTTAGGGATCTGGTGTTGGCATGTGAGTTCCTGGATGTTGTGCTTCATCCTGTTGCCTCTCACCTGGACCATTCCCAAAGTCCCTCCTAACTGGCTTCCGGCTTCCAGCTCATCCCTGCTTCTGCAGCCTTTAAAAAATCTCTACCCTGCCTGTTCCTACCCCAGGCCTTCATGGTTGCTGCTATCACCTCTTTTTACAATATAAGTCCCTCAAATAATCTCATGGCTGGTTCTTTCTCATCATTCTACCCTTGGCTTGCGTGTCAACTCCTCAGGGAGACTGTCCTGAACAACCTCATACCATTGTTCTTCTCTCCCCTGTTTTACTTTCTCCATGACACCTATCAGCATCTCAAATTATTGTATTTGTTTACTTTTTAATTGTGTTTCTCAAGGTGGAAGCTCTGACTTGACAGCCGCCACCCCCTGCTATTTCTCCAGAATCTAAACAGAGTCCAACACATAGTAGGTGCTCAATACACACTGTCTTATTGACCACAGAATCATGCTAATGTTTGAAGGATCCTTTACAGTTGCCAAAAGAGCTTTTAATGTGTATGCATCTCATGTGTGATTGTGATTGCTTTTCTGCCCACCTTTGACTAGACTGAGGGCCTTGGGTGTGAGAATTTGGTGGCACTTTCTTATGACACTGGAGGTCTCAAAGTCAGGATGTACGGTATTTATCGCATATCCTTGCAGTCATGGTCCATGCATGTTTTTATACTGTGTGTTTTTTTACTTTATATTACGGGAACTTTCCTGATTGTCCCTATGTATAGTGGCTGAATCACTGCAGGGTGGTTTAGTGGCTGATAGTGTCCTTACCTTATAGAGTGAGGAACTGGGGAAAGAAGAAGGCTGCGGGCTTTTTTAGCCAAGATGACTTGGCATTGCTCTACTTTGCTCTCCTTCATCCAGTGGGAGGTTCAGAGAAGGGACTGGAAACAGGCCCTGTTAAGCTCCTCTTATCTCCATCCCCTCTCCCACCTCAGAGCCCTCCCTATCACACAAACACCCTCACAACACAAAATCAGTGACTCTGTTGTCAAATACACAGCTCACTATGACCCCATATAGTATTCCTAAGGACTGGTTAGTATTTGCTTGGATCAGGTTTGCATGATATATACTCACGCTATTCCTCACTTCTTGTGACCCAAGCTCTCCCACTTTAGTTACCACCCTAAGTATTTTTTCTTGTGAGGAAATAATTCCAGCCACATCCATAGTTGACATCCTCATGCCAGTGCCTTGGAAATCTATGCTCTCATGCTTTCCTAAGTGCTTGGTTTGGGTCCTCCTGGGCAAAATGGTATGTCCTGATCCTGTATTTCACCAGAACATACTTTGGGCCAACCTCCTGTTTATTTTTATATCTACAAAAAGTCCACATCATAATTTTTTGCCAATTAAAACTGTTTGTTTCCTGACTTATTTTGGGACTGACTGTTGTAGTTAGTTAGTTGGATCAGGCCTAAACGACTTCCCAAAGCAGCTATATTATATTCAACATTTTAGACTTATGGGACTTAATGGCCAGAAACTGATGCAATTATGTACAGTTTCTAAGCAATAAGGGCATTTTTACTGCCCTGCAGAGAACTGAGAGAACTGGCTGGCCTAAAATGAAGGAAGAGGTAGCTATGGATAATTTTCTTTTAGAAAATAATCATGTCTTATGGGGTAAAAAAGAAAAACATTCAAATCCTCCACATGTGATTTCTGTAGCCTCTAGATTTAGCAGGTGCCCACAGGTACAGAGAGGTGTTTGGGCGAGAGAGGTGAATGGAGGTGTCAGGCTAGGTTAAGTGAGTATACAGAACCCAGGAGGAGGAAATAAGAGGTCAAGAGAAAGAAGAAAGTCCTTCAGCACTGCTTTGTTCTCACCAAAGTGTGCCCTTTGATAATTCAAATGCTAGCTTACCATCATCCTCCTTTGCACGCTGCATCTCCAAATCTGGAAATATCAGTGGAAAGGAGCAGTGTTCCTTACTTTGACCCCAGCTTGAGAGGCTTCTGTCTTAAATATAGGCCAAGCTATTTCCTTGGGGACCTGGGCCCCTGAAAGCTGGGACTAGTTACCCCCATGGCAGAATGTCAGCCTCCTCACTACTCATGGAAATGTCAACTCCCGGCTTCCCCAGTTGGACACCGGTCCTGTCTCTGGCCAGGTGTTCCTACAGCCAGACCTTTCATGGGAGGAGGCAAAGGGCAACATGGTGACTGGGGCAGGAAGCAATGGAGGGAAGGCAGAGTAGCAATGGGGTGGGCTGCAGGAGAGAGCCGGCCCAATCTGGGCCTCCATCCCAGCTCTACTACTGATCACTGCCTCACCCTGTCTCTAATGTGTGATCATGAAGACCTTCTTCATAGGGTCACCGTGAAGAGAACATGAGATAATGGCCCACAGTGGCTACCCAGCAAACTATTGATTCACTTCTCATTACCAGCAAAGGCGGACCTCCATCTAAGAGTGCCAGGAGAGATGTGCAAAGCCTCTGGTAGCCAAGCCTGAAAGAAGTTGCGAAAAATATGGTGTTCTCCATATCAGGAACAGCTTACTGGACAGTACACAGGATCCACAGACTCCTTTGGTCAAGAGCAGCAACTTCCAGTTCCATCTGGGAGAGAGATTCTGCAGTTCCTGCTTTGCCTGGAAATGATGAGGATGAACAACAATGACTAGGGGAGCAAAGGGTGCTATGCAATTTACAAGAGGTGGCCGGCAGAGCAGTGCAGAGTGCAAACCATTTATACAAGATCACATAGCATGTAGGCAGTAGGGCTAGAAACCCGGCTTAGTCAGTTGCTTACTTTTATTAATCAGCCAGTCAGCCAACAACTGTGCCAGGTACTTAGTGGCAGATGTGAAGATACCATGGTCTCCTGGGAAGAGTGTGGGTCTTGAAGTTGGGGGGACTGGGTTAAATCTCAGTGCCGCTGCTTCCTGGCTAGCTGACCTTGGGCAAGTCACACGAGCCCTCCTAGCCTTCATTTCCTCATCTGTAAAGTGAACACAGTTAATACTTGTTTTTCAAGTTGCCAAAAAGAAAATAGTATGTTTGAAAGCAGTTAACTCTATTCCTGAATATAGTAGGTGCTCAGGAATGTTAGTTTCCTTTCTTGACACAAATCCCAAGCCATTTTTACTGCAAGGCTTTTTACTTATTTAATCCTTTAGGTAAAAGTGAATCCAACAGTTTCTACCTGAAATCTGGGTTTTGTTGACTTTGCCCCCACACATCTACTCATGCCTTGTGCACTCGCTCTCCTCTCCTACCCAGTTTGTCTGGAGTACACCACGTGGAGACTTATCTCTGCCCTTGAACAAGAGGTCATCTGCCATTTTCTTCCTCTCCTCTCCCAGCTTCCTTCACCTTGAGGAATCACTGTATTCCAAATGCCACCACTTCCTCAGGCCTCAGTACGCTTGGGGCCTCCCAGTGAGCTAAAGCAAAGCTGTGCTTCATGCAGAGGGTGAAAGACTGCCTCACAAAGTGGTCCTCCTGGACAGAAACATGGTGCTGCTTATGCTCCAATACTGTTCCAGGTATTTAGTGCAATAGCTCTGTCACCCTCCAGAGAACTTGCATTCATGAGGACCTGGGTCAAATCTAGGAGAGCAAGCCTTTGTGACTGGGCCTACCTCTTCTGTAAGACCCTGCCTCTTCCCTTGAGCTCCAACTGTCACCCCCTTACCCTTGGTGATCAGCAGATCCGCTGACGGGAATCCTTAGGGACACCTCTAGATCTCTTTCAGATCATCCCCTCCTTACTAATCATGGACAGAATGGGCCTCACTTGCTTTTGCTGAGGTACATAAAGTTTCTAAATGGACTCCAAGGAAGGCACAGATGCTGTGAGGCAGCTGGAGGCCATGCATGAAAATTCCTCCATTCAGTCTCAGATGCACTCAGCATCCCATGAAAGATGTGATGAGCATATGGGCCTGGATGCAGAGCAGGATGTGTTAATATAGACTTGCTTTAATCTGAATATGAAAGGTGAGACCCTGGCAGCAGCTCAGGATGTTTCTGGAAGGACCCAGAGTGCACACTGCAACACCAGGTAGAAAGTGAAGGCGGGCCTGCCAGATTGCATCATGCCAACGAGAGGTTCTCCTCCAGATTCCTTCCTGGCGTCAGGTGGCAAGGGAATGGCCTGTCTCCATGTGCAGTTGGGAGAAATGACTTTGAAGTAGCATGAAAACCCCAGCTGAAGAGAAGACAAAGTATACATTAAGAGAACAAAATGAAGGGGCTGGATGGATAGGTTTGTTTTTGAAACTTAGACTCTCTGAAGTAAAGTTGTCATAGTTACCTGCTTGTTTTTACTTGTATTTATGAGATCTGAAGGCCACAGAATTAAAATAATCCTCCCCTGTGTGAAGTGTGTGTCTGTAATAACAAGCACCAAGAAGCACCTGGGCCGCTCTCACTGTGTCAGCTTCATCTCCTGATATTTTTTTTCTAGTCTGTCAATGTTGCCTGGGCCTGTTGAGAGGAACTCATGATTGGAAAGCAAAAGTTAACTGGACTTCCTTTTGCCACACACATTCAAGATCACTACAGATACAGACATATTTTATTGCACACTCATAAGCAAAGTACCACAGCCTGCCCATTACCTTACTCAGTTACAGCCACACATCTCTCCACACCAAAAAACATTTGCAAACACAGAAGGCCGCACTGGGGCATTTTACGAGCTTTAGGAGGAGGATGATGCTGTGAGTCATATTTGTCAGCATAAATTCCTGATGTGCCACGGTGATAGAAAATAGAAGTAAGTTCTGGTTTGCATGTTTTCTAAGGCCTTAGTTGAGCAGTATAGGCACCAGGCTTGGATTTGTCCCTCAATGGCCACTTGGCCTTGGGCAAGCCATTGTTTTCTCTGTTCTCACATTCTCTCCTGCAAACTGAGGAGGCTGCCAACTTTAGGGTTCTGCCATTCTCAGGGGGCATAGGATGGCTCCACTTGCTAGTTTGCATTTGGGGAAGCTGAAATCCGGAGAAGAGCCAACCCAAACTCTGTACTGCAGCGTGTGGTGTATAAAACCACTACCTTATAATTCATGAGCCTAGTGGGGAATTTGAAGATGATTCTGTAGGACACTAACATCTCCTTTCAACATTTGGGTGAATGCTGGATTGACACAGTGCCATGTTAAAGTGACCATAGCAGAGTTTGCAGAAAATTATGTGTTTATCCCAAGTGTGTTATCTGATTTTATATATATGTGTGTGTATATATATCTATATATATGCATATATATAATCAACAGATGTAGAGGAATTGTCTTTCCAAGTTTATCTTTTTTTTTTGTCTTTTTTTTTTTTTTTTCCTTTTTTTGTGGAAAACGGGATCTCGCTATATTACCCAGGCAGGTCTCGAACTCTTGGGCTCAAGCTATCCTCCCGCCTCTGCCTCCCTGAGAGCTGGGATTACAGGCGTGAGCCACCGCGCCCGGCCTTTCCAAGTTTATCTTAATTCTAAGCTCAAATTCCCAATTATTTTATGATTTTTCCTTTAAAGACCCCATGTTTTGAGCATTACCTGTCTACCAGGTGAACTTTATGTATTTAGTATAATTCATGTTTCCATTTTGATTGATTTTAGCCATTTAGCTACCAGGCAGATGTCTTAGCAGCATGAGATAATGGCTGGCACTCCAGGCTTGGCTGATATATTTTCATCGTAAAGCAGAGAAATGTGAGGCAGGCATGACTTTGTTTGTAGGAAATGGATGCCTGCCATTTGATGTTTTGAAATATTGAAATCCACTCATGGACTCACAGGTCCAGGAACCTCTGCTATAGTACATTATTGCAAAATAAAATTGAGTTAGCCTGTCTTGGCTAACTGACTGCCAGTAATGAAAATGTTAACTTCGGGAAGAAGGTGTTGTGCCTACACTCTTCGCTGGCGTTCTCTTGCATTATTTTCTTAGTGTCACTGCAGTACTCTCTCTTGATGTCTGTAATCAAAGCCAGGATAAGTTCACCAGTAGTCTCTTAGTCATGAATTCAGCATCACAGTAGACAAGGGTCATTTTTACTCTTACTTCCTTCAAAATGGAGAAGAGATTTCTTTGTGAGTTTCAGTTTGCACAGAACATTCTCTGCCTAAGTAGCTCAAAAGAGGAGTAGGTGGGATGACTTTTGAATGGACCCATAATTTGGTTTTTGAGGAAAATAAAAGTACTGAGAAAATAGAAGGTTAAAGGCCACATAGTCCAGCAGATACGGTGGAATCTAATGCTTCTGAAAGAGGGCTGGTTCCCATCTTAATTTATAACCTTCAGTGGCCTAAGAGGACACTCAACTCTGAGAGACCGAAGCAGTCCACTCCCAAGGATCATTCATTTCAGAGCCCCTTGAAATCCTCATATCATGGGCATTACCAGCTATAGAAAATGGTTTGGTATCATGGTATATGATAATTTAGCAAGGTAAATTCAAACTCTTATTTTTTCAAAAAGTACTCAGACTTATTTTTACTAATATCTCATTCTAAAAATCAAATCAGACTCTGTAACTGATTGCATTCCAAGTGACGCATGCACGGCTTCCTTGTTTTTCCATTTCACTGTTGAAGGACAGCTTGGTTGCATCTACATTTTAGTGATTATGAATAAAAGTGTGAAGGATTTTGAATACAGGTTTTTGTGTGGACAGAAGTTTTCAGTTCACTCGGGTAAATATCCAAGAGTGCAGTTGTTTGGCCAGGACTATGGTAGGACTATGTTTAATGTTTTGTTTTGTTTTGTTTTTTTTGAGACATGATCTCACCCTGTCATCCAGGCTGGAGTGCAGCAGCTTGATCATGGCTCACTGAAGCCTTGACCTCCCAGGCTCAAGCGATACTCCTACTTCAGCCTCCCAAGTAGCTGGGACCACAGGTGTGCACCACCACACCCAGCTAATTATTTATTTATTTATTTATTTATTTGCAGAGACAAGGTCTCACTATGTTGCTGGGGCTGGTCCTGAACTCCTGGGCTCAAGTGATTCACCTGCCTTAGCCTCCCTAAGTGTTGGGATTACAGATATTAGCCACTGTGCCTAGCCTGTATGTTTAGTTTTATAAGGAACTGCCAAATTGTCTTCCAAAGCACTGTTCCATTTTGCATTCACATCAGCAATAAATGAGAATTGCTGTTATTCTGCATCCCTACCAACATTGTTATTGTCAGTTTTGTGAATTTTAACCATTCTAATAGGTATGCAATGGTATTGCACTGCAGTTTTAATATGCATTTCCCTAGTGACAATGTTGAGTTATCTTTTCTTATTTGCCACCCATATATCTTCTTGGCTGATGTGTCTATTCAGATTTTCTACCCATTTTAAAAACTAGGCTGGTCGTTCTCTTATTACTGAATTCTTTGAAGAGTTCTTTTTGGCTGGTCATAGTGGTCTACATCTGTAATCCCAGCCAAGGTGAGAACTGAGAGGCCAATGCAAGAAGATTGCTTGAGCCCAGGAGTATGAGGTTACAGCAAGCTATGATCACACCACCGCACTCCAGCCTGGGCAACACAGTGAGACCCTCTTTCTAAAAAAAAATATATATATATTTTTAAAGAGTTACTTTTATGTTCTTGATATAAGTCCTTTATCAGATATGTAAGTTGCAAATATTTTCTTCAAGTCTGTGGCTTATCTTTTCATTCTCTTATGTTTTCAAAAAGTAAAGTTTTTAATATTGACAAAGTCCAATTTATAATTTTTTAAGGGATTATGTTTTTATGTTAAAAACTCATCACCAAACCCAAGGTCACAGAATTTCTTCTATATTGTCTTCTAGAAGTTACATAGTTTTTACATTTTATATTTAGATCCATCAGCCATTTAAAATTGCATTTTATGTAAGATGTAAAATATGTGTCTAGATTGATGTTTATGCATATGCGCATCCATTTGTTCTAGCATTGCTTGTTCAAAACACTATTCTTCCCTTCTTGAATTAACTTTGCACGTTTGTCAAAATTTTAACAATATCTGTATAGTTCTATTTCTGGGCTCTCTTGTCTATTGCATTATCTGTGTATCTGACCTTCTGCGCATACCACACTGTCATGGTTGCTGGAATTGTGTAGTGCCTTTTAAAGTTGGGTAGCATGATGCCTAAACTTTATTCTGCTTTTTCAAAATTTTTTTAGCTATTCTGGCTCCTTTGCCTTTCCATGCAAATTTAGAGTCAGTTATTCTTCACTTGATCTTAGCCAAAAGGCCAAGAAGCAATAGACTCAGCTATTCTATATTACAAAGATTCCTGCTGAGATTTTGATAGGAATGTCATTAAACCTATATTTTGGAAGACATTTTTATTATAGTGAGCCTTCCAATCCTTGAATATAGTGTATCCATTTATTTATTTTCTTTCATCAGCATTTTAGTTTTTAATCATACAGATCCTGATGCATTTTATCAGATTTATACCTTTGAAATTTGTCAGGACTTGCCTTAAGACCCAGCAGATGGTATATTTTGGAAATTTTCCATATGCACTTGAAAAGAATATATATTCTGCAGTTTTTAGATGATTTTTAAATGTATGTCAATTAGGTCAATTCTGTTACTCTTGTATAGAACCTCTGTGTCCCCTCTGGTTTCTGTATGCACATTGCTGCAAGAGATTGAAAAGTGTGTCACCATGATTGTGGATTTATCTAATTCTCACTTTGATTCTGTCTTTTTTGTTTGTTTTATGTATTTTGAGGCCGTGATTAGGAGCATACAAATTTAGAGTTGCTGTATCTTCCTGGCCAATTATTTTCTTATAAATACGAAATGTCCCTCCTTACCTCTAGTTATGATTATAGCCTTAAAGTCTACTTTATCTGGTATTAGCTGTGCCAACTTTCTTGGGTTACTGTTAGCATGTCATATCTTTTTCCATCCTTTAACCTTCAACTGTTTGGTGCCCTTATTTTTTTTTTTCATTTTTTTTGAGATGGAGTTTCATTCTTGTTGCCCAAGCTGGAGTGCAATGGTGTGATCTCAGCTCACTGCAACCTCCACCTCCCAGGTTCAAGTGATTCTCCTGCCTCAGCCTCCCAAGTAGCTGGGATTACAGGCTTGTGCCACCATACCTAGCTAATTTTTTTGACTTTTAGTAGAAACGGGGTTTCACCACATTAGCAAGGCTGGTCTCGAACTCCTGACCTCAAGTGATCCACCTGCCTTGACCTCCCAAAGTGCTGGGATTACAGGCATGAGCCACCATGCCCGGCCTTGGTGCCCTTATATTTAAAATATATTTCTTATAAGTACTATATATAAATATGTGTGTGTGTGTAGCTATAATTTATATATTGTAGATGTATATAATTCTATATATGAGATATATTTTATTTTGTTTATATACAGCTTGAAATCTTTTACTTGGAGCATTTAGTAAATCTACATTTAATGTAAGTAGTGACATTTTAGGGCATACATTTACCACATTCCTCTTGATTTTTGCTCTTGTTTTCTTCACAGTTTTTGTTTGTTTGTTTGTTTGTTTGTTTGTTTGTTTTTTGAGACGGAGTCTCACTCTGTCGCCCAGGCTGGAGAGCAGTGGCTGGATCTCAACTCACTATAACCTCCACCTCCTGGGTTCAAGCAATTCTCCTGCCTCAGCCTCCTGAGTAGCTGGGATTACAAGCACCCTCCACCAGCCTGGCTAACTTTTGTATTTTTAGTAGAGACAGGGTTTCACCATGTTGGCCAGGCTGATCTCTATCTCTTGACCTCAAGTTATCCGCCCTCCTCAGCCTCCCAAATTGCTGGGATTACGGGCATGAGCCACCGTGCCCAGCCCTTTTTTCCTAGTTTCTTGATGTAGAAGCTTAAATTATTGATTTGGGACATTTCTTCTTTCCTAAAATAAGTATTTAGTACTACAGATTTCCCTCTAAGCATTGCTTCAGCCCCCTTCCAGATGTTGACATGTTGTATCAAGGTCATTTTCATTCAGCTAAGATTATTTTCTAATTTTTCTTGGAATGTCCTCTCTAACCCCTGGATTATTTAGGAGAGTGCTGTTTAATGCCAAGTGATTGGAAATGTTCCTGTTACCTTGGTTATTAATTGCTAGTTTAGTTCCATAAGGTCAGAGAATATATTATATATGGTTTCAATGTTTTTAATGTGTTAAGATACATTTTATGACACAGAATACTGTATACATTGGTAAATATTCCTGGATTCTTGCAATATATGTGAATACTGTTGTTGATGGGGTCAGTGATCTACAAATGTCAATAGGATCCATGGGGTTGATGGGTTCCTCAGTTCTTCTACATCCTTGCTGATTTTTGTCTACTCATCCTATTTCTTACCATGAGAGGAATTTTGAAATCTCCAACTACGATTGTGGACTTATCTGTTTTCCTTTTCAGTTGTATCAGTTTTTGCTTTCTGTATGTATAATTTCTACTGTTAGATGTATACACATTTATTGTTATGTCTTCTTGGTTACAAAACCCTTTAATCAAAATATATCCCTGCTAATTTTCTTTGCTCCGAAGTCTACTTTGCCTGACATTACTATAGCCACTCTAGCTTTCTTTTGATTTATGTCTGCATGATATATCTTTTTTCATCCTCTTACTTTAAACCACTATCTCATTATATTTGAATTAACATTCTTACAGACAATGTAGGGTTGGGCCATTTCTAAAAATCATTCAGGAGATTTCTTACTTGCTGCATTGAGATCATTTACATTTAATGTAATTCTTGGTATGTTACAATTTAGTTTGCCTTTTCATTTGATTTCTGATTAGGTCCAGTGTTTTTATTTCGTCGCTCTTCCTTTTCCTGCTTTCTTTTAAGCTATTTGAACATTTTAAATATTAAATTTTAATTTATCTATTGTGGGTTTTTTTTTTTAACCACATCTCTTTGTATAATTTTTTAAGTGATTGCTTTTGGAGTTATAAAATACTTAACCTTTCAGAATCAACTTATGACAATATTTTACCACTTCAAATGGAACATAAAAGCCTTACTACCATATAGGTTCCTTTGCTCTCCCCCATCTTATGTTCCAGCTGTCTTATATGTTACATCTACATACATTGAAAACCCCATCAATACAATATTATATGTATTCTTTGTTTTCTACTATTAAACAGCTTTTAAAGAAAGATAACATCCTGTTGTATTTACCATTTTTGTTGCTCTTCCTTCATTCCTGATGTTCCAGGTTTCCTTCTGGTATTATTTGCTTTCTCTCTGAAGAGAGAGTAAATTTTTTATAGCCGCTCTGCTTCTATTAGTTTTCATTCATCTGAGAATATGTTTATTTCACCTTCATTCCTAAATAATATTTTGAAACCATGATATCATTTCTGAATGGTATCTTCTAGGTATGTAACTCTAGTTTGGTAGTTCATTTCATTTAGCATCTTAAAATCTTCTGACCTCAGTACCTTCAGATGAGAAATTCACAATAATTCAAGTTATTTTTACCCTATAGGTAATATATCATTTTTTTTCCTGCCCACATGCAACATCCATCAGCAAGTTTGATTTTGATGAGTTTGGATATGGATTTCTTTAGGTTTAACCTTGTTTGGGATATATTGTTTCTTGAATCTGTAGATTTATTTCCTTCAGCACATTTTGGAATAGTTTTAGTTATGATTTCTTCAAATACTTTTTCATTCATTTATTCTCTGTCCTCTCATTCTGGAACTCCAATGACACAAACCTTTTGTTATTGTCTCATAGGTCCCTGAGGTGCTATTCATTTGTGTTCTCAATCTTTTTTTTTTTTTTCCGATCTCTGCTGCTGAGATTGGATAATTTCTATTGATCTATCTTCAAGTTCACTGACTCATTCCTTTTATTGTCTCCATTCTGCTATTGAGTCCATCCAGCAAGGACTTTAAATTTTTGGTTATTGTTTTTAGTTAGAAAATTCTCATTTGATTCTTCTTTGATATACTCTCCTTTTTTACTGATACATTCTATTGTAATACTTGTTTCAAGAGTGTTAGTGATTGTTTTTAGCATTTTTATAATAGCACTTTGAAGTCTTTGTCAGATAATTCCAACATGTGTCATTTTATTTATTGTCCTCTGTTGATTGTTTTTTTTCATGTCAGCTGAGATTTTATGGTTGCTTTTGCCAAGTAATTTTGAATTGTATCCTGGTCATTTAAAATATTGCATTGTAAGACCCTGTCTTGTTAAATACTACAGAGAATATTGATATTTTTGTTTTAGCAAGCAATCATGCTGATTAGGTTCAGGCTGCAGGTTGGAATTGTAATTTCAGTGTCATATTAGTTTCACAGGTTTTGCAGTACTATGTGCATCTATCTGGTGTGTCCCTCCCCAGGGGTCAGTCTGGGATGTGAGCAGGGATACATTTGTTACCTCAGTTCTTCAATTCTGTGGCATGCTATTGGGATCGGTTCCATGCATACACAGGTTGGGCGTGAGGCCAGGAGTTCATAAACAGTTTTATGGAGTAACTTTACTAAGCTCTTCTTGATTCATTCTCTCCCCAGTACTTTCTGGTTCCCTGGGTTTCCCATTTTCTGTCTGGCCTAAAACTGCCTAGTTCCATGATTATGCAACATCCAGGCCAAACACTAGGAGAACAGAGAAAGAATAGAGTTCTGGCTTCAGGCTCCTCTTGCTGGCTACTGTTGCTGCCACCTCTGTCCCCACTACCACTGCTGCCATCACAGAATGGCCTGGGACACAAGAGGAGGGAGAAAAAAGAGCAAAACAATCTTGAGGGGGTTTCATCTACTCTCTAGGGTTTGGGGGATGTCCCTTCTCAAGCTGGGTTTCTCCTACTGCTTTTGGGGTTTGGGTTTGTTGCATCCAGGCTGAGAAAGAAGTGGTAAACTCACTGCCAGTTCAGTGGTGCTTCGAATTCAGTGTTGTCTCCTATTTACCTGTTGCTGTTTGCTTTTCAGTGTTCTCAAATAGCTGCGCTGTGGATTTGCATCCAAAGGGAGAGAAAGAGTGTCATGTGTTTTCTCTGTCTTACTCAGAACTGGAACCTCTGGTTGATATAATTTAAAATTTTTATTTTTGAATTAACTCATCCTTATATACAGAACAACAGCTGATGTTATTAATAAGAATCACGTAAATGGCCAAACCACATAGTTTTCAATTGGCTTTGTTTATGTCTATGTTTATGTCAGCTACACATGATACTATTTTGGTATCTTCCTTTGATCACATAACTGTCACTGTAGATTTCTATTTGCACCTTCTAACCAGCCTTGTGGACGAAAGTCGTCTTCTGATTTATTTGCAACTTGTGGGTGATTTCCTGGGAGCACAGCCTCTGCACACCATCTCATGGCAGGGCTGCTCAGGGGCAGTGAGTCTGGATGTAGTCAGCTGACCTGTTTGATGCAGTTCTGAGAAAAATGAGGTGGGAATCCTCACTGAAGACCCTGATGTTGAGTGTACCTTCAGTGTAAGTTTATGCATACTTCAGACATAATTGAACTACAGCTGACATTTTTAAGCAATAGTCTTTTGAACACATCAAGTTGGATGCAGTTTCAGAACAAATTGACATGCAGCTCTTCCGAGTTGCAAATCTTTGCAGAAATCACACCTGATGCAGTTGAACTGCCAGCTGTTCTCTGGCATACTCAGGAAGTGGGAGAGGATCTCAGTGGAGGTGCAAATGCATTCGTATATAATTCAGAGTTCATGTTAATGTTGAGTTACCCCTGTGACCTATCATGAGTGATTGGTTAAAAAATGTTGAGCCTCTTAACTAAGGAGACAATAATCCAGCCTTGGTTGCTGTGATCAAAGTCAGCTGAAGCCATCCTGGTTCCAACCTCATGGTGGGGAATCTGGCTCCATGTGGACTCCTGTAGCACTTGGTTACCTCATAAATAAAACATGATATATACTTACCTTGTAAGGTAGGCTGTTGAGAAGATTAAATGAGAAAACATATAGGAAACACCCTTCTGAAATGTAAAGTGCCATACAAGTGTTTATTACAAGAAATTTTAAACTAACAAAGATAACAATAGGAGGCGATGGTAAATTAAGAGAAACAAGTCTAATAGTAGAATCAAAGCCTTCTCTTCTCTGCCTTTCAGGACATGGACTCATTTTATAGAAGGACTGAATTGTAAGGTCTCTGGGTGCCAGAGCTGGATAAATCCCCACCTGAGCCTATTCTAGCCCTGAGAGTTTATGATTCTACAAATAGGTGCTACAGAGTCAGGCATGCCCAAGTGTTTTTCTCACAGGACTGTGGTGATTAGCATGGGCACACTTCCTGGGGTTTAGTTATTAATGCCTCTCTCCCAGGTCCCCAGGCACCTTCTTGGCATCCTTCTGTCCATATGAAAGAGATCATGTTGGGCTCAGAGCCCCAAAAACAGATTTCTAGTTGCTAGCCAGGCCTCCTGAGTCCCAGCACAGAAAACGTAGTTTTCCTTTAATTGGAAAGTTCAGGTTCCCAGACACAAACCCTCCTGAGAGAGCTGCAGGAGGCATCCTGTCCTGAACTGGCTGTCTCCTGCCCCAGCGGACTGCCTTGTCCCTCCCCCAAGGACCACCAGTGTCCTGCCTCTTTCCCCTTGGTCAGCAGTACTCTGTGGGGGAGGTTAGGCATGGGGGTTACAGACAAGCCCAGGGGACACCCTCCCTAGTGCCTTAGGCAGCCACAGCACCATGCAGGCCTGATACTCAGGGTGCCCATCTAACAGGGCATGAATCAGGATGGGTCAGCTGACCACTGTCTTCTCCCTCCTGCCCTTGCAGATCACCTCCAATGAGAAGCACTTGGAGAGCCTCAAGAATGCGGGCAGCCTCCTGCAGGCTCTGGAACAGCTGGCCCCCAGGAGTAGGTAAGTGGGGCCGGGAGGATCAGCAGAGTCTGCTCCGGATCAGCACACACTCTCAGCCATTCCTTTCTTCACTCCCCCCGCTCATCTCCCTCCACACCAGGGACCACCACCTTCCAGCCCATCACTGTCCACTGAGATCCTTCCCACTGTGGGAGGGGAAGCTCTACCACTCCACCCACCGGGAATCCCCAGTTATGGTGGGGAAGGTGGGGGCACAGGAATCCACAGGGGGAGAGAAAGTCTTAGTCATGCCAGGGGAAACAATATTCCCACCTTGACGCACCCAAGGAGGTTGAGTGGATGACCAAGTGGGAGATATAAGGAACCTCATGAGAAAGGCAGCCCCTGGCCTGTGCACACGTGCCCCCATCAGCAGCCCAGGCAGAGGCATCCTCATCACCACCTTGTGGAGGACTCAAGGCCCAGGCAGGGCTGGGGCAAACGTGACAGCTTAGCCTGCTCTGCCGCACCAGGCTACCTTCCTCAGCCAGAAGTTCCAAGGGACCACATACAACTGCGTATTTGACACCCAGAAGCTGACAGCATGGGGTTAGGCCAGCCTCCCAGTCCTTGGCTGTACAGTCAGTGTGTCTAGAACATCCTAGCAGTGAGTTCCACAGACAGGGGATAGGCCTATCACCCAGGAGCATGTTACATGCTGTAGAAGCAGAAGGAGCCGGCATCCCAGCCAGCCCCACAGAGACGCTGATGCTCAGTGGAACATGTCCCCACCGTGGGGAGAAGGACTCGCCTCCTGTGGGGTGCCTGACCTTCACTGGACCTGGAATGCTGTCTGCCATTTCCTGGTAGATTCTGTTTTTAGAACTACATGTTTCTATGAAGTCTGCTTCCTGGTGTGCTTTGGGTTTGTTACTAATCTGAAGAAAAATAAGTGGCTGAAGCATTGCTAAGAAGGTGAATTTGCAGAGAAGGTTCAATTCCAATCAGCCTTTTGCATTTAATCCTGGATAGGTGAGAGGGGAGGACACCATCCTTTTTAGCCTAACTCTACCCCTTTTGTCTTCAGCATAAACCACAGAAGTAAGTTCTTATTCATGGTTTTCTGTGAGGTGAGGGGCAGGAGAGACTGACTTTGCTGCAAGAAGCCCCTTGACACCTTGCTGAGCCCCTGCCATGTAAGGTGTGAACAGTGACTCCCTGGACTGGCCTATAAGCCTCTTGTAAGACCGTTTTGAGGAGCACATGCCATCGGATCCTGACCTTGTGCAAAGTGCCGTTATGAAGCCAGCTACACAGATTTATGCTGAGGGCACAGAGAAAGCCACAGAGGAGTGGAGTTTAACAGACAGCTCTGGAGAGCCCCTTCGCTCTAGGCACCTGCGCTATGGGACTCCTCATAGTAGGGACCTACAACTGCCTTTTAGCCAAAAATAGCACATCCTCATGCTGGACCCAAATTTGGACCAAATGTGTCAAAACAAGGTTCAGTGGTCCATGAGGCTGGTGGTCTGTCCTGTACCCACACCCAGTACTCCAGCATCTCAAACGTCTACACCAGACAGATCTTGTGTTGGGCAGGGAAGTTGCTCCTGCACAGTTCTCGTTTGGACTTTGTTCAGATGGCCTAACCAGAAAGGGTTTTCTTGTCAACTAAGAACGAGTGGATGGCATTCTCAGTTCCGATGCTGCTCTGCCAGTCGTTTCTGTGCTTTCCAGCCTCACTGGGCCTGCTGTGTGCGGGTGGGCAGCATGGCCCCACCAGTCTAGCCTAGACTCAGCCAGGGGCGGGCCAAGTTCAAACGCATTCCTTCTGTCACACAGGGGCTTTGATGCACAGAGCAGGAATGCATGGCACGGTCTCCTAGTCACAGCCCCATCCCACTGCCACCCACATCTTTCATGCAGCGCCCCCACCCATTTATTTGGTACCAGCTCTATTTCTGTGCAGTCAAGAGTGTGCCACGAGCTAATTTTACACTTCAAGGGTCACTGGTTTCAGTCTTTTCTTTGCTAACAGTTGTTAAACATAGGTTTACATGTGTCTCAAACAATTTGCTCCAGTAACAAAGTTCCCATTTTAAGCTCTTAATTGCACATTCACACCTCTAAGAGTAAGAAAGCTCCTGGCTGATTGGCTGGAAAGGGCAATGGAGCAGGGAGGGTCAGTGTGTGGAGTGGGTCTGGGACACATGAGTCAGCTCCAGGCAGGAGCCGGGCAGGCCCACTGAGGGCCTCAGGCCTGGTAGAGTCTGGCTGCCTACAGCTCAGTGGCAGTGTTTCTGGCAGAGGTGGCTCAGATAGTGACTGGTGGCTGGGGCTGGGAGCTCAGAAATAGCTCTTTCCAAGAGGATGCTGCAGCTGGTCCATCAGATACTCGGGTACAAAAGAGATTGGCCCCTTGCATTTTACCTTAAAGATGCCTATTAAGTGTACCTACTTTGGTTTTTCTTACAGTTCATTTGCTGACAGCATGGTGGCTCCCTTGGCCCTGGAAATCCTCCAAGCTGTTGGACACTAGGCAAGAAAGTGCTTCGCACAAGCCCACCCTGTGACCCCAGCCCTTGGATGCACAAGCGAGGTCAGCTCCCAGACATCTTTGCCACATCCCCTCACAGCTGTATTTGGACCTAATAAAGTCACCTGAACGCAGAACCTGGTGGCCCAAGTGCTCACTAAACCCAGGGCCTAGAAAACTGACTCAGAATGGACTTCCTCGGTTCCTGTGGAATGCATCTGGGAAGCCCAGGGTTGTTAGCTGTTCTCTGGAATGTCCTTTCCCTCTGTGTGTGGGCCAGGTGGGCTAAGGTTAGCACTGCCTGTGGTAGTAAAGCAGTGGATGCAAAGCACAGTCCTCAGCCTGCCAGCATCTGTGAGCATCTCTCCTCTCCTCAGGGAAGAGCGGAAGGGCGGACCAGGCAGGAATGCTCTCCCAGCCACAGCTCCAGAGCAAGCCTTTGGAAGCTAATCTCTGAGCCTCTTGTCTTCTCCCCTTTTACATGCCTGGCTTTTGTTCATTTCAGGAGCAAACTGATTCCAAGAATCCTGGGGAGGACTAGGTAAGACTCACTGACCAGCACAGATAGTGAAAAGTTTGCCTAAAGGAATGCAAAATGCTCAAGAACACTGGCTTCCTTGAAGGTTTTCCCATCTAGATGGGATGATGGCATCAGGGTCGAATCATTTCCCTCAACTTCTGCCACTTGATCCCATATCTGCCTCATGTTCCCTCTCACGTATACCTTAGAACCTCCTATGTAAGAGTCAGTCAAGCCCATGGCAACATTTGGTGGATACTGTGGAAGTATGTTGGGACTGCTGTACTGGGCAGGCTTACTTCTGAATCTGGACTGGGTAGGTAGGGGTGGGCCCTGGGCAGCTCCGACCAGATGGGTAAGTTGAGGTAATACCTTGGCCTTTCTGGGGCCTCATTTTCCCCATCTGCAAAATGAAAAGGCTACACTGAATCAGTGGCTGCCAAGCCTTTTCCCAGCTCCAGTGCTCTGGTGCTGCTGCTTAGGGGATTTGCCTTCTAACACTGCCCAGATGGATTCTGTCCCAGGCAGTGGCCATGTTGGCCCACAGTTGGCCCCATCTACTGCATCTCAGGAAGCTGGTCATGCTGTCATCAACAGCCCCTCTGACACAGTAATCTGGGTAGTTTGACAGTTTCCATTTGACATTACCTTTGATGCACTTGTGCACAGAACTGTTGTTTTCATTGTAAAGCATTTCATTGCAGCCCAGCTAGAAGCATCCTCATCAGCACCTCATTACTTAATGAGGTTCTTGGGTCAGTTCTGTGAACACAGGGCAGACATCATCCCTGTGTTATAGTTCAGATATGGTTTCACTGCTTTACAATGAAAACAGTTCTCTGCACAACTGCATCAAAGGGAATGTCAATTACCTTATGTAATCCCCACCGCAACCTGCAAAGCAAGCCGCCTTAGTTTCATTTCATTGATGAGAAGACAGACTCAGAGGAGCCGTTTTCACTTGCCCAAGGCCCCACAGCTTGGCTGAACCCAGGACTCTGACTCCATACCCTGTGTTCATCCCCTAATGGGGTGCACAAAGCTTGGGCTGTGACTAATTGGGATATGAGAGTGTGCCCTCTAAGAGCATGACCCAGGAACAGGCAGCTTCATTTGACCTCACATAGCCTACTTATTGCCCATGGTGGGGAGGCTTCACTATTTAAGTCCTCCTGGGTGGTGTGCTCATCTCCAGCTGTGTGTGCCCATGTGGCCCTGGCCTGGCTGGTTTTGCCTGCATTTCTGGGAGTGAGTGGGGAGTACTTGATGGAGCAGCCAGAGGCTTGGTTCTCAGCTCCAGTGGCTTTGCCTGCTGGATACAGGAACAGGCTCAGGTTTGTTTTCTTTGCCATCTCCCTTTAGTTCTTAGGTGGGGGAACGCCCGTGGGGTTCTGGGTCTGGAGTCCTCTCAAGGTATTTCAGAGCAATGGAAGATTCTTCTTCCTTCTTTCCCCTTTTCACTTGAGCAAGGAGGAGCCTTTGCTGTTTAACAGAGAAGAGGAAACTCTTACTATTCCAGAGCCATTTTGTTCAGTGGACCACTCCTGGCCCTGGGCCCCAGTGTTGCCTATCTGGGGAAAAGCTTATCTGGATCAGCAAGGACAAGGAGATGATGGTCCCAAGCAGAGCTCACTGCCCTGCCAAACGTGCCGGGTCACTAAAGTTAGTCCATGCCAAGCCTTGTACCCTGGTGAGGCTGTGTCCTGGAAGAAAGGTGCCTATGGAAAGCAGCAGCCTAGGTCCCTTTGACTTCAGAGGTAGGGGATATGAGCAGCCTGGTTGGGCAGAGGGCAGCTTGTAGTAGTAACCCTTCCCTGCTCTCCCCAGGCCTGTACCTTAGTATTTGGCATGCCTAAGTGGCTCCATTCTGAGAGCAGAGCTGGCCCCTCAGCTCTTAGGATTCTGGCAGTGGCAAGGGGCCCACCCCTCCTAGCCCTCTCCTTCCCTCCATCCCCAAGCGTCAGCTATTTGCCATTTAGCTACAATCCACTGGCTGTCTTCAGGGATGAATGGTGTCACTGAAGTCACAGAGGTGAGAGGCAAAGGAGGTGACAAGCAATAGGGCACAGAGGCGGCTCAGGTGAGTGGCTGCACACAGGACTATTCCTCCCCCTCCACTAACAGCAGGCCCAAAGTTCCAAGACCTTGCCTGAACTTACAGCCGAGTGTGCATCCCCATTAAGCTGTCCCTCTGTGAAGCACCGTTTGGGATAACTGTGGTCACAGGTGCCTAGAAAGGTGCTGATAATCACTCGTGGCACCTGAGTCAGTGGAATGCAGCAACAGAATTTACTCTTATGGTTCTTTGCAGTTTATCTTTTCAAGTTTCTCCTGTTAGCTAATGAGGTTCTCAGGTCGGTTCTGTGAACACAGGGCAGCCATCATCCCTGTGTTATAGTTGAGAAAATGGGGGCTCTGGTAGCTAAGGCTCTTGTACAAGGTGATGGGAGAGGAATCTCCCTCACCAGGTCTCTCCTGTCTCCACCTGAAGCAAGATGCCCTTTTTCTTTCCCCTGGCAACAGAAAAATGCAATGTGGAATATAATCTTATACATACAGGGGCTACGGTAGCAAGTGGTATGGCTACAAGAAAGCTACAAGAGGCTTGGCCTCCTGGGAGAGCTGTCTGGAGTGGGGTTGGGGGAGACTAGGCAAAGCTAGGCAGTCTTGGCCTCAGGCTTCAGTGCGGTTGAGAAGTGGTGTGTGGGAGCAAGAAGCTGGGCCTAGAATGAGGAGCTTTAAACTGGCCCTTAAAGTCCAGCCTCTGGCCTCTCCCATCAGAGGCTTGATGTTGAGGCGGTGGACAAATGCATTGTTTTAATGATTACATTTGAATGGTAATATCCAATCCAGAAGCCTGGCACCAATGAAGCCTGGTGAACACACCCAAAAGATAGACAGCAGAGTCTCTCCCTCACAGAGGACTATGTTAGTCCTCTCCCTATCTCCTCCTACAAGGTGCCCATTGTCACCAGGGTCTTTGTGTGCATCCAGGGATGGTCTATGCATGTCTTCACAGATTCTGCACCCACCTTTTTACCCATACGTGAGCAGCTGTCAACTCTGCTCCTTGCTTTTTCTCCTAATAATGTATTTTGAAGACCATTTTATACCAAAACACAGCTTTATGTGCCGTTTTTTCCCCCTTTTGACTGCAGTGGTCCACCAAATAGATGCATCGAAATTTGCTTAACTAGTTAGGTTCCCTTTTGATAGCTATTTGGGTTGCTATCTCTGATGGCGCTGCAATGAATTCCTTGCAATGAATTCTGAGTAGAACTGCTTTGTCACAGAGTGGCTCTCAGTCGTACCTAACATGGAAATAACATTTATGGACACACGGACCTTTCCCCATTCATGCCCAAACCTACCTTGGAAATACATAGGGGTGGAGTTTCTCCTTTGCCTTCCTGCATACCCCTATACCTGTTATGACCTTCCCCCACAACCTGAACTCTGAAACTTGTCACTTCCTTCTACGTTTACTGGAGTCTCAAGTGGTGGAATGGATACTATACAAAATTCCACACAGGAGGCCGTGATATCATAATTTCACTTCGGTGGGTGATCTGCTCAAGGCAAGGCAGGTTCTCACTTAATAGAACTGCAGATCAATTTAGCATTCTTTGCTTTATAAACAAAACAGCACAATTCACATCTTTCTTTTTATTATAGCAACCAAGAGTTAGAGTGTATTTATCTTAAGATCTTTCATTATTAAGGATTCAGATCATCAGATTTCAAAGCTTCATGTCTGTAAGATCTGCCCCAACATAGAAAAGCTTCCTTCTTTTGGTTCAATGGTGGTTGCTGCAATGGGATCAAATGTCTTAACTCTCAAGGCTGTCTCACTAACTACAGCACAACTGAAAAAAGAACACTTACACTGGAAAGCCCTCCTATTCTCAACGGCCATGTTCACTTTGTCATTTTCACCTCCTGTACCCAAAAATGCAAGTGGGCAGCATTTCATTTAGGCCTTTTCCTCCCCACCACTATTTCTCGTATTGAAAACTTGACCTCACTTTCTTCACCACCATTTACAGGAAAGGTTAGGCACCTTGCCAGCATCCCGTGCACCTCCCTCTCCAGGTAACCATTATTCTGATTTCTAGTCAACTCATCATCTCGTTGCTCCATCCGCGGATATTTTCCTTAAAATAGCTTGTCCCTTTTTTGAATCAATGAAGATCAATGGAGTTCTAAAGCATGCATCTGTGACTTTTGTTCAGTATTATGTGAAATATATGCATACTATACTGATACCCACATCACCGAAGCTGTAGTTTTTCACTCCAGTGTCTCTTGTGTGAACAGAGATTGTTGGACACATGGGCATCCAGGATAGACTGTCAACATTGTGGCCCACGAAGCCTTACTGACGCTTGAGGCAAAAGAAACAATCAGTAATACTGCCTTTATTTAAAATCTTGATATTTTGTTGGGTCATGGATGTTTTTCTATATTTTTTATTCCAATGGCTGTTTCACACCTTTATGAAAAAGTCCCTCTCCTCCCACACTGATCTCCAACGCTGTCTCTGAAGAGTCTTCAAATGCCTGTTATTCTATCCCTATTCCCGTAACAGGGTTAACTAACTTTAGCTTTATATTAGTTAGGCCTTGACAGCTGCTAGAGCAAATACTCCTATTTTTCCTAAGCGTCTTGGCTATTATTCACCCTTGGTATTTCCAGAACCACCTTGCTGAACTGGATTAACTCTCACATTAAGTTTTTAAACTTCAAAAATACAATGAATTAGCAAAGCTCTGAAAACGTTTTCTGGTTTTAAAAAGTTCTGTAAATGAAACACCCTGCGGTGGCTCTTTGTGTTGAAAGCTGAATTCACTGAAGATCTTCACAGTGTTAACCTACCAATAGCCCTAGGCTTCTTGAAATACTGGCTGGTTTGGTTTATCACACATGAGACAGAACCTGAGACCTACCACCTCATCAGCTATGTGAATGTTTCTTTTCAAACCCTAATTACATTTTAGACCACAATGAAGAATTTATTTTTGCAAAGCAAGGGCATTCACAAAAAGGCCTCCCCACATGAAGCAGATTTTTCATGAAAAAGAACTGAATGTATGTTTTTCTCGTAATAGTCACTATCAAAATAAAAACAGTAAATCAGAAACAGCTCTCCGTAAAGACAAAACACTTTCACTTTTTATAAGAAGACCAAAACAAGTCTTAACAGGTCTACCTGAAGAGATGAACTAAGCTTGTAAGACCTACCACCAGGATGATAGGATCATCTGGCAGGCAGATAGTGTGGAACGCTCATTCTGGTTCTGATTATGTTCAGATAAACATCAACACTTAAACCTATTTAATTATTAGTTCAAAGTAGAGTTGAAGGAATTCCCCTCTCCCAATGAGTCACACTTGTGTGAAGGTGATTCAAATCCAAATCCAGGTAGTTAATATTTCATTACCTTAATGGAATCAAACCATCTGGGAGATTGGGGTAGAGAGAGATAGACAGTGTGCATGGCTTTCTCCCACAAAAGCCCAGAACTAATCACAATGTGCAAGGCTGAAACACGTTTTTGGGGGTGCAATGTAACCCAGGGCCAAATGCTGAAGAAACTTGGCAAATTGCATCTAGAGAAGTAAGGGCCTCTCTATCGCTATAACAAATTACTTCACTATGTATCTTCCTCAGTATAAAGTTGAGTTGGATAAACTTACCACCCTCACCATTTAATGACAAGAAAAAAAAGAGTGACACAATCGAATGAATTAAAAGTTTAATTCTGAACCATTTTTTATAACCGCATTTTCTCTTGAAGCATTGTATCACAGCAGGTTACAACAACTTTGGGATAAAAGGCAACTGGTAAACTGTCCAAAACAAGGTTCCAAATAACACCTCTTACTGATTTACCCTACCCATACATATCCCAAATAAAGTTTTTGATCAAAAACATGAAATAGATCCACCTGCTTATTTTAAGCATATTAAAAAGGAAACTAATTGGACCATTTTCTATTTGTCTATTTTATACAAAAAGGCTACACAATGTTACACTTTATTCAGATTACAATTATTAGAGTGATTATGAATTAGTGTTCTACACCATTACTCAATTCTTAAAAATTAGAAATTGCTGTAGCAGTATTCACTATAACTTAACACTACGAGAGACTTAAACTAACAGTTACTGCAAAAAAAAAAAAAAAAAAAAAAAAAAAATTAAAGAGCTACTTCAAAGCAAGCAAAGTCAGTACCATTACAGATATTTAAAAAAAAAAAAAATTTAACAAGCAAGGCTAGGGTTTGATAAATTCCATCTTGTGATCCATTCGTGTGCATTCTTCACTTCTTGAGTCACTCCCAAAATCCATTTGTATTGTTACTCCTCGACCAAAAAGGACCAGAACAAAAAGTTTACTTCAATTGTTCCCATAGGAAACTCAGCTTGGTTAGTGTGTCAGGCACTTTCTGAGATACCAGCCCACCCCTCGAGCCCTCTCAGCAACTCTACAGGCCAATCACAATGCAAGTTCAGACAATACAGCTGTATAAAGAGAGAAAGGCTGCTATTAATGTTTAAAACAGCAAATGTTACTCATTTGAGTATTAAGTTGCAAAAGCTGTGGCAAAAAACATTAAAGTTAATAACTTCCACACATGATCACATAACAACCAGAAATCTGAGAACATTCCGATGTTCCAAGACATCTCCTTTCAAAGTATATACCTGTTTTTGTGGCAGATTTACAAATAGCCTAAATCACTCCCACCCTACCAACCAAGTCTTTCTGAAGTTCTGTAGGCAGAGTAAAAGTATTTTACCCAAACTGGCTTTTTAAAACTTCTTACCTAAAGGATGATTTACAGGTCAGTATCAAACCAGGCCAGCTGATTGCTATCACCTGGAGGCAGCCCATCCATGAGGTCCTGGGCATGCCCCAGATCTGGCAGCCCATCAACTGGATAGTCAGCACCAGGGTGGTGGCCACCCATCTCATGTTCCATCATGGGGTCCATACCCAAGGCATCCTGGCCATATCCACCAGAGTGAAAAGAACGATAGCTAGGATCTAGAAGAGTCAGGGTATCAACAAAATAGGCAAGAAGGAAGGCAAAAGAGAGAGGAGAGAAACAGACATAGACGTTAACACTGAGGTTAGGGCATCCAAAGTTCAGCAGCAAACTTGTCAGAAAACAATGCTTTCTAGCCTCTTCAACTTCTAGCTTTCTTTAGCCAAGTAATTACTCAGTGCCAGACCACCCATGAGACTACACAAATAACGTCTGTTTCCATCAGAGAGGCACACCAGCAGGGCCTAGTCACATCGTTAGTCTAACCCTGAACACACTGCATTTACCCCTGTCAGAGACTTGGGGTTCCCAAAGAGGAGAAGCAGGAATCTACTGTGTGACCACCTAGGCAATGAGAACTCATGGGAAGGAGGATTAAGACAATAATGAGGTCTGGCAGGTGTAATCTATCTTGACAAAAAGTCCAAGTGACACCAACAAAAGTACTAAGGAAAGTTAAGGCACTATTTCAATGAAACCTCAACATATTTTATCTTAGGGTTGACATGTTATTTGTCACAGTAAGAATCTGCGCTTTAGTGGTTTCATAATTAGGTAGAAGCAGATGAGGTTATAAATGTAAGACAGTTATAATTGTTACTGGTCTACTCCATCCTCTATGTTCATTACCCAGATGTGAATTAGCTTTTCAAGAAAACCCTGATAATGCAACTATGTAAAAACCCACCCCAGATCTGAGCCTAGAGACAGGAGTTTTCCTGTCTTCCTTGGGTAGCTTGTAGACAAAAGGTATTATGAGTCCTCTGGCCAAAAAGAGAATAAAAAGCCAGGTAAACTGTAACATCCTACACTGCAGAGGCCTAGTAGTAGCATGTATTTGTTGGTGGTGTAATCCTACTGCTATTCATTGTGTGGCTCTGAATTCCCTGTGCTCCGTTCAAGATACTGTTGCTGACTGGAATTTAAGAACTGCTTTTAATCGAAGCCATTACTTTTCTGCCAACACTAGTTTCCCAGATGAGCAAACCAGCTCTTCTGATCAAGTTTTAGAACTTTAGCTTGATCTGGAGTTAATCGAGAAATATGAGACGCATACCATCCTGGCGATATCCAAGGGGTTCTCCCTGGGCACCAATATCAAGTCCAAGATCCGCAGTCTAGATAAACAGGCACAAGGCAAGAAAGAATAAAAAGCAAAATGAAAATTCTCAACTTAAAAGTACACTAATTTTTTTAAAGCATACTTTCAGATTACAAAGGAAACAAGTAACTCCAACATTACACAAATACTTAGAAAATGGAAGTTCTTCAAAACTCCACCCCTCAAAGATACATTTTTTTTCTCTTTGCACCTCACATTAAAAATACTCACTGACTTGATCTTTCAACAAATACATATTAAGCACCAACTATGTGCTGCCAGGCACTGTTCTACGTGCTAGATATAGCAGTTAAAAAAAAAAAAAAAAAACAGGCAAAATGCCTACCCCCAAACAGGAGCTGCTGACAGGATGTGTTGTATGAAAGAAAAGTTTTAGCCTGAGCAGCTGGACAGACAAAGCTGACATCAAGACAGAGAAGACAGTCAAAACAGGTTTGTGGAAGGGGGTAGGTGGAGAAAGTTAAGGGCTCAAGTTGGAACATGTTAATAAGATGCCTATTAAAAACCCAAGTAACACACCACTCACTGGTAATTTGCTCTCCTTTATTTATTTATTTTTTTGACTTGGAGTCTGGCTCTGTTGCTGAGTGCAGTCTGTTAAAACTCCTGGGTTCAAGCAATCCTCCTGTCCCAGCCTCCCCAGTAGCTAGGACTATAGGCATCCATCCCCATGCCCAGCTAATTTTTAAATTTTTTTGTAGAGATGGGGTTTCACTATGTTGCCCAGGCTGATCTTGAACTCCTGGCCTCAAGAGCTGCATCGTTTTAAACCTAATAATCTCTCTTTCCATTCACTCAACAAATATAATCCACCGTTATGACTGTGTACCATCAGTGATCACTACAGAGTGGCTAAAATAAACTTCCAGGGTGGTTCTAGTTTTATTAGAAACAATGTTTCAAAGGACACCTGTACTGAGGACAAATACTGAAGACAAATTCATAGCAGAAAGTCAAATAGAAAAGTTTTATTAAAGTTTAGTAAAAACTACTGACAAACTGTCCTCTAACAGTGTTTAACACTGCCTCTTTCCTTACATCCTTTTGAAAAATCATCTTTAATCTGGTAACATTTTTCATCTTTCTCCCTTACGAATTATAATTTTAAATAGCACAACTTATTTGTAATGATTCTGAACAGGCGCTTTAAAGTTTGTGTTATAGTTCTTCCTTAGGGCAGTTGCTGGACAGCATAAAGAAGAAATACTCAAGCCAGGGAAACATCAATGCAAATGAATGTATACTAAGTGTTTTGAGAGGAAAGAACAAGCTGCCTTATCCGCTCTAGGAAACTACCAGATAAATAACTGCTCACATTTCCCTACCTCATTCCAAGCCATTGGCTCCGTTCTGAAAAGAGAGCTGGTCAGCTCAACTGAAAGCCGTTTCTTGTAATCTTGTGGCTTGTCCTCAGACATTCGGAACAAAACAGCAGCTGCATACGTCGCTAAGAGACAAGGAAAAAAAGGCCCTTGAGGAAAAACTGAGACTTCAATGTACACATCTGCTAAAGGCTTTGGTTCCTTTTTACTTACCCACACCTTCATTCCTAGAGTGAAGTAACTCTGTCAGAGGAGCTGTGGCTCCCTCAGCTTCAATCGCTTCTGCAGCTTCCTTGTCCTGAGCAAGTTCACAGAGGACCCCTGCAGCTACTCTTTGGATGTTTTCAATGGGAGAATAAAGCAGCTAGGGAGAAAACACAAACAAAACCTAATTAAATCTAAAGCTAAAACATGACAAGCCCCCCACTGTGGTGCAAACATTCCGAATTCAGAGTGCAAGAGGCATTCACACTGTAGTAAATAATATTCTCTGAATTTTATGTCCTAGGGTGTTTAATACCCTAGAGCATTGGATTTCCAGAATACTTTTTAGCTATAAACCCTTTCTTCAGAGGCAACTCTAACTGATCTAAGATTTGGAAAATCCAGAATTGGTTAGGGGCCTGTGTCCCGCCTCTGGCAGCCCAGGTCAGCTCTCCCCTCTAAAACTAGGCACCCGTAAAAGTGAAATGTGAAATCTCCTCCCTCTTCTCGAGTCTCAATATTTCTCCTACTGACCAAAAAAATGAAGGGAATTTTCATAAAATTAAATATTGGTGCTCCTATTATGGTCCCTAATTTTCTGAAATTTTATTAGTCATTACAATCTGGAAATTTTAGGGACATAAAACCTAGAACACTTAAAAGCAACATACCTGCACAAACAATGGAATGGTATTTAGTCCTCTGATTACAATTCGGTTGTGAACATCCCGAGCTAGGATGTGAAGGGCTCCAGTACAACCTTCAACTATTTCTTCCATGCGGACCCCCTCCTGCCAAAAGAAACATGGTTAACAAATAGGGCATTCTCCTCTGTAAAGTTTCTGAACTTGAAAGGCTTTGCATTCTGAGGAATAATTATTAGACTATAATTATTTACATTATATACCCGAAGTTCCCCATAACTTGCAATTAGTTTGGGAATGAAGGAGGATTCCATTAACTTGAATGTCACTGAAAAGAGGCCTCCTGGCAGCACTAATTCAAGGCAGCACCCCTTCCCCATACACAGTGCAACAGAGCTTCCACATAGCACTGAATCCCGAAGACAACTTTCCTACAGTAAGGGTACCAATCATTCTGAGTAAAAGGTATATAAAAAGAGAAGATGAGAAAGTAATGCTCAGACTATGTCAACGTTTTTCCTTTACATGCCCCCTCTATTTTTGTACATCTTCCATGTATTTGGTGAAAACTTTGCCAAGTTTTAGCACCAACTGCTAAAACTGACTGAGTTGCCAGCAGAAAAATCCACTCCTCACTCTTCCAAGACTATTCAGCTGACAGTCTCATGTATAGGAGAAGTTAGCTTTTGCAATATGTAAGTACCATCTGTTTCTCCTGTTTCTGGATTTGAGTTTTAAAAGGGGTTATGATTCTGCTACATTTAGCAGCTTTTATAAATAATTTGATTCTTGCAAGGACACAAAAACTCCTTTTTTCCTAGAAAAGAGATTTAAAATAAAAGATTCCCTCAACATTCTATTAAGTCACCTCATGGAGATGGGCCAATACCAACAGTAATAAATGAAGCAAGCCAAAGCCCCAGTATGAGTACATACACAAAGCAACCAGCAAAATGAGATTCCTAAAATCTGTTCTGGTAGGCTCCATCTTTGTTTTCTAAACTAACCTAATTAAATAAGGTCTTAAAGTCTGAGAAATCAGAAATATCTTCAGACTATACTTTTAATGAAGCTACTTTTAAGACTCAAACTTTGTATCAAAGCTTCAGGTTGAGACTATTGTGGTTAAGAGTACAGAAAAGCTACTACTTATTTTTGAAGTATGTCTATACTATATTCTTAGGTCCATGAAAAAAGTTTAACTCACAGAAAAGATAATAAAATGGACTGCTAATTATTTATTGTCAAAATTCATGATGAGGCAAGGGTAAGAAGCTCTGAAATTACACAGATTTGGTCTCAAATTATGACTCCACCTCTTCCTAAGTGGGCCTTTGTGTAAATTAAATGAGAACACTGCATGAAATGCCTAACCCAACCTTTGTAAGACTGACCATGTGAAGGACGTGTCCAAGGAAATATCACTGGGGCCACACTATGCCTTATCTTCTCTGCAGTCATATTTTGTCATCAGCTCTTCAGGAAAAGGGACGGGGAGAACAAATGACCAAAGAAGTTCAGATCTTTGGATCTATGCATTCCTTTTAGACAGCCAGGTATCACTATAACAATTTACCCACCACAAATTGCTGCTGTGTCCCACCCATGGACGTACGGCGCTGGGTATCCTGATGTGCACGAACAAGCAACTGAACTAGTCGTGGAATGGCACCCTGCTCACGCAAAGGTGCATGATTTGCTGGACAAAGGGCAAGATTTCGAATCAATCCAACAGTAGCCTGAAAAACAGAAGGAAGAATTGGCATACAACTCAACACAATCATTTTCTTAGCCTAAAATTCCCACCACACTAAATCTATTGGGAACAACTAAAAGTAGTTCTGACTACACAAACATTTCAGAATCCTACCCCTATCGCAGCCATACTTCCTACTTACTAAGGAATACAATTCCTATTTATTGATCACTATGCTTAGCCATCCAACGGCTAGAGATGCTTCATTTTCAATTCTGCAACAAAGGTAAATTCTACTTTGACAATTTACCTTTATCAGAGGCCAGTGGGATGGTGGGTGTAAAAGCTTAACCACAACTGGTAGTCCATAGTGAAGGCGAACTGCATTCTGGGCCATCTCTGCTTCTTGGTGTCGGCTGGTCAGATGACGAAGAGCACAGATGGCAGGCTCAGTGATGTCTTCCCTGTCACCAGCCCGAAGGACAGTACGCACAAGAGCCTCTATACCACCCACTTGGCAGACCATCATCTTGTTCTTATAATTATTGCAAGTGAGGTTAGAAAGAATTCCAGCTGCACAGGTGACCACATTTATATCATCTGAACCCAGAAGCTGAACAAGAGTCCCAAGGAGACCTTCCATCCCTTCCTATGAAGATAAAAACAAATGGTCAGTACGAGCACATACTCATCTTGACTCTATTCCCATGGCGTCAATTTACTCAGAATTTACCTGTTTAGTTGCAGCATCTGAAAGATTCCTGAGAGTCCAAAGACAGTTCTGAACAAGACGTTGACTTGGATCTGTCAGGTGAAGTCCTAAAGCTTGCATTCCACCTAGAAAATTAAAAAGGATGTAAGACCCTAGTCATTAGCTAGAAGTTCCTATCAATCCTAAATATATTTTCTAGTCTTAGAAGGTGTCCTTCTTTATTTCCAGAGTTTACTTCCTTTCACCTAAGTATTTGTTTTCCTCTCATTTTCTAGAATGTTGCTCAGTTTCCCTCGTTTTGCCAGTTCACATCACTAGTGACAAACTGTCAAATAGCTACTGTTCCTTTCCTAAGCCGAAGAAGTCTTTGTTATCTCCACTATCCCCCTTAGGTAATATATTTTTTTTTGAGACAGAGTCTCGCTCTGCCGCCCAGGCTGGAGTGCAGTGGCACAATCTCAGCTCACTGCAACCTCTGCCTCCCGGGTTCATGCCATTCTCCTGCCTCAGCCTCCCGAGCAACTGGGACTACAGGTGCCCGGCTAATTTTTTTATATTTTTTAGTAGAGACGGGGTTTCACCACGTTAGCCAGGATGGTCTCGATCACCTGACCTTGTGATCCGCCTGCCTTGGCCTCCCAAAGCGCTGAGATTACAGGCGTGAGAGCCACCACGCCCAGCGGTAATATTCTTATTAATTTCTTTTCATCCAATCATTTCAAAAATATTTATTCACTATCAGGTCCTGTTCTGAGCTGGAGATAGACCAGTGAGCAAAAATATTCAAAAGTTCCTACCCTCAGAAATTATGATCTAGTTGGAAGAAGCAGACAACAAATATACAATAAACTAAAACCATACAGTAGGTCAGATGATATTAAAGGGCTATGGAGAAAAACAATGGAGTGGGGCTGCAATTTTAAGTAATTAGGTCACCTCACTGTGAAGCTGACATCTGACTAAAGACCTAAAGAAGCTAGGTAAATTTCTGGGGTAAGAACAATCCAGAAAGTCGGCATGAAAACACTTTACTGCCAGGGACTTTATACAGTTCACTGACTGCAATACATGTGTTCCAAGGTTCACAACCTTCCATCCTTTAGGACCCTTAAATGGGGGACATTTACTCTGGCAAAGGAGTATAAATGGAAACCCAATGCCCACATACTAGATTAACTTCACCCCTCCATCTTCAACTTAAACCACTTCTAAATGCAGTAAGAGATACTTTTCCTTGTCTCCTTCATCTTTTAGGTCTGTTTTATTTCCTCAGATGAGGTCTATTTGCTGTAATTCTTACGGTACCCTGCACTTCTCCTTCATAGTATAAGTTAGTCCACTTTCCCTACAAGACAAAGATCACCTCTATTGGGTTTCTTTTTCATAGTAGCTCCAGCTACTAATAGAATGATCTGCATAAGATTTATACTCAGGATGCCCAGTATTTGTGAAATGACTACCTTCTTTCCCCTCATTAAGACTTCATTCCCTCCCTTTACATAACTATTAACTCTAAGAGAATGGATTTTAACCCCAGATGTCCATCAGAATGGCCTACAGAGACTTTAAAACACACACATTCTGTTTCAGCAGTTCTAGGGTAAAAAAAGTCCCATGCAGATGACTCTGTGGCATCTCTATCTCCCCTTCCCTGCTGCCTTTACCCCTATATACTAAAAGGGAAACGTCCAAATCTCTAGCCTGCCTCTCTTGCATTCTCTAGTACCTTACATTTCCAGCTACCTACTGACCTTTTAGTCACTTTAAGTCAGCTTCGTTTTTTGGTGTTTTTTTTTGAGATGGTGTCGCTTAGGCTGGAGTGCAGTGGCGCGATCTTGGCTCACTGCAAGCTCCGCCTCCCGGGTTCACGCCATTCTTCTCCTGCCTCAGCCTCCCCAGTAGCTGGGACTACAGGCGCCCACCACCATGCCTGGCTAAATGGCTAATTTTTTGTATTTTTAGTAGAGACAAGGTTTCACCGTGTTAGCCAGGATGCCTCGATCTGCTGACCTGGTGATCCACCTGCCTCAGCCTCCCAAAGTGCTGGGATTACAGGCGTGAGCCACCACGCCCGGCCTAAGTCAGCTTCTTAAATTATTATGTTCAAAAATTAAGGATGCCTTCTGAGGGTTCCATTTATCTTCATGGTACCAATACTGTCCCCTCCACAAACCATTTTCGGTTGCTACCTTAGCTCCTATATTATTACATTCTGTGATTCTTTCAGACATCTCAGACATTTGCCCTTAGCTATTTAGTTCTAAAACCAAACTATTTCATTCCTAAAAGCCTATAACATCTCAGCAGTCTGGTCTTCTACCTTCTGGTCATTCAAACTGTTAATCTACACAATGCTATTATTAATATTTTAAACACACCACTGTGATGCTTTGCTATTGATCAACAACCATCAAAAGTGTCTCGGCATCCTTTTAAGATAGTAGACAATACTTTAGTATAACCCCGAGAAACCGTTTAGAATTTGGATCCCACCTAGCCTTCCAAACTGACCGAAGTATTCTGTATCTATGGCTCCAAAGCTGGAATAAAGCATGAATAAACTCCATGAGTAGTAAACATCTTATAGGAACCTAGAAAGTCCTGCATGTTATGGCTCTGCTTACCTAACCTCAACCTCAAACCAGGCCATCCACCTCATTACTTACTAAGTTCTGTTTACACAGACCTTCTCTTCAGCACCTGGATCTCCACAATCTCTTTCCTTCTAAGGCAAGCTTGTCCAACCTGCAGCCCATGGGCCACATGGCCCAGGACAGCTCTGAATGTAGCCCAACACAAATTTGTACACTTTCTTAAAACATTATGAGATTCTTTTACAATTTTTTGTTTGTTTGTTTTAGCTCATCAGCTATCATTAGTGTATTTGGTGTGTAGTCCAAGACAATTACTCTTCTTCCAATGTGGCCCAAGGGAGCCAAAAGACTGGATACCCCTGGTTCTAAAGACATAGCACATGGTGTTCCTTTTCTCTACCTGGAAAACATTTAACCCTCACTTCTCATACAGACAAGAGAAAGGTTCCTTCTCATCCTGCAGTCCCACTTATCCCCTTTTCAAGGAGACCCTTTCCCTCTCATCTAATTAGACAATTCCCCTCCCCATTAATTCTTATCACTATTTGCTGTTCACTTCTCCCATAACACTCATTCTAATTTATGATCACATATTTTTAAATACTTCTGTCACCTTCACAAGACTATAAAAACAAGCACTGTTGTGTTACCCAATGTATAACACATGCCTATTCCATTTCTTAAAATACATTAGATGCTATGTTCAGAATAAACAAATGAATGTAAGAATAACCTGGAAGAAAAAATTCCTAGGCTTCCGGTCCCATACAAGTCCAGCTATCTACAGACCTCCCTGTCACTTCAAATAAACACTATGAGATCTTGATATAAAAATTAATACTCCAGGGATTCTGACTAAATAAATCTCAAAATCTGTATTTTTAGCCTACATTACAGGTTACTGCTGGAACAGCTGACAGAATTTACATCCCCTCATTCTGTATGAACTCAGCCACATTTGTCTATCCCCAAGCCTATGGCTCCACTGCCAGCAGTTACCTGGAGCAATCATAATGTCTTTCTCTCTCATAAAATCCCAGGTAAAATTACTCTCAATAAGTGGGAAAAATAAGTGTTGCCAGCCCTATACTTTACTCCCAACATTTCCTTCCATTAAATGCCTTTATATTTCTCCCTCTTTCAATACTGATTTGAAGCTTGCTTTGAAATTCTGGGTAAATGTTTTTAGGCGGGTTACTGAAAGGAGAAAAAATGCTAGGTAGCTAAAGAGTATTTTCATGACACACACACACTCCAAGAGGCCCTAGTACAAACCATCTATTCTTTTCCCCAATTGCCAACATACACAAGATACAAAGTACCACATACAAATTGCCTCCTTAAAAATACTCAGAATAGAAAAAAATTGTTTCTCATACTTAGATGATATCTATTCACTGAGAATACAGAATATCAGGGCAAAACACTGTTCATAATCAGGCAAAAGAAAGAAAATGCATACAAATAGGAAGTCTGTTTGCAAACAATATGATTCTATACCTAGAAAACCCCATAATTTCTGCCCAAAAGCTCCTTGATCCAATAAACTTCAGCAAAGTTTCAGGATATAAAAATCAATGTACAGAAGTCAGAAACATTTCTATACACTAACAACATCCAAGCTACAAGCCAAATCAAGAATGCAATCCCATTTACAAAAGCCACAAAAAGAATAAAATACCTAGGAATACAGCTAACCAGGGAGGTGAAAGATCTCTACAATAAGAATTACAAAACTCTGCTCAAAGAAATCAGAGATGACACCAACAAATGAAAAGACATTCTATTTCATGGATAGGAAGAATCAATATTGTTAAAATGGCCATACTGCCCAAAGCAATTCACAGATTCAGTGCTATTCCTATCAAACTACCAATGGCATTCTTCACAGAATTTAAAAAAAAAAAAACTATTTAAAAATTCACATGAACCCAAAAAAGAGCCTGAATAGCCAAGGCAATCCTAGGCAATAAGAACAAAACTGGAGGAATCACTTTACCTAACTTCAAGCTATACTGTTAATACAAGGTTACAGTCACAGCATGGTACTGGTATAAAAACAGACACACAGACCAATAGAACAGAATAGTGAGCTCAGAAATAAGGCTGCACACCTAAGAGGTCAACAAAAACAAGCAATGGGGAAATGACTCCCTATTCAATAAATGGTGCTGAGATAACTCGCTAGCCACATCCAAGATTGAAACTGCACCCCATCCTTACATGATGTACAAAAATCAACTCAAAATGGATTAAAGACTTAAATATAAAACTTAAAACTGTAAAAACTCTGCCAAGATAACCTAAGAAATACCATTCGGGACATAAGACCTGTCAAAGATTTCATGACGAAGATGCCAAGAGAAACTGCAACAAAAACAAAAACTGACAAATGGGACAGTATAAAGAGCTTCTGCACAGCAAAAGAAATCAACAGAGTAAACAGACAACCTACAGAATGGGAGAAAGTATTGGCAAACTATGCATCTGACAAAAGTCTAATATCCAGACTTTACAATAAACTTAAATTAACAAGCAAAAAACAAACAACTCCATTAAAAAGTGGGCAAAGGACATGAACACTTTTCAAAAGAAGACCTACAAGTGGCCAAGAATCATATGAAGAAAAGCTCAACATCACTGATCATTAGAGAAATGCAAATCAAAACCACAATGAGATACCGTCTCACACCAGTCAGAATGGCTACTAATAAAAAGTAAAAAAATGACAGATGCTGGTGAGGTTGCTTAGAAAAGAGAATGCTTATACCCTGCTAGTGGGAAAGTAAATTAGTTCAGCCATTGTGGAAAGCAATTTGGTGATTTCTCAAAAAACTCAAGATACAATTACCATTCAACCCAGCTATCCTATTATTAGGTATATGCCCAAAGAAAAAGAAATCTTCTACCATAAAGACACATGCACGCATATGTTCACTGCAGCATTATTCACAATAGCAAAAATATGGAATTAACCTAAATGCCCATCAATGGTAGACTGGATAAAGAAAATGTGGTACATATATACTATGGAATACTATGCAGCCATAAAAAAAAGACCAAGATGTCTTCCACAGCAACACGGATGGAGCTGGAGGCCATTATCCTAAGCAAACTAACACAGGAACAGAAGACCAAATACCACATGTTCTCACTTATAAGTGGGAGGTAAACACTGAGTACCCCTGGGCATAAAGAAGGGAACAACAGACACTGGGGCTTACTTAAGGGTGGGAGGTAAAGAACTGAAAAAGTACCTATTGGGTACAATACTTACTGCCTGAGTGACAAAATAATCTGCACACCAAACCCCTGTGACATGCAATTTACCTATATAACAAGCCTGCACATTACCCCGTACCTAAAAGTTAAAACAAAACAAAAAAACTGTTCATGAGCATCTACTAATAAAGCAATCACTTTATTACATAAAACTGTACTGTATTAGAATTTGTCATTTCTCCTGTAAATTCACAGGTCTGTTAGCAAATCTTAGGTTTACTCAAAACTGAAATTACAAACAAATTTTATTAAGCAAAATATATGCCATCATTGATGGATAATAAGAACTCTACCTAAACTAGCCTTAAATATTTAGCTACAATCCAGATGACAGGTACTTGAATGTAATCTTGGCTGCAAATTGAATAGGACCATCTATTTTCAGTCGTTAAAGTTCTACCACCTTTTCCTAAGAAAAGTAATCTAATTAGAACTGCAGATGCTGTACACAAGACTCAGAATAGATACATATACTTACCAGCTTCTACAATAGCTGGCTTATTACTAGAGCAGACGGATAGCACCTTCAGCACTCTGCTTGTGGTCCACAGTAGTTTCTCATAAGTATAGGTCCTCATTATATTTACTAAAGCTTGGGGTCCACCACTAGCCAGTATGATCAGCTAGAAAGATATATATACATATCTTGTTAGTCATGGAATCTTGATCACATGTCTGAGAAGAGCCATATTACCAACATATTTTATTATACAAGAATTTCAGCCAGCTTGTCATTGGACCTAAATGTATTCCTGGACCCCATCACTCTGACCCCCATACTGGGGCCCTATCCAACTTGTCCTTTTAAAGCATTCCACTCAAATTCAGACATCCCAGTCCTCCCAAGAATGTATCAGTTTTGGCCCAATTTCCTTCTTCCCATACTGATCATAGCAGAAGAAAAAAATTTAGAAACCATGTTGGTAGGCAAGATTAATGCCCTAAGATGAAAGTTATATCAAAACTGATTCACTGAAAATTTGAACCAGAACTGGCACTTAAAACTCCTTATCACTTGGCCCTTTAATTTTCCTAATTACATCCACCTTAAAAAGAGATACCATAAAATGATCATTCACTCTTGTCCTTTCATTCCCTGTGTATCTTCCCTTTCAACACTGCCCCAATTTTCTAAAAACAAATTTCATCATTTCATGCTTCTGCTGAAATTTCCCATTGTGCTTTTAAACATGCTGTACAAAGCCCTATGACATCTGCTGAGTCTGTCTCAATAGCCTCACCTCAAACCTTTCTTCCTCTTTACTGTATTTCTTAAATTCCCAAAACTTTCCATCTCCTTCCTTCGTTTCAAAGATGCTGTTTCTCACCTAACCTTCACCTAGTGAATCCCTTCTCATCCTTGAACACTGAACTCAACTATCACTTCCTCCAAGAGGTACCTCCTTGAACCCTCAAAAAGAGTCTGTTTCACTTGTGTTATGTGCTCTCATAGCCCCCACTTCTTCCCACTACATGAATTAAATAGTAGGTTATTATTCCCAACATCTACATCCCACCTAAGAACAAAAGTGTGAAGAAAAGCTTGCCTATGATATCCCTATTACTTCGCATAGTGCTTTACATATGGAAACTCAAAAATTTAAAAGAACAGAAATGAACTGGGCTGCACAGCAGGAGGTAAGTGGCAGGTGAGCGAGCATTACCTGGCTTGAGCTCTACCTCCTGTCAGATCAACTGCAGCATGAGAGCCTCATAGGAGCGGAAACCCTAGTGTGGACTGCACATGCGAGGGATCTAGGCTGCACGCTCCCTATAAGAATCTAATGCCTGACTATCTGAGGTGGAACAGTGTCATCCAGAAACCATTCCCACAACCCATTCATGGAAAAACTGTTTTCCACGAAACTGATCCCTGGTGCCAAAAAGGTTAGGAACACTGCATGGAATGACATGACACTGGAAGTGTCCGATGCTCCATGAAAACCACATAAAGAAGAATTCTCTTACCTTGCTTTCTTGGTTGCCATATGCTAAAATTTGAAGGCAGTCTGTCGTAATAGCCAAGAATTTAACGTTTGTTTTGTTGAGCAAGGCAACCATTTTCTGTAGCCCGCCAGCTAAACGCACTGCCATTTTAGCTCCTTCTTGATGTAATAAAAGGTTGTGGAGAGTTGTAATGGCATAAAACAACACAGAATCCACTGGTGAACTGGGAAGAAGAAAAAAGCCTCATCAGAAATATTGTGACTATACTCTTCTACTTTTTAGCTTCAAGCATTCTGACAATGTTTTCTTACCCAAGCATTTTCACCAGGGCAGGAATGCCTCCAGACTTAAAGATGGCCAACAAGCCCTCCCGATGATGGGAAAGATTATGCAAGGTCCCAGCGGTACAACGAGCTGTTTCTACATCATTTGTATTCTGCATGGTACGTACAATAGCAGACACCATCTGAGGAGAGCGCATGATAGCGTGTCTGGAAGCTTCCTTTTTAGAAAGCTGATGGACCATAACTGCAGCCTTATTAACCACCACCTATAATACAAGAATCAGAAACATCATTAGTTTTCAAGTCCTGGTAGTGGGTAGACATTCTGAACCTACTCCCCTTGAGCATTTACTTCAAGGGAGACTAAAAAGCTAGCCATGTCATTGCTCACCTGGTCCTCATCATTTAGCAGTTTTGTCAGTTCAGGGATTGCACGTGTGGCAAGTTCTGCATCATCTTGATAGTTAATCAAGTTTACAACTGCATGTTTCAGCATCTGTGACGGTTCAGCCAAACGCTGGACATTAGTGGGATGAGCAGCATCAAACTGTGTAGATGGGATCTGCATGCCCTCATCTAATGTCTCGGGGAACATAGCAGCTCGTACCCTCTGAGCTCGAGTCATTGCATACTGTCCATCAATATCTGGAAAAGGTTAATCAACACTCACTATCCACAGTTCAGCATTTACCTAAGTATTTGCTATCCTAAATGGTAAAAGTGACATTGCTATTACTCCCTTTTCTTCACCACAACATTTTATTTCAACTATTATACACTAACTTTTTAGTTCTCAAAACTGCATTCTGACTTTCAGTAAGGCAATGAAAAATACTCTTACCAGCTACTTGTTCTTGAGTGAAGGACTGAGAAAATCCCTGTTCCCACTCATACAGGACTTGGGAGGTATCCACATCCTCTTCCTCAGGATTGCCTTTACCACTCAGAGAAGGAGCTGTGGTAGTGGCACCAGAATGGATTCCAGAGTCCAGGTAAGACTGTTGCTGCCAGTGACTAACAGCCGCTTTTCTGTCTGGTTCCATGGCCATGTCCAACTCCATCAAATCAGCTATAAATATGAAACAGTATTAGCATTAGTAGATTGGAAATGTTACTTTAATTAAAAAAAAAAAAAGAATCTGTGATATGACCCATTGAAATATTTTTAGAAATAAAGTCAAATCTGAAAGACAGCCAAGAAAAGCAGAATGATAGCCAGGGTTAGCTCAGTGATGAAATACCTAATCCCTTAGGGGACCACCTAACAGTTACTCACTGAATCAGTGGAAGAATGGTACTGCATCCAGGCTCCAGAAGCAGTCATCCAGACTAGATTCCTGCTGGTGGCTTGTTTGCTATTTCACCAAGCCATTAGGAGGAGTGAGCAGAAAATGGAGCAAAAGGTAGCCTGACAAGTAAGCAGGGAGAGAGGAAAGCAGGGGAATCTCAGCCAGACTGGCTTAATGGCAACGAAGCAGAGCCCCAATTCAGTAGCTAAAGATTTATGACACAAACCTTGAGTAGCCATTGTCCACGCTGGATTTTCAAAACAGTTGTATGGTATACTTCAAATACCCTAAAAAAAGTTAATCAAAAGTCATTAGGATTTAAATTTAGCTTGATTAATACTCCTAAGTCACTGGGATGTCTGTTAAATGTCACTATTACACCCACAAAAAAAACCCCATATCCTCTTTTACCAGGTTATTTAGTGAAACACAAGACCTCATGGTCTCCTCCAGACACCTCAACCACAGCTCCATCACTGCTGAACTTCAGTGGAAACTCCTCCTTACCAAATACATCTTTTTATTAATAGTAGAAATATAAATTACAGATAATCAGGATGGTGATGAGAAAGCAAAGAGTTGTGATAATAAAAGCCAGGGAGGGGAAAACACTATTCAAAAATCAGCTGCTCTCTGAATTCCAAAAGGTCTCTCGTGTTTTTAACCTTTCACGGAAAAATTCACAGATCCCCTTTGGATAACAGAGGTACAGTGGGATTTTAAAAACTCCACATTTTCATTAACAAGTTAGTTGTTTTCTGATATAATACAGTGCCATCAAAAATTATTTTTCATAGAGCAAATTTTGGTGACTAGAATAGTGAATTTTAGATTTTTTAGTACAAAGAAAAATTACTTTTCAAATGAAAGTTTGCAACACAAAAGCACCTTTATTAGTAAAATTTTTCTAAGTTCAAATTTATAGCAATGATTTATTATAAATACAAATATCAATATGGATACATATTATTTTGATCAATATTTTAAAAATTAATATCATATACAAATCTTAGCATCTCATTTATGTCTGTATTTTGCCTTTATTGTGCAATATTCAGAAAAAAACACTGCATCACACAGGGAACTACCTGCAAATTTGAACAGTTCATGGCCTCTAGGTATTTCTAATAACAAAATTTCCTTTATTACAAAATCTGTCCCAAACAAGTTCATCTGGAACTATAAATAACATATTGGGTATGGAAAGATATGGATTAAATATTTAAGTGTGAACTATGTTCTTTTTTTTGAGACAAGAGTTTCGGTCTATTGCCAAACCAGGCTGGAGTGCAGAGGTGCACTCTCAGCTCACTGCAACCTCCGCCTTCCAGGTTCAAGTGATTTTCCTATCTCAGATGTGAGCCAATGCCTGGCCTTAGTTTCTACCTTTTGACTGTCTCTAAAAGAGTGGTTATTTAACTACTTCACCACCTTTCTGAAAAATTGGTTCCCCACTCCAGCCTCCAACGTATTTCTGCAAAAGGAGACTCAAAACATGTTCTACACTGAGCTTCTCCTTTGGTCAATGTCAACAGACTCAGAAACCAACTGGTCATGTCTATAGACTATATAGCTATTTAAGAAGTGCTTTGATACATCCGGCTTCCAGGAACATCTTTTTTATAGTACTGTTTTTCTTTGTTGTTGATGCAAAGGCAAAACATTTACGCATATTACTGGGTAAACTCTGTGTGGGCTGACCTAGTAACTTGACCGCAATTTATAACGATTTCATTTTTATAATGGAAAAAAGCATGTTCATGTTCCAAATTTACAATAGTCATTTGTACACTAGGACTTCCCAACATTACATATATATTTTTTAGCTTTTAAAATTTATGCAACATAAATAAAAATTCATCTTGCTCTTCACCACAACCCTATGAGGTGAAGGAGGGTAAAAATCTATCGGCAGTTAGAGAAGTAAAAACGAAGGATAGAAATGGGGATCTAATTAGGTAACAGCATAGACTCACTCACCTTGTACCTGCTCTGGAGGCAGATCCAAATATGCCAAAAAACTGAGCATTAATCACTAAAGAAATCAAATAGACTGCCCAGCAAGAACTAGGGCAGAACACTGCTCCAGAAAGGAAAAGGTAAGCCTTCCTCTTTCTGTTTCTGGCCTGAGCCTTACCGGCTAAGGGCTGGCTCTCCTCCACCACACCCTGCCAACCATTAAGGGCCCAATTCTAGTGCTCCCAATTAGCCAAAACTTACCAATCACTTCAGGAACATTTTTTTTAAAGCAACAAAAAAACTGACTCCATAGAAACTGAGATAAAATTTAAAACTAGGGGTAGGGTGGAGAGAGAAACAGAACACTTCAATTTAGTATCTCCATAAAAGACTGGAGAGAAAAAATAAAAACAAAAAGTTGAATAGAAACTAAAAGTGAGAAAACTTCCTAGAGTACAAATAAATGACAAAGACAAAAAATACAAAAGAAGAAATCACGATCAATTCAGGAGATCAAAGGTCCAACCAGTAGGCATTTCAGAAAGAATTATGAAGAAACAAAAATGACAAAATCCACTAAATACCAATCAAGAGGGAGGAGTGCTTAAAAATTATGAAGTACAATCATGCACTGCATAATGACATTTCAGTCAAGATGGACTACATACGCTACAGTGGCCCCATAAGATTATAATTCTGTATTTTTACTGGATCTTTTCTATGTTTAGGTGAACAAGCCAGGCGAAGCGGCTTGTAATTCTAACACTCCGGGAGGCGGGTGGATTGCTGTAGCACAAGAGTTCCAAGACCAGCCTGGACAGCACAGCAAAATTCCATCTCTACAAAAAAATTTTAAAAATTAGCCAGGTGTGGTAGTATGTGCCTATAGTCCTAGCCACTGGGGAGGCTGAGGCAAGGAGGATCAGAGTTCAAGGTTAGAGTGAGCTATGATCACACCACCGCATCCAGCCTGGGCAACAGAATAAGACCCTGTCTCTTAAAAGAAGAAATAAAAAAAAAAAAAGGATACACAAATACCACTGTTTCAACTGCCTACAGTAACATGCTATACAGCTTTACACCTAGAAGCAACAGGCTATACCATATAGGCTAGGCATGCAGTACACTATGCCATCTAGGTTTGTATAAGTACTACACTAAATGTTTCAAGACACAGGTTATCATTAAACTACAGACTACATTAGAATGCTATATTTTCTGACAGCTTTATCACCACCAAGTGATGTTTTGACAAAGGGGGAGCTGGCCAACTTCTCATGTATCTTCCATCCAGTCTAATGCATCCATGCATCTTTTTTTGGCAATATGAACATAATACTCTTTCCAACTACAAACTTTATAAAGGATACTTCAAAATTCACCATGCTATTTCTGATTTTAACCCTATAAATGTCTCCAGTCAAAGTCAAGGGGAGAAGTCTTGCCACAAATAATATACAATAGATTTCACACTAAAGTTATTTTTCGTTTTCCCATCAGGACAGAATTATCTTAATTACCTTAGTTTTCAGGAAGTTTGAGTATTATTAACTACGGGTAAATCTGCTACATAAAAATATAAAGCAGATATATTTTAAAATCACAGTTTTATACTAGCAATTCATAGTTCACTTTTCCAATAATCAAGATCCAAAGAATTATTCCCTGTTTTAAAGTTAGAAAGTGCTACTTTATTTCATAAGCAAGATAAACTTTTGATATCTCTTCAGGGATTTTTAAAAAGTTCATAGTAAAATCTGCAAATCTAAAAACACATGCATATGCATTTTCATTAACTGTCACCAGTAATACTTTGCCATCTAGAAAATGTATGCAGTTTCCTCAACTCTTCCTGTTTTAGCACATTTCACGCAACACTAACATTTTAAGTTACAACCCACTCCAGGTTCCTTTCTGCTTTCTTCTTTCACAGCTTTCTTTGGGGTGTGTGTGTGCGCCTGTATGTGTGTGTTCTCGAGGTGTCTTGTCATCCTAGAATGGTCAATAAGCATGAAACATCAAACGACCCTTCGTCCTCCAAACACTAAAATGTATGCCTTTGGTACTGTCTTTAAATAGGTACACAAATGGCTATTAGAAGTATGGAATCTTCTCAGGTAGGAAACAAGGTAAATGGAAAAAAAAAAGAAATGGAATCTCTTTATGGCTGGGAAAAATTAGTATGTTTCCAGAATGAGATCTTCTTTTCTTCACAACTGTCTTCCTTCCTCAGCCATAAAGTAATATATGCCTAGTATAAATTAGTATTTATATTTATCATCTCCATCATGACTCCACCACACAGTAAATGATGACATTTTGGTATGTTTGGAATGATATTAAACTCACTGCTACGTATTTTGAAAAATATAAAATCCCTTGTGAAGACTATTATAAAATATTATCATCTGGATTGTATTGTATGTCTATACTATAAGCTACCTCCTCCATTCTTAGCTTGTTCTTCCCCATTTTGTCATTATTCCAACAATGCCGCAATAAACACCTTGCATATAAATAATTCTCTTAATTTCCTATATCACCAGAAGTTCTAGAAATAGTATTACTGAGTTAAAGGGTAAGAATTTTAAGTCCTTTCATGCATAGCTCCAAAATACTGACAGATCATAAACTGACATAATTTTCACAGAACGTACTGAACATGCTGCCATCTTACCAAGGGCTTGTCAGCATCAGCTGTTATCTGACACAACTTTTAATAGATACGTTCACACATCTAACATATATACCATCACCCACCCATCCCACAAGGTTTTAAATTCCAATAAGTTATATGCTTATTTATTTGCTACGTATAATGTAGCCTTTTGGCTTGCCAGATTTTTGATGTCACTGCCATCCTTTTATATTTTTGTGAAGTACTTGTATATATTATACATAAAAAGCCCCTTGAATAGTCATTGATATAGCACATTTAGGCCAACTGGATGTCTTAGAATATAATTTTACTGTTTAAAATCACTAGATTATGGTAACATCCTTTGCGGGTGTGATTTATTGTTAGTGTCACCAATGAGTAACTCCACACAGCATCTTTGATCGGTAACATCCTAAAATAAATAGTACTGGTACTCCAGGGAGGAAAAAAAAGACAATGTTTTAAAACAATCTTTCACTCCATCTCCAAGAACAAATTATCACAGAAAGCAGATTGTTTTTCTCCAACTTACATTAACATAAGCAGCCAAAAAGACTAATATGTTAAAGCACAGCTATCTCCTTTAAGATACATCCTGAATAGGCTTTACCTCACAGGCACATTTTCTAAGTAATTTTCACAGAACATACTGAATTTCCAAAATATAATTTTATACCAATTAAGTTAAAAAACAAAACAATGCTTCATATAGTTTATGAAGTAGAAGTATGCAAAGAATATACACTAGCTTCTTTATAGTGGGCTATCAATACAGCAGGCCTGGGAGCAGCAAAGGGAACAGGATGGAAAAAAGTATTAAAGACGGCTGCAATTCGGCCAGGTGTGGTGGCTCACACCTGTAATCCCAACACTTTGGGAGGCCAAGGCGGGTGGATTGCTTGAGTCCAGGAGTTCAAGACCAGCCTGGGCAACATGGTGAAACCCTGTCTCTACTAAAAATACTAATTGTATTTTTAAAACTTATTTTAAAAATGGCTGGGTGTGGTGGCACATGCCCCTGTAGTCCCAGCTACTTGGGAGGCTGAGGTGGGAGAATCATCTGAGCCCAGTGTCCTGAGACATTTTTATACCCCTTTTATGTGGATTTTATAGTCTGATAAGGCTGAACAGAAAACAACTCTTAGTTGAACTGAATTTTTAATAAAAGTGGCCACAATTACATACTAAAACTATTTTCCTATACACAAATAGGACAGAGATTTCATTCATAACAGTAAAATGAGATACATACAACAGTAAATGGGAAGATATGTCTTGTTCTTGATTTAAGAAGAACTATAAGAAGGAACCAGTTACATCACGTTTATAATGTTATCACTAAGATAACATTATAAATCAACAACCACAGCAATTCAAGTATTGGATTATTAGGAAATAAATGGGTAAGAGACTGTAGTAGGCAGAAAAACACCCAGATATAATGTGGCAATTTCATAGATGAAGAAGGTAATATTTCAATTAGTGGATTACTTGATTAAAAGTATTAGGAGAAATGGGCTTGTAATTCCAACTATCATTTTTTCATCCTTATTTTACATTAAAATTAAACCTATATTCACCAAATATTTACATGTAAAAAATAGAACAATGAGATAAAATATGGGTATATATTAAGACTAAAACCATGCTCAATCAATGAACTGATTAAGCATGAGTTGAAATTGAAACCAAAAAGGGAAACATGAGATAATTTGTGTGTGTATGTAGTTTTTAAAATTTGAGCAACAAATCACCACGTTTGAAGTAATTCAAAAAATGACATACTAGAACATGTGTAACACAAAGGCTAATATCCACAGTACACGAAAAACTGGGAACAAGTCAAAAAGAAGAAAGAATTATACTGCAGGGAAAGAGCAAGAAACAACATTGCAAAGGAAAAACATAAAGTGAGCAATGAATATATACAAAGGATGTTTAAACCCATTTACTTTTTGCTTCTCAGATTGGCAAAGATTGAAAAGATTGATTAGTATCTACTGCTAATAAGGATATGGTGAAACTAGCAGAAACTTTTGATAGTAAGCTGGCACTATCCATTAAACATAAGTGTAACTACCCTTTGACTTAAAAATTCAACTTTTATAACAGAAATGTATTCTGTGGCAATACTGTCAGAAGCACGCCAAGTGAAGCATTCATAGAGAAAAAGATGAAATTATTCAAATGTCCATCCACAGGAGATGGAATAAATAATAATTTATCAATTAAATGGAATATATATTCACCCACTGAACAAATTTTAAACACCCTTTATGTTACTGGTATTACAGTAATAAGAGAGTCAAGGTCATAAATACAGTGAAGCTTATATTCTACTGTTAGGGAGTTAAGCAATTTAAAAAAAGAAAATGTAGAGTGAGAAATGCTAATAAACAAGTTTATAAGGTAGAAAGTATGGTACTCTAGCGGGTGGTCAGGGAAGGCCTGTAAGGAAGAGACATTTCATCAGAGGAGCAGCAGCTGGCCATGTAAAGATGGGGCAGAACACTCCAGGCAGAGAACAAGTGAAAAGGAAGGAATGAGCTTAATGTGGTAAAGGTATCGAAAGGTCACCAGTGTAACTAGAAGGCAGGGAACCATGAAGAGACAGAGATGAGAATCAGATCAGTAAGGATGTAAAATAAAATCCAAAGTGTACTGGGAAGCCAGTGAAGCAATGTGATGTATGATTTAGACTTTCTAAAATTGACTCCAGCAGCTATAAAGGGGAAAAAAGACAGTTAAGGGGCAACAGCAAAGCAGAAAGACCATTTAGGTTACTGCAGTTGTCCAAGTGAGGGGACGGGGGTGGTGGAATACCATACAGTCATTAAAGAGAATGAAAAAGGTATACACTAAAAAAAAGTAACATATATCAAGTATGCAAGGCATCTTTTTTACATATATGATTGTATACTTTTGCAGAACCAAATATATTAATTATTAGAAATATTTGTCCGAGAAGGTTAGCCTGTATAATTGAACCCTATATAGGTTAGCCAAATACTTAAATATAACGTTAAGGAAATGTTTCTAAGCATAAAAGCTAGGTGGCCTATGAAATGGACTTTGTACAAAAAGAAATGTGGCAACTACTCAGTCAATCATCTTGCCTCAAGGCAAAAACAAATTGCTAAAAATAAAAAAAGTGATAACCAATGTTTTCTAAAGCAAGGAAATAGTACTGCGAATTTTTCCATATTTAAGCAAATGTCACTTTACATGTATCAATAAATTTTCTATTTTAGTAATTTAATAAATATTTGTCCATTCCTAGCTCCTATTCTGTTAAAGTGACAGTATTCTAAGAATTAACTGCATTACAAAGTCACCAGGTTTCTGAGTCACTTACAGCATCTTTATATCTTTTACAGCATAATTTTAGGATACTTACTGCCTTGTGATATCAGCTAAACACTGAATTCTGCCTTTGACATACTTAACAAGGTAGCATAATTAAATTCCTAGCAACTTCAGTTCTGAGCCTAATATGTTATCTCATTGAATCTCATAAAGAAGACATCATTCCTCAAATTATCACAAGAAAACTGCTTAGCAGTATTTATGTAAGACTAGCTAATAAACCGTTCAGTTAAAATTCAAATCCAGGTCTGCCTGTGGCTCAGTCATGTACCCTTTCAATCTAATCATATTGCCACCCCCATACCAAAGTTAGAGACAAATGGTAACAGTCAGTGTTGCAGATAAATGAAAGACAGGGATTAGCCAATTTTATATACAGATATCACACGTAATAGTAAAGAACTATATCCTTTCAACAGTGACTACAGCCAAAAAAAAACTGTTAATATTTGAAATATACACCATACTTTGACTATATGCCTAGCTAGACAGTACTAGATATGCCAAAGAAATTGAAGATTTTATTTCAAAAAAGTTTCTAGATGTTGATCTCTACATTCAGACTACAGGCAGAATTAATGGAGGTAACTCAATGACCTCCAAATTATATCCCATAATGATAACCTTCCTCTACTCCACTTGTTGTAAGACTTTCCCTTCCTCACTATACCAGCACGTTGACCTTTTAAAAAAAGAAATTTTAAAGAGCCCAATGAAGTGAACTCTGTGAGGGCTGAGACTGTACATTTAGAAACAGTTTCTCACTGTTTCTAAAGTGCTTTGGCATATATTAAGCTCTTAAATACTTAATGAATGGAATGTGCTAATAAAAAATAAAATGCTCAAAAAGTGAACAGGAGAACACACAAAATGTAATATGGAGGCTTGGAGAGCTTACAACAATTATTTATAACCTAAGAGCTTTTTCTTTTTTTTTTTCTTTTTTTGAGATGGAGTTTCACTCTGTCGCTCAGGCTGGAGCGCGGTGGCGCGATCTTGCCTCACTGCATCCTCCACCTCGCGGGTTTAAGCAATTCTCTGCCTCAACCTCCCGAGTAGCCGGGATTGTAGGCCCACCACCACCACGCCCAGCTAATTTTTTTTTTGTATTTTTAGTAGAGATGGGGTTTCACCATCTTGGCCAGGCTGATCTTGAACTCCTGACCTCGTGATCCACCCGCCTCGGCCTCCCAAAGTGCTGGGATTACAGGTGTGAGCCACCGCACCAGGCCAATTTATAACCTAAGAGATTTCTTAAATGCCTTCAGAACCACGAAAGATTCATTTATGAATAATGAATAGCTAGAACAACACTCAGGAAACTTTTTCTGTAAAGCATCAGGAAGTAAATATTTTAGGTTTTGTGGGCCATAAACTCTTTGTCACAACTACTCAACTCTGCTATTGCAGTGAAAACAGCCAGATAATATGCACACTTATGAGCATGGATGGCTGTGTTCCATTAAAACTTCATTCACAGAAACTGAAATTTGAATTTCATGTAATTTTCACGGCATAAAATATTATCCTTTGGGTTTTTTTTTTTTTTTTTAAGCTATCTAAAAACAATTCTTAGGTCGTAGGCCATATAAAAACAGATGGCGGGCAGTACTTTGCCAATCCCTCATTTATTTATTAAATACTTTCACAGAGAACAAAGGCAGGTGTATTTTTACATTTTAATTAAGCACATTAAGCCTAAATGTGAAAACCTATAACAGAAAGGGTTTTTAAGTGGGTTAATATGTTACTAAGAGAAATTACAAAGTTTTTTTCCCCATAAGTATCTTCAAAAACAAGAAACTGGACCAAATCACACATGAAAGCTATAACAAGACAATTTATTTGGGAAAAACATTTCAGGCCATTAAAAGCAGTATGTGCTAAACCAGAATTCAGCCACAACATTTGCATGATTTTTAAAATCTTTTTTTTTTTTTTGAAACTATAAAGACCTACAGGCTTGAAGGTCCCCTTAAACTCGCAACCAGATCCTCCCAATGGTTCTTAACCAAGGGTGTTAATCAGACTAACCTGGAACATCTAAAAATACAGATGACCAAGAGGTTCCCTATCAGAGGGGCTGGGGAAGGGCCCTGGCATTGTATTTTTAATTTATGTGTCACAGGTCACTGATGCTGCTCCCCATAGCTAAGGACTATAGCTAAAGTCAAACCATATGATCCAAACTTCATGTGTGACATTAGGAAATGAACGCAAGTTAAAGAAGAAAAAACCCTGACTAAACAGAGTAACCCTAGCATAAGCTGCTTGAGAAGCATCTATTCGTTAACACAACACAGATTCTTAAACTTTTGAAACCTTCTGTCTCCCACCATACATGTCAAGTTTATGTTATTCTTTAAAACAGAAAGACATTTTGCTGCCTTTGACTGCCTTACTCTAGTAATAAGCCTCATAATTATGAGGCTCTCTTATAGGAAAAGAAGACTGCAGAAAGAGTAAGCTAGGAAGCTTCTATTATCAAAATGTGACTGCTTTTCGTTATTTCAATACAGAGCTTTAAGGAATATTCCCTAATCTTTGTTCTATTGTGAGTCCAAAAATACACCAATAAATGAGTCATAACCTCAAACTATACATGAGTGCTCCATTGGTATATATTTTTTTGTTTTCTCAATTTACGAGATTGTGATATTAATCAAAAGGGATATTTTTGTTCCATAAGAAATCTTTCCTACAACTCCTTTTAGTTTCAGGTCATAGCATTACCAATAGCATAAATACAATGTATAGCCTTTCATTCAACAAATATTTATGCATCAGCTACATGCCAGGATCTGTAATAGATTCTGGGTGTGCAGTAGTGATTACTGCAGAATGCAGACATGGTCCCTGCATTCTTTGGAGGGAGACAGACAACCAAATAAACAATTACAAAAAAGCATGTAACTAATTAACAAGTGGGAGAAGGGAATGGGATTACACAGCAGAGTGGAAGGAAGGTCCCACTTAGCGTGGTCAAAGGCTTCTTGAAGGTAACATGTAAGCTGAGACCTGAAGGATGCAAAAGAGTCAGCATGTAAGGAACAGAGAAGAAACATTCTAGAAATAGAATATAACAAGCAAAAACCCAAAGTCATTAAAGAACATGATCATCTTTCAAGAACCCTTGAGATCAGAGTAGTTTGATTATAAAGGAAAAGGGTGAGTGCAATGAAACGTTAAAAATAGCCAGATCACGTACAGCTCTCTAGCCTTTGGTAAGAAAAGTGTTTTCTATTCTACGTGACACTGAAAGTCATGAAAGGTTTTAAGCAGGTGAATAATGCAATCTTATTTGAGTTTTTAAAAGCTCATGCTGACTGTAATTCAAAAAACTAGAAGGGAACAGGAAAGAAGGGAAACCTGCAAGGCAGCTATAGCAATATTCCAGCTGATAGATGGTGGTGGCACTAGGGACAAGAAGTAGTTAGACTAAAGAAATATTTAGGAGGTAAAAACAGCAGGTTCTGTTGATGTGATGAACTGCATATAGTAGATGAGAAAAATTAAGAGGAATAAAGATGACTCCTACCTATCGGGCTTGCACAATTAGATTGTAATACTAAATCTAGTGCCATGTAAGAAAAACAGCAGTTTCTAAAACTGCACTCTCCAATACAATAGCCACTAGCCACACAGCCACATTTCAAGTGTTTAACAGGCACATGTAGCTAGTTGCTACCAACTGAACAGCACAGACACTGAACATTTCTACTGTCCCAGGAAGTGTGGATTACTGGACAGTGCTGTGCTAGAGGTAAGAAATGTGCCAAATGCAGGAGTCCATCAAGACTAAAATTATAAAGTATCCATTTGATCGGCCAACATGTAGGTCCAGTGGTGAACTCACAGCAAGAGCAAGTTCATTGGAAATGTATTAATAATAATATATTAGAACAGTATATCACAAACTGGGATGACAGTGATAAGTGGAACCATATACAAAGGACATCTTTCAGGCAGTGAAAGGGAGAAGAAAAATAACTGGAGGGGAAAAAAACAGTTGGGTGATTGCAGAATATTCATTCAACAAAACTTTACTAAACACCTGTAAACTGCAGATACTGTCCAGCTATCAGGGATACAAAAACAGGGCAAGGACCCTCAAAGGGGGAAAAATAAGTAGACAAACTTTCAGACTATGATTAGATATACCAAATAAATGAAAATAATATGACCAAGTGCAACTGAGTCAACAAGGAAGATCTCAATGGATAAAATATCTGACATCAGCCATGAAGGCTTCATCAGTTTGAAGAAAAACAAAAAGGCTGAAGAGTGAGAGGAGAAAAGTAATAGGTGATGAAGGATGTGAGTATACAGGAGCTTGAGCTTTTACTGAATGAAATGGTAAGCCCCTAGAAGTTTCTGAACAAAAACATTACATGGTTTATCGTTATAAAAAGAGTTACTCTGGCGACCACGTCGAAAACACATTTAAGGGAGAAAAAGGTGTAAGCAGGGACACCAGTTAGAAGGCCTTTCCAATGATATAGGCAAAAGCCATTCATAATAGCAAAGAGAGAATCAACCCAAATGCCCATGAACGGTAGACTGGATAAAGAAAAATGTGGTACCTATACACCATGGAATATGATGCAGCCTGTAAAAAAGAACAAAATCATGTCCTTTGTAGCAATGTGGATGCAACTGGAGACTATTGTAAGCAAATTAACACAGGAACAGAAAATCAAATGCCACATGTTCTCACTTACAAGAGTGAGCTAAACATTTGGTACACACTGGACATAAAGATACAATAGACAGGGACAAAAACAGGGAGGGATGGAGGAGTAATGGTAGAAAGTTATCTATTGAGTACTATGCTCACTACCTGGGTGACTGGTTCAACCGTACCCCAAACTTCAGCATCATACAACATACCCTTGTAACAAACCTGCACATGTACACCCTGAATCTAAAATAAAAGCTGAATAATAATAATAATAATGGCAAAAGATGGCATGGCATGACATGGCTTCAGTGAAAAATGATTAAGATTTCTGATATGCAGACATGCATCTCATAAGGACATTTCAGTTGATGATAAACTGCACATACAACAGTGGTCTCATAAGATTATAATGGAGCTGAAAAATTCCTATCACCTAGTGATGTTGTAGCTATCATTGCAGCACAATGCTCTACTCATGGTGTTTGTGGTGACGCTGGTGTAAACGAACCCACAGTAGGTTTACTGTGCTTCAGTTGTATAAAAGTACAGTGGGCCAGACATGGTGGCTCAAGCCTATAATCCTAGCACTTTGGGAGGCCAAAGTGGGAGGATTACTTGATGCCAGGAATTCAAGGCCAGCCCTGGCAACAGAGTGAGACTCTGTCTCTACAAAAAAAAATTTTTTTAACTAGCCAGGCATGGTGGGGTGCCTGGTGTAGTCCCAGCTACCCAGGAGGCTGAGGTAGGAGGATTACTTGAGCCCAGGAGTCTGAGGTTACAGTGCGCTATGATAGCGCCACTGTACTCCAGCCTGGGTGACAGAGTGAGATGCCATCTCAAAAAAAAAAAAAAAAAAGTATAGCATATACAGTTATGTCCAGTATGCAAGACTTGATAATGATAATGACTGTGTTACAGGTTTATGTACTTACTATACTTTTTATCATTATTTTAGAGTGCATTCCTTCTGTTACTTCTTTTTAAAAAAAAAAAAAAAAGTTAACTATAAAACAGCCACAGGTTGGTCCTTCAAGAGGTATTCCAGAAGGCACTGTTATCATGGGAGGTGGCAGTTCCATTTATGTTTACTGCCTCTGAAGACATTCCAGAAGGCCAAGATGTAGAGGTGAAATACAGTGATACTGATGATCCCGATCCTCTGTAGGTCTAGGCCAATGTGTTCATGTCTGAGTTTTTTAACAAAAAAGCTAAAAGGTGAAAAATAATTTTAAAATTAGAAAAAAGTTTATAAAGATATAAAGAAAATTTTTTGTACAGTTGTACAATTGTGTTTTAAGCTAAGTGTTATTACAAGAGTCAAAACGTTTAAAAAATTAAGAATTCACAAAGTAAAAAAGTGACAGTAATTTAAGGTTTATTATTGAAAAAAGTCTTTTAAAATCTTTAAAAAAATGTAGTGTAGCCCAAGTGTACAGTGTTTATAAAGTCTACAGTAGTGTACAGTAATGTCCTAGCTCTTTCACATTCCCTCACTCGTCACTTGCTGACTCACCCAGACCAATGTCTAGTCCTGCAAGCTCCATTCATCATAAATGCCTTATACAGGTGTACCATTTTTTATTTTTGAAACCATATTTTTACCGTACTTTTTTCTATGTTTCGATATGTTTAGATAAAAATACTTACCTTTATGTTACAATTACCTAAAGTATTCATTACAGTAATTGGCCACACCATATAGCCTAGATGTGAGTAGGCTATACCATCTAGGTTTGTCTATGTATACTCTGATGTTCACACAACCATGATTATCTCCTAATGACGCATTTCTCAGAATGTAGCCCCATCATAAAATGACGTATGACTTTATTTTGAAGGGAGAACAGACAAGGTTTGCAGAGAGAATTTAGATATGGGGTATAAGAGAAAGATGAGTCAAGAACTGCAAGGTTTTAAGCCAGGTAACTGGAAAGACAGAATTGCATTTCGGAAAAGACTGCAGCTTTGGGGAAAACCGGGAGGTCAGTTTTAGATATATTAAGTTTGAGACGCTTCCTAGACATCCAAAATGCTGACCAAAAAGTAGCTGGATATCAGTTTAAGGATATCAATTTGTAAATCATTAGCAATAGATGTAAATACCATCTGTATAAAGCTATGAGACTGGAGTAAATATGCACAACGAAAAAGGAGAGATTCAAGGACTAAACCTTCAGCCACTCCAACAGAGATCAGAAAGATACCAGAAAAAACAAAGAAGGAAATGCCAGTGAAATAAGAGGTCTGAAAACCTGCTAACAGACATGGTGGCCTAGAAACCAATGAAAAGGCATTTCAAGCAACTGCAGCAATGGTGCCAAATACTAACAGATTAAGTGAGATGACAACTACAAATTTATAACGTGGTGGTCACTGGTAGGGGTTCAAAAGAAAAAGGGAGTGCATAAAGCAATTTTTCAAGGTGATTTTGCTGGAAAGAGAAACAGAGACTGAGGTGGAGAGTAAAAGGAGAGATGGAGAGAAAAAAAAAATTTTTTTTATAATGGGATAATAGCATGTTTGCTCATGGAAAGAGCCAGTAGGGTAGAAAAAACCACTGATACAAGAAACGAGAGATGCTACAGTAATATTCTTGAGAGCAAGAGGGGATGGAATCTGGTGTGCAAATGAACTGGGTGGCCTTATATTGGAAGGCTACAGTTCTTCCAGTGACAGAGGAGAAGGTAAAAGACATGGTCATAGATACAAGAGACCACTGGGCATGAAGCCAGGGAGGGACAAGACTGTTGAACGTGTATACAAGAAAGTCATTATAATTCAGTATGAAACTTCAGCTGTATAGAAGTGAGGGTGAGGAACAGGGAAAAGCTTGGATAGATAAACTGTAGGTCCCAATGGGACTGATGGGCTGTTGGAGTTGACATATTTTCTAGAGGAATTAGAAAGTGGGATGCCTGAAATGAGATTGGGGGAAGGGAGCACAGTTACTGATAAAAGACAGAGTAGTCTAGAATATGACAATGGGAATGTGTAGTTGACTTAGGATAGAAAGTAAGATTACTGGAGGAGAAGAAATCAAGGAACTAAGAGACCAGGATATTGGAAGCATCTTCTATATCAAAGTTTGTACCAGACTGTAAATCAACATACTGCTTCCTTCATCAAAATCTTGCTACAAAAAAAAGTAAGCTAAACTAAACAGTAAACTTAGTGACACAGGTGACTTACATTCTGGCATAACTCCTTATCTTAATTCATACAGGTAACAGTTACCAGACCACATCTTTACCAGTATTGCTCTACATGGATAGTGATGTCATCAAGAATTATGACAGAAATAAAAGACAGTAACAATGAGCCAAGAGCTAATAAAGTGATCAAGGAAGGATGTGAATGACCCAGCAAGGTCTGCAGGTGCTTGAAATAAAGACGGGCAATGGGTGGTATAATTTGATCACATGAAAGTCAAAGCTTGAAGTTTTGGAAAAGAAAGGTCAAGAAGTGACAATGAGGGAAAAAAGCAGACATTTAGTCCACACACCCCTTAGTTCAGTGTTACAAGGTGTGCAAGAAGGGAAAAAATCACCACTTGAGAGAGCTGTAAGGGAAGTAGCATTCTTGCAGAGAAGGCTAGGTTACAGCTGAAATAAGAAACGAACACTCACAACAGATTGAGAATATAAAGGATTTTCTAACGACTGAATTCCAGAAGTTAAAATGAATGGATTTCAGATGATGAAAGGTAGGAGATGGCGACCAAAAAAAGCAACAGGATTAGAGTCTGGGGGATAAGAGTTAACACAGAAGGGCCAGTGTAACTAAAGTAACAAGTCCTTGAAAAGGCATGCCTCAGGAGTGGCCTCTGACCAGTATGCAGTACTACTTCCTTCATTGTAAAGACAGACCATTGATGAAGTTTGATGGTAACGAGGTGAAGGGGTTCCTATTTAGCTCCTGATGGGGAAGACAGGGGAAGTTGAGGAGAAAAGGGAAGGTATTAAACGGCCCTTCTGTCTTAGATCTTTCCAGACAAACGTAATAGAATCTGCAGCATAATGGCAATAAGGAAAAACCTGAGGCCCTTTAGCATATAGTAAGGGCGCTCTTCAAGCATGAGAAATAAGTATTCTTCTAAAAAATCAAATATTAGTATTTCCCAGCATCCACTTATCAGCAATACCATTTTAACCATAATTACTCTGCCTCAAGGGTGACCCTTGATCTTCAGGCATTCCTAGATAGCTCATCTCTAAACTGTATAGCCTCTTATTTCTTATTCTATGGGGAACAGAATGGTTGGCACTCTAAATCAGGAACCAGGAAAAATGACAGCACAATTAAAGCAGGAAACAGTGATCAATGCAGGACAACTACAATATACAAAGTAACAAAATACTTGGGCTTGAAAACTAAACAACAAAATTCAGCAAAATGCCAGAAAATTGATACACTAAATTCATAATCTATTTAAAGCGCTATGTCAGCGTATTATGTTTCCTAAATAGAATTTAGTTTGTAACTTTTGTATCTAAACGAACTATAAAGTATAAGCAAAGTTTGAGGACATTCAACAACGGCTCAGAAAGGAATTTAAGGGTCTACCTCAGCACTTTCCTACACAGGGGAATTGAACTCCACTTGGAAGCCTCCAAAGTTACTTGGATTGAAAAATATTTCCAAGAATCCGCTGTTCCTCCCTTATACATGTGGCATTCATCTAGTGTATGCCAAACTTCAAAGACACTCACTCCCTACACCCTTACCCCAAAACCACTTAATTATACTTAAAAAAGAAAGAGTACAGTAAGTAATCCCTATTACAGCTGTTTCGTTTACTTCACGGTAAAGGAAAATTGGGAGCAGTTTGCAACAACTATCCCTCAGTGTAGCAAATTACTATCACCACTTAAGATCATCTTCAAATTGCACTCCCAAGACATTCTGCAGTAAATTTAACTTCTTACACATTTTTATATGGACGTCCAGTAAGGTATGCTATATATATGCACATATATATATTGCTACTATTACAAAACCCTGTAAGAGAGGTTTATCAAACTAAACCAAACCCTTCAGATTTTTTGTACATCTTTGGCTTCCAACTCAGCTACCAGCATTTAAGATTTATTAATCATAAGGTTTATATGCCATGTAGACTAACTTGAAATTAACTTAAAGTAGGTTAAAAATACCCCCCAAGTTTTAAACGGTTTAACACATCTGTTACAAGTCAGTTAAAAAGAATTAGTCCAGCAATATGTGAATTACTAAAACAGGGTAAAATCGTGGGGATATTAGTGAAAAAATTAAAAGATGGAAATAAATAGGGGAGAAAATGGAAGCGTTATGAAGCAGTTTCACCCCAGCATCATTCAGATGTTCACACTCTTCAAACCATCATAGGGCAGGGGAGGGGGAGAAGCCTTTTGAACAAACTCAAAAGATACCAGAGGTAGGAAACTTCTGGGATATTACAAGAGAAACTTTACAGTGGTTCTACGAAGAGTCTCATGGAGATTGTGGGATAGACCGGGGCTGAGACGCCTCTAGGATTAATGTTTCATAAAAGGTCCACTGATCTGCTTGTATTTTACACCATATCGTAATAAAAATAATTGCAGACTATAGCATTATTTTCAGATATTTTCTAAACCAACGCCAGCCTATGATTTACATTTTCAGTCCAGTCACTTAAACACGGAGTTTGAAGACTAAACACCCCACTTTTCTTTCTTGAGACAGAGTCTCGCTCTGTTGACCCGGCTGGAGTGCAGTGGTGTGATCTCAGCTCACTGCAACCTCTGCTTCCCGGGTTCAAGCAATTCTCATGCTTCAGCCTTCCAAGTAGCTGGGATCACAGGCACCTGCCACCATGCCCTGCTAATTTTTGTATTTTCAGTAGACACAGGGTTTCACCACGTCGGCCAGGCTGATCTCAGGCTTCTGACCTCAGGTGATCCACCCTCCCCAGCCACCCAAACTGCTGCGATTACAGGCGTGAGTCACCGCGCCCGGCTACCCCACTTCTCAAATTCTGGAAATACCTTGTTAGTAGCAAAAGATTTAACCAAAATCGATTTAACTGCCTACATAAACTGACCAAAAAGCCATAAGGCATTAATTTAAGTAAAACATATTCAATTAATTTTTAATTACCTAAACTGTTTTTTAAGTTTTGGATGTAGTCTAACAGTAATAATTTAGCTTAGAAATGCAAACTTCTGGTAAAAAGGACATGATTTAAAGGCCAGTAAAATTTAGGGCTGATGTGAGTTGTATACACAGAATTTGTCCAGCATTTTAAGTGCCTTCACATTAAGTTTTGAGACCTCTTAAAAATACACTTGAAGAACTCTATTTAAGATGGTCGAGTAATGAGAAAGTTACTTCCCCTTTTCCTTGAACCTGGCCATCTTAACTCCTAACTTTAAAAATGTTGGTTTCCCAGTTTTCAAAAATAAGTCAATAATATGAATCCTGCTTTTAAGTTCCTAATCTATAATCAATTCACACAAGGCATTTCCCAAGTGCCCAAATAAATACAAACCTAATAATTTAACAATGTTATCTGCTCAATTATGTACATTCACAGAACCAGTTATTTCACAGAATCATCATCATGAAAACATTGTACTTCAAACGGGACTACCGCAGAGGGACAAACTGGCAGTATTCAGCAAATAAGTGTATTTAATTTGTGCTGAATACAGCATCTTAAAATACGAATTTTGTTCACTGACACTTGAAAATCAAGAGATGTACATTTATCTGGATTTCCCACTTAGGGGAAAGAAATCAGATGATCTGGCAACGTAAACCGGATTCCCACACAATGGCTGGAGCTGCTTATGACTGGCTGCTTCATGTGCACTTCAATTTGTAACAGTCCACATGGTCCCATTTACCCAATACCTAACTGGCCCTGGAGACATTTGAGTAGCCATTCCCACTATAATGTAGTAAGACCAATCCTATATAAGGCTTGTGAAAACGATCTTATTCTTAGTAACGTATCTTGAACATCAAATTGTAGTATGCTACATTAATGAAGGCAAGTAACCCATTTCAGGAGAAAAATTAAGTCCCCAGTAGCCATTTTTTTCAGTAAGTTGTATGTACATAATTTTTCAAAGAACTTTGAAGCCTACTCTCATTTTCTTAGAAAACTCTTGAAAAATCAGAACAGAAGCTTACAGACAGTAAATGTTGGAAATACTAAGCACCAACTTGGAAATCACTAATTTACAAGTATTGTCCCTGACGGAGGAATATTTAATCCACCCTGAAATAATCATTCACATAAAGCACTTGAAGCATTCTTGCCTTAAAAAAAAAAAACCCTAAATATAGCAATAATACATTTCTTAAGTAGTAAAAAAAAAAAAAAATCATATACCAGTTTCCACAAAATGACACTGAATTCCATAGGCAAAGTAAAGCAATCATTGATAACTGTCATTTTCCCTCCCTATGTTAACATTTTCATTCCAACAACATATTCTGAAAAAAAAAATTTTTTTAATCTAAACCCTGAAATATTTCCATATGCTGACCGTGTAACTTCCAAAAGCCAATTTAGAATAAGCTTCATTCCTGTTGCTAATTAGATTGATTTGAAACATGGATTTTCAGAGAATAATATTACTAACAGAAAAACCATGAACTTTAACATAGGAGCCTAGAGAAAGCTCTTTAAGAAAAAATTCAAAGGGCAAAACACAATTCCACATGGCCCACCACTACGTACAAATGAAACCAACCCTATGGTAACTAAGGGCATTATATTTTAGGTCACATACACTGGCTCAATTGCCTTCATTTCTATTTCCTAATATAATCAAGTTGAGCACTTATGTTTTACTCTGTGACTGATTTTAGACAAACTGACAATTCACATCTTCATTATTTTTTTCTGAGAATTTCAGTTGCTGTAATTCATCAATATAGCTAAACATCATGATCTTTTACTTCCTAAAGTACTATAATGAGATTCTGGTTTATCATTACGATATATTTAAGCAGAACTGCCTATTCAAAGTGACCTCAAAAAAACCTCCCAACTTTTTTACTGCAAATATTGGCTGAGAAGACATTTTCTCAAGCCTGTATTTTAATTAGCAGTAATATGATTTCAAAAATCAAAGGTTTCTTAGGTGATTCTCCCTCATCAGAACTATTCATAAATATATTCCACATAAACTTGTTTGGAATTAAAAAAAAAAAAAATCACAAGCATTATACTATATCCACTGGAGGGCACTCAACATGACCCAAGCATGCAATGAAAACATGCTCCAACACTACTCACAAAGTTGAGGGAAACTTTGAGACTGGGGAATGTCTCTTAACAGAAGAGATGCCTCTAAGTTTAAAAAAAAAAAAAAAAAAAAAAAGTGGCTAAACCCTAAAAACGGGTTCCTAATGTGATTGACTTTATCTTTCAAGAGCTGTTTTTTCCTTAGGGAGGAAGCAAATTATATGCATACCTCAAGGACAGCAGGGTTCAGGCCTCAACAGATGAGACTAGGTTTCAAACTGAGTCAAGCTCAGTCTTGCATGAAACACAAAAGCAGCATTCTTAAGTAAACAGAGGAAATAAAGAACTTTCCCCGAGTTTAAGTGATGAAAAACTATAGGAGTTAACTCCTACTCATTTCCATCAACACAAATCATATTATATTCCTTTTGTGAAACCTGAGAAGTATGTATTTATTTTAACCGATTGGCCCACTTACCTATCACAATCACAACTGCAATATAACATAGTCTGTTAAAGAAGGACAACTGAATCTGCAAATCAGTATCTTCTCAATGAGGGTACAAGGAGGCAATGGCTACATACGATGGACAAACCAGAAGCAGCTCCTGGGCTATGTTTACTATTCACTTTTACGGTATAAAAATGCTCTCAAGCAGTTTCAACAATAGATACCACAGTTTCAATAAAAAGAGGGCTACAACAAAACTAAGTTAACACAGTATTTTCAAAAACAATGTCACAAATCAACATGACACACTACAAAAGAGTTGCAAATACCTTTTGTTAGAAGTTTGTCCAGTTCTAAAAGCCTTCATCCTTTGTGCCCTGGGTTGGCAGTCAAGCATGCTTCCGACTAAGCTCAAAGTACAAACTTAAAACTTACCACCTACTCATCTACAATTATTGATTATCAGCAACTAGGAAACCACAAGAGAAATAAAAATAATCTTGTAACAGGACAGATGTATTATTTCATTTCAATAACACTGAAGTTTCATTTGGCTAAATATACTTACATAGTCTACTGCAGGAGATTTAATTTCACTGCTACTTATAACTACAAAATAATTATATCAAACTTTTAATTCTCTACATCCCTAGTTTCAACAATACTTAGCATGCGCCTCTCCCCACCTCATCCTATAACAAAAAAGAGTATCTGCAAGAGTTTTGCTAACACATTTCAAAATACTCTTGAAGAAACTTGCCTCCTCGTTTTCTATCTTGGTGGTGGTGTTATGAAAACAAGCATACAGACCTTCACTTATGCCAATTTTTATTCCAGTCATCAACGGGAACAGTAAGCTCAGTCTGATAAATTTTAATATTGGAAATACACTTTTCTATATCATGTTAGTAAAGGAAATAATCAGATAACAGTTTAAAAAAAACCCTCTTCAATACTCTGAAACCTGAACACTGTTAAATGCTTCATTTTTTTATTAGCCCCCCTTTTTTTTTTAAGTCGGTTTTTCCCGATAACTTTTAAATGACTGTTCTGGTCTGTGGGAGACTCAGGACTCCACAGGACTCTACAATTACATGCTATACTAAGCTTTCTAGCACAGGTTTTTACTTTTCCCCACCCCCAGGACTTCAAACTTGAATAGTCTCAGTATTCCTTTAATCCTACAGAATAGACTTCTGAAAGTTTTTCAAGTTACTGTTGCAATAATCTCAGGGCCTTGTCCTTGTACATGGCCTTCAGAACAAAGGTTAGGTCAAAGTAATGAATATTGGGCGCAAATTAGCCACATTTTGTCTGGTGTGAAAGTACATCCTCAAACCCTGAAGGGTACTTTTTTTTAATCAGAGATTTTCAAAGATCTAAATATAAAAGTAAAATAAATGTCGCACAGCCTCAGTTCAAATGAAAAGCCTCCAAAGTAGAAATGTATGTTAATAATTTAAGCAGGGAATAAACCAGCGGTACAACATAAATAACACTTGAGGCTATATTTAATATTTCTTAGGATGAATACAAGTCAATACGAAGACATCTGAAGGTACTGAATGTTCGTTCACCATGTGACAAATACTGAAATGGCTACCTAAATTCCAGACAAACTACAACTTAGCGATCTGAAAAACATTAGCCTAGACTTTATGAAAGGAAATGCTGCCGTCTCTTTAAGTTGATGTCTAGCCTAAGCCACCATTATTCAAGATACAAAGCTCCCATTTCACTAAAACCACTCCTCGATTTCCTTTTGCCGACCTCTGCATACCAGCAGCCTAGTCTCTCTTCATTCACCACTCACAAACTCGAGGGGTGGGGGGCCGGGGACGGGGGAAGACCACAGATGTCTGGAAGATACAAAGTATGAGACAATGCTCCCTCCAAAAGGGAAGAGAACGTAAGGCAACAACTACACCCAACTGCCAAAGCTTTCAAGCTTGGCAGATTGAGAAGCAGGCTATAGGAACTTAACTTCGAAAAGTCTCGGTTCAAAGTCCTCTCTCCAGACAAAACACTCAAAGAAGTTGCAGTGCTTGAATTCCATTTGGCCAGTTTTGGAGCGAAGGGAAAATTCACTCCCCTGAAAAAACTACATCCTCTAAAACCCAATTTTAGCTGCCATCAAACTATTTGAATACATTTAAATTATTTCTACGAACAAAATTCTCGAAGCGTTCTGAGTCAGAGGCTGAATCCTGCAGTTCACTTGGTAAAAAACAGTAAGCCATCACCTTCGCCTTCCTCCACCCTCTTATTTCACCAGGGTCTCATGCCCACTACCATAAATCCATAAGACTCTCAGTACATATCCACTGTTTTCACTCACCTGCACAGTACACTAAAATATAGGTGCAAGACATGGATTTTTCATGTGCACACCCTACTGACGCATCGCACCGGCTGCACTAAGAGTTTAGTTACTCTAACGTTTCAAGTTGCTTCGATTCAAACTCACATAGCCAGGGTATTAAAAAAAAAAATAACACTTCTATTCTTAAGAACTAAAGAAGAAATCTTAAGAGAAAGTCCACTGGTCCGATCCCCAGGACTGATGGGACCTAGGGTGGCGTCCCTGCCTCAGCGCCCGAACCCCAACTCGCCGCAGGAGCTGAGAAGGCGGAGCCCCCCCGTCCCCACCCCGCCCCCCACCCCGGCCCCGGCGCATCCCAAGGCACAGGGTCCCTCCCCCAAACTCGGCCAAGGCCAGAGCCCCGGACGGAAACCACAGACCCCCACCCCCACCCCCACCCCGCCGGCCATCCGGGCTCCTGGACGCGCCCCCGCGGCACCCTCTCCCCGCAAGCGATGCCCCCGGGGCCCCCGAGAGGCAGCACGACAGGAACCCGGGCCCGGCCGCCGCCCTCCGCGCCCCGGGCGCGGCCCGCCCCCACCGTCCCCTACCTGAGCCCCCCACTCCCAACCCCAGGCCTCCCGGCTGCGCCCAGCCGGGCTCCCAGCCCGCCGCCCGGACCGCGCGCCTGCGACGAAGTTTGGCTCCGAGAGGAAGCTGGAGCAGCCCCGGAAGGATAAGGAAAGGAGCGCCCAAGCACCTCAGGGGAACAGGCTCCTCCCGTCGCGGGAGTCCGACCGTCCTCGACCTGCGGTGGCGGCTCGGCGAGGACTGAAGCTGCTCCTCGGACCTTCCTCCGTCTCCGCCTCCCCTCGCTCTCCGCTCTCGGGGCTGGGCCAACACGACTGCCACAGACCAAGAGGCTTAAAATGGCGCCGCACAAGGAGCTCTTATAAGTCGTCCAAAAGCTGCTGTATCCTGCCGCCACCGGCGCAGCGCAGAGCGCGGAGCGTTCCGCGGCGCGAGGACAAGGGGCGGGGCGCGACAGGGCGGTGGAAAGTAGTCCCCGCGCCGCCCAGCAGTCAGCCGCCGTCTGAGCGCCCCGGGCCGGGGCGGGGTACTGGGGCACGCTACGGACGCTCCCCGGGGTGACGGCTGGCGGTTGCCCGCAGCGCGGGACCTGAGGGCAACTCTTGAGGGCGCCGTGGTCTGCGTCGGGGAGGCTGGGCCCCCGCGGCCTGGGTTGGGGAACGTGGCCCCGGTATCCTCCCCTGTCCCAAGCCCGTCACCCCCGCCCCCCGCGTTTCCCGAACCGGGAGAGCAGCTGCAGGACTCTGCGCGCCTTTCCCGCGGCCTGCGGAAGGTGGCACCTCGGCCCTGGTCTTCGGGGACCACGCGGGGTGGACGGGACAGGTCCTGGGAGGGCGGAAGTTCGGGGCCAGGGCGGCAGTAGGGGCTCGGGGTCAGCGCCCGCCCGGCTTGGGGCGCTCCCGGGTGCCGCCGCTGCCCGGTCGCCGGCCGGTGGGCTCTCTGACCGGGCGCGGGTTAGGGGGCTTCGCCGACCTTGCGGTCTGTGCCGCACACTCGCTGCTGGACCTGGGTCGCAGACCAGTCTCACAGCACCCCCAAAGCCCCCCACTGCCCGGATGGTGGATCCCATCTCTCAGCAGGCTGTTCAGCTTGAATTTCAACCTGAATAAGCGGGCCGAGCCGCCTTCTATCCCCACTCACGAAGGCTGTAAACTCTTCGTAGAATGGGCGCCAAGCCCGCAATTCAACAAGTCCTTATGAGTACCTACTGTGAACAAATGGAAATGGATTAGCTCCAGAGCGCTGTCAATTAGGTTAATTCTTATAGATTCCATTTTTATCTGGTTCCACTTGTCACTAGGTATCAATAGATTTATTTGTGGGGATTTTTCTTTGGAGAAAAAGATTTTTACGGTATTACTTATTTGAGAAATACAAGTATGTTTATAGAGAAAGCTATCGATTAGGCAGCCTCTAATTTTTTAAACTAATTTTCTATTTAAAAGCATTTTGTAATTCATTTCAATAAACTGAAAAATGTTTCCCATTGTAATCCAGCAAAATAGACGCTTGTCAAAGCTGCAACAATTATGATCGATTCACTTTCTCAAGCCTATTGTTTGTGCTTATTTTTCCTCCAAAACATTGGAGAGAGTACAAAAAGCAACAGTGAAAGTTACCTCTATGCTTTTATCCCAGGACTACAATTAATACAAGCAAACAATAGGTCTTAATACATAGATGCAGGCAGAAAACCCATTTATTCATTCACTCATGGAGGTGGGATGTGTAGTTTAAGCATAGCTCATGTTTCAGGGCCAGCATATTCTTTAAATAACTTATTTTTGTCTTAAAGATATTTTACTATGTAAGTGGTAATGCCAACTGCCGTCTGTCACCATAGCACATGTGGGCCACTGCAGTGGAAAAAGTGTACACAGTAAGATGATGTTCAATGAGATCCATTGTCTAGAAAGACCTTCTCATTTGTATCTTTCCTACTAATTCTGTAGAATTAAGTATAGCTATTGGTTGTGGTCACAATTCAAAAAAAAAAAGGAACCGAAAAAGGCATTTCATCAAAGCCATGTTTCTAATACAAACTCAAAAGTATAAATGGCGTTTTCAGGTACTGATTCCTAATTTTAATTGTCATTTGGAGAATTAAGGAATATGCAATTGATTAAAGTCATATATTAAAAATCAGACGACAAATTAACCACTTTTACAGGGCCTTTTTTTTTTTTAAACATGTTTGCTTTTTCTATGTGCAGCTTTTTTGTTGTTGAATAAGGCACTCTTGAAATTGGTTAAGAAATATCTGCACCATTAGAAGATCTAAAGGATAAAAACATTTCTGTATTTGTATTTCTCTGTTCCATTATCAAAATAATGGAATCATTTTTCTATAATTTAAATACTTTAAATTTAGAATTATGATTTTTAATCCCATTTGGCACCGTAAACAAATACATATTATTAAAGAAAATGTAAAATTTGCAACAGCGCAGCTTGCTGTTTTTCCCATCATATTAAGTGTACTGAAGAATTACTGGTTGACTAGCATTAAAGCAAGTTAAATTTAACATAGCTCCTAATTTTTATTTGCATGTTTCATAAAGCAGAAATTGTTCTAGTTGTCTCACCAAAAATAGGAGATGAATAACTTCTATGTAATGAAGACAAACACTATCATTAAATCAAAGAAAAATACATTATCAAAATACCTGAGTTTGGTAAAATAAGTAATTTTGTAAAATAATTTTTTTAAATTGACTTTGGACAATACATTTCATAAAAACAATTGGTTATCTGTTTTATGCCTTTTCCTTCTAGAACCAGTCACCCTGGGTTTGACATAAATTAATTTTATAAAATGGCGACAGACAAGTTGTTCTAATTTTTAGGCTGTGTTCTTAGAAATCAAAAATGTCTCCAGCTAGTTTAAAAGAGAAGATATTTCTTTTCACGCTATCAGGCCGCTGGCATATAAAGCAGTGGTAGATCGAACCTGAATGTAAGGCATCCCTTCCCTAAAACAGAGGCTTTTGATTACCTTTAAGAGAAAAAAAAAAAGCCCAGATTATTTCACACTTCAGACAGAAATATAAATCACAGAAATATGCCAGCATTGTAAAGAAGGTTCGTTCACTTTTACTTAACTCTATCAAATCCATTAATTAAACATTTATTGAGCACCTAGGACAATGAGCTTCCCTTAGAGAGAGGGAAATGGATGACTGGCTCCATGTGATTAAGGCTCTTAAATTAATGTAAAATTGTATCTGTTAACCCTATTTAAAAAGAAGCAGAAACGGTAGAAAACAAGCTGTGAAACTAGGGTGTGGTCTCCCTTGGACTCTACATCCGAATCCCCTCGAAAGGCTCCTCTCCCAGCAGAAAGGTAAGAATAATATTCCATGCATTTAAAAACAATCCCAACTCCCCAAGAAGGCTTGTTAAAAATATTTCTTAGGACAATGTAAAAACACTGGACAACAATCAGGATCAGCTTTTCATTTAGCAGTTCATCAAGTGGGCTATTTATGGATTGGGACTTTTGATTTGTAATACATCATCTCGGGGTTCGGTGTTATCTTTTGATTTCTTTCCAGCTGAACAGGCTAAGCAGTTGTAAATACCTCTTGTCAGACTACATGGTTGGCTATTCTCGCACACAGAAGTAATCTAGGAACCCACTGGGCAAGTTCGGCGGAAAGCCACTGTGGAAAGCTTGCAGCTGATGTATACTGCAGAGCGAGGGAGGGGCGGTGAAGGTGGCGGGAGGCAATGGCCATGGTGGTTGCTATGGCCTGGTCACTTCAGTTATGTCAGGAACACCCTACATGCTTGAAGTTATGTGTTCTCGAGGCCTTCATTGGTTTCCCATACTAAGGAAGTACATTTTAATGGCTACCATACAAAGTATGAAGGAGAAGCAATGGAGTCATCATCCATGATATTCAAAGAACATAAAGGTATATATGTTTCTCCATGTTTCTAAGAACTCACACAAGTACCGCTGCATTTCTAAGAAATCATGCTTTGGAGACACACACCCGCAACACACGCACGTGCACACACACACACACCCCACTATTAAAAATTTCAAAATGGTTGCAGATATTTCATTCACAAGAAGGTTAAAGGCGTTTCCCATCGCAAGAAGGATTAACTTACCGGAGGATTCTGGGACTGCAGATGTATACTGCGGCAAAATCCTAAATTCATCGAAAAAAATCATTTCTGGACTCCAGCTGCTGAAAATAATAGAATTATAGTAAATCATGGATAAGATTAAAACAAGCCATTTTCACCTTCCAACGTGTTCAGAAAAAAATGATTCTTTTAAGTCATTTCTTAAACAATGCAAATTTTAAAGTAGCTTTTCTTTCCAGACCTCGCAGCGCCATGAAATCGATAATTTTTGATCTTTTGGTTAGTAGGCAACATGGTGAGCTATTGCAGGGACTGCAGGCAGCAGACATGTTCTTGTCAGCTAAAAATTTTCATATTGTTTTTGAATCCATTGAGATTTGTAGATGTGATATCACCGGTTTTTTGTTTTAGCTTGCACTAGGCAATAGGGACGCAAACCCTCAGTTTATCGACATATACATGTCTATTGCTTTATATGTATTAAAAACAGGGAGTCTTACTGGATCTTAAACAAAAAATTATGTAAAAGGAGTGGCTGGTGTGATTATAATCCCATCATGCAGGGTCCACGGTTCCCATTTAGTGAAATTTCGCAGAGGGCAACTTCTTAAGAACATCCCTGCTGTGCAGAGTGAAAAGCATGAACAAACCAAAGACAGAATTCATCTGTGTTTATATTTTACAAACAATGAAAAACCTACTCTTTGTATGCCTTTTTTTCCCCCACCTTATTATTTCATGAAAACTGCAGCATTTTCCCCGCCCCCATCCAAACACTCACCACCCTAGCACTGCAGTATTCCGTCCCTCTTTGCTTCTCCTTCGTCTTCTTTTTCGCTTTCACAAATTCTGCACGCGCCATCTTTGTGTGGGGTGATTCTTTGCTAATTTCAGTTACCCATTCTCTTACAAATCAGTTCAGAAATAGAAAATTATAGTGCGCTTTGGGGCTTAATTTGCCTAAATTTCTTTCATTCTCCCCTTCTGACATAGAAAAATGGAAACAACGGGAGGGGGGAGAAGCCAAAAAAAGAGAGAGAAAGATATTTCTATTATTGCCATAACCTGTTGTATACAGTGGTAATAAAAAATATTATTAACATAATAGCAACAGCTGCAGCCTAAATAGAAGCTATGAGATAATTAATGTGCTACAACAAATTAATTTGCTGCAGGTGCTTCTGCTGTGAACTGAGTAACCCTTGCCATATAAAGTCTAAATACAATTATGATTCCCCCCACACACTAAAACAAAATACTGAGTAAAATGTCCTGTTTAGTAAATATACCTGTTGAAAAAAAATTCTCCCCAGTTCTTTTCCCCCTGCCCCTCACCAATCCATGCTAAAAGGTTAAGTCATCAATAGGTAAGTGTGGAGTTACATCGATGTGTATATGTATGTGTGGGTATATATGGAGACTATGGCATTTTAAAACATAGAGGTTTTATACTGTGTCTTAGTTGGAAAACATATGGATAAGCTATAGATTTCATTTTTAAAAATATAAGTAGTTTATAATATTTATGAGCTTCGTTGGTTTCAGAACAAAAATTACATGTTTCCATGTGTATAACTGGAAAAAAATAAGTGTTGAGCAATTACCTAACTGAATTAATAATTTTTAAAAATCATCTATCTTATCAAAGAAGAAAGTGTGTTTATAGTGTAGCACTCTTTATTGATGCAAAAGAAAATTTTCTCTTCCCTTTCACCTGCTGTCAAGTTGAGTGTTTAAGGAGAGTGGTTGCTGGTTGTATCACAAGTGTGTGCCAGAAATATGTTGTATCAGAGTAACATGGGCAGGGCCTAGAGAAGGTCACAGTGCCAGAAGCAAATGTCCATTTTCTATTTTGTACCATTCAGCAAAAAATAACTTTGGACCTAGAAAAGTAGAAGAACATACAGATTGAATGTTTTTTTTTTAACTACTTGTCTAAAAAATTCTTAGGGTAAGGATGTAGTGATTTCTGATTTTTCTCCTAATAATGCTGCCCAAAGAAATGACATTTTTATTTGTATTGCAGTCTTAATTTTTTGTTTGTTAAAAAGCAAAAGAAATAAATTTTATCATGGCCAAATTTTAAAAGTTATTGGTTGTTAAATTTTATTATATTAGATGATCTTAAAATGTAATGCTAAATCTTATAATACAGTTGTTGCTTATACAATGCATATATTTTAACAGCATTTTGGTATAACTTTGGAGGAATTTTAGTTCTAAGCGAAGGTATAAAAGTATTCAAACAGAACACTGTTCCAGCTATACCCAGAAGGGACACTGCATTTACGTGGATTTTCTTTAAAATATATTTTATTTCACATCCTCTTTTTAGGTGGACAGGCAAAGCTCTTAGTCACTACCATTCTCTGTGGAGAGGTACCGCGTGTTTGTCACACCATTTCTCATGCAGCGATGGACATGCATTTTACTCCATCTTTCTTTTGTTTGTACTAAAGCTTTTTCTTCATAATCTGTTTTCAAATCTGTTCATGTTTTGAATTGACAATTGTAGAATTTGAGTTAGGGGGAAAAAGAAAAAGAAGCAAAGGTCATATTGATTTTCTTTTAAAAAGAAGAGGCAGAAATAGCCAATTCCTTGATAAAAATGAGGAAAGTGGACAAGTATGAAATATATACATCTCCACTGGGAATTTCTAGTAATTTTCATGTCAGCTGACAGTGTCATTCTACCAAATGGAACTCACTGAAATCATATAGTTCTTTAATTATAAAATCATTTTGGGAAAAGAAAAATGTACTTTAATTTCTGTTGCTTCAAGGGGTTGTCCGTTCAAGATATTTTTCTGTCCACTATAAATTGTATTAGAAACTAAGCTGTAAGAAATAAAGATACTACATGTCTAACACACATATTCCTTTTTCTTATTAATGTTCTCTTTTCATACAAACCTATCCCAGTTCTTTCAACCCTTCCTCATATGACTTACCTTTCAGAACCCTTATTCGTAGATTGTCAGTACAAGTGACATTGTGCCGATTCTGAACAATTTAAAAAAGGGTAGTTGTTGTAAGCCAATTTGTTTTGGGGTGGTTTGTTACATAGGAAAGCTAACTAATAGAACAGAGATAATTCAAATTTTGTCTTGTTTTAAATAATCACATCATACTGCAGGTTATGAGCTGCTTATCTTCTGACATAAGCATTTCTAAAGATTTTTCATTGTACTGTCTTCTTAGTAAAATAATTTTGTATGTGCACCCCCAGACACATATTTACTAAAATTATATATATGTACAGATGCCATTACATATATTAAATATCAGTGAAGCTTGATTTCTTTTTTTAAAATAAAAAATAAATATAGTGGTTGTAGTCATTATTTCCTCATTTCAGTGGATCCTCATGTGCCTTCTGGGTTATAGTCACACCATTCAGGACCACTGTTCTAAAACTCTCAAATCTTTCCCATAATTAGCTTTAAAGCATTATTTTACCTATTCCAAATTTGTGCAATTCATTTTTAAAAAACTAAACCCAGAGCTTGATTTATTATAGTTACTGATTATTGAAGAATCCTTTAGGGAATTACACCTTGATCTTTCCTATTAACTGACTTTCAATAAACTCCCTTTGGTAAAAACTGCCATTCATTTTTCTAGCACGTGTTCCTAAAATATATACAGGTTCGTGGAGTTTCTTGCATCACCATTTTCTCTTGATATACACATACACACACACTATTTTAACAAGGAGTAATTAACAGAGAGGAAAGTATGCCTTTTCAATGTCAGAGGATTCTAAGGACCTCAATAATGGTTGTACTTTTAACAGCTGTTTGTTGAGAATCTATATAATGACAAAAAGCTACAAATTCCGTGGTGATTTTAAACAAATATATGTTTTATTAATTTCAGTGGCATCTGAATTTGAATACTATTTGCAAACAAATGTGGAAGACTCATTTTTCAGTGCATGAACACTGCTTAGGGATTGTAATGGGGTCTTGAAGCCTTGTTTAACTTGATAGTTAGAAACCCACTGCTTTAATGAATACAGAAGATGCAAATCCCGTTCTGATGTGCATTATCCGTGTGATCTGAACAGGCTCTTTAGCTTCTCTCTGCATCTTGGCGTCACTGCTGTAGTAGTAGTAACAGCAGTGCTAGTGAGTCACAATAATCCCATTGGTGGCTTCCATTTAGTGACCTACCACCAGGTAAGAGCTTTGCCCTTCATGACCCAGTGAACTTCACTCTTCATATATAAGGCCTCTTTTAACCATCACAACTAGTGAGGTAGGGAAACATTCTTTTCCCGGTTTTACATTTTGGAAATTGAGACTTAGAGAAATTACAAAGTTTGCTCAAGTTATAAGCTAAATAAACACAGAGCTGGGATTTGAACTCTGGACCTGTACTGTTCAGTTCAATAGCCATTAGCCACATGTAGCTATTAAAATATAAATTAAATTAAACTCCACATTTTGAGCACTCAGTAGCCATATGCAGCTACTATGTTGCACAGCACAGACAAATAATATCTTATCACTGTAAGTTCCGCTGGACAGTACTGAACTCTGCTGACCAACTGTAAAGCATGTACTTCACTGGATTTAATTATTCCTTGCCCATTCATTCCTTTACTTGTTCGTTCATTCAACAAATATTTACTGAATACCAACTATGTGCTTGTCACCCCATGGGCCACTGGAGAGTTATCTCACTGCATTGTGTTCAAGAGCAAATGAAATAGACATGAAAGAGTTGTTTGAGCTCTACGGTTCTAGATAAAAAGTGAAATACTTTTATGTTGGAGTGTAGGGAAATGCTGCTTCATTGAGAGCAGGGTCTGTGTTACCCTTCTTGAAGTCCTCTCTTCTGTCTCCCATACACCCCTGTGCCCTGCATTTAGCAGAGTACAGTACCCATCAGAAGTGAATGCGAAGCCTCGCATTATAGTGCACATGGATCAGTTTTTGCCTGCTCACCTGACCCTTTTCCTAAGCTTGGGGAGTTCCCCAGGTAGAGTATTGTGGGCCACATGAGCCATGGTAGCTGGAGCATGAAGTCCCCCCTCCCCCAATCAGGTGGTTCTGTTTGGGACTTTGGTACAGATGACATAAAGAAGCTGAGGCAGCTTTAATTATTTCAGTGACTGCATCAATAATATTCGGTTTCTATGTGGCTGTCACTTTACTGAAATTGTGATGGGTACTCTTGAAAGCAACTTTATTTTTGTCCACTCCCTTAAGCCTCCTTCATGAGAGTGTTTCTGAGTGACTTTCCCTTATTTTGTCACAAATAAGTTCTACGGTTACTGAGTTGCAAAACACAGTCCCAGTATATTAATCCACACTTTTATCTTTAGTCAACGGTAAAAATTCTCCCTCTGCCAGCTAGGGCTGTGAAGAGGGTGAGCTGTCTTCTTCCTCTCACCATCACCTCCTCCCCACCGGCTAGCAGCAATTTTGATTCCCTTTGGGGTTGGGGCCATGTGGAAAGGTAAGAGGAATGCAACATTTCTAAACAGACTGGTTACGGTCATAAACTGGCTTTTGCTCTTTGGGTCCAGCCAGTGTCTAAAGGTGTGCATTTTTATGGGTTCATCAGCAGCTCCCCTACAAACCCTTCTGACTCCCTCTCCCTTGAGCATGGTGGGACTCCACTAAGCCCTTCTAAGTTTCTCTTCAAGGATTGTTCCCCAATCTTAGTCTCACATGCCTTTAATGTGCTCACTGTTCCCAGTTCCGGGTCATTTGCTTTGACCTTTCTGCCTGGTAATCTACCTTACATTTCATTCCGACATCTAAAACCGTTGTATTTTGGTGCCTCAGTTGACACTTCTGGTCTGACATCCTGTTCCCCTAAAGGATTCAGAGGCAACCAGGGCAAGTGGGTACAATGGTAACTCATAAGATGGTTCTGTAGTTATTGCTCCCTAGCCCCATTGGGTTGCTGCTTGCATTTCAAGCCCATTGCTTCTACCCTTTCTGGTGATTCTTTGAACTATCCAATATCCTTCCAATCAATTTCTTTTCTGCTTTAATTAGTCAGAGTCATTTCTATTCCTTGCAACTCAACACCTGGTTTGATAAACCTTCTGTTTTGATTATTTTCTACTATTGTCTGTCTCCCTAGTTTGTATTTAGTCATTATACGTCTACTATTTTTCCAGATTTCAAAGTAATACGTGCGTCATGTAAAGCATTCCAATAAATAAAAACGTATGTGGTAGAGTGAAAAAGTGCCCATAATTCCATGCCACCAGATATCCATCAGTATTTCTAAATTTAATTTTCAAATTAAATAATGCATTCACGTGTGTGTGTGTGTCTGTGTGTGTATCTCTCTTGGACTGGTATACCAGGCCAGATTCATTAGCTCAGCTTGATTGGGTTATATAGCCTTCCCCGTTCTTTCTTTTTGTAACATATATGTTTTGTAGTAAAATTATTTTATTTAGCTATAATATCCATCTTCAGCCACTAGAAATAAAAATTTCCATGGTCTTCAGGAGAACTGAATATCACGTTCTTATAGAACATCCATTTTATTATTAAAATCATTTCTAAACCACTCTACGTGCTCAACGTTCTGTTTTTACACTCAGATATGGGTTTGTGGAAAGACCATAAGGCACCAGCTCCATGAAGTGGCAACCTGGTCCTTGCTTTGGAAAATCCTCCAGGTATTTATTCAGAAATATATATTTCTATATATAATTTCACCCTGTCCACCACTTCCCACCACCACCACCACTCTTACATTAATGCCATTATTAATTTCTTCTGTATCCTGTCCACTTCTCTATGAAAATATGAATTTGTATTACTTTCCCTCTCTTTTTAAAATACGAAAGATAGTATAATTTTCTTGCACTTCATCTTCGTCACTTACCATATCTTGGAAATCTTGCCACATCAGTACTCAGAGTGCTGCCTCATTGTTTTTATAACTGCATAGCATTCCTTGGTACCTTAATTTATTTAGCCTCTCCCCATTGATGGACATTAGATTGTTTCTAAGCATTTGTCATTACAAACAATGCTGCATAATAATTTTGCACATGTGTCATTTGCTACATGTGCAAATCTTAGCTGTAGGATCAATTCCCAGAAGTGGGACTGCTGAGTCAAAAAATACATGCACCAAGAGGGAAGAATCAGTATGACATTGTCAAATTGCCAATATCTAATAGGCACTCCCAGTGATCATCAGTTCTGTAACAATTTCCATTCTCACCAGCAACGTATGAGAATGCCTATTCTCTGGCAGTTTCATCAATGGAGGGTGTGTGGAAGATATGGCTATGCCCCACCCACACCCTCTAGACAAGTCATCTCTGTATTACAGCTGCAACTCTCTGTCCCAGGGCATTTTGTTTATTTTTGTGGCTTTAGGAAGCAGGTTTGACCTGTATGTGAGTGTGGGGATAGGGCAGAAGGGCCTGAGAGTTAATTTTCCACAAGCAGCCATCAAGCAATGATAGGGAAGTAGATGGATAAAGACTGAAGACCCCTGCTTTCTCATTCCTAGAGAGGGTAACACTAAAGTGTGTTCTACACTGTATCCCAGAGTTCCCCATCTGAGCTCCAGGTCTCCATAGTGTTAAATGTAACACATCCTGATAACACATCCTTCTGGACTCCTCTCTCTCTCTCCCCTCCTCACTTCCCTGCTGGGGTTTCCTAAAATCATCTCCCAAATTAACTATTTAGATTAAAATACTTGGGAGAACCTAGTCTAATTAGTTTGTCATCAAACTTTTGGAATTTTATAAATGACATCTCAGTGTAATTTGTGCATTTCTCTTTTGGATGAGGTTGAGCATATTTTCATGCATCTGAATATTGTTCTTTCTATTTCTGTAAACTGATGGGTATATATTTTGCCTACTGATCTCTTCAATTTCTGCAAAATCTCTATAGTAGGAAGATTCAGTCTTTGTGATACAAATATTTTTTCAGTTTGTTGTTTGTTTTTGTTTATGGTGTTTTTATGGGGTTTTTTTGGTCTCCTCCTCCTCTTCTTTCTTCTCTTCCTCTTCCTCATCCTTTTTCTCCTTTTTTCTTTTTGCTTTTCAGGAGATTTTATTTTTACCTAGGCAAATTAATCAATCTTTTCTTTTGTGTCTTCTGTATTTTGAGTTATAGTTAGAAATGCTTTTCTTATTCCAAGTTTCAGAAGAATAATTCCATACTTTCTAATAACACTTAATTTTTATTTTTACATTTATATCTTTAATCTATTTGAAACTTATCTTAGAAGATGGTCACCAACTTTTATCTTCATTGTGATTTTCTTTTTCTTTTGCTCTATAATCTCTCCCAGAATCACCCACTACTGTGAAGACTGCCCTTGGAATACTTTGAGCAAGATGTTGTATTTCACTGCCTGAATCTATTTCCTCTTGTAAATGATTATGAGTCTCTTGGCTTTCCTCTTGACCTGGCCTTTACTACCCTTATTAGCAGAAGGATTTCCTGCTATAGCATCTCTCTATCTGGAATAGCCTCTTCTGTATTTTTTTATTTTGTGAGTCTTTATCTTATCTTTCCTGAAAGTGTACGTTTTCTTCCTTTCCCATAGCTCTTCATTTTTTCTTTCATTTTGCACAAAATGGCAGGGCAATTTGTGTGCCATTGTCATATGGTATTGGATCCAATCTCTCCTAAAATTGCAGTTGCAGCTGCTGTTGCTTCTTTTTTTTTCTGAGATAGAGTGTTGCTCCGTTGCCCAGGCTGGAGTGCAGTGGCAGAAACATAGCTTGACCTCCTGGGCTCAAGCAATCCTCCTGCCTCAATCTCCCAAGCAGCTGGGACCACAGGAGCATGCCACCACACCTGTTTATTTATTTATTTTATTTTTTGTAGAGGCAGGATCTTGCCATGTTGCCCAGGCTGGTCTCGAACTCCTAGGCTTAAGCAATTATTTTGCCTTGGCCTCCCAAAATGCTGGAATTTCAGGCATGAGCCACCATGTCCAGCCAGCATGTTTTTTTTTTTTTTTTTTTTTTTTTTTTTGAGACGGAGTCTCGCTCTGCCGCCCAGGCTGGAGTGCAGTGGCCGGATCTCAGCTCACTGCAAGCTCCGCCTCCCGGGTTCACGCCATTCTCCTGCCTCATCCTCCCCAGTAGTTGGGACTACAGGCGCCCGCCACCGCGCCCGGCTAGTTTTTTGTATTTTTTAGTAGAGACGGGGTGTCACCGTGTTAGCCAGGATGGTCTCGATCTCCTGACCTCGTGATCCGCCCATCTCGGCCTCCCAAAGTGCTGGGATTACAGGCTTGAGCCACCGCGCCCGGCCCCAGCCAGCATGTTTTTAATGCAAGCCCAAAAACCAATGAAAAAGATTGAGAGGGCCCTAATGGTTTTTAAAATCTGGCTTTTGCAACTTATCACACTGCTATGTACAGTTTAAATTGATAGTTGTTTACTCTTAGTGAGAAAAAATACCAATAGATATTTAGATAGCTGATAGAAAATACAAATAGATGATAGATAGATAGACAACCATGACTTTTATTCATCTCTAGAGTATCATAAACTGTTGCACAAATCACATGTGCGCATGAACTTGATTAAATTCAGTCATTTTGGCCAAAGCAGACAAACTGAAAGGATTAAACCTTTTCCGATTTATTGCTGCCTGTTTGGCCATCCCTTAGATGTGGTTTTTAAAAATACTGTTTTTGTGCCTCTGATACCTTTTAATGCTATCTCGGGCGGATTCTACCCCCAAATATGGGTGAATCATACTCACTGATCTTTGACTTTTTTTCTAGTTGAGTAGCACTCACAGACACATAGTTTCTTCTTAGAAAGAAGGAAAGAAGCCCATCATATTCTATTGTCCTGCTTGATACTGTCTTATCATTGACTCAGAGGCCCTACTGAGCATGAGACAAATAAACCAGCCATAATTCCTTCCTTTCATGGGTGTTTTAAGCTCCTTTTGCCCACATGTGATAGAAAGAAAGCATGCTTACACCTGTAATCCCAGCACTTTGGGAGGCTGAGATGGGTTGATCACCTGAGGTCAGGAGTTCGAGAACAGCCTGACCAACATGGTGAAACCCTGTCTCTACTAAAAATACAAAATTAGTTGGGCGTGGTGGTGCATGCCTGTAATCCTAGCTACTCTGGGGGCTGAGGCAGGAGAATTGCTTGAAGCCGGGAGGCAGAAGTTGCAGTGAGCCTAGATCGCACCATTGCACTCCAGCCTGGGCAACAAGAACAAAATTCTGTCTCCAAAAAAAAAAAAAAAAAAAGAAAGAAAGAAAGAAAAGAAAGAAAGCTTGCTACCTCTACCTGTTTACTCAACTGCCTCTGTGTGCACCAGCCTCTGCTTGCATTACCTGGGAAGAAAATATTCCTGCCTTTTGCAAATGGAATAAACTGTAAGTTCGACTTTTCCAAATACTTTCAAAGGCCTTACTTTTTCTTGCATGAGACCAGAGGAGTAAAACTGGGTGGCCTAATGCCCATATCCCTGTCAGTTCTCCATTCTCTCTGCAAGTTTTCAGTGTAGCCTCTGTGGAAACTTCCATCGCAGACATCTCTCGGGCACCCCCACCCTCCTCATCAGAATACTCCTCCCCTGGGTGTCACTAGCTGTGGGATTGTAAGGACCATTATAATAAAGGTGACAATGACAGATCTCAAGGAAGTGGAGCTCCAAAGTGAGGGAGGGAGGCACATCAGAGAGAATGGGCTCCGCAAGCCTGATAATGAGCATGGAGAGGACTTTTTCTGCTTATGGGTGAAAAAGACGGGGAAGTCTCTGTTTGAAGACAAAGCACATAATAATGTGATCACAGAGCCCTCCTAATGGGGCCGATGTGATGTTCAGAATACGTATTCTTTTCACTGCCTTATTCTTATATTTCAGTGGAAAAGGTCTTCAAATAAGTATTTACCTAATGCATCCAACCCAGTGGTGCTACACTCTAGCGAAGATATTTATACAGCAAAATTATGCATAGGTTATTACATTAAATTGACTTAATAACCTTGAGTCTCATGGGGAACTTTTTCTGGACTTCTTTCCTCAGTTGGAGAGATGAAAAATGTTTGGTCACGTATAAACCCCTTAGTGGTATTGTCAATTTATATTTCCAAAGGATTTTCTAATAGGCTTGGGTGCTCCTTTCGTTTTTCTTCTCCCAAAAGGTAAGGAGGCTTTTACGGAAATTTGTAACTTGGTTCAACCAGTACCGCCCAGCACTGCCAGCTTCCTGTGTAAGGAGTGCCCTGTTTCCCCTGAGTCTGAATTTGGGGATCAAGCCCTCTGGACGGAGTGGCCTGATATCATCCCCTTGGTGTTCAGGAAGAAACCAGGCCACACCCCTGCCTCATGTGCCAGAGGCGGCTGCTGCTCTCCACATAGCAGGGCATGCAAATGCTCACATTTCTCTTAGTCTGGGACAAGGGACCAGATTCATTAGCTTGGCTGTATTGAATTGACACAGGCTTTCCCTTTCTTTCTTTCTCTTGATTTGCCAGTCACTGAGCCTGGCAATCACAAAGGCACTCCAAAGTTGTGACTCTGTCAAGCAAATGTGAAGAATGGGGGACTTTCCAGAGCTGTTCTTTTCCATAAGGCTTTCTGGATGGTTCCAGAAATGAGGAACAAGAGGGATTGTCTCCCAGCCCTATCTACTTTTTGCTTTGGGCTGGGGATTTAGGGGAAAATGAGGAATGACTGTCAGTGGGTATGAGGTTTCTTTTTGGAGTGATGGAAATATTGTAAAATTGATTGTGGGAATCGTTGCAAAACTTCGTGAATATATTAAAAACCATTGAATTGTACACTTTAAGTGGGGAAATTATATGGTATGTGAATTATACCTCAATAAAGCTGTTATGAAATTTATTCATATATTTTATTGTTAACAATTAATCCTATTTTTCTAGGATCCAATCCTTAATGAATCTGAGGGATATGCATCTCTCAAGAGCAGTACATGGCCACCTGTGACTAAGTGCAAGTGTCAAAAGATATGAGCAGAATTTGTGCAAAGTTTGTTCCTGTGACAGACTCAGAAGCTCATACAGTTCTTATAAACACTATTATGTAATGCATTCATTTCAAAACAGGGAATCTAATTTTTAGATGTGCAACAGATAGGCTAACACTAATTTTTAAAAGTTAGGTAAATAGAACCTCAGAAATACATATTATCTTATCGTCACTACCTCCCCATCACCAGGTGCTTCCTGATTTACTGGCTAGAGTGATCACATGTGAACATTCCCAGTGGAACATCATACTTCAGCATTTTCTGAGGGATGCTGCAGCTGAATGCAGGGTGTGTCCTGCCTACATCTTAGATCACCCGTACCATTCTGTGACCCCTTCCCCACTTTGGTGTTCACCTCCATAAGCCAGTATGTGCATTCTTTTATTTCAGTCTCTTTTAATTAATTAATTATTAGAGATGAGATCTCGCTCTGTTGTCCAGGCTGGAATACGGTGGCTACTCAATAACAGGCATTTCTGAGGTTCTATTTACCTAACTTTAAAAAATTAGTGTTAGCCTATCTGTTGCACATCTAAAAATTAGATTCCCTGTTTTGAAATGAATGCATTACATGACCTCAAACTCCTAGACTCAAGTAATGTTCCTGCCTCAGCCTGGGACTAGACTAGAGGAGCTAGAGATGTGCGCCATCATGCCTGGTCTTCAGTTCTTTTTTAGAAGATTATCCTTGGTCTACTGGAACCCACTTTGTCCACATGCACAAAGAGCTAGCAGTGCCTGGAAATTATGTGCCCACCCACATGCAGAGTGGTCCTTAGTCGATGACCAAGGGGTGCAGATGGGGAGAGATGAAATGCCATCTCCCTTGTCTCAGGTCCAGACAACCCTGAGGTGTAACTCATACTCCAGAGCTCCCTGTAGGATCAGGCTGAAGTCACCCCGCAAGAGACTCTGACCACAGCCTTGCTTGGCTTCTTCTCCTTTCCTGTCTTGCCTCCCCTGTTTCCTTACAGATCTTCCTGGCAGCACTTCCTTTATAAATCATCTGAACACCAATCTTTATCTCAGAGTCTGCTTTTAGAGAACTTGACCTAAGACCACACTCAACATATCTGGCCAATCAGTGTGTTGAGTGTGATCAGGATTCCTGCCTGAACATGCTATAGGTAGAACTGGTCTGTGCATCTCAACTGGCTGTGGGGATCTGGACAGGCCTTTCTCTCTGGAGCACTGGAATGCTTGGGCAGGTAAGGGATCAGCTAGGATTTGTCATTTTTCCTGTATTTCCTTAAAGGCCTTTATGAAACCCAGCTCCTCAGGCTGGGCTTGTGGCTCCAGGGCAGCTTTGACCAGAGTAGGGGTAGGAGACTCCGGCTGAGTCCTACCGGCCCAAGGAAAGTGACTCCGCCCCTGTCCCTCCCCCATTCAGTCTGCTGTATGCACGGGTGTGGAAGTGTGGGTTTCAAGGAAGATTTACTCTTACTTGAACTCTAACCTGGGCCCCAGGTGAGGCCCCTGAGCATCCTCCTGGCCTCTCACTCTTTTCACCCGAGTCTGCCACTGCCCTAGGAGACCCTAACTGTTTTGGCTTCAGAAAATATCCACTTGTACTTCATGGCCTTTGCATGGTCAGGGCCAGTGTAAGGTTTCTTACCAGCTGAGCATGTCAGTGTGCCTTCCTAAGTCAGACAGCTTAGGTTCTGGTTTACCCTTCAACACTCATTGGCTGTGAGAACTTGGGCAATTCACAAACCTCTCTGAACCTCTCCTTCCTCATCTGTAAGATGAGGAAAGCCTCTATCTCATTGAGTAGTTGTGAGAATTAAATGAAATAATAAATGTAATACACTTAATCCAGCATCTAACACATAAAAAGCACCCAATAAGTACATAGTTACTCTAGTTTTCTTCTACTTAAAAAAATGTACACGATTGTCAGTGATTTATATGATCATCAGTTTTCAACTGGTTGAAGTTTCATTGATTTACCAAATTTAGAACATATGTTCTCTCTGAAATAAAATATAGTATACATAGCTTGAATAAAATTCACTTTGGGGATTCCGAGGGCACTTTATACAGAGGGACAATTACTTTCTAGAGCAGGAAAAACAGAAACAATGAGAGGTCTGAGACACTACCGATGGAGAAAGATTTCAGGATGCGGAAAATAAATGACAGTTCCTACTGCGAGCCCCTCATAGAGGTACAGGTAGAAGCTGATTTGCAGTTGAGCTGCCTCTTGCATGGGCAACTGTGTAATGCTCTCCAGGATGAGTGGCATCAGGGATTTATTTGTTTAACAATAGTTAATGGTTTTCCCCAACACCTGGGGGCACATGGTTAGTACAAATGTGAATGTGCAGATGAATTATTTCTCACTTGCAATGGTACTGACCAGGCAGATCATTTGGTGTTTTAGGATCTAGCCCACAATATTTCTCACATTTCACACATGTCCTTTTAACATCTACCATCTAAAATTGCCATACTGATATAAAACACACCTAAAACACGATAGAAGTTGCCAAACCTCTATTACTCAAAACTGCAGAGTGAACAAAGGATGAAACTGCTCTATGCTATGAAAGTAATAAAGGTGGCTGCCTCCTAGAGGAGTATGTGAGGGGCCTTCTGGGGAAGTTTGGAGCTTGGAATGTCCTGTTTCTTAAACTGGGTGCTGTTTCATGGGTGTGTTTACCTTGTGAAAATTCAGCAAACTATACATTATAATATATGTACTTTTCTCCATGTTTGTTTCACTTCAATAAGATAAAACAAAGGCAGTATCAGCTACATCTTAACATACAGAAATAAGAAAATATCAGGGTGCAGATTTTGAGTCTTTCTGGTTACAGTTGGAAGCAGAATGAGGCAGACACTGCTGACTAACCTTAGATGGATTCCTTCCTCCCTCCCTCACCTCCTCTGAGATGGGCCAAACTCACTTTTCCAGCTGCCCTTCAGCTGTGGCAGGGACCAGTGAGATGGAAGAAACTATTTGCTGGGGACAACCGAAAAAGCTTTTACTTTCTTGATTAAAGGGACCGAGAAAGTCGGTATCATGCCTTTGCCCCTTTCTCCTGCCTTGAACACAAACGTGAGGTCTGGAACCTGGGCAGCTGTATTATGGCAACAAGGGGGAGATCAAGGGAAATTCAGAAGCACTGCCCCTGAGATTTATTATGGGAGAAGAAATGTTTTTTATTTGTCTAAGATAAGTTAGTCTTTTTCTTGTTGTTCCTGCTACTTGCAGCAAAGAGCATTCCAAATGGACACACAGATCTCCTCCTCTCCTCTTTCCTTCTCTTTCTTTGAGATTGAGTTCACTATGACCAGGAAATTAGCTGAGTTTTGACTACAACAAAACTGTATCTCTCTTCTTTGAGACTGAGCTCACTGTGAACAGGAGATTAGCTGAGTATTAACTATAACTGTCTTTCTGGCTTTGTAGTGACTAATAGGTCTGAACTTCAGGAACTTATCACTCGTAGCCATTTTATAACGTTCATTATAAAATTTACAACACACACTTTGTGTAACAGATAGGTCAGGTGTATAAAATCGTGTAGCAACAGTGCAGCAGTGTCTATGACCATCCCTTGACGATGTTATGGGAAAAATAGGTACGATGGTCAAATGGAAAACACATGGACCAAGTTAACTAGGTTACTTAGCTATAAGATTCTCAAAGCCCTTTATACGCCAATATGCAGAAGAAAGAGCTGAATTGATTTCCAAATCCTTTATGACAGTCAACATCTGGGACTGGCCTTTGGGGAATGCTACCTCATAGACCTGAGATGGAAGTGCACTTTTGGCTATATCTTACTTTTTCCCAGTCCAGCTGAAGGCTATACTCTTTGGAGTAATGTACTAGACAGTTAATAGCATGGAGAGGTTATCTGCACACATTTTCCTGCCCCTGGACATCCCAGTGGAGACATGGATAAACCTGCAGTTTACAACATGTTAAATCAATGAAAGAATCAAACTTAGGGTAACATCACAAGGGTTGGGGCTCATGGGGTACCACTTATTCATGCAAATCTCTACTTAGGATGACCCTATTCCCTGTTTATTCAAATACTACCTATATTTCAGGACCTTGGTTCAGTGTCGTCTACCATAAGACATTTTCTGAACATAACAACCCATAGTTCTCCTTTAGGCTGCAAGCACATAGAGTTAGAGGGCACAAAGAGTCAAGAAAGTCTTATTTTCTGTCTTCTTAACTGTACTATATTAAAATAAATTATGCTTTGCTGCCATAATAATCAAAGTCAGAAATATCAATGGTTTATTACAAAATGATTTATTTCTTGTTTACATATAATGCAATGCCTATTGAGCACCTTCCCCTATCTTTTAACTATGCTTCTGGAACATGTAGCCTACAAGAAGGAGAAAGATGGAGGAGAGGCACTAGTTCTTAACTATGTTGATTTGCAATCCAGAACTTGCACAGGTCCTAACCTAATTGAAGGGAGACCGGAAATGAGTGGAACACATGTTAATAAACGTTAACTCTCTCTGTTACATTTTCTTATGAGATCATATTTCCTATTAATTTATAAGCATCTTAAGAGCAGCTGTACCTTGTACAGTGGTCACCTCTGTTGCTTTTGCCTGCCCACCATCTATTCTGCTTTTTGCTAGTACAGTTCCCTGCGTTACCCCTCCTCTACTCTAAAGTCACATGGCTCCAGTGGGGATGACTCTACCTTCTGTAAGAGGTATGTGGTCCAGGCTTGACCAATAAGACCAACTTCTGGGATTATTTTTTGGAAATTATAGGAAAGGGGCCCCCACTCTTTCTGTTGCACTTAAAGCTTGGAGCTGCTTGGGAACACCATATGGAGAAAACTCGATTGGGAATGAAGTCAACACAGGAAAAAAGCAGAGCCAAGAGGTAGAGAGAGAAAGACACTGAAGTCTTGGTGACTTTGCTTGAGCCCCCAGCAGGGCTAGATTTATGGGCATGCAACATGTGCAGTCACATAAGGGTCTGAACTTAAAAGGGCCCTGTGCTTGGTTTAATGCTTTTATATTGCTATCTTGAAATTCGTAATAATTTTTGAAAAGGTACCCAACACTTACATTTTGTATCGGGGCCTGCAAATTATATAGCCAATCCTGGCCCCTGGATTTGACGATACCTGAAACCACGAATACTCCTACCGGATTTTTTTGCTTACAAAACTCACCAAATTTCCTTTGGGCTTCTGTCACTTGCAGCTTACATAAAGCTATGATCACAGTCTGGGTTCCCAGTTGCAAACCTCAGGAACTCATTCTAGGCAGTTTAAGTGGAAAAGGAATTTGTTCAAGAATATTAGATAATTCACAGAATCTCTGAGAAGGCCAGAGGTACACACATGAAAGCGTAGTGACCAAGAACAGTGGCCAGATTTCATCACAGATCTGCTTCCAGGAATACACCCCTGGGCACAAATATTGTGTTTATTCCCCTGAGTCTAGGGCTTGGATGCTTCTTAAAATAATCTGCTGCTATGTTCAGCAGAATGAATTCCCTGTGGCACCAACTTCATGGTATTAGTTTCCCAGTCAAAGCCTCAAATGAGTATATCAGATCAGTAGATCCTAAGTCCCCTGCCTATATCTTAGCAGCAAGAGTGGATGGGCAGGAGCGATTCCAGCTTCTACCATGGGGATGCATCATAAACTATGGAACTTCCCCAAAGATGGGAAGATGTTGGGCGGCATCCAGAAATAACCAATACCCACTGCTTATACACATTGAATTCTACTGAGGACTGTGCACGTTCATGAATGTGGAGTGAATCAACCGGGGCACATACTTTCTGCTATTCTTAGCAATTATGGGATCTCCCAGTGTTTCACTCCAACCAATCCTTAGGACACCGACCCCTTGATGCCCTTTTTAGTGCTATTCTAGGCTCACTCTCTGACTCCACTTTCCTGGTAATCTATTTTCCACCCACCAGGAATCCCAGCTAGAACAAGATGGGTACCTTTCTGCAGAGGAAAACACAGCCCCACTCTTGGGTCCTAACACAACTTTTTTTTCTTTTTTTTTTAACCTGGAGGCAGGTGGAATGGAGCTTGCTGGATATTGTTGGCTGCCACAAAGCAAGTCCCACATACTTAACTGCAGCTGGCAGGTAAGAAACCCATTTCTATGCAAAAATATCTTGTTATTGCTAATAATTTTTATGCCAACTTCCAGCCCATTTATAAAGAGTATTTTTCAGAATCAGATGTTAACAAAATAATGAACAAAATAAAATGTACTAGTTGGTAATGATCAGTTTCCTTTGATGAATCCACCCTAGAGTTTATCACCAATCTGATGTAAAAATTAAACAGAACAAAAGAGTGCCTTTGGGAGGGGCATGAAATCAGCATTTAAAAGCAACAGTTTCATCCATTTTGTACCTTCGCATTGAATACATTTATTTCAAAGGAGAGGCTGGAGTGTAGATGGTAAAAATGGGCTAAGAGGCTGCGGCGGACAAGATGGGCTTCCTGGTGTTTTGCAAGAGGCTCTAGGTGGCCTGTGGGGAGCATACCTTGGTCTCAGAGGGGTGAGTTTGTGCAGACACCAGCACGGCCCAAATCATGTCTAGATGGGGTGTGACTCTGCCAGGGACTCAAGGGCATGACAGATTTAGAATTAAAAAAAGAGCAAAGAGCAGTTCCTTGTCTCTGTATTTCCATCTTGGATCGGCTTCTGTGCTCCATTTTCTGAAGCTCCTCTGCTGGTTGGGAAGGGGTTGGTATGAACTGGGCTCCTCTAAGATGCTGCTCTCCAATCCCGGCTGGAAGAAATGACAGAAGGCCTTCACTCCCCCTGAGAGGCCAGGGATTGCAACAGCCTTAAGAGAGTCTGTCAGAGTTCTGTGGCCCCAAACCCTTTTATCTGGCAATCAGTCAAAGATGTGTGGTAGATGCTCAGTAAACATTCGCTGCACAAATGTGTGTTCACTTATCAACAGCCTTTGTCAGTGCTGTTTCTACTACCTGGAGTATTCTTCCCCTTTCCTTGCTTCCCATGAGTCACTAAAGCCTCTTGGAATTTTGACAGAAACCATTTAAACATAAAACGAAGCCCATAAATCTTGAGGGAGAGGTATTCTCCTGAATGCCAGGAATGCAGTTCAGTCCCCCACCAGCCAGGTTCACCTCCTGACAGCGCCAGTCCTCAGACACAGCTCCCCCATATTGCAAAAGGAGGGGAGAGTAACACATGTTGAATTCCGTGTGGCCACTGAAAAAGGCATCTGCGTCCTCTGAGGAAGGTCCTAAATAACCCTGTGCTGTGCATTTTCACTGACCTTTCAACCCAAACAAAATAGATGAAGAACAGCTGCAGAGACAAGCAGGGCCGCTTGAGAGATTCGCTTTTTAAGCATTCAGCTGCCTCTGGGAAAGCTCCTCTGTGTTCCCAAGTTGAGGTCTTTAAGTGTAATGCCACTCCTCTTATGCAACCCCGGCTGAGACCCTCCCTGTCCAGGCTCCTTTGGGCTGTGGTCTCACGGCCCCTCTTCTGTAGGAGGTGTTGAAGCTTTCTTCACATTGGAGGGGAAACAGAGCACACATAACTAAGTTACTGTCTCTGAGATGCTAGAACTCCCCCTCCAGTCTCCAGGGGAGCCCTAGCAATTGTTTTAAACTCACAATGCAACTCAGTCCTTTCTGGGCCTTTGGGAGGTCACTTTCTGAACTGAGAGTCCCTGCCTGCATCCTCTGAGATGAGGGTGAACAAGTAGAGTTTCCTTCTTTCTCCCAAATCCGGCCAAGCTTTCCAGGACTCTTACAGGAATGGTAGGGCAAGTTGCAATTTACCACTAAGACACTTCTGAATCCTTTCTATTAAACAGTATGAGAAGTCCTCAAAGAAGGCAAAAGTATCTTTTCAAAAGAGATAGCAAACTGGTAGCTGCTAACATATGCTGAAAATATACACAGAAGAATAAGTAACATGCTGTGAAGTGCCCTCCCCATTCCAAACTTTGAAGCGGCTTCAGTAACCCCATCTCAACCTGGGAAATGTATGACCAATACATTAGGATATGCCTGTGATTAGAAATCCCAACTCTGCCGTTTCCTGGCTGTGTGATCTTCAAGTTACTTGACCTCTGGGTCTCAGTTTGGTCATCTGCAAAATGGGCACAATAATTATACTGCCTCGTATGGTTGCTGTGAAGGTTAAACAAGACAGGACAGGTGAAGGGCTTAGCACAGTGTCTGGAATGTGCAGTAGGAGCTCAGGGAATGTCAAACATTACCCCATTACTCAGATGTGGCTGGAGAAGATAGAAATAAGCCTGACAGGGGGCTAGAATCCTGAAAGATGGACTCTTGAGGAGTGCAGAGGGTATAAACTAGGGTTTGGGGCCAGCAGCAGATGCTATTGTCCCTCAGAGTCAGGAGCCATGCTTTCAACTCAGACTGGCCTCCCTGGTGTGAATGGCTGCCTCAGCCTGGATGGCCTTTAAAATGAACAAAGCCATAGGGCCAGAAGGTTTTGCTTTCTGTCTATGATTGACTCATATAATTACCACCACTCTCCCTGGGGGTTTGACTGGCCAGAGATGAGCTCAAGAGAAAAGGAAGGGCTGGATTCCAATAGGAACTTCTGCCCAGCCCTAAGGAATTTGGAGTTTCTGGAAGTCAGGGTAAGTATTCCAAAGGTTTTAAGCAGGAGGATGATCAGAATTATATTTCTGAAAAATCACAAGGGAAGAGGGTATATACCCCTCTACTGGTGTCTGTATAGGGCCATAGACACAGAAGGCAGAAGGTGAGAGAGACTCATTAGTCATTTGCGTAAGAGATGACCCTGCTAGACCAAGACAGGGCAACAGAGATGAAGAGGGAGAAATGATGAGAAGGGAAATAAGTGAAATTTGAATAGAATTGACTGAGTTTGGTGAACAGTTGGATGTAGATGAGGTCTGCACCATGGTGGTTAGCACCAGCTGTAGATGGGCCACCCAGGGAAAGAAAACTTACCATGAACACAGAAATAGCTTTGACATTAACTCATCTGAGTGACAAATGAGATCCCAGCATGGATGTGCGCTACCCATCCTGGAGATTCTTGGGGGTCTAGGCTGCACCTCCAAGAGCTGATGCTTTTGGAGAACTTCAAGAAGAATCCATAGGGAGATTCTGTGCAGTGCCAGAAGCTGGGGAGACTAGTGTTCTCAGAGGAGTGTTAGCCCTCCCTTCCTGCTTCCCAGGCCTTGCATATGGCTGCCCCACTCTCTCCTTCTTCCCCTCCCCTGCACATGGCACCATCATGTGGGAGGAAAGCCTGGAGTGCAGTAAAGTCTTTGCCCTTGAGAGAAATCTTTGCCTGTCCTGAATCCCTGGGGATGCCTTCAAGGGAGCAGGAGGCCTCCAGGGAGCATTGCTTTCTTGCCTCTGAGTCTCTGCAGAGCCCCAGTTGTCAGCAGGAGACAAGAGGGCAACATGCCCTGAGGCTTGGCGCTACTATGGAGAAAGCACATTGGCTCCAGGAGCCTCCACTGTGGCAAAAGAGGAAGCAAGGGTGACAACTGTGCCTGGTGAGATACACAGATGCTAAGAAAAGAGAGAAATACACCAGGCTGTGTTTTGTACAACCAAGTAAAGTAAGATGGGCAAAGTGACTCAGGCCTCCCTGAGAAACGGCTTGAGGCACAAGATTGACCATGGGCTCTTCTATATTTAAGGAGGCTGCTCATTTACTCAACATAAGCCTTGTGTACGTGTCATGTCAAAACAGCATCTCTCCATTGTATTACTCTCTTCCCACAATGTTCTATCTCTGGAGTTTGATGTCAGAAGAAGCCTTTACCTAATTTCCAGGATCTTAGCTTTGTGAAACCATGGCTTTTTCTGTGTTCTAGAATGTCACCACACTCTCTAAGAAGAATCTCAGTGTTAATGAAGCATCTGATTCCAGTGCGGGAAAGTGGGGCTGAACATTTTTCTACCAGTAGGGAATTCAGGACAGGTGCATTCATGTTGCCAATTCTCTTCCCCTTAGCTTCCAATCAAGACTTCGGTTTGGTGTTGTGATTAGTTATGCCCTAAAGCAGAGTTTCTCATCCTTGGCACTATTGGCATTTGGGGCCACATACTTCTTTGTTGTTTGGGGCTGTCCTGCATATTGTAGGATGTTAAGCAGTATCCCTGGCATCTAGATGCCAGTAGCGGACCCCCTCCCCCAAGTTATGACAACCAAAAATGTCTCCAGACATTGTCAAATGCCCCTAGGTGGACAAATCATCCCCAGTGATGACCACTAGTTTGAAGGAAGGCCTCTGGTTAGAAGTGGTATCTGGTTCCTTATGCAGAGTCCAATTCTGCTGTGACATTTGTCCCATGAGAAAAGTGAGGAGGATATGAACATTTGATTCCAAGCACCAGTCCTAATAATGAATGGCCTCCTCGCCATACCCACTGGGTGAACCAGGCTTCAAAGCCTGTATCCACTTACTGAGGGTAAGAGGAGGTGAATTTCAGATGGATCATGGGTACAGCATTAGAAAATATTGAATCAAAAGCACGAAGTTTATTTTCTTTCCAAGCTTCATTCAGACCTACTGAAGTCTTGGGTTTGTACTGGCATCTTTTCTTTTTTGACCTTATTAACACATCTTTCCTAATTTATTTTTTCCCTGCCCACTTTATCTCTTGCGTTAGTATTTCTGTTGTGCATTGTGCTATCATTCTAGTGGTTGGGTACCCTAGAAATTATAAAATACATCCTTAACTTATTGCAGTCTACTTCCAATTAGTACTTTTATTACAACCTGAACAATGCAAGACCCTTACAATTTAAATGTATTTATTCTGCTCCTGCCCTTTTGGTCCTGTGGTCATCTATTTTATACACACACACACACACAAATTATTGTTATTCTTTGCTTTCAACAGGGAACAATTTTTATATTTACCCTTTTAGATGTGCTGCTTTTCCTCCTGTACTTCCTTCCTTCCATCTCAGAGCCTTTCCTTCTGTGTAAAGAAGTTCCTTTAGTATGTCTTCTGATTTAACGCAGAGAGCAGCCCTCAGGCCAAGATCCTTTCTCAAACATTAATATCTGAATTTAGTCAAGGTGTTTTTGTTTTCATCGTGTTTATTACAGTTCTCCAATATTTAAGAAAAAGCGATAGTGTTTTTTCTATTGAACTTTTCGAAGTAACCCATTGGGTTGGTTTAAAGAAAAATATTAAGCAAGTGATTGTCTAGGTGGTACAGACAAAAAACTGAGAAGGTGTTACAGAGATTTTCAAAGTTTGGTGATAAGAGCTCATGATAGGTGGGATGCTGTGGAGAAAGGGAGGAAGAAGGCAGGCTCTTCTTTGACTGTGTGACTCTTGTCAAGGTATAACGGTTATTAGGACATGCATCAGGCTGAGAGTTCCAGTGCTGTGGCTATAGGCAAGTTGTGTCATTTCTGTCACCCCAAAACAGGGATAATCATCACAGGGTTAGAAGGAAAGCTTCGGCTATTTTTCTAGTTTCAGGTTATTTAAAATTATCTTAAATAATAACTGCCACCTAAGAGCGCAAACACTATGTGTCAGGAAATATACTAAGAATCCCTGTACTAACTGGTGGTCAAGTTGTTCTTGTTATTAACTATTTCTCTGTTTTTCTTCAGTTATGAGATTTCTCTCACTTGTCACCTTTATTCATATACTCACTCAACAAATGGTTATTGGGCCTATTCTCTGTCCTAGTCCTGGACTAGGTGCTGAGGATACAGTGGAGACCAAAAGCAGGACTGGTCCCTTCTCTCCCGTACCTTGTGCTTAATGCAGAAGACAGGCATTAATCTAACAATCACAAAAATAAATGTGTAATTGCAAATCAACTAAGGGCTAGGAAGAAAACCCAGATTCTACAAGGGCAGTAACAGTGGCCCCAGCACAGTTGGGGCTGTGGGTGGAGGATTTTCCTGAGGCCATCGACTATGGATCTCCATTTGGCTGGGACCAATACTGGTTGTTGATTTTTTTTCTTTTCCTCTCTCTCTTTATAAATTTTTCAATCAGGATGAAGCCAAGAAAATAAAGGTCTGGAAGGAGTTGGGTGGAACATCCAGCCCAGAATATTCCTTTTTATAGATGTACCAGAATTCAAACATTCCCCCATGTGAGGCACTTTTAGGATGTCCTAGTTATCTTTGCTTACCTAGTCCCTGACAGTGTCTGGCATAGAGTTGGTATTCAGAAAATGTTGTTGAATAAATTAATTAATCCCCTTTCAGTTATATAAGGAAACAGTAGTTGCCCAGGAGAACATTTATCTATTAAACGTGGGCACGAAGGGGATGATGGACGTTAAGATATATCATTTAAGGCAGCGGCCGCTGCAGCACCGCATCACAAGCGCTGGTGCTGATACTGGTTTGAGCTCTGCCAGTAACTAGCCGTGCTTTCTGGGCCTCGAACCACAGGAGAAAAGGGAGAAATAGATAATGGCAACAACTTGACCTCCAGTTAGCACGGGGATTTTTAGCAGATTGCCTGATGCACAGTGTTCACACTCTGTCTCCACCCTCACCTGGGGACCTCCCACCCATCCTTCAGATTCCTGCTCACTTCCTCAGAGCCCTTCTCTGACCCCTCCGACAAGTTACATAGTTGCACCTGTTACTTGTCTGCATCCCAGTGAGTACCCTAGACTTTTCCTTTTATATATCACATCATTATGATTAAATAGTTATTTGGCTAATCAGTTTTTCAATATCTGACAACTGTCAGTGAGCTGTAAGTTTCATGTCCATCACATACACTGCTGTGTAACTTATGCCTGGTACTTAATAGGCTCTCAGTAACGGAAATTAATCAGAGAACTTCTCCTGGCCAGTTTTCTCTCTGTAAAGTAAAGATAATGATATTGAACTCACTAGCTTTTTTTTTCCCAAACCAGAGGCACATAAGTAGTGAGAAATGCATAAAGTACAGAGTCTGTAGGTAGTTTTACAAGTTATTTCCTGTCTTTTTTTTTTTTTGGCTTACCTGCCTGAAGGTGCCTGTTTCCTTGGCCTTTTTATTTTTTTTTAATTTAAATTTCTTGTCTGCAATTTTATGATCTCCTGCATTAACCCTTTCTCAGAGCTGCACATTCTTCTCTCTGCTTTTAGAAATCAATCACACAAGCTGGCTTCCAGCTTTCTGCTGAGGTTAGGGAGGACTTCTCCCCAGCCCTGTGGTCTCAGACAGACAGGTACATAATCATGAATAGTTTTACAATTTAAAGCGCAGGTAAGATGGCACCAGACGGACTGGGGACACTCCCAAACTCACATTTGATGGGGGAAGGGTTAATACCTGTCCCCCCTTAGTAAACTCCTTTATCCCCACCAAAAAGACAGCAGAAATCTCTTTAATACGCTTTTGATGAGGGTGCGGGGAAAGCCTGCGTTCTAGGTCAAAGAAGGAATGGTCAGGTGTCACTCTGCAGAGAATTTGAGAGCTGGACAGGGCCATGGAGCACATCAAATGCAATACCCCCATTTCACAGATAAGGAAACTGAGGCACAAGGAATACAGCTAGTTACTGGAAGAGCCCAAGCCAGTGTCAGAACCAGTACTTGTGGGCTGGGCACAGCAGCTCATCCCTGTAATTTCAGCGCTTTGAGAGGCTAAGACAGGGAGATTGCTCAAGGCCAGGAGTTCAAGACCAGCCTGGGCAACATAGGGACACATTGTCTCTCTAAAAAAAAAAAAAAAATTGAGCCAAGCATGGTGGTGTGCCCCTCTAGTTTTAGCTACTCAGGAGGTTGAGGGAGTATCACTTGAGCCCAGGAGTACAAGGTACAGTGAATTATGATCATGTCACTGCTTTCCATCCTGGCCGACAGAGAGAGACTCTCTCTAAAAGTAAAACCAAACCAGCACTTGTGATGTGTTGTAGCAGCCACTGCCCTAAATGATATACCTTAATATCCATTATTCCCTTCATACCCACATTTAATAGATGAATGTTTTCCTGGGCAACTACTGTTTCCTTATATAACTGAAAGGGGATTAATTAATTTATTCAACAACATTTTCTGAACACCAACTCTGTGCCAGACACTGTCAGGGACTAGGTAAGCAAGATAACTAGGACATCCTAAAGAAATTTTCCCATGGGGGGAATATTTTGAATTCTGGTACATCTATAAAAAGGAATATTCTGGGCTGGATGTTCCACCCAACTCCTTCTAGACCTTTATTTTCTTGGCTTCATTTTGATCAGAAGGATTAGAGAGAAATAGAGGTTAAGATTTTCCAGAAAGGATAGCTGAACTTACTTTGTTTTCTTTATTTCTGCTTCATTCCTGACAAGTCTGGACCCCAAAATGTCAGGTCTCTCCCTGGGCAAGGAATTTATTCTTGTGCAGAACAGATCTATTCTTGCCCTTATGCTATGTGCCACACTCCAGGCAGCTGTACCTGCTTACCTCCTTCCACTGACCTTCCTTCTGGTAAGCAGGAGACACAGGGAGACAATGTCTCCCTGTGTTGCCCAAGCTGGTCTTGAATGCCTGTCCTCAAGCAATCCTCCCGCCTTGGCCACCCAAAGTGCTGGAATTATAGGGATGAGCTACTGTGCCCAGTCCACAAGTGCTAGTTTTGACACTGGCTTGGGCTCTTCTAGTAACTAGCAGTAAGGGCTTTGGTTCCTGCATGAAGAGAAGGAGCCAGCACAGTGAGAACTAAGGTGTCATCCCCAACCCTGGAACCACATTTGTCCCCCAGCCGTTCCCCTAGGAACCCTGGTCTCTGCTGACTCACCTTGCCCTCTGGCGTTTGCTCCTTCCTTGTTCTGTACATACATTGCTCTGATCGCCGTCTGATCGCCGACGTGTTCTTGGCTCATTCTGCTTGTGCTTTTGGCCTCTGTTAAGCATCCACATCGGTGCCGTCCAACAGAAATTTCTGGAATGAGAGAAATGCTCTATAATCTGTGCTGTCCAAACAGTAGACACTAGCCACATGACTTTTTAATCTTTTTGTTGCCCGAGGGGAAAAAAAAAGGATGGCCAAAGAGAGGTTTTTTTTTATAAAAGGGCCTTTATAACTTTTAGGGAAGAGAAACCTAAAATATGGAAACTGTAATCAATCACTTTTATTCTCTTTCATCATCACTTGATTCTGTTAAAAGAAGCTTTTATAAGACCCACATGATTTAAACTGTCTTTTAAAACCATGTAGATAAACAAGAATTCCAAGATGTCAGCAGAATGAAAACTGTGCTTAAAATGCATGTTAGTATCATGTGGGCCATCTGTAGTATTTTGTCTGTTCTAGCGCTGCCCACCGTTGTTCTGGGGGCATTGCACCTCTTTTGTCCTAACTCCAAACACATGGTAAGGGGCTGTATGCCAGTCATGAGACTGACCCCTTGGTGGGGGAATGTGACTCAAGCAAGGCCAATCAAATCTTTCCCTGAGAGATTTTTTTTTTCAGCTGGAGTTGGAGATGGGCCCTGCACCTGGGGGATGGATCAGGAAGAATTCGAAGTTGGAGAGGGTGGTGGCCTTGTTTTCAGCCACCCAGAGAAAGCCTGTCTGCTTTGCAAAATAATGAGTCAAGAAGATACAGGCAAAGCAAAGAGAAGGAAGGCTCTGGTCTTGTTTCTCATCCGTAAAAGGACACATAAAAATGAACTCTGAATGGCTCAAGAGGATTAGGGAAAATAGGTCAATTGAGAGAATCCAAATGGTAAGTGACTCATTGGAAATACTCAGTGCAATAGAGATACCAACATGAGACTTTTTTTCCCACTCATTGCTGTGCACTGTGGTGTCTGCCTTTCTCAACCTTTACATTATCTTGACAGATTCTATAACTTTCTGGCCACTTCTGATGATTAAACACAGGCAGGTCCTGGTAAAAACACCAATCCTCTAAGCAATGTCATGGCTTATTCGTTGCTATTGCTGTCTAGACTTGTGGCTCAAAGGACTGGATGAAGGGAGAGCCTGCGCTTCCCTGTCCCTTCTTCTTCCTCCCTCTTCTGTCTCTAGTTTGCCTACACTGGGGAAGTAGAGAGAGATGAGAAGCAGGGGTCAACTTACATGACTCTCATGTGGTTCAGTGGCCTTGATTTCTCTCTGGTTTAACCTGGTGCTATCTGAAGCTTGAGGTCTTTTCTGATGTGGCTGTCTCTGTGTAGACAGTGGATGTGGTTTCCTTGGGGATAGTGCTCAGTTTCATTCCATTTCCATTGCTGAAGACTCTTCAGGGGTGGCCCTTCTCTTATCAACCAGACCAGAAGTTCAGGTCCCTGCTGTCCTTTCTGAAGGAGCATCTCCTCTGTTGGTTTAGGGAATGGTGGTTCCTGCTCCCTCTCCTAACCTTCACACTCCTTCTTCTGGGGTGGAGGTGCCCCTTCTTCTTTTCACTAGGCACTCTTCATCTGAGTCTCTTCTAAGCTTCCTACCCCAGGCAAGATGAGGCTGTTCACATGTGCTCCTCACCTTCAGGAGACATTTACACATTCTCCCAAGCATTCTCTGAACATGTTTCTCTCCACCTGTTGCCAGCATTAGAGAACCTAGGAGAGCGATGAAGTCTTCTTGGTGACATCCCCAATCTTTACATGTTACTTTCCTGACCCTGTTCCCCATTGGAGTGAAGAGAAGAAAGCACCCCTCTCTTTCCATCCTTTGTGGGGAGGCAAGAGATTTATTTTCTCCAGAGACCCTGTACTCCTCATAAAGCCACGTAGCTCTCTCCACTGATTTCCACTTCCTTTTTTCTCCCAGTGCTTTCCTTTAAGTATTGTCCAGGGGTGGGGCTGGTGATCGATTATAGAGTGATCATTTCTGCTGCCTCTTAATAAGCCCTGTCATCTTTTTAGAATGTGGGGATTATTGGCACTACTTCATCTTCATGTGGGGCCTGGTCAACATCCTGTTACAATGATTTGTAAAGTGTTTTGCCACCTCTATACCAAATGTCATGATGGAAGATTTCATTAGTCAATGGCTCAGGTCATTTCTCCTGATGGGTTTGGGTGTCAGACAGACTATGGCAGTCTACACAGTTATCTACAGGTGGGTAGGAGAAGAAGTCTGAAAAATGCCAAATAAGACGTTCACCCTCAGGGCATGTACCTTACTTCAGGCCAGTGTGCAAATGTTATTGGAGAGAGAGTCTGTAGGCTGGAAGAAGTACCCTCACCTGTGAAGTGCCACCAATGTGAAAACGCAGGCTCAATTCACCAGCTTTCCCCATTTATTCCCTGTGTGATCCATGGCAATCACTTTTGTGAACTCAACCTCTTTTTCCTCCTCTGCAAGATGGGACACTACTATTGACATTGCTGTGTGGATTAGAGCTGCTCCATGTAGAGTTTCAGGATGAGAGCCCAATAAACACTAAGTATTAGTCTTGTTTCTGTTCCTTTTCTCCATAGCAAAGACCATCTCCCTTTTCCCATTCACCTAGGAAAGAGCCCAGACTCTCTAACTGCTTTATTTCTTGAAATGAATAGGCTGAGGACTCCCTTCCCTCCCTTTGTTCTCACCAGGGAGGAATGGGGGTTGGACTGAGGAGGGCAAAATGCCCTGGAGCTGAAGTAGATACTACTGGTGTAGCTGACCAGGTCTCAGCAGTTCCTGTGGAGTCATGTGCTTGCTATCCTCCCATTCTCTTTGGGGAACTGCCCGCCCTCCACCTGACACCTACAGCTCTATGAAGTTCCAGTAAAGGCTACCATTCCTGATGCCCCACATCCTTGACCTGATGGGACCAATCATAGTGCCTCCCTCCCTGGCAACAGTGACTGGTCTTGAAATGGGCAAATCAGGGCCTTTTCTGAGATATATCTAATTGGAGCTTTCTTTCCCAGATGACGAAGTTGAGAGAATATGTGTCCAGAGCTTCTGGGAAACATGATTTCAGCTTCAAGAAAGGAAATGAGGCCTCTTAGCAGAAAGCAAGGACATGAGAAGAGAAGGGATAATGAGCTGCTGTTGAGTCCCTCGTTCTAGGTGACCTTGCTTGCCTGTGATGTGGTTCTTGTATGGTAAACTTTGCCTCTTTTGCCTAAGCTAGCTTGAATTGAGTCTGTCACTTACAATTGGATGATTCCTGACCAATACAGGGTCCTGCCTCTGAGAGGCCCCACTCTGCCTTCTGCCCCTTGAGATTCTATGTTGATACAGGGTCATCACTGATAGGCTTGGCAATACCCCCTGGTTTGGTTGCTCTCTGAAGCTATACAAATTATAGGTCAAGGGTGACTTTAAATTGGTAGTACTTCCAGGGTGAGCCTATTAGAATTGGCATGTGAAGATTCTCTTTAAATGGGGCCCTGTGGGTTGCCCCCAGTTGCCTCCCAGATGCAAAGCAAGTCTCTGCAGACTTGGGACATGCTCTGACTCCTGGTTTCTTGGGAAAGGAGAATGCATTCCCATCTCTCTCCAAATGTTCCCGACCTTGCTGGAACTGCTCTTTGCCTTTATAGATAACACCTTAACCTCCGACCCCAGGGTAGTGTCTTTATGAGAAATTTTAACCATTGAAAGTCCACTTGGATTTCTGAATCCTGTTCTTTAGCTGGTTACTAAATCTAGTTTCAGTATGGACATGCTCAGATCCTTTACCTTGACTCTGGCCTGAGCTCTGGGGCCTGAGCTTACTAGCACCATGTTGCCTTGATGTCAGCTTCCAGTTCCTGTCCGTATACCCTCTGCCCTATTGCTGCCCTGTTTCCTGTCATTTCCAATGAAGTGCAGGAACCCTGGAATCACAAAGAACCGGGTTTGGCCACTGGCCCTATTACTTTCTAGCTTAGTGAATTTGGGCAGAAACTTCATCTTGCTGAACCTCAGGTTATTCCCTCATAAAATGGGGATAGTAAGACTACTTACCTCATGGGACCACTGATGCTGTAACCAAGGGAGCTGTGATTGCCAGCTCTTCCCTCCCTCCAATCATATGTTTGGAGTAGGAAAGATATAATTTCCTAAAGGAAGGGCAGAGCGTGCTGGATAGACAAAACACTATTGTCCTTGCAACCCTAAACGTCCTTACTAATGTGAAGGCTCATGACATTTTTTTCTGGAACAGGCTGTCATCTGTTACCACCTTAAAACACAATCACTCAGGCCCACCTCTGAGTCAGTTCTGAGCAGCTACTCCCTCTGCTCTAGGAAGAGACTGAACAATGGGGGGTTTCTGGAGGACTGCAGGCTGTGTTCATTCATGAAAGTTGTAATACATCCTTGTTTTTAGCACACAAAATCCACTCTGATCAGACTGTAAAATGTGTTCAGCCACCAGAGACAATTCAATGCCCCTGAAAGAAAGGGCTACACGTTTTAGGGCTGTAACTCTCAAAAGAGTCCTAGTTTCAGCCAAGAATGGCCACTGCCTTTAAGAATTCTGAAGCTATTTTCCAGCATCTGTGTTCATCTTAATTTGCAAGCAGAGGTGCTCTGTGGCATGTGTGTGCACTTCAAATGGACCCTTTCTGTGACTTGATCTCTATTTTGCCAAGTTTTATATGGGGAATAATAAGGGCTTAAGTTTAAGGAACAATTTTTGAGCACCTACAAGAGAACGGGTACTGAGTTTGGCACCAGGGACACAAAAAGGATCAGAAGACACAGTCCCTATATCTTTGCACGTTTAATTATAGTATCATATGTAAGTGCAGTGATAGAGAAGTGCATAGGATGAGAGACAGCTTAGCCAAATAAGGGACTTGTGGGTGAATCTTACAGTCAATGCATGATTAAATCAGCCATGAGCTTGGCATGGGCTATGTGTGTCCTACTATTTTCAGAGCACACCCTCATGCTTTCAACACAGGGCCTTTGCACATATGATTCTTTTTGCCCAGATTTCTCTTCCCTTAAATATTCTTATGGATCACCCCTTCATTTTATCCAACATCTACATTCTAATGCAGTTTCATCAGAGAGGTCTTCCCCTGGCATCCCATGTAAAAGATTAAACCACTCATACTTAGTTACTATTCCATACCGGGCTCTGTTTTTCTTCATTGTATTTTTTACCACTCAAAACTTACACTCATTTGTTTTTATTTGTTATCTACACACACAGACACACACACACACAACTGTTAAAATAAAAAAAGCAGGGACTTAGTGTGTATATATATTTTTTACTTCTGTATCCTCAGTACCTGGAACAATGTTTGTCAAAGAGTAGATGTTCCATTAATACAAATTAGAAGGCTGGGTGAATGTGCTAAAATACCTAGATGGCTTAGACTTGATCTCCATACTCATTGTGCAGTTTGTTTGGGAAGAAGAACAGTCAAACAAAGTGGAACAAAACATAGCTGCTGGTTTAATTGAAGTGTGAGCATAGTGTTAATAGAGCTTGGAGGAGGAAGCTATTAATTCTTCCTTGTGGGGAGGGAGTGTGGAAGGAGGTGACATCTCAGAGGAGGTTGAATTTCACATGGATCTTAAAAGATAAACAAGAGTTTGTCAAAGCAAAAAGGAAATGAAGAGTTGCAGCAGTTACTGTGGAGTTACTGCCCATATCTGTTGGGCTCACCATCCAGGACATTTCACAGCTGCCTACTGCATGCACATATGACTGTCAGCCTGAGGTTTGCTTTCTAAAGTGAGCTGGGCAGGCAGCAAGGGCTGAAGAGGTAAAGTCCTAGGAGGAGCCCTCAGTCAATGGTGGGTAGGAGTTGGAGGATAAATGCCCTAATTTCTTTGCCCCTCAAGTGGAACAACTTAGAGGTGAATTCTGAGGTCTCCAAGGAGCTTGGGCCTTGCTCTCCCATAGTCATTACATGCTTGATAACACATTCTTTACTGACTTCCTCCTTTTCCCTTCCTTTCCACATCTTACCTCCCCACTTCCCTAGCAGTGTTTCCTGAGATCACCTCCCAAACAATTGCATCTGGAATCCTTGACTCATGTCTACTCTGGGGAGAAGCATCTAAGACAGTCATGGTCCAAAAAACAGCAGCAACATGAACAACGACAGAGGGCTCGACTGTATCAGGCAAGTGAGGGGAGATGGAGAGATTGAATCAAGAGCTAAAACTATTGGCCAGCCTGCAGTCCATTGTAAGGTATGTCTATACATGGTGTTTAATAATAGCAAGATTATGCTGATGGGCATATGGAGGATCAGTCTGGAGCCAGAGTTTCTTCCTTCCACAGGTATAGTTTCTAGATGCTGATTTAATCTTTTAATTTAGTTTTTTTTTTTTTTTTTTTTAAACATTCTGTATGCTGCCCTTTTATTCCAGGTTTATTCTCTTTGAGTCATTGGAAGAGAAATAGCACCCCTGCCATGGGAGCCAACCTCTCTCCATGTGGAGTAGGCCTTGGGACGTGCTACTGAGAACCCTGGGAGAGAGTGTACAACAGAGAAATGCCCCCTGGCAGCACATTATGGCTGTGGTGGGTGGGCATGACAGTGGGTGGTCTAAACAAAAGGAAGGAAGATATGTGCAGGAAATGGGGAAATAGATATAGGACTATTGTTCCTTTGGAGTTACACATTCAAGTCAAACATCATTGTCATTCAGTGAAATCTTCTTGACTAAGTGGCCAATTGTTCTGACAGATAATTAAACAGTATCCAAAGCATGAACAATCAATACAAGGGTTGCTTCTGAATGAAGACGACAAGAGTAGCAAGTGTTTTGAGATATAAATCCATTCTCGTGGGGGCTGTATATCTTGCAAAGAGAGGGATGCTAAGACCCTAATGGCTCACAATGTGCTTTCCCTAGATAAGTGACCGGTGGACCTTTTGTCTCATCCAGTAGGCTGAGAGGAAATTGAGCTGCCAAGCCATATGAAACTCCTGGTGGAGATTTGGAGGAAGATGAATGGCACTTAAGTAACAAGAGGACCGCGAAATCAAACCATTAAAAGACAATTTCAAGACTAGTCAACTTCCCTCACCCTCTACTCACTGTGATAAAGCCCCCAAAAGTCACTGGGTGCTTCCTTTGATCTTGCTTCAGTTGGTGTGTTGACTTTTTCAGCACTTTCTATTGGGCATAGAGGTGCTCCTTGCAAGTGCTTTCTAGGAGTAAATGGACATGGGGAGGCTCTATCCCCTTCTTCCTATTTTCTCTGTTGTTTTCCAGCCTTGGGGACAAAGCTGGGATTCTTGGGGCTAAAGTCATCAAGGTTACTAGCAGATGTGCCTAGAAGAGATATGGTCTCAGCAAGCCTTCTTCTCTCTGATTTCTAAAAGGTTTGTTCATCTAATCTGAGGTCCCTGTCACTTTCCACTCCACCTCATCCCAGAATTGAGGTCAGAATGGACTTGTGTGGGATTTTGGCCCATGTAGCAGTGTGCCTTTAAATCTGGTGCTGGCAGTGGTAGCAGTGATGGTGGGTGTCACCTGGGATGGCATAAATTTCTCCTTCTGTCCCCAAAGCCCACCTTTCCATTCTTTAGTTTTTTTTTTTTTTTTTTTGAGACGGAGTCTTGCTCTGTCGCCCAGGCTGGAGTGTAGTGGCCGGATCTCAGATTACTGCAAGCTCCGTCTCCCGAGTTTACGCCATTCTCCTGCCTCAGCCTCCCAAATAGCTGGGACTACAGGCGCCCGCCACCTCGCCCAGCTGGTTTTTTGTATTTTTTAGTAGAGACGGGGTTTCACCATGTTAGCCAGGATGGTCTCGATCTCCTGACCTCGTGATCCACCCGTCTCGGCCTCCCAAAGTGCTGGGATTACAGGCTTGAGCCACCGCGCCCAGCCCATTTTAAAGTTAAAATTTAACTTTAATCATACAAATTATAGGAAAGTACATTCTTCTTGTGAGAAGTTAAATCAAAACACATCTGACTAAATTAAAGACCTCTTTCACCAACAGTTGTTACCCACTAGCATCCCCAGAGGTAACACCTATTGCAGGGAAGATGTGTATTCCTCCAGTTCTTTTCCTACTCATTAACATGCATGTTATGAATTGCTATCCTTAGAGAAAACATAAAGAATATGTACTTAAAAGTATTAAAGACATCCTGTTTTACATACTGTTCCACGACTTGTTTTTCCATTTGACGTGGTCATTCAGGTTGGTGGAACTGGACTCAGAGGCACTGGTCTGGTCGCACAGCCAGGAGGGTGTGAGGAAGGCTGCAACTCTGCCCATCTCCACTAGATTAGCCTGGAGGAAGGGATGCCTTTCTGGAATTGGTTCACCCAGAGGGGATAATTTTATTTCAATTCATAGAAAGATATGTACTGTGGTGGCCCTGGATGGATCCTTTACACTCTGTTGCATTACATCATAGTACTCCATTTTGTGGGTATAGCATATTTTATGTATCCATCCCCATGACTGGACACTGAGTTGTTTTTAGTTTCTCGTGATCACAGGCAAAGCTGCAATGAATAGCCCTGTACACGTCTCTGTGTACAAGTGTGCAAGCATTTCTCCTAAGAAGTAATGGGATTGCTGGGTCATAGGGATGCACATTTTGAATTCTACCAGCTAAATTGCCCCCTGAGGGTCCTACCAATGCGCAGTCCCACCAGTAGTGTACAAGAGTGCTCATTTCCATCATCCTTGCCAACTCTTGCTGCCAGACTAGACTTTTTTTTCTAATTGTCTTTTGTCTGAGTGTATTTGGGCTGCTATAACAAAATACCATAAACCAGGTGACTTACAAACAACAAAAAGCTATTCTTCACAGTTCTGGAGGCTGGGAAGTCCAAGATCAAGGTGCTGGCAAATTTGGTGTCTGATGAGGGCCTGCTTGCTGGTTCATAGATGGTGGCTTTTTGTTGTGTTCTCACATGGTGGAAGAGGCTAGCTAGTTTCTGGGGCCTCTTTCATAAAGGCACTGATCTCATTCCTGAAGGCTCTGTCCTTGTGAACTAACCACCTCCCAAAGGCCCCACTTCCTAATACCATTACCTTGGTCATTAGGTTTCAACATATAAATATTGGAAGGACACAAATATTCAGACCACAGTATCTTCCCCTTTCTTAATGTACCCCTGGTTGACTCTATTGCTTTGAGGTTGTTCCCAACCTATTGTTTTATTTTGTTCCTGGTTTTCTCATTATCTTGATCTCACCCTTGGCTCTCTGGTCACCCAAGCTTCCCAATCCATGGTCCATCCACTCTGACAAAAATCATCTGCTCTCATTCTAGTCTGTATTCTAGGTGGCAAGTGGGCTGGAGAACAATACTGCTTCCAACTGGCTGTGTGACCGTGAGCCAGTCACTGGGAAGGGGCCTCAGTTTTCCCACTTGAACCATAAAGGAACTGGGTTACAGGAACTCCTGAATCCAAGTACTCAAGTTCTGACTTGAGTAGGCCAAAAAAATTTATTTTAAAAAGACACTTGTCCTCATGGGCACTAACCACTGTTCTGGTCTGTTTAAAACGTTCACTGTGAACACATACAGACATGAGTCATTTGAAGAGGTAATGGGTAGGTATGACTTTTATTGCTCCCATAAATTATGTCACCATTCATTTCTGTGTTTTCATGGGTGGGGTTCGGTGACATCAGAGAAAGGACTTCTTGGTCTGCCCAAGCTCTCAATCAGCTACTGAACATTTCTTGAATAAATTAGGCCCACTTCCAACTCTGCTTCCTTCCACCTCCTTCTTATCTTCAGACCACATCTTCCTTATCCATTCAGGAAATATTTATTGAGCACCTACAACATCCCCTACTGCATGGCCACTTTTGGAGAAAGTGAGAGTGTAAGGTGGATTAAAAATACAGGGTGGTGGAAAGTGCTTTTATGAGCTACCAACTCTCATGGTTTAGTTCAGTGTTGTTTAATAGAACCAGTCTCTGATGATGGAAATATTCTGTAAAATCTGTGCTGTCCAATATGGACAAACTATAAGTGTTCATTGACCAGTTGCTGTGGAAAGTGTGGTTTCGGATCCCCGAATATAAGTAAGCAATACAGGGTTGAGGGCGCTTTGCAGCAGATGCCCTAGAAATCAGTTCTCACAATCCTCTCTTTGAAGCCTCAGTCTCTTAATCTGTAGAAAATGGTTTTGAGGATCAAAGCACGTAGTGTATAGGTTTTAGTACAGGGCCTAGCTCATCATAGGTGTTCAGTCAAGGAGTACTTCCTTTCCTTCTTGTAATGGCCTGGTTCTCAGGACTCCTGCCTGCTTAGGACAAGTAAAAGCTTCCATTTCAAGAGGCAGGACTTCAGGAGCAGAGCCTGTGCCTCTGGGAGGGGCAGGCTGAAGAGGCCACTTCCTCCCACAGAGGCTTCCAGTGCTTTAGACTCTGATTCACTCAGGTGAGTTGCACAACTTTATGGATGCCACAAATCATATCACTCTCATTCTGGGGATTTTTCAAGTGTGGGAATTTGTCTCCCCCACTACCGCCTACCCAGACAGGTGCTAGAACATAATAGGTGTTCAGTAAATAATGTGGGTGGATTAATCACCCAAAGTTGAGTGGAAGCCAACAGTCATGGGTTGTAGACTTTCCCAGTTCTGCCTCTCTAGGAAAAAGCAAGGACTCTGGGGTAGCAAGCTAGGGTTTGAGGTTCAGTTATGCTGTTACTTGGCTCTTTTATCTTGGCAAGTGCTGACTCTGCTTGGTTTCTTGGTTTTCTCCTCTGTCCAGTGGTAGAATTGTGTGACCTGACTATATATATATATATATGTAGGCTGTTTTTTCTGGGCAGGTCCTGAGGCTGAGTATAGGCTTTAAATATACATTTCTTCTCAGATTGAGGTTTGTCCAGGCTGATCACTCATCCTGCTGCTCTGCCCATCCCCCCAACCCCCTTACACAGCGGGAACCTTGCAGTTGGTTTCCTGTGACTCCAGCTACAGGCGGGCGGGTTTTCTCCTTCCCTTCCCTGACCTCACCCAGCAAGCACTCCAGAGGCAGTCAAAGCAAACAGAACTTGAGCGACCTGGGCAGGAAATGTAGAACAAAGGAGGGCTTCTTTTATCAGCTGTTCCCTTCTGTTAGAAGATAAATTGTGAGCAATAACCTCAAAAAAAAAAAAAAAAAGTAACAGAAGAAAAATAAGTTAGATAATACTTTGATGAAATGGAGGCATTTATTTATTTATTTGTTTGTTTGTTTATTTATCTGAGATGGAGTTTCGCTCTTGTTGCTCAGGCTGGAGTGCAATGGCAGGATCTCGGCTCACTGCAAACTCCGCCTCCCAGGTTCAAGTGATTCTCCTGCCTCAGCCTCCCGAATAGCTGGAATTACAGCCGTGCACCACCAGGCCTGGCGAATTTTCTATTTTTTAGTAGAGATGGGAGTTCTCCATGTTGGTCAGGCTGGTCTTGAACTCCCGACCTCAGGTGATCTGCCTGCCTCAGACTCCCAAAGTGCTGGGATTACAGGCGTGAGCCACCGCGCCCAGCCCATTTATTTTTTATTCAATGAGCATGTGAATACTGTGTGCTGGGTACGTTGAGTTGTGACTGTTTAACGGTATGTGAGACATGGAGCTTGACCTATAGGAATTCACAGTTTAGCAGAGGAAATTAGAAATAAGAACCCAGGCCAGGCATGGTGGCTCACACCTATAATCCCAGCACTTTGGGAGAGTGAGGTGGGAGGATTACTTGAGGCTAGGAGTTCAAGACTAGCCTGGGCAACATGGCAAGATCCTGGCTCTAAAACAAAAAATAAAATAAATAAATAAATAGAAATAAAACCCCAAACAAATTATGTTATACCTAGAGGTTAGATGACTTTGCCCTTTTCATTACCGTGTCTCTATTGCCTAGATTAATGCTGGCATGAGCTTCTTGTTTAATAATTATTTGTTGAGTGAATGAATGAGTGAATGGATAGAATGTTTGGAAAGCCCATAGGAGGGGTCTCTAATCCAGTATTGAGGGGTCAGTTAAGGGTGCTTGGAAGACATGGCACAGAGACTGGATGACTTAAAGAAAGGGAAGAAGTGAAGAAGGAAGGAATGGGTGGGAGGTAGAGAAAAGCTGGGGTGGTGAGAAAATGTTTTCCAGGTCAAAGGAGTAGCACATGGGTGAGGATGAAGTCCTCGGTAGGCTCAGCCATATAAACTTGCCAATAACTGACCATTTTAACTAAGAAAAACAGCAGGTGCATATATCTCAACCAAATATTTAAAACATCACTAAATAGACACAAGATCTTGGGAAGCCTTGTAAGCCATTCAGAAATTGAATGCTAACCTGAGGGCATGGAGAGGCAGTGAAGTTTAACTTTTTTCTCCCTAAAAAAAAAAAAAAAAAAAAACTAGTTTATTTTTATATAGCTATATAACTAGCAAGTGTTATTATTTTTAAAATTCAGATTATAACAAGAGTATAAAGAAAAATGAGAACAACTACGCTTGCTGTCACCACCCAGATGACCATAGCTAACAATTTGGTGTGCTCTTCTCAGCCTTTTTTCCTCAAGTCTTATATATGAAGAGGAGAAGGCCGTGAAGCTGCCACTTAGAAGCTGCTGTTTGGAAGTTGTTTCTGTTAAGCTGCTGTGTCTAACAGAGGAGGCTGCAGGTTACCATGGAAAAATTCAGTTTTGTCTTGTGAGCAGAGTGGGAGAAAGGTGAAGCAGGACTTTTTTAGGGATTAACTGTTATGTCTCCTCGTATGTACCCTCACGTGAGGTGGCTAGGGACAAAGTGGGCACAGGGAGAGTCAAGAAGCCTCCTAAGAGGCAGGACATTGAGACCTAACATATCCTTTAAAAACCAAAACCAAAACCATAAGCCCTGAAAATTTCAAAACTAGAGAATCGTTCAGAAGAGAAAATGATTCCTTACAGTTGCACCATGCACAAAATTCCATTATTGATATTTTCGGTATAGTTGGTCCCAGTTCTTTTTCTCTTTGTGTTGTGTAAATCAGACTGGAGTAATGTTCAGCAAATACTCACTCTGCTCCCCCTAGCTCTTTGATATTTATGTATGCATGTACACATACGTACACAGGTACTCACAGAAAATAAGTAGTCATGTTGTGTGTCTCCTTTCCTTTTACCATATTATTTTTGAATTCCAGCTTGGACTTATCCCTAAGAAAGTTCCTGAAGGGATTTTTTATCCTGAAATAGTTCTTGACAACTCTGATGATATGCTATTAACTCCAAGAGGTCTTTTATTCCCTAAAATTGGTGACTTGAAGTCACTTTTGGTACTTTTCAGAATTTGTGCCCCCTCCTTGTAGTATTATGTTTTTTAACCTATTTTACCCAGAGTAGGCATAACTGGCATTTGTCAAGCAAGAAGTCAAGTCCTGCAGCTCTTAAAAATGGTAAGTGGGCCTCCCACGGGTCTTCTCTGCCCACTTTGTGGAACGTGGATGGATGGCAAGGATGTCTGCACAGTGCCCAGACCAGCTACCGGGAGTGGAGAGTGAACAGCTGAAACTGATCGAGTGGGTGCTTGTTGATTGGACAGCCCTCGCATCCCTCCTGGTCCATACTCACTACTGCCCCCTCTTCCCTTCCCCACCTTGCTATTCCAGTCTGACTGCTTCTCTCTGAAGTGGGGGACACCTCTGCCTTTCTGCCTGGCCTTCCCAACATAGGCAAATTCTGGGTGGAGCTCAGGGTTGGCAATGGAGAGACAAAAATTATGGTGACTAGTGACACTTCGTCAATGCCCTGGGCACTGAATCTATTCTAACTCCCCACTGCCCACCCCCTCCCACCCCTCCTGACCCTACACACACACAGACACACACCGCCTACATATTCTCTTGGAAACACACTTCATGTGCTGGACACTATTCTAGCTCAAAATAGAGATGTCTTAAATCCTTGCCTTCTTTTAATCCTTTTCAGTTTTTGGAGTTCTTAAAAAATGCCTTTAATGTTTACAATTCTGGAGAGGAATTCTTTTTTCAAACTTTTTTTTTTTTAATCTGCTCATCTCACCAATGGCAGTGACAAACAAAAGGATGGACCTGCCTTGCCTGACCTGGACCCCCTTTTCTCAGCAGCTTGCCCTCTAATGGCTTGTTTTATACTGCCAGTTCCCCTTTTCCCTGCATACCCTGAGAGCTGCAGGCAGGGCTGCCTCTGCAGGTCAAGGGCTCACCTGCCCAGCCACCCACATTCTAGAGAGTTTCCCTGCACTCCCCCTAGTTGTTGTGTGTTCCTTTTTTTGTTGTCTTGAGACTTCACCTCTTCTTTTATATCTTCTTACGTTCTTACACTATATCTTCTTATATTTTTTAACCAGAAAAAAATTACAGATTCCCTTTGGTCTAGCAATTAGAGCTTGAGCTTTGACAATGACAATTCTTTATTGTTCTTTTCCCTACTATTTTCTGTAATAAACTATCCAGGCTCATGATTAAAGACCTATTTTTCATCTGATATAAGTAACCACCCGAAATAATAATAAAACAAAAACAACAATAATAGCATACATTTATTAAGTACTTACCAGATACCAAGCATTATTTTATGTGATTTATTTTACATGTATGATCACTTTTGACCTTAATAATAATTCCTGCTCTACAGATGAGAAAAGTTAGGTACAGAAAATTCAGGCTGGGCGCCGTGGCTCATGCCTGTAATCCCATCACTTTGGGAGGCTGAGGCGGCTGGATCACCTGAGGTCAGGAGTTCAGACCAGTCTGGCTAACGCGGCGAAAACCCATCTCTACTAAAAATACAAAAATTAGCCCGGCGTGGTGGCACATGCCTATAGTCCCATCTACTTGGGAGGCTGAGGCAGGAAAGTAGCTTGAACCTGGGAGGCGGAGGTTACAGTGAGCCGAGATGGCGCCACTGCACTCCAGCCTGAGTGACAAAGCAAGACTCTGTCTCAAAATAATAATATAAGAAGAATTTAAATAATTTATTGATATTCAAAACCAAACAGTAACTCACATTAGGAGCCACTGAGATGTACTATGTGTAGAAATATTAGCTGTGAATCTCTTTGACCCACTTCCCTGCTTAATTGGTCTTGGGCATTCAGATACCTCAACTGAAGCACTGTTTGTTTGAGGACATGGGTGATCTCAGATACCCTCTTGAAGACTCTGCATCAAGACTCTTTTTTTTGGCTGCTGTTATCCACAAGTGGCTGCAATTGTTCTTCTAGGGTCTGAGAGAGAGGCTTTATCAGGATTCAGATATCTCTCCCATAGGCCAAAGCCACACTCACTGAGAAGCATCTCTGATTGCAGCCCCCACGATTGTGTTCTCAATGCTTTGGCCCAGCCGGTGGGAGATTCAGTGACATGCTCAGGGGCTGGGCTGAAGAGGGAGATCTACACATAGCAGCCAGAGGCTGGCCTCTGCTTCAAAGGCTGCCTCTATGAGACAGACATAGCCATCAGCCTCTGCATACCTGGGGCAGCTTACAGGCCATGGGTCTAGGCATCAGTGTCATGCTCCTGTTGACAGGTTTTGCCCCTTGGAATTTAGAATTTTTCAGATTTTAGAAAAGCAATGTGATGTGTAAGTTGTATATTATGTAACACTCCCTGCAGAAACGAGGGCAATACCTCATGATCAAATACATTTATATGTCTGCAGTGAAATGTACAAATATTCAAATTAAGTGGGATAAACAAAGACTGTAAATAGCCTCGTGTTTATTCAGGTCAGGGTTTCCTATCACATGAGTTTAGATACTAAACTTAGGAAAGCATTTTTAGTTTTCAGAGTTTTGTAGATAAGGGGCAGTCAACCTCTCTAGAGAGAAATTTGACAATATTTATTAAGAATCTTATAATGCATATACCCTTTCACCCAAAATCTTTACATGCAAAAATCTAGCAATAAGAATGTTCACCACAGCATCATTTTTGTTTGAAAACAAAAACAAAACCAAAAACAATCTAAATGTCTACCAACAGGAGATTCTTTAAATAAATATAGTGTATCCATACAATAAAATTGGAAGTAGTCCTTGAAAACATAATGTTTGGTTATTGACTTGGAAAGATGTGCACGATATGTTATTTAGAAACAAATGTAAGCTATGAATACAATCGTATTTGCATTATGAAACCTGGAAGGGTACACTTCAACTAGGCTTATTTTCAGGAGTTAGTCTTGTAAGTGGCTTTTATTTATTTAATGCTAATGTGGATTTCTGCATTTTCCTTATGCTAAGTTTGAAAAGTAATACTCATCAAAAATTTCAAAGAATTCAGATCTATATAAGCTAAAACAAAGGGTGCTACCCCACTTCACTCTCTCAACTCCCTCCTTGGAGGCAACACACAGCAATTTAGTATATTTCTTTGCAGACCCTTTTCTATGGTTGTTAATGCAAACTTTAAAAGTAATTTTTTGGCTGGGTAAGGTGGCTCACACCTGTAATCACAACACTTTGGGAGGCCGAGGCAGGTGGATCACCTGAGGTTAGGAGTTCAAGACCAGCCTGGCCAACATGGTGAAACCTAGTCTCTACTAAAAATACAAAAATTAGCCAGGCGTGGTGGCGGGTGCCTGTAATCCCAGCTACTTGGGAGGCTGAGGCAGGAGAATGGCTTGAGCCTGGGAGGCGGAGGTTGCAGTGAGCCGAGATTATGCCACTGCACTCCAGCCTGGGCAACAGAAGGAGACTACATCTCAAAAAAAAAAAAAAAAAAAAGTAATTTTTTATTCATGGAATCATACCATGTCTGTTCCCGTGTCTGTGTTTTTCACGATTTTTTTTTTTTTTTTGAGACGGAGTCTCACTCAGTCATCCAGTCTGCAGTGCAGTGGCGCATTCTTGGCTTACCGCAAGCTCCGCCCCCCGGGTTCACGCCATTCTCATGCCTCAGCCTCCCGAGTAGCTGGGACTACAGGCTCCCGATGCCACGCCCGGCTAGTGTTTTGCATTTTTAGTAGAGACGGGGTTTCACAGTGTTAGCCAGGATGGTCTCGATCTCCTGACCTCGTGATCCGCCCACCTCGGCCTCCCAAAGTGCTGGGATTACAGGCGTGAGCCACTGCGCCCGGCCTCATGATACTTTATTGTTAACTCTTTCTGTGCTGCAAGAGTATACTTTAATTTACTTAACCCTTTCCACATTGTTGGGCTTTTAAGTAATTTCTGTTTATTTGCTATCTCAAAGAATATTGCAATGAACATCCTTGTACAGGTGCCTTTGTGACAAGCACAGATTTATGTATGAGTTTTTAATTTTGATTTTTCTGACTTTTCTATAACCAACATGCGCTATTTAGATTATTAAAAATATTATTAATCATATTAAAAGATTCCACTAGGTTGTTTCTAAAACCCTGAAGCCACTCAGTTGGCCCATTCTTTTCTCAGGATAAACGAGCTATTCACCAGCACCGCCCTGTAAATAAACACCACATATTTTCGGGCCACATATAGTTTTTACAGATTTACTCTTCCCAAGGAGTATCTCATCCAGGGCTGCAGATGGGAACCATTGCCTCTGCCTGAGGGAAGGAGCAGCAGTTGCCAATACCATGAGGTGGGGCGGGTGGATTGTCCCTGGATGGCTCTGGGTCTCTGAGGTGCAAGGGGCTGCTGAGTCCAGACGGAGGGGACTCCTAAGAGAGGGAAGCAGGCAGAGTGGGAGCTTGGTTTGGGCCCAGTCTCTGGGTCTCCATACCCTCTAGCTTTCCCGTTCCTTTTGTGCTTGCAAAACAGATACCACATTTCCTCAATTTTCACATATACCTTCCTGTTCTGCATTTTAATGTTTCTGAAATGGGAAGTGGGCATTGAGTATGGGAGTGTTCATTTCCCTTGCTCTTTTTGAAGCCTGTTATTAAATAGATGGTGCATCGTGTCACTGAGGGAGTTCTAGGACTAGGGAGTATAAAGGTTCCTCTTTTATTCCACTTCACCTCCAGCCCCATCACACATGCAGCTCCAGCTAGCCCACCATCAGATCAGGGGCTGTAAAATTCCGCGCTTTGTGTGTACAGCATGAAGACAAAAGCTGTCAAAGTCTTTTCCGAAATGCAGACAGGACTCAAGTGTGAGACAACAGTGGGGCTCAGCACTCCTTTCCTTGGTTGCTCTGTGCCCATCCCTTTCAATAATGCTGCTAGAACCCTTCTGTGTAATTAGTGGGGGCATAATTAATACATGAGAGGAGTCTTTCTAACAGATCTGAGCAAGTGTATTCTCTTAAAAATGGGATGGGAAGCAGAACCTTACAGGCTTCTACACGTCGGGCCAAAACGTACAGTGAGACAATCAAGTCCCCATCCTCAGCCACTTATATTCATATACTTTGTGGATGGACCCAGCCCCATGGAGGAAAGTAAAGGAGTTAGGAAGAGTTCTGAGTAGCTGAACTGGGAATTGAACTGGGTGGGTTTAAAGAGTTGGGGAAATGGGGCCGGGCACGGTGGCTCACGCCTGTAATCCCAGCACTTTGGGAGGCCGAGGCAGGTGGCCAAGAGTTCGACAACAGCCTGGCCAATATGGTGAAACCCCATCTCTACTAAAAAAAATACATAAATTAGCTGGGCATGGTCGTGTGTGCCTGCTCTACTAAAAAAAAAATACGTAAATTAGCTGGTCGTGGTGGTGTGCACCTGTAGTCCCAGCTACCCAGGAGGCTGAAGTGGGAGAATCGCTTGAACCAGGGAGGCAGAGGTTGCAGTGAGCTGAGATTGCACCACTGTACTCCAGCCTGCGCAACAGAGTGAGACTCTGTCTTAAAAAAAAAAAAAAAAAAAAAAAAAGGCCTGCACGGTGGCTCACACCTGTAATCCCAGCACTTTGGGAGGCCAAGGTAGGTGGATCATGAGGTCAGGAGTTCGAGACCATCCTGACCAACATGGTGAAATCTCACCTCTACTAAAAATACAAAAATTAGCCGGGTGTGGTGGCGGATGCCTGTAATCCCAGCTACTTGGGAGGCCGAAGCAGGAGAATCGCTTGAACTGGGGAGTTGGAGGTTACAGTGAGCCAAGATCGCACCACAGTACTCTAGCCTGGCAAGGGAGCAAGACTCTGTTACCCCCCCCCCCCCCCCAAAAAAAAAGAGTTGGGAAAATGAAGTTGATGTTGCAGTTGCAGTAAGAAGGTCATTGGAAAGCAGAGTTTGAGGAAGACGCAAAGAAACGAATGTTTATGAAGTACCCACTGTGCACCAGGCACTGAGATGCAGTCTCAGCCCCGGGATAGATGTTCAGGTCTCTCTATTTACAATACGTGGTAATTTGACCAGCTGAAGGCCATACAGTTAGGGATTGGGTCTCTGGTTTGTCTGACTCTCAAAGCTTAAAAGAAAACATCATTCTTGTTGCAGCCTCAAATTCCCTTTTTCCTCAGGTCCCTTTCTTCAGCCTTTTTCCTGAGTCCATCCAGCACACCACTGTTAGGATAAACTTTCTAGAACCCTGGTTCAGACGATTCCCTCCACAACCTGGCTCCTCTCTGTGGGTGGAAATGTGCTCCCCTCCCAAGGCCTTGCACAGATGACATGAAGATATTGGCCTGGATTCTCCCTGAAGTCTCTCCCAGGCCTGAGGGTCGTGGTTTTATGGTTAGAAAGGCTAACTCCTTTATAAACATTTTACTAATTAATTTTACAAGTTTCTGACTGCCAGTAGGCACAAAGCAGCACCCTTGTCCCCAGCCAAACTTGCTTTTCTCCATCTCTTTTGCATATTTTAGTGACTTATCCATCTTCTACTCAGTTGACCAAGCAAGACCTGGGTCTCAACCTTGATGCTTCTTTTTCCCCCTCACCATGCCCTACCCAGTCAGTCATTGATCATTAATGTTGCCTACATCTCTCTCGAACCCACCCTTATCTTTCCATTCCCACTACTACACCCTTAGTTATCTCTTGCTTGGAATAGTTTTCTACCTGTTCTTCCTACCCCTATTTTTCCTCTCTACCCTTTCCAACATTTTCCACGTTGCAATCAAATGATCTTTCTACAATATAAAGCTGATATTTCACTCACTATTTTAAATCCCTTCAGTGGCTTCTTCATCCTCTTAAAGGTATTAACGTAACTCACAAGGACTTCCTTATCTGGCCACTAATGTCTCCCCGTTTTGTTTTCCACACCTCGTCCCTTCCCATTCTATGTCCTAGTTGTGTGAGCCACCTACAGTTTCATATGTGGGGGAAAACATGTCCTAGAACATGGATACAGACTTCAAATGTTAAGCCACACTTTTACACTTCTAGAAATGCAGCAATATTAAAGCACTAAAGTTCAACTGTAAAGCAGCATTTTTTTCTCAAAATCATGTTGTTTCAGCGCTTCCTTCACACGCTGGAGGGAGGGATGAGTCAAAGGTCACATTCCTTGTGTGGCTGGCTGTTCCTAAGGAACCATAAAGGCAAGTAGGTGCTGAGCAGGATTTGCATCAAGAACCAGAAGTGCTATCCCCAGGGTTCCTGGGAGAGCTGCCTTCTTCCCTGGTGGGCTGCTCTGCCAACTGCTTTCTCCCTCTGAGCTTCTTGCGAGAAGCTATTACTATCACTCAGTTTAATTCCCATTTAATATAGTGTCTAGATAAAGACAGAGGATTCATGGGCTCGGCTTGTGAAGGTGCAGTGCAAATGTGTGAAAATAAAACATCTCCCAACCTCACCATCAGAGACACAGATTTTATTTATTTGCTCGGGAGTAGAGTGTCTGGTGAGGTCTTTTTTTTTTGCTTTTGGTTGTTGTTGTTGTAGCTCAATGGAGCATTAAATTTAGAGTGCAGTCTGATCTGTCATAGCCAGAACCGGCAGGATTGTGGGATGATGTGACCTGGAGACATAGTCTTCTGAGTTTTGTAATAAATCCCTTGGTCTGTGACTGGGGCCCTGAGGGAAGGCTCCAGCCTTAGCCTGCTCTGAACAAAAGTGTGGAGTCATACGAACACAGTCACAATAACACTTGCAGAGTGCATTTTGAGGCCTTCTTTTAGTTTGGGGTTCCCCTAAAGCAGATCTCAGGAAGCACATGGGGATTTAGGAAAGTAAGACAGGGGAAGGAAGGAAGCCAGTCCAGGGTGAATTAACAAGCAGATCACCTCTGTGGGCAACTGGGGCTCAATTCACTGGGGATTCTTCTTTTTTTTTTTTTTTTGAGTCAAGGTCTCACTCTGTTGCCCAGGCTGGAGTGCAGTGGCTCAATCATAGCTCACTGAAGCCTCATGAACTCCTAGGTTCAAGCAATCCTCCCTCCTCTGCCCCCTGAGTAGCTAGGACTACAGATGTGCGCCACCATGCCCAGGTAATTTAAAGACTTTATTTTTCATTTTTTAGAGATGGGGTCTTGCTATGTTGCTCAGGCTATTCTCAGACTCCCAGCCTCAAGCAACCCTCCTGCCTCAGCCTCTCAAAGTGTTGGGATTACAAGCGTGAGGCACCATGTTAGGCCCACTGCTGATTCTTGAGAGATTGTCCCTGAGTGTGGGGAGGAAGTTGGGGTATTTATTTATGCTTTCCTGTTTCTCACTGGGGAAGGGTTGCTTCTTGGGGGCATTTTTTGATGGCAACACAACACTTTGCTGGTTTCCCTTACACATCTTAATTAGTTTTCAGTCTACTTTTTGGGCTCTGCTCACTCATCATTAAATACAGGAGTGCCTTAGGGCTTGGTGTCATCTCTGTTTTCTTAATTATCTATGCCGTCATCGTACACTATTTTATCTGCATCCTTGGTTTTTAGCTTCACTTGCATGTTCATGACTCTAATTGCCGGTTTAGGCAGACTGCTAGTTATCTCCTCAGATCTATTCTCCTCTTCTTCCTTATGAATGGAGCTGTGTCCAGAACCTGGGCTTTCCAGCTAGACCTACGTTTCCCACCTCCCTTGTGACTAGGTGTGACCAGCTTTGAGGGTTCGCCAAGTTTGAGCCAATGGGATGTTAGCAAAAGCAGTGGGTGCAACTTTTGGCTGTTCTCCAGCTTAAAAACAAACCACTTGCCTTGGACTTTTCTCTCTTTCTTCCCCACAGGCTGGGACACAGACAAGGCAGTAACTTAACTTTGCCATTTCCGATGAGGACACACTCTGAGGATGGTGGAGGAAAATGATGGCATGAGCCTGGGTCCCTGAATTATCTCACAGAGCAGAGTCATACCACAGTAAAATTCTACTTCATTAAGCATCTGTATTTGGAGCTTCTTTGTTACATTATTGCAACTTAGCCTGTTAATTAAGTGAGAAACCAGCCCGGACCTCTCTTCTGAGATCCTATCCAAATTCAACTCCACAGTTCTAGCAGGATGACTCTTAGGCCTTCAATAAAACTGAACTCTTAATTTTTATTTCCTCCCTCTTCTAATATAACTCTTCTCCAACATTCCCTTTTTCCATAAAGTTAATCTTAGCAAATCACTTTATTACTAGAATGCTAGAGTTTATTTTTTTAATGCCTTTCTTTATCTTATCTCCACATCCAATCAAATTATGACATCCCATTGATTCTGCTTTCAAGATAACATTACTTGTCTATACACTGAATCTTCCTGTTTTTTCTTTTTTGGATCTCTAGAGAAACCAGAGTCCATCATATTCCTCTGTTATTGTTGTAAGTTCAGGCAGGGACAGTTTTTGTTTTATTTTGTTTCATTTCCTTTTTATGTTTTATGTTTTCTTGTCTTATTCTTTATGTGCATTCCCATATCCCTTTTCTCTACAAGTACATTCTGATGTGTTTGGTATGTGTCTTGTAATAGGTATATATCTTTGAAAAATGCACGATATTTGCATATGCAAGTATTTTCATTTTTAATATGATATTGTAATAGAGATCCCATTCTAACTTTTGTAATCTACTTAGTACTTTAAAATATGTATCTGTGTTGCTCTATGAACCTCTAATTCATTACTTCCATTCGCTTCGTGTGTTCCTTAGTGGGTCAGCACCACATTTTTTTAATCCATTCTCCTAATGCTAGATGCCTCAGTTACCACAAAATCCCTGCTTCCCAAAACAAGCAAACAAAAAGAGTTGTCAAAACATCCTCACATATGTTTCTTCATGGATGTGAGTGTGAGCTCTTCTTGGATATATATCCAGAATGGGATTTCTGGGCCATAGGGTATAGGCATACTTAATTTCACTAAGCGATGGTAGGTTTCTACTGGTAGTGCTGCACCCAGCCTTCTCTCTCACCACTGGGGCACAAAGATTCCTTTTTCCCCAAATGCTTGCTCATTATAATCAAGATATGGTTCTATTTGACTTTTTAATTTGCCAATTTTATGCCCATAAAATGATATCTTATAATTACTTTAATTAGTGATTGAATTAATTGTGCCAGTGTGAGCATCAATTCTCATGCTTGATTCTACCTCCACTTCTTTGAATTGCCTGTTCACATTCTTTGCACATTTTTCCTCCTATTGCATTTACTGACATGTTCTTGTCGATTTCGGAGTGGGGGGATGTTTCTTTTATCATAGGAACTGTTCTAATCATGTATTATTCCTATTTGTGTTTATGTTTATGAGCATGTTGGTGTCAGGTAAAGCTCAAATGAACTCATAGGAACAAATGATTTCCAGTAGTTTGTATGGAGAAAGGAAGTGAGAGGACTGAGTCATCACTCTGCACATGGTAGGATAGTCATATGGAACTCTACCAAGCCTGCACTGTGGCAGTTAGAACCCCCATCACAGCAGTGCTATGCTGCACGAACCACTACTTTGTGCAAACCAAACTTCCACACTTCATTAACAATAAAGGTATTAGTAATTGTGCACTGAAGAAGTTTTAATTACATGGTGCTTTAAAATTTTCAGCACTCTATTTTGGAGTGCACCATTAAATTGATTAGCCCATTAAAATCAGTGGCTAAAAAATGAGTTCACTGTTAAAAAGAAAAAAATAATGACAATGATACTGACAGTGACTAAAACAATGGGCCACATTACTCAAAATTTAAAAAATCCAGCCATTAACATGTGAAATGTAAAACGTGCAAATAAATTTTCCTGCTTTTACGTCCAACATTGGTGATTTACTGTGAGCAAAACAACATCATTAATCATCCTAAAGCCAGTTGTTTGGCTTTCATCCTTTTTAGAGTTTAGCTTGTGTTTAATTTGCAAATTAATTTTTATAGTATTTTTAAAAAGATTTTGTAACCATGAGATTTTTATAGTTATTTTTATGTTTCTACATTTTTAAATAACATTATAATAAAAACAATCTTGGCAAATACTGGGAGTGTAAGAATTTTGTCGTTAGTGTATACTGAAGCATTCACAGAGTTGTGGTGAATGGTGGTCACCAGAATAAATTCTAAAATATCAGGCAACACAGGCAATTCAAATATATGTTAGTTTGAGGTGAAGATGACAGGCAAAGTTAACACACCCGCAGGTTTGTGGTAGATATGATGGGCTGACTCTCAACAGCCATTCCATTCTTCTAGTGTCTTCCCTTCTTGCAGAGACTAGAAAGCCAACAAATACATTTTCCAGACTCCTTTGCAGGTTGAGTTCTGGAGAGAATTTAGATTTGGCCTTTCAGGAGCACATATGTGAGTGTGGGGAAGCTGAAGTGAGCAGATGCCTACCGTCTGCTCTTTCTGTTGCCAGGCACTCTTGTGGAGCCAGTTGTATTCGTCCCAGGGTCCAGCCACTATCTCTGAGGATGTTAGAGACCGAATGTAGCTGGTGCATGCTTTCAATGATGTGGATATGATGGTCTCCTGGTTGTGGTTCTGTCTCCACAGTGGCCCCCTGACTGTGGGAGAGGCAGCAGCTCTTTTGGTGGCTCAGTTATTCCTGTGACTTTGGAAGTCATTTTAAAAAGCTCAGCTTGTTTGTTGAGTGCTTCCCGTGATCCTATAAGTGCTAAATACCCTGTAATAATTTGTTCTTGCCTAGCCTGGCTAGAATAGATTTTGTTCTTTACAACCAAACCTTCGCTAACATAAGGTTGAATCCTTGTAGAGGGAGACTTTCCGACTGCCAAAATCAATTCCCTCCCAAGGTAGGAGCATACTTTTTTGTGCAGGGCTCTTGCTAAGGCCACGTAGGATATAATTTTGCTTTTTGCTACTAGGGAGCCCAGAGACAAGACCGTTTATGTGGTCAGTGGCATGTGAGCAGCACAGGTTGTGGTACCTGAGTTCAGGGATGGGTGGGGTGGCATATGGGGAGAAACCACCGTGTGTAGATGGCCAGAGAAGCCTCCTGGAAAAGGTGGCACCTGGACTGAATTTCAGTGAATTGAGTCTAGAGAGGCAATGGGAAGGAAAGAGAGGGCATGGGAGATAAGCAGAGTGGTATGAGTAGCATGCAGAGGTGGAGAATTAAGTGTTGGCCAGATCCTGGAAATCCTTGAATGCTAGGAGAAAGATTTAATAATATTTTATTCTTTAAGCAATGGAGAGTCATTGCAGGTTTTGAGTAGAAGTAATATGATTAAAGCTGTGCTTTTTTTTCCTCCCTCACTTCTGGGAATAAAGAAAGCAGTGTTTACATGATAAGCCTTTGGAGTGACTGGAGTGACAGAGGTTGTTTCACGGTGTGTGACTGAAACTGAGATACTCTTACATGGCCTGTTAATTTAAAACGTCAGGCAGTGGCACCCATGGGAGATTTAGCATTGGATAAATCTCTCCTGAAAGACATCAGAAGAGCCAACCAGTCTCAACAAGCCAGTCCATGTTGTAACTATTGAAGAAGAAACCAAGATTCCCCCCAGATTCCTAAGAGCCATCTTCAGATTGAAATCGATGTTGCAAAGTGTCCTTTCCACATTTTTTTCATTCTGCACAACCGAAAAAAATGTGGAAAGGACATTTTGCAACATCGATTTCTTTAAGCAGCAAAGTGGGAGAGATTTGATTTCAGGATTTTACTTTCTCTGTGGCAACAATGGAAGACTGATTGCATGGCTGGAACTTTTATATTCTCTAAGAACTGTAATTTTTGTGTGGAAACTTTATAATGGTGGGGGAGTCTTAATTTTATTTTTGTTTTTCTGGATTTGGGCTGAGTTCCTTGTATAACCTTCTCTGATGAGCGATGATGGATGATGTAGTTGGGATACAGAATGGGGACAAATTGTCAGGTAGTGAACTTTGAAGTTAAATGAGCGGCCTTTCTTGACCTGTTTCAGATATTTCTGGGAGTTATAAAAAAAGAGGCATTGCTTTTAGGGTAAAAGTATCTGAATGGGAACCACAAGAATGGAGAAAGAGGTGTCCCTGATAATCTATGGATTTTCTACCCAGAGACAGACAGTGTAGGTTTGACTGACAATAGACCTGGCTATGGAGCCTGATGGCTAATGAAAGCAAAATAGCATGGGAATGTAGACGTCTAAGATGAGAAAGGTGCTCATGGTATAGTTTCTCACCTACTTATATGCCTTTCTGGTGGAGCTTTCCCAGCATTGCACTTATCTAATTGGTCACACTTCAGAATGCTGATCAGGCCATGTTTACTTGAGGACAGGTCATACCCTTTCCCTTCTTTGGTGCAGAACTGGGAAATGGAGGCAGAATCCTTTTGTTTATTGACAACTTCTTTTCCATTCTTGATTTTGAGAAGCCGAAAGGAACAGTGGGGCAACTTGATTCCATTAGCAGGCTGTTACAATCACTTCCATCCCAAACCAACATGAAGCAGAGCTAAGGAAGCTAGATCAGATTTGCAAACTCCGCTTGCTTGCCTTTTCTTTCCCTTGGGCATGATGCATGGCTCCCTGGAGGCTGACACAAGTTTAGGGAAATCAATACTAGTTAGTCCAAATGGGGGAGGTGTTGGAGAGGAGCTGGGCCTTGTATTTTCAAAAGCCTTAATGACTGACCAGGCCAATTCAAAAGAAACTGTGATTCTTTTGGTTTTTGGTAATGATAAAGCTTGTACCTTGTCTCCCAGTGGTGCCTTCACTGATTCCTTCTGCCTTGATTTGGTTTCCTCCGAGACCCAAGCTTTAGATAAAGAATCAGGAAGTGATTTCTGGAAACAGGAGTGAGGGGCAGAGAGAGTAGGGTAGAGAAGGGGAAAAGCTGGTGTGTGGGTGCTTTGTAGAGATCATGGCTGTGGTGACAGGAACTTGGGTCTCCTGGGGCTGCGGAGAAGGCCAGAAGGCCTCCCTGGAGTGACCGCTGAGAGAGGAGGCCAGAGTGTCTTTCTAGCACCTCTCCTCCTTGCCCCCGCCCCTGCTCCCACTGGCAGAGCGCTGCCCCAGAAGTATTAGCACCGTCACTTTTGGGCTGGGCTGGGCTGGGTTGGTAGCTCTAGGCAGAAAGTGGAGAGACTATAGAGCTTGAGGGAGGACACTATGAGCTGGAGGGTGTCCAAGCTTGTGGAAATGTCCTCCCTGGCTGCGGCTGAAATTGCAGGTGGGATGTGATGGTGTCCGAGCATCTGCACAATTAATAACCCCTTCAATGAGACAAACCTCTGCCAGACACTTCCCACCCTGCTTTGTACCAGTGTTGGCATTCAACTCATGTGCCCCAGTTGCTCAAACACAGAACTGAGAATCCCACACTCTACTCCCATGCCAGCCCTCAGCCTCTCCCGGGGACCTCTGGATAGTCCCATAATCCAGCAACTAAAGGGTTAATTTCTTTAGCTCCAAGTCTGTCTGACTGGCTGGCCAGCTGGGCCTGTGCTCTATCGATGGTGAAATATTTTGCATATCACCTCTGATTGTAATCATCTGCCCATATATATGCCTCTTTCACCAGATCAATGTACCTTCAGACAAGGACTGTTTTATTTGTTTATTTATTTATCTTTTTTTTAGTTTTTTGAGACAGAGTTTCACTCTTGTTGCCCAGGCTGGAGTGCAATGGCGTAATCTCTGCTCACTGCAACCTCTGCCTACCCAGTTCAAGCAATTCTCCTGCCTCAGTCTCCCAAGTAGCTGGGATTACAGTTGCCCGCCACCATGCCTGGCTAATTTTTTTGTATTTTTAGTAGGGATGGGGTTTCACCATGTTGGCCAGGCTGGTCTTGAACTCCTTCCCTCAGGCAATATGCCCGCCTCGGCCTCCCAAAGTGCTGGGATTACAGGTATGAACCACTGCGCCCAGCCTGTTTTATTTTTTTTAATATCTCCATTGCCCAGCGCAGGGCATGCTACACTTAGAACTCAATACCAGAAACAGAAGTGGTATCAAAATGAAAATATCCATGTAACACCAAGGTTAACCAAAGCATGGCTAATGTCACTCGTGTGAACATAGCTTAAGATGGAATTCAACACTGAATTTTTCAATTCTTTCTTTAACCTTGGCCATAATCTTATTCTAAACTGTAACCTAAATCCATTATAAAGCTGGGTTCTGAAGATAAGTATCTGTAAACTTTGGTTCTTTGAGAGTGTATTTGATGTCTAGAAATGACCCAGATTTGTTCAGAGATAAGTCTGGCAAATTTGAGTAGTTTTTCAAAGTGAGAAATACTGTTTTGGATCATAAATAAGTATATGATGCTGAGGGTTTTTTTTTTTTCTTTTGTTGTTCTAAGCCGAACTGGAAGGAAATTCCAAAGGATGAAGTATGAATATATTGTGAGCCATGGAAGATTTGTTATAAACAAGTGTATAGCCTTCCAAGGTGACTACTTTGAAAGAACACCCTTGTTTGGATATTTAAGTAGGTTTAATATGATTGGTCATGTGCAATTATGGCCATAATTCACCCACAGGTGAACATACACATTTCTGAGTGCTGAGACACATTACTGTCATCCTCTTATGTTAAGCAGCTTCGATGTTTAGGGAGTCACAGACTAGAATATGGAGAACACAGAGCATTATGGGAGCACAGCTTGCTACCCATTTTCTCATTTTAAAGCTGCTAAGTGTCACCTAGTATTGCTGTACTCTCCCCTTGAGAAGGTGGCCGGATTATCTTCTCTGGCATATGAATGTCGTAAGTCAGAGGGTTGTAGGAATTCTAGAATGTACAACGACTCAGCTACTCCAACCACTACATGCAAAAATAGAAAGAAAAGGCTAGTTGTACTTCCTGGGGATAAAAACCAACTTTCCAAAATTAATTAGACTTTGGGTCACATGAAAGTAGGTAGAGCTGCTGCTCCTTTCCCCTCCACTCCCTTGAATGTGTAACTTGGCCAGAAACTCATTCCTTTAAGTCTAGGTTTCTCAAGCTCAGCACTACTGACATTTTGGGTGGTAGAATTCTCTGTTGTGAGATCTGTCCTGTGCCTCATAGAATGTTTAGCAGCATTCCTGGGCTTCATTCACTAGATGCCAGTAGCAACACTCCCCTGCCCCTTGTGACAACCAAAAATGTCTCCACACTCTTCTAAATACCCCTGGGAAGGCAACCTCACCCAACACCCACATTAAGAACCACTATTTTAAATGGAGAACAAAGTTCTCAGCATCTCTCCTGAGACTAACATGACTTAAATGGTAGAGAACTTTGCCATTTCTTCCACAACAGTGCAGAGCATTCTGTAAATGGTGTGGTTTTGTGAGATATTGGAGGAAAACCCAGTCTTTCATGCCCAAAGGCCCTCCTAAGCACGATTTGTGGTGAGAGGCAGTATTTAGCTGGAGTTTCCTAGTCTTCTGTGACTGTACTGTAGTTTAAGGAAGGAGTGTGGACTTCAGAACCATATGGTTCTGAGCTCAGATCCTTCTCTCTGGGTAAGCTACATAATGTTTCCTAGTGTGGGTTTCCAGGACCCACCTTGTGGAGTGCCTGAGAGGGGGAAATGAAATAATGCAGGAGAATATGCTATTGACAAATCCTCACTTCCCCATCTGCTCCCCAAACCATCCAAGCCAGCTGTAGTAGACATAGTTGCTTTTCTGTGCAGATCCGTTTGGGTCCCTTCTACATTTCCATGCACCCCCTTCCCCAACCGTGTGTCCTTTTCTTTTCTTTCTATCTTTTTTTTTGAGATGGAGTCTCGCTCTGTTGCCCAGGCTGGAGTGCAGTGGTGTGATCTTGGCTCACTGCAAGCTCTGCCTCCCGGGTTCACACCATTCTCCTGCCTCAGCCTCCTGAGTAGCTGGGACTACAGGCGCCTACCACCATGCCCGGCTAATTTTTTTTGTATTTTTAGTAGAGACAGGGTTTCACCGTGTTAGCCAGGATGGTCTCGATCTCTTGACCTTTCGGGAGGCCGCCTCGCCCTCCCAAAGTGCTGGGATCGCAGGTGAGCCACCGCGCCCAGCCTGTGTCCTTTACTTTTCAGAGCAGCACAGGTGACTCATTTCAGAGGACTGTCCTTGGCTACTGGAGCCACTTTGCCCACATGTGGAGATTGGGAAGTGCGTGGGTGTTTACACATTCCAGATCTCTCCTTATGGCCACATGTCAATCACAGACAGGTGTTGGAATGAAGTCTCAGTTCCCTTGCCTCAAGTTGGGCCAAACACTAAGGCATAGTTTACATGCCAGAGCTCATCTCTGGATTCAGGTTGAGACTGGAACTTTGTCTGGACTCGCTCTCTTGCTTGACTTCTTCCTATTTATTGACCTGCTTCCTCTATTTTCTTACCCAATTTCTCCTGGGAATGCTTTCTACATAAATCACCTGCATGTGAATTATCATCTCCAGGCCTGATTCCGGGGAAGTGTGTGGTCTCTCAAAGTGGCCTCCATTGATTCCTTCCTTCCCTGTACGTGTATGTTGTTCCTCACATTAAGAGGAGGATTCTAATTTCCCTCCCTTGAACCTGGGCTGGGCTTAGTGACTTGCTTAACTAGTAGAATACAGCAGAGTGATGTTCTGAGATCTTCTAAGGAGAGATTATAAACGCCCAGGAGCTTCTACCTGGGGTTCACAGGATGCTGTTTTTTGGAACTCAGCCTCCAGGTGGTGAAAATCCCAAGGCACATGGAGAGGATGCTTGTAGCTCCCCCATCAAGAGCCCCAGCTGTGCTCCCAACCTGCAGCCACCATTTACTGCCAGCCATGCCAGTGAAACATCTTGGATGTTGTTATGAACTCAATATTTGTGTCCTTTCAATATCAGTATTTTGAAATTCTAATCGTCAATATGAAAGTATTTAGAGATGAGGGTTTTTGGAGGGATTTAGGTCTTGAGAGTGGAGCCCTTATGATGAGATTAGTGCCCTTAGGAGATGCAGGAGAAAGCTTGCTTCCTCTCTCTCCCCACCATGTGGGGATACAATCAGAAGATGACTGTCTGCAAACCTCATCATAAACTGAGTCATTTGGCACCTTGATCTTGGACTTCCCAGCCTCCAGAACTGTGAGAAATACATTTCTATTATTTAAGCACCCAATCTTCATTCAACGGCCTGAACTGAGAGAGATGTCCAGCCCAGTGGAGCCTTCAAATGACGTCAGCCCCAGTTTCCATCTGACTATAACCATATGATAGATGCCACTGAGATCTATCCATCAGAGCCTAGTAACTCACAGAATCATAAAAGACCATAATAAATTGCTTTAAGCTACTAAGTTTTGGGGTGGTTTGTGTCTTAGTCTGTTTGGGGTGCAAAAAACCAAAAAAACAAAAAACAAAAAAAAAAACACCATAGGCTTCTGACAACAGAAATTGATATCTCACAGTTCTGGAGCCTGGGAAGTTAAAGATCAAGATGCCAGTAGATTTGATTCTGATGAGAGTTTTCTTCTGTTCATAGAAACTGTCTTCTCACTTTTCTTACATGGTGGAAGGATAGAATGAGCTCCCCTGGGCCTATTTTAGAAGGACACTAATTCCATTCATGAGGGTACCATCCTTATGACCTGATCACCTCCCCAACAGCCCCACTTCCTAACACCATCACCTTAAGGCTTAGGATTTCAACATATGAATTTTGAGGCAATACAAACATTCAGACCATAGTAGTTTGTTTCGTAGCAATAAATACCTAAAACAGGATCTGGCCTGAAGACTTCTCTCTCAGAAGGCATAACATTGAGCCGAGATGTGCACACCTGCCCAGCTATACTAAGAATATTCTGAGAACAACTCTGCATAAGTGAAGGGTAGCAGAAAAGTTGCCAGCTATGGTGACTTGCAGATAGGATGGCTCTTGGTCTACTGTGTTCCCCCTGCAGAAAGAACTGGGGAGTGAGGGTTGTTCTCCCATGATTTTTTTCTCTGCTCGCTTTCTCAGTAAGATGTTTTTATGTTGCTCCTTCCACAGCTCAGCTAATTAGCTAGTTTGTCTGATTGGCTGCTTGCCTTCTAAATATGGGTTTGTGAAAATGACACTTCCCCATTCAAGAGCTTTATTAGCTTTCTGTGTGAGATGCTACCTACTTTATAACAATCTCAGACCCAAATCCCAGTGATGTGGTGACAAATAATCCCCTCCCCACAAAACCAGGTGTTGCTTGCTGTGCCAGGCAATCAATCCAGACAAACCACCTGCTCAAGCTGCCATCTCTCTGTACTAGGGTGATGCAAAAGGAGATAAATTTTGAACTGCTGTTTGAAAGATGTACACTATTCAGGTGAAGGTTATACTAAAGGCCTAGACTTCACCAGTACACAATATATCCATGTAACAAAACTGCACTTGTACTCCCTAAATCTATGTTAAAAAGATGTGATTAGAAAAGGCAGGCACATGGGATGGAAGAAATGGGTATGAGAGGGGTCCACCATGAGGTTTTTGGGACACAAGGAAGATGAATTCTGGGCTGATATGTGCCTCAGTTGACCCTGACTAATCCCCAGTTTGTGTGTGTGTGCATGTGTTTAACCAAGACGGTAACACGTAAGGAAAGGAAATGGTTTGGACCTTAAGGAGTCCCTCTTTACCCTTCCCTACCTGTTAGTAGCAAGACACATACAGGAGGCCTGGATATGATGGGAGGATGGATGGGGTCTCATTGCTGCTGTGCCTGGTCCAAAGTCACTGCCAAACTTGTCACAGATTTGTCATTGGTAGGGGTGGCACTGGCTCATGTCCTTCTCCTCTGGCTTCTGAAATCCAGGTCTTTGGAAACATATGCTGGATAAGGGTATTTGTAGATCAGAATGAGCCTCTTCATCACCTCAGCTTCTTCATTAAAGTGCAGCTCAGTCCCTGGATTAACTTTGTCATCAACCCAGTGACGAGTATGAGGCTGTCCTTTGGAGGATTTGAATCAGAAGTCCTTGGTTTTCTTCATAGACACCATGATGAGATTAGGGCCTAAATGAACCTCCAGGGAGGAGATGTAATGTAGCCATCACATTTTACAACTCGAGGGGCAGAATTCATACCACAGTCTTCATGAGCTGGTGTTGAGAAGTGCACAACCTGAGCTGCTATTCTCAGTGGCCATGGTAGAAAAGGAGTCAGTAGGGACTTCTATAAATAGCACTAAGCAGGGGCACAGAAAATGGTTTCTGATTTTCCTCAAAGTCCTGATCATGCCACTTTGCTGCTCAACAGCTTCTTAGTTTTTGATTGCCTGCGATCTGGCTTTTGTGATCTCATTCCTTACTACCTCCTCGTCTTCATCTCCAAAGCCTCATCCCCTCACTCATTCTGCTCCAGCCAAACCAGCCTTCTTGCTGCTTTTCAAATACACCAAGTGTCCTCCTTCCTTGGAGTTCTTTACCTTCTATGTGGAATATTCTTTCCACTAGATATCCGCATGGCACACTTTATTCCAGTCTGTGCTCAAATATTACCTCCTCAGAGAGGCGTTTCTCACCACCCTGTCCAAGATACTACCCCTGGCACTCTCCATTTCCAGACCTGCTTGGTGTTATATCATAGCACTTCTCACTGCCAGACAATATCTCACATTCTTTTTTTTTCTGTTTATGGAGGGCAGGGTTTTTTCACTGCTCTGTCTCCAATCTTGAGGATATAATTGATGTGCTCAATGTATATCAAATGAATGAATGAATGAGTTCATGCACATGGGCTCGGCTGATCGTGTGCTGTGTGACCTCAGTCCCTTGAACAGCACATATGTTCTATGAGGAGGTGATGGCACCCTGGGCCCTGAAGTCCTGGCTGGGAATTTTGTTTCTCTCCTATCTCCTTTTAGGCAAAGGATGATAGGAAGATACTGGACCTCGTGTGGGGTGTGTGGAAGGATCCAGAAAGGAAGGAAGAAAACAGAAAAAATAAGGATGTAGAGAGTGAGAGATGATGCAGAAAACGCCGGTTCAGGGTGATTTTCCAGGCTGGATGGCATACAAAGGTCCTCCTGGTTGGCTGTGTGATAAGCAGGCAGAGAAATCTCACCAGTGAGTGAGGAATCCAGCTTGGGCATGAAGGGAGGTTTACAGGCCCCAGAGTGCCCCAGAGTGCCCAAGGTGGTAGACAGTTGCACATGAATAACGCAGAATCACATCATGATAAAGTTATTTCTTTTTCAATGCTCTTACTGCTTGTAACAAAGAAGAGTCTTGGTCTGACAATGATGTGCTTTACTCCCTCTTTCTAATCTCTTCTTGCAGTAAAGAGATGACAGGCCTCAGGCCCGAGGCCTGAAGCAGGCAACATTTCCAGATGGAATTTAATAACCCTATTTTGTTTTACTTGTAAGTACTTTTTTTTGTGATCACCTTCTGTTTATGGCAAATTGAACTTCTCTTGGAAAGCTGGAAGATTCTGACTTCTCTTGGAAAGCTGGAAGGGCTGGCAAGTTCAGGCTTTCTTTTCCTCATGGCCACAATTTACTGGGATGAAGAGTGGTTTCTCACTTTAAGTGGGGAGTTCTCTAGAATCACCTCTGCTTTCTTTTTGTCTCTTTAAGGGAAATTAGAAACCATCTTCTGTCACCACATTCACTTTATGGGTGTGTCACATGGGGGTACGTCAAGGGTTACAGCTCAAGTTTGTCTCATCCACTGGAGGAAGGATTCTTGATCATATATGGGCACTGGCATTGCCAGGGCAGCTTTTCCTAAATGCTATAGGAATTGTTTAGAAGCTCTCCCAGTGCCTCTGATAAGCGCCTGTGGGTTAGTTATACTACACTGACCCATAAGAGACGTCAAAAAAGGTTTGCCTCTTCATCTACCCGCTTTCTGTAGGTATCTGTTAGCATTCTTTGACAGTAAGCAACAGAAACTGACATTTGTTAATTTAGTTAAAAAAGGAATTTATTGGAAAGATATTGAATAATTGATAGTATTATAAAAAAAAAAGTTGACCAACCAGGCTTTGGAAATCAGGGGAGCCATGAGAATCTTAGTTAAAACCTTGTGAGCTATCTTCTTTGGGATCCTTCCATCAGTTGTCTCAGCTCTGTGTCTCCACATTCAAAATTATAATTTCCAGAAGAATCTCAATGGTCTCAGTTGTTTTGGGCAGACGGGGTGGTGGGGTATTTTGAGCCATCAGGACACCAAAAGGAAAACAGTTCTATTAATAAAGAAAAAGAAAGGATGCTGAAAAGACATAAACAGCATATACCAACTATATCTGGTGAGGATCTTCCCAGATACATCTAAAACTGCACAACTGTTTCCTTTTTGGCTTGTTTTAGGAATACTGGTTGGAGAAATAATTTCGTATCTGCAGTTGGGGAGCCTGAGTCTTTGAGATATCAAAGTGACACAATCAGGGTTTGAGGATGAATTCTTGATCGACACTGTAATCCAGAGAACATAAGGTTTAGACTCTTCTCTAAGACTTTGGAACTTATTGTCTAGCAGGTTGAGGTAATAGGCAGCACTTACTCCATGTGGAAGATGCATCTTATTTTCTTGAGACTCAAGGAAATCTTGTTTTTGAGGCTTGAAATCTTTCCCAGACCCTGTGTCAAACCAGTGACAGGATTGTGCATTTCTGAGTGTGAATTAGTAGCTGGTGGACCCAGGTGTTTCCTAATGAGGCCGATTTAAATAGAATGCTTCTTGGGATGAGAAATGGACCTGTCTTTTCAATGGTAGTTTTTTTCTATAATGCTGGATTTTGGCTTGGGCTCACCATTTATAACTAGAACTATGTTATTAATGAGACAAAGTCTTGCTCTGTTGCCCAGGCTGGAATGTAATGGTGTGATCTCGGCTCACTGCAACCCCTGCCTCCTGGGTTCAAGTGATTCTCGTGCCTCAGCCTCCTGAGTAGTTGGGACAACAGGCGTGCACCATCATGCCTGGCTAATTTTTGTATTTTTAGTAGAGACAGGGTTTCTCCATATTGGCCAGGTTGGTCTCAAAACTCCTGGCCTCAACTGATCCACCCGCCTCGACCTCCCAAAGTGCTGGGATCACAGGTGTGAGCCGCCGTGCCTGGCCCTTGTTTCCTATTTTTGCTTAGACTTCCAGGATGTCTTCAATTGTAACAATTGTGCAGGACTTTCTTGGGAACTTTTTCCTCCAGCCCATATATACTCGAATGGGCTTTAGTGGCCAGAGGAAGCCACTGAAAATTTTTTTCCCCCAACCCATATGTACTATCGTAATTTCTACTTTTTCCTATTTTGTCGTGTGTTGCACTGTTTTGTTATATACATTTACTATTATCAACTTCATTCCCTTTGTGGGAAAAGGCTGGGCAGAAATAACACGGCCTCTTCTTTAATCATTATTGGCTGGGTGTTCTCAGGAGAGGCTTTCATTTTTCTGTGCCTCATTTTTCTGTAAAATGCCCTGCTGACTTCACTCGGTAGTTTTAAGGGTCCAGTGAATTCATGTGCATGAGAGGGATTTGTACAGCAATATAATCATACGAAGTATTATTACACGTTGTAGCAGCAGCATGATTAAGAGTAATAATTGGATGAGGCACAGGCATATTTTACTTTAGTTCTGAAATTCAGCCAAGCAAAAGGAAAGGAAAAACTGGGTGATAGAGGTAATATTTCCAAACTGGGGAGACGGAGGGAATTTCATTTCAGCTTTATGCCTTTCTGAATGCACATTGCCCTTTGTTGACTCAGGTTGCTACGAAGCTACTTTTGATCAACCTTTCCTGCTGTGAGTGCCCACCCTGTGGTACAACTTCTCCGGCTCTCACCCTGAGGAATGAAACGTTTCAGAGCAATACATATACTCTTAACTCTGCCCGGAAACTTGTGGAAGCCTGTGGAATGGACCCCAGGGCTTCTCTGCTCATCAGGTCAGAGCTGGGGGAGGCTGAACCATGCCCCTGGGGGCTTGCCTGACTCAGCATTCCTTTGTTACCCTGGTGTCCTGTTGGAAACCTGAATACCTGGGGAAAGAAAGACACAAATTTAAGGGCCTCTTTGCTTACACAGAGTTTGTCTCATTTCATTCAGGAAAGCCTCTTGTCTTATCACATAATAAAATCTCAGACAGAGACTGCTGTCTGCCTGTAAAAATTATTTGTATTTTCCCAGGGATAAGAATATATGTTTATCTTTTAAATAACTTTAAGGGAGGATTTTTTCCTTTAGTCAGTTTTGACAAAAGCGTCAGTGTCTCTCTGGTTTTGGAGATATGCTCCCAATGGTGGAGGTGCTCCCCGAGACCCCTCCGGGTCCAGGACTGCCATGGAACATCTAAGGAGGTGAGAGCAGTCCAAGGAGCACCAGGGATGAGGTGGTTAGGGACAACAATTTGGGGAACGGACAAAAGTCTAGTTTCCCTGCAATAATAAACCGCAATTCTTTATAATCATTGTTTACAATCCAACCATCTCTTTTTAGGCAGAACTAGCCTTTATTGGCCAAAGCAGAACGTGATAATCAGTGAGTCTTGTCAGTCCTTTAGATGAGTAGTCTTAAGAATCTGTTCAATGTTTATCTAGGTGTGGGGCAGGAGGGGAGAAACAGATTGATTAACAAGAGTTTTACATAATGAAAGATGTATATTCAGCAAAAATATTTTCTGCTTTTCTGTGGCTTTTCTTTTTCATATGTGTATTTATTGTTATTTTATGCTATTTCTTAATATGTCAATTTATATGCAATTTATTAACTTCTCTTAAATTAGCATCCTAACACCACTGATGCTGTGATTCCCCATCAATCTCAATATAGTTACATCACAACTTTTGGTTAATCAAATCTGTGTTTATATTTCTAAGACTGAAAATACTGCTTATTGCTGAATCAAGTAGTGTAGTATAATTACGTCCTAATCTTGAAAAAGTATTCCATTTTTTCCATTGCTAAGTTTTCTGTTTCCAAGGCATTTTTTCCATCCCCAACTCATGCCCAGTACTTCTATATATTTGTCCATTTTAAATTAATATTTCTGTCAACTATATCAAATAATCAATCAGCTCCCTGCCCAGAGACCTTCAGATTGATGTTGGCTTCTTCCTGTCCTCATCTGCTCTGGTTTCTTTCTAGGACTGGTACAGATGTATTTTCCTGACATTTTTTATCACTGTCTCATCTGTTTCTAAGTTTATGTTTTTATTTGCTAAAACATATCCACCAGTAGCTTCCTGAAAAAGGATGTATAAGTGGTAAAATTTTTGAGTCATTGTATGTGAACTCTCTTTAATCTGTCCTCATACTCAATTGAGAGTTTGTCTAGATTTAGAATGTCAGTTTGAAATTAATTTTGCCTCAGAATTGAGGTGTAGCTCCATTGCTTTCTAGCATTCATAATTGCTACTGAGATGTCTGATGTAATTCTTTGCATCTTTGTATTTTTTGTGACTTTTTTGTTGTTCTTCCTGGATTTTTTTTTTTTTTTTGAGATGGAGTCTCGCTTTTGTCACCCAGGTTGGAGTATAATGGCACGATCTCGGCTCACTGCAACCTCTGCCTCCTGGGTTCAAGTGATTCTCCTGCCTCAGCCTCCTGAGTAGCTGGGATTACAGGTGCCTGCCACCATGCCTAGCTAATTTTTGTACTTTTAGTAGAAATAGGGTTTCACCATGTTGACCAGGCTGGTCTCGAACTCCTGACCTCAGGTGATCTACCTGCCTTGGCCTCCCAAAGTGCTGGGATTACAGGCATGAGCCACTGCCTCTTTCTGAAATGTTTAAGGCTGTCTTTATCACTGATGTCCTGATATTTGACGATAAAGTGCCTTAATGTGAATCTTTTCCAATTTATTCTCTGAGGTCCACAGTGGAATCTTTCAGTAGGAGACATGAGTCCTCTAATTTTTAGAAATTTTGTTGTATTTTTTTTTTGTTAATTTCTTTCCCTCTCTTTTTTCCTCCTGAAGCTCCAAATAGTTAGATGTTGCATCTTTTAGACCAGAGTTCACATGTCAGGTTGTGTCTCATTTGAAAGTCAAAACACCAGTTTAGTCGGTTGTAATGAGCACTTTTAAAAAATGAAATAGAATAAAATAGAAAATTTTATTTTCTGCATTTGTGATGGTTCATTTTGTGTGTCAACCTGAGTGAGCTGAAGGATGTCCAGATAGTAAAATGTTATTTTTGGGTATGTCTGTGAGGGTGTTTCTGGAAGAGATTAACCTTTGACTCAATCTGTCCTCACCAATATGGACAAGCATCATCCAATCTATTGAGGGCCCTGATAGAACAAAAAGGTGAATGAAGGGAAAATTCTCACTCTTCTTAAGCTGGCACATCCATCTTTTCCTTCCCTCAGACATCAGAGCTCCTGCTTCTCAGGCCTTGGACTCCAGGACTTACACCAGTGTTCTTCCCCCACTCCCAGCTACCCCTCTAGTTGTCAGATCTTTGGCTTTGGACTGGAAGTTACACCATTAGCTCCCTCTGTTCTCAGGTCTTTGGACTTGGACTGAATTATACCATCAGCTTTCTAGGTTCTCCAACTTGTACATGGGATATAATGGAACTTCTCAGCTTCCATAGTTGAGTGAGCCATTTCTGACAATAAATCCCCTCACGTATCTACATATATCCTATTGGTTCTGTTTTTCTAGTGAAAACTGACTAACACAGCATATCATATAACAAGTGTCAGAATTGTGTGTGAGTATTTATGTGTAGTGGGTTGCAATGCAATAGGAGATGCATTTATTGCTATGAGTCATGGTAAAAAAAAGTTTATATGGCACCACAAACTACTTAATTTTTTTTTAAATCCTTACTCTTCTATTATCTATTTCTTGGCCTTTTTGTTTTCATTTCTTCCAACCCTTTTACTGAATTTAAAATTTTGGCTATCAGGTTTTTAATTCCTAGGAGGTCTATTTCTTACTTAATGTTTTTCCATAGTACCCCTGGCCCTCACCACTCCAGAGCATGCTAGCCTGATTTCCAGCTGCCACAGCCTGCACTGCTTTTCCCAAAGGCTTCCTCTGACCACTGAAGCCCATTTGAGCTATCCTAGTGAGAGGTTGGATATGCCAGGGAATTAACACTTCTCCTTTCTTCCCCCGTTCCCCTGCTCACCCTCAACCAAAGACTGTGGGAGTTGGTATAAAAATACCCCCCTTTCTTGTGTAACTTCCTCACTCTTCTTTATTACAATATAAATGACTTGCATTTGAATCCTTGTCTCAAGGTCTCCTTTTTGGGGACCCATGTCTGACCAAATTACTAGGTGATGCCTCTAAGCTTCTGTGGGGGGATTTGCATTATAAATAGTGGCTTTGAAGAAGCTCTAGCTCCGTGGAAAAAGCCTGCTCCATCCCTGTAGAAGCAAGCAAGTTTCAGGTTTGGGTGTACTGCATGGGTATTTCTGATCAAAGCCAGGACATGACCTCATGTGGGGAGGTGCAGGTGACAGCTTGTTCCGTGGACATATGAAGCCTGGACCATATACAGAAGGGCCTTATTCCAAGTGATGATGATGCTTGGCACACATCTGATTCACCCCAGAAAATCTTCACCTTCTGTCAGGTATCAACCATGGCACCCCTATGCCCACCTGTCCATTGGCAAGCCCCTGAAGGCAGATGGAGCTCCCAGGGACTGTGGCTCTTGACTTTCCAGCTCACATTAAACCCTTCACAGTGGCCTCAAGGAGCAGGACAGCTCAGGCTTGGGAGCAGAGACCATCAGTAAATAATTAAGTATGAGGTTATTCTTTATTGGCCCCTTCAGGGTTAATCATAAGAATTAACAAACAGCATGTATGGCTGAGAGCCCTGCTGTTTATTTTAATAGCTGTCTTACATCTTGAGGGGGAAAAGCAGAGAAAGAGCTAAACAGAGCTGGAATAGACCCAAGTTTAGCTTCCAGCCAAGTGTAGCATGCAGCGTTCTGGGGAGCTTGGCTGATGGCACCGAAGAGGGCTGAGAGGGGGCAGGAGGGAGTCCCAGGTGAGGGATGTGGTTGGGTGATTCCTGTCTGCTGAGATGACCTGTGTCAATGAGCGCCTCTCCCTGTGTGGTCTGTTGACTGCCCACCTAATAGGAAATCTCAACTACCATATTTCTTTGGACTATTTTGTTCCTAACGCATTCCCTTTGTTCCTGCTTCTTCCTCCCAGTGCAGAACATACCATAAGTGACTCCTTAGTTCAAATATTGGAACAGTCTGATATTTGATGAGTATTGTTTTCTTGCGATCTGTGTAGCTGTGTTGTGTGTTTTTCAGCTCAGTGGCCAGATGATAGCCAATTCCTGGAAAAAGCAGGGTCCTCATGCTGAGGGGTCAGAGCTGGGGAAAGGGCACAAGAGGCCATTTCCTTTGTGACCAGGGCAAGAAGGTATTTTGTGAGAATACAACAAGCTATCACCTTACGGAGTGTACCTATGTCCCCAGGCAAGTAAAGACAGGATATTCCAGTCAGTGACCAGTGCTGAATCCTGACCAAGGAGAGAGAACAGAATAAATATTGAGCTTGTCTCTCATAGCATGCAAGCAGGTGTTGGGCATGCACCTTGAAGCAGTGACTGAGCCTGTCTTTTGTGGAAACAGATAAAGCATGCAATAGCCACCAATTCTATGACAACAGACACCCAACACCATTCAGAGATATAAATCCCTCTCTGTAGTGTGCTCACCTAGTTCCTTCAGCCTTGTCCTTGAGCTCTGCCATGAGGGCCCTAAGCACATGGGAATGGACTGTGAAGCCCTCAAGAATCAAATAAGCAACTCTTGCTGGGGGCTTACCTGGAATTTTAGCTAGTAATCTCATCTCCTGGGAGTTTTGCCCATCTTGTTACTAGCCTCTGGGAGGCCTCTAGCTCAAGCACAAGGGATCCTATGGCTGGTGTCCCCTGTAGCCCTCATATACCCTCCTGTCTCACCCTTCCAGTACTGTGGTCACACACGTCCCCCTCCTGTCTTTCTCTCTCTGGCAGTCTTTTGGGATGTACTTTTGTGTGCTGACCTCAGCCCAGCCTGCTTGACTCCTCTGGGCTTTCTGCAGCCTAGTGCAGCTTCTGCCCTGCAACTCAAGCCTCAGGAGACTGCTGGCTATCCCTCAGGGAGAAGGTGTGGACAAGATTTGTGCAGGGAGATTATTCAGTCACTTTCTCCCACTAGTCTTCCATTCTGCCTCCATTAGCCCAGGAGACCCCTGATATTAAATATCTTTTTACTGAGGAGTTGCCCAGCTGGCCTTGCCTGTGTTTTATTTCCTTATCAAGTGTGACTCCTTTGCATGGGTTTCCTTTCTTTTGGGGAGGAGTGGTCCAAATTCTCTCTTTTAGGAGGAGAGACTGCTCTGGGATTATTTTGGTTGTAGCTTTCCTTTTTTTAAAACAAGGATCTATGTCTTTGTATTTGTCTATTTGAGGCAAAAAGAGGGTAATTAGCATTAGTTTCTGAGCTTAGAACTATAGGAGATATAGGATATAGAGCTACAAGAGTCTTGCTACCTATGTCAGTCATCCATTGCTGTGTAACAGACAATGCCAAGACTTTGTGGTTTAAAACAACAACCAATTATTTAGCGTGTGATGTTGTAAGTCAGCAGTTTGGGCTGGGCTCAGCCAAGTGGTTCTTCTGGTCTTGTTTGGACTCACTCACGAGCCTGTGGTCAGTTAGCAAGCTCATTCATCAAATATCGTTTCTTTCACATGGTTGGCTGGCTGTTGGCTTGTCTTTGCATCTTGTGACCTCTTATCTTCTAGCAGCTAGCCCAGGTTTTTGCACTAGGTGGGTGGATAGGGTTCAAAGAGAATGAGCAGGCTCAAAACTGGTTCAGTATCACTTCTTCTGCCTGTTGGTCAACGTGTGTACAAGTCCAACACAGATTCCAGGGGAAGGGATAAAGGGATCTGGAAAGGTACATTGCAAAGGGACATGGATTAGGAAAAGGTGGGGGAATTGTGCCCAGTTTTGCAAATAATCTGTCTATCATGCTATCTCTGTACTGCCCTTTCTTTTTATAAAAGGTGTGGTGATATTCAAGCAGCACTATTCTCTAAGTCCAGAATTTTCTCCATAGGCTCCCTTTTCACTTCCAAGTGATGGTCCTCATAATGCAAGGGGTGGGTGTTGGGGGAGCAAATTATATGAAAATTCCTATACATCAGCACCACAGGGATCCCAGAGTGAACTAGGCTGTCCATGGAGAGGCTTACAGCCTGGAAGGAACAGAAAGAAATGAAACAAACATTCCAAAACAGTCCCCCAGATGCTTTGATAATTAAGGTGAGGAAACAGTGCAGGCATTCCCCCCTGCCAATATTTTTGACTTATTATTTTGAAATAATTTCAGATTTCCAAAAAAGTTGCTGAAACCATACACAGAATTCTTGTGTACTATTCACTCAACTTCCCTTAATGTTAACATTTTGTATAACCATGGTACAATGATAAAAACCAATAAACATTGGTTAACCAATAAATTAACCAATAAATTAACATTGGTTAACATTGGTTAACACTGTAACATTGTAATACAATAAATTAACATTGGTTAACATTGGTTAACACTGTAACATTGTAACACAATAAATTAACATTGGTTAACATAAATTAACACAATAAATTAACATTGGTTAACATTGTAACATTGTAACACAATAAATTAACATTGGTTAACATTGTAACACGCTATTAGCCAATCTACAGACTTTATTCATATTTTGCCAATTGTCCCACTAATGTTCTTTTTTTCTGGTCGTCCAGGACTCAATTCAGGATCCCTCATTACATTTAGTTGTTGTGTCTCCTGAGTCTCCTTTAATCTGGGAAAGTTCCTCAGTCTTTCCTTGTCTTTTGTCCATGGTGCCTTTGAAAAATGTTAGCCAGACTGGGCGCAGTGGCTCACGCCTGTGATCCCAGCACTTTGGGAGGCCAGTGTTCAAGACCAGACTGGCCAACATGGTGAAACCTCATCTCTACTAAAAATACAAAAATTAGTCGGATGTGGTGGTACAGGCCTGTAGTCTCAGTTACTCACAAGGCTGAGACACAGGAATCACTTGAATCTGGGAGGCAGAGGTGGCAGTGAGCTGAGATTGCACCACTGCACTCCAGCCTGGGTGACAGAGTGAGACCCCATCTCAAAAAAAAAAAAAAAAAAAATGTTAGCCTGCCATTTTGTAGGATGTCTCTTAATATGGGTTTGAAAGGTGTAATGTCAGCATGTTTTATCGCCAGTGATCCTAACTTTGATGGCTTGGTGGTGTCTGTCAGGTCTCCTCACTATAAAGTTACTATTATTCCCTTTGTAATTCATAGCTGCCTTGTGGGGAGATAATTTAAGATTATGTAAATATCCTGTTCTCAGCATGCGTTTGTCCACTAAATTTAGCATTAGCTTCACATTATTGCCTACAACGCTTAGTGTAGTGATTGCCAAATGGTGATTTTCTTTCTTTCTTTTTTGTTTTGGAAACAGGGTTTTGTTCTGTTGCCCAGGCTGGAGTGCAACGGTACAGTCATAGCTCACTGCAGCCTTGACTGCCTGGGCTAAGGCGATCCTCCCACCTCAGCCTACTCAGTAGCTGGGACCACAGGTGTGTGCCACCATACCTGACTAATTAAAAAAATTTTTTTTCTGTAGAGATGAGGGTCTCACCATGTTGACTGGCTAGTCTCAAACTCCTGGGTTTAAGTGATCCTCCCACTTCAGCCTCCCAAAGTGCTGGGATTACGGGAATGAGCCACTGCGCCCAGCTCAAATGCTGATTTTCTATTTCTATTATTCCTCATACACCTATTAATTAGAATTCTGTAAGGAAGAGCTATTCCTTTTCTGTTATTTATTGATTTATTAAATTATTTATTTATATCAGTGTGGACACTTGGCTATAATCCATTACTATCATTATTTATTTTGCTAGAGCAGGCCTCTCAAATGGTCAGAAACCACACAGTGTCTTAATGATCTATAATGTGCTGGTCACTTCCTCCAGAATGTGTGGCCTCAAGGGCAGGGCCTGGGGCATATGCATGTCTGCATCTCCCAGGCCCTGGGTCTTGCATGATGCCTGGTGTAATGTGCTGAACGAGTGAATGAATGAATTAATAAATGATTCTAGTCCCTGGAAGTAGAGCAATAATAAAATCTAGAGGCTCTAAGCTCCCAAAGGTTTATGATGCTTTTTTCTCTAAGCTTGGTAAGTTAAAATGAAACAAAAATACTCTAAATTGTAAAATGTATAAGGAAGGCCAAACTAGTTCTCAGTATTCTCCATATTGGCTGCTTAGTTGCCTTAATATCAAAAGTTTTAAAAAAGTGTTGCTGGTTGTCTGTGTTTGCTAGTGCCCCAAACACACGCTAGGTCTGCCTGTTGATCATCTTAAGCCTCTTGGAGGAGTTGGTGTGGGGGCAGTAACTTCACAGAGGAGGGGCCAATTGAGGTGGATCTTCAAGAGTACATAGCCTTTCAGACAAAAGAAAGGGAGAAGAATATTCTGGGCAGAGGAAAGATTAGGTTGGTGCAAAAGTAATTGCCGTTTTTATGTTTGAGAGTAATGGCAAAAACCGCAACTACTTTTGCATCAACCTAATAGCACATGCAATGCTTAAAGGAATGGAAAAAGGTGACATTTTGGACAAATGGTCACTAGCCCCACGTAGAGGAATGACAAGGCATGAGACTTGGGTGGGAGATAATGGGTAGAAAATTGGAAAAAGCCTTGAATGTCATATCAAGATGTTTGGACTTGATCCTATAGGTGATGGGGAGCCAAAGGAGGTTCTAAGTTGGGCAATGATGACACTCATTGATTTAAGAAGAGCTTACTGAGTATCTACCACCTGACGGTCCAGTTCTGGAAAAGACCCAGTCCTGGTCCTCATGGAGCCAGGAGGGAGAGAGTGTCAGTAGACACATTATATAATAATCACAGTTTCGACAGAAGATCCATCTTTTGGGAAGAGACTAATGGGGGAGGTGAACAGGCAGGGACAGAGTAACTCATCTTCTTCCTCTTTCCTGCCTTGCTTTGCTTAGGCACACTCTAAGCCCACAGCTTCCAGAAGAAGGGAGAAAGGAATGCTCAGCCTCATGAAGTCCTACAATCTGTGGTGAGGACAAGAACTTTGATCCAGGAACCTCTTTCTACAAACAGGAGAAACCCTTCCTCTGTAAAGTCCCTGACCACTATGGTGTTGCGGCAAAGACTTCTAGACCTTATGTGGCTTGGTACCTGGAAACTCAGGAGATACTCAGGGATAAGAGGTTTGGTGTAGTGAGGACAGTGTTTATATGCTAAATTTAGATTCCTGCCCATTATTTTGAAGCTAAAACCCCCAAACACAGATGATATAGATCATTGATGTTTGCTGTGTGTGCCATGTTCATATCCTCTAGCTTACCATTGCAATGTACTTTCAACAGCCAGTGCTTGCATCTGTTTGCTGGAAGCATTCTCCACAGACAGTGTGCACAAGCCCAAACAGCCAGAGAGTTCACGCCCTCCTCCCAGTAGTCCTCCACCAAGGGTTAGCAGTAGTTGGTAGTCCTCCACCAAGGGTTAGCAGGAGTTGGTAGACAAAATTCCAGCTCTTTCACCTTTCTTGTGTAATAACTCTGAGGTGTGTTCCGTACTGACTCCCAGAGTTCGCCAGAGGGATTAAGTTCCAGTTGCCCACAGCATTGCTTGACAACACACCCTTATTGGCTCCTTCCCTCCTGTCTCACTTCTGATTCCTCTACAGGTGGTCCTAGGATCTCCTCAAATAAACTATCCCCACTGAAATGCTGGCTTCAGGATCTGCCTATGGGGGAACCCACATTAAGATGACATATGCACGGTGTACATTAAGGAAGCATCTTGCCATTTGCATGACAAGGTAAGCCACTGGCTTACCTCACCTAAGGTGGAAATGAGCTGCTGTCAATGGAGGCAGAGTCAGCTATGGTGGCTGCCACCCAACCCCTCTCCATTTCCACTTTCTCAGGCTGCCTTCTTCCCTTGATATTTGTCAAATACCACCCTTGACTCTGGAGCCTGAGGAAGGGAAAGATCACATCAGAAGTTGAGCTCAGGCAGGGTCTGCTTAACAAAGGCAAGACTGACGGAGAAGGAATCCACGGCTCACCCCTTTACAGTCATTTCCTTGTAAATAACAAGGAGCAGCTTCACATTTTTTTTTCAGTCCAATCACTAAGAACTCCCCTCTGGTGGGTACTTTTTAAAGAGCATAATAGAAGGTGTGATAGCTTGTGAGAGGCACCAGAATCACTTGGAGAATGGCAGCTCTGGGATTGAAGGAGGAGGTGACAAGTTCCTGGGAATATTAAAGATTAACACCAAATACTTTGTTGCCATTTAACTCTCTGACAATTCATGCTGCTGAAGCGGAAACAGAACATTTCTTTCCCTCCCTTCTGTTTATTCCTTCTCTTCTCTGTTCTGGGGATTCAGAAGCTCTGGATGTCAGATGCCAACTCCTTAAGGGCTGAAATGGTTTTATATAATAACAGAGAGGGGGAGCCTATAAAATGAAGAAAGAATCTAATTCAGTGCTTGGGCTGAAATGGGAACTGGAAACGAGGGGGGAGCATTCTTAAAAATAGCTCACTCAGAGAGAAGAATGCAGCTTGTCTCCCAGCGGCAGGCTCAACCCTTGGGTGAATTATAGGAACCTACTGTAGGCCTTGTGCGTTCCCTTTTGAAATGTTGATCATGGCTAAAAGGAGGCAGTTGAATGGAAGGCTGCTGGTGACTGATGCTCAGAGCAGTTCTTGGCACTGGATAAGGCTGCCAGGCCTCCATTTGCAACCTACACAGGCAACATGCCACTGGGACACATATGCCTGATTCCCTCCCACTAATTATTTATGCATCTCTTATTGCTGGAACTCCAAACCCTTCATGGAGGCACACACAAGTCTCTAAAAAGGGATGAGGAAGGAGCCTTTGGGAGCTCAGGGAAAGGCGGGGGAGAGGTGGAGAGAGAATGAAGAGAGAGCAGTGAGACAGGAGATAATGATGTGGCACCTTCGGGACCCAGTGGTCCCGGGAGACACAAAAAGAGGAGGCTGGGGAGTGGGGAGGAGGAGAGAGAGACCAGATGGGGATAAGAAGCCCACAGGGATAAGCAGAGGGAATCCAGACAAACAGAAACAGAAGGAAGGAGGAGGATCGCCGACGGGAGGAAAAGGAGGCAGTAGTTTCCTTGCTGGATAATAAAGGAATTGGGCACAGCACCCTTCACCCCTCCCACAGGCTGCAAATAATTCCTTCTTCCTGTGCCCCAATCCCACCCTTTGTTTATAAGAGGAGCCATGCTTCATTTTGTTTTGCGGTCATCTTTGCTTCTAGCGGACAACTCCTGGGAAAAGTTTAGAAATCTTACAATTGTTGCAGGCTTTCACTGCAGTCTTTCAGCTTGACAAATGGTCACTTAGTGGATGTGCTAGGTGCATCAAGGGATCTCTGGGTCAGTCCTCTTCTGCTCTCTGGAAGGTTTGCCTTTGAGTGATTACAAGTCCAAGCGCCCCATCTTTATCTCCTCAGACTCCCCCAATCTGGATAGGGTACCCTAATGGCTTCTTCCCCGGTTTGAGATCCCTGAGAAAGTGTGCATGCAGGCAGACAAGGCAGCCTACAGCCCTCGAAGTAGCATCTTCCACATTTAAACCAACAAGGAGGAGGAGGAGAAGAGGGCGAGAACTTTGTCTTGCATTCCTGGTAGCCTGTATGGCACCACCATGGAGGCTCCTGCTGTGCTCTTGGCAGCTGCCCGTCTCCCATGGCACCTTTTATTTCCGTATACCTGCTGACCTCAAGCATGCAATCTCTTTTTTAAGAGACAGGGTCTCACTCAGACTGGAGAGCAGTGGTGTGATCATAACTCACTGTAACCTTGTACTCCTGGGCCCAATCCATCCTCCCATCTCAGCCTTCCAAGTAGCTAGGACTACAGGAGTAGGCCACCATGCCATGCTAAGTTTTTCATTTTTAATTATTTTTATAGTGACGAGGTCTCATTATGCTGCCCAGGTTGGTCTCGATCTCCTGGCCTCAAGTGATCCTCCTGCTTTGGCCTCCAAAATTGTTATGATTATAGGTACGAGCCACCACAAATGTGCAGCCACATGTCTCTCTCTGCCTAGGGACTTTGACCTGGGAGCAGCCCAAAACCAATGACTGGTGTACAAATGCCCCAGCTTTCTTGTCCCTTGGATGGCACAACTCTGGGGCATGTCCTGTCCAGTTTCCCAGAGAGCCGTCATGGGACTGAGCCCAGTTGTGCACAGAGGTGTCCTGATCAGGAGCACCCCCTGTACTGTCCTTTCCTTCCCCGTCTCACTTTCCTTACTGTCTGATTGGAATTTCCTGGGATTACCTCCCGAATAAACAACGTGCCCTCAAACTCTAATCTCCTGAGGGTACTAGCCCAAGACAGGAGCTATGTGGTTGGAGCAGCTCCTCCCAGACCATGTGAGTGGAGGGGATGTGAAGGGCTGTGTCACCACGATGTTAGCACTTCACAAATGAGGGGATATTTATCATCCATTGGTTGGGGTCTGGGTTTCCTAGAGACCACTCAGACAACTTGCTGGTGTTTCCACAGTGATGTAGTTTGGATATTTGTCCCCACCCAAATCTCATGTTGAGTTGTAATCCCCAGTGCTGGAGGTGGGACTAGCGGGAGGTGTTTGGGTCACGGGGGTGGATCTCTCAGGGCTTGGTGTAGTCTTTACAATAGTGGGTGAGCTCTTGTGAGATCTGGTTGTTTAAAAGTATGTGGGACTTCTCCCCTACCACTCTCTCTCTTGCTCCTGCTCTCACCATGTGATGTGCCTGCTCTTGCTTTGCCTTCTGCCATGAGTAAAAGCCTTCTCCGAAGCAGACGCTGCCATGCTTTCCTGGACAGCCTGCAGAACTGTGAGTCTATTAAAGCTCTTTTCTTTATAAATTAGCCAGTCTCAGGTATTTCTTTATAGCAATGCACGAATTGCCTAATACACACAGAGATCGGCAGGAGCTACCTTAGGTAACAAACAACAGAAAAACAAGAAAACAGTGGGAAAAAGAATAAGCACAGTAACTTTTGCACTTTGACGGACATACTTTGAGAATGAACAACCCAAATCAAGTGAAAAGCCTTTAAAGCAAAGTATGGGCATGGAGAGAGCCGACCTGGCTGATTCTGGCCCTTCTCAAACTCTGATCTGTGATATGGATGCAGGCAATAGAAACATGGAGTGCGGCTGCCTCTGACCCCAAGGAGAGTGACCCTGGGGTCTTAAGAGAGGAGTTGTGGTGTCTGGAAAGAGTCTGATCATTTCTAGGAGATAGGCTAGGGTGGAGTCCCTGCTCCCCGTGCTCTAATTGTGTTTACCCTGAGAAAAAGATTTAACCTCTCTGAACCTCAGTTTCCCCACCTGTAAAAGGAAGGCCATAACACCCCACAAAATTGTCTTGAAGATTAAATACAACATAATGCCTGTCTGGCAGCGAGTATCAGTTAGGCTTCCTTTTTCCTTCTCTTTGTCCTCTCAGGGAGCCGTACCCTTGGCCTGACAAAGGTCAGGTTTAGGGGAAAAGGAAGCATGTCCCAAGTGCCCGGCCACACGGTCAGGCACTGGGTTGGCTGGCCACCCCGGCTCCCCACATGCAGCCAGTCTGCGTCAGTGGGCGTGGGAAAGAGACGTAAACGCTGAAGGGCATTAAACACGAGTTAGACATGCCATTCCGCACCACCAACACATTTCAAAAGTGCACATCACAAGGCTCTTGTTGAAGCCCTGGCGGCCAGCCAGGGTCAGACCACAAAAGGAAGTTGTTTCCTCGCTGGAGCTGCTGGGCGGCTGGGCGTGGTCAGAGCGCCACACCACTGCAGAACACAGGGCTCTTTGGTGACTTCCTGTCCTCCCATCCATTTTTTTCTCCTATGGGCCCTGCTGCACTGCCCTGATAATGCCCCAGCCAGCCAGAAAAGTCAGCTTTCACCTGACCTTTCCCTATGTCACAGAAGTGGAAGGTCTGTGATATTCACATGGGCCCTGTTGCAGTGGACGCCACGGCCTTCCGGGACTCTAGCTTGGCTTTTTCTCCCCTTGGAGTATAAGGAGACGGTTATTTTATCCACAGTTGGTAGAAATCACATTTCGTCTGTATCACTGAGGTCTGAAAGGCAGCCATGGGTCCCAGAGGTGGCAGAAGGTCTGTGATGCAGCTGGAAGAAGTCAGGCCTCGTTCCCAGCAGACAATCTGCAAATATTTACTGAGTGTCTGTTCTGTACCCAGGGCTGCGGGGCACACAAGAGACGCCCTGTGTGAGACAAGGAGCTTATGTTCTGACTGGGAAGGCCAGACTGACACACAGGAAACCATGGGGTCCGGTTGACCCTTGAGCTATGCTTTTAATGCATGATTGTGTGGCAAGGTGTAGGCCAAATACCAAGACATTGGTCTTAGGCTCCATGATCTGGTGCATTCTCAGAATCTGGAGAAGATTGTAGAAGTTAATCTTGTTTTGCCCAGGGACTTTCCTCCAAGCAGCACTAAATCCACTAAATCCCCACAGGGTCTCTAGCCTCTTTTCTCTCATTGGTCTTTTTCTCTATATCTTTAGCTCCACTTAAGTATTATTCCTTCAAACTAAGACTCTAAACATTCAGAAATTGTTTGCACTTATCAATCAGTCCTCAAAAATACCTTGCAAGGACGTCCTGCTGTTTTTCTTTTCCAGAGGAGGAAACAGGCTGAATGTGATGAGTGGCATACCCAGGATCACAAAGAGGGTTGATCTTCTGTCCTGTGTGGTCCCTAACTCTTAGGGTTCTCATAGGAGGGGTAGAACTGGAGAAGATGCTGGCAGAGTGAGCTCTGTGCTTGGACTTGCAAGAATGTCAGTCCATGGAAGCAGGATCCTCCAAATATCACATAAATAGACTCTAAATCCTAAGAAATGAAAAGAAATGAAACTAAATTCACAATTTCTATATGCCTACCCACCTGACATAGGTACCTATTTGGATAAACACTTATATATACGTTTGCATGCATAGAAATATGTGCCTCAAGTAATAGCACAGTAGAATGAGCTTTTTAATTTATTTTTATTGTTTATTTGGTGACATGGTCTCACTCTGTCCCCAGGCTGAAGTGCAGTGTGTGATCATAGCTCACTATAGCCTTGAACTTCTGGGCTCACGCTATCCTTCTGTCTCAGACTTCTGAATGGCTGGGACTACAGGTGTGTGCCACCCTATCTGGCTAGTTTTGTTGTTGAGATGGAGTCTTGCTATATTGCTCAGGGAGGTCTCTAACTCTCGGGCTCAAGCAATCCTCCTGCCTCAGCCTCCCAACACTGGGATTATAGGTGTAAGCCACTGCCTTGCCTGCTTTTTTTTTTTTTTTTTTAAATCTTGAGTCATTGAACTCTCATTGGCTGGACTATGTACTGACATTTGCACCTAGAACTAGTCTAACTCTTTTAGGGCTCCCTTAGTTCTCCTCAGCCCATTCACCATTCTTGCTCTGTATGAAACAACTTCTGTTGTTGGAATTTGAGAGAGTCCAGTGTATAGCATGTCTCTTCTCCGCCTGGATTCTGAATCATTGAGGCAGAACTAGAAAGCCTCTAGATTGACAATGGAAAATCAGCATCCTCACCAGCAAAGCTGATGGTGGAGAATGAAGGTTAGCTATGTGGCAACTGTGGATATCAAAATACCAAACTTCTGATTAGACAGACTTACCTCCCAAGCAGGCTTTGCTGAAACATTGCAGTCCTCCCCAGGTGGGGGCCAACCCTGCATTTGGGGAGCCGGGAAGAACGCAGGTCTCCTGCAGGCTGCCAGAGCCCAAAGACACAAGAACTTCTCAGTAGCTTCTTTCGACCTCATCCAATCAGGGAAGAGAGCAGGGTGGGTAGAGATCATGGTTATGAAGCAGATAAAGCCCCTTCCCCAATAGTGCAAACCATGCAATAGCTACACAAACAACAGAGTCACTCTCCATAAGCACACCCTTTCTAACCCCATGTAACTCAACTCTGGCTGTCTTAAAGACCTATCATGAGTTCAGGGGTTGAAGGTCAATTGGTTGGTAGCTGCCTGGGGTTGTTCCTTGGACAGGGATTAGAGGGTGGAGAAAAGAACCTTGACAATCTGTTGCAACATTTTCCTGCACAAAGAAGCCTAGTAATGTGGTGATTAATGACAGGTGATTAAAACCTGGGTTCAAGTCCTGGCTTTTTTCCTAATTTTCTTATCTATAGCATGGAGATAATAATTATACTTACTGTTTTTTTTAAACATGAATTTAATGAAATAATTTCCAGCAAAGGCCTTAGCACAGTTCCTCGCACGTAGTAACTGCTTAATGAGTATTTGCTTTTATTATGTCCAGTGGAATGCCTTGTGCTGAGATCATCACACTTCTGTAGAGCACCTGCCACTCCATTTTCTTATTTGTTCAATGGCAATGTAATCAGTTCATGTCTAATCCTGAGCCTGGTGCTGGACACACAGTATCTGTGTGAATTAATTCCACCAGCAAGTGCCCTCCTGACTCAAAGCCGAGCTCTTTGTATTATACTAAGGGAATTAGTGTTTGGACGAGGGATAACAGTAGGGGATAATGTGAAGCTGCTGCTCAATCATGGTGGGAGGAGAACCTGGGGCCTTGGAGGAAGAGAAGCATGGTTCTAGCTGGTCAGTGATGAGCATGAAAAGGGAGATGGAGGCAACCAAAGATAAGCTTCTCTGCTTTCCTACTTTTTTCCTTGCAGAGGGAACTTCTAGGATCCAGGAGCATCATGGACAGCCCCTGAGCTGGTCATTGTGTTGAGTGGCTGGCAAGACAATCTCTCTCTGTTTCTCTCATTCATTCTCCTTCCCTCCTGCCTTCACACTCTGCCTCCCTCTCTCTGACTCTCCCTTCCTGTCTCTGTCTTCCAAACTCCAGAACCTCCTGTCCTCTCTAATTATTAGGCTTCAGCCTTGGATCTGGCCCCTGCATTTTTCAGGCAATGAGAGCAAGCCCTGACTATGTTGTGACGTTCTTTTCGACAAAACTGCCTTTTAGGTAAATACTTTCTGGGCCAATCTCACTGAATTAACTATCTGGGTCATTTGAATTTCTTCTCCGGAAAATAATTATGGCCTTTGGGAAATGTAAAGTGTACAGCAGTCCTGTGAGCAGAGAGAAAATACCAGCCCTCCCCCTCCCTATGCCACCTCCTTCCATTTCTATGTGACCCAGGGAACCAAATTAGCAGTGACTCCCATCTCAGGGACCCAGTGTTGCTTTGGATCTCTCTGGGGAAGTCCCTTAGGCACTCAAGGTAGCTCTGCACGTGAGGGAGATAATATTCTTGTTACTTTTCTATGTATGAGAGCAGTGACTTCCTTCCAGGCAGCTAAAATTTTTTGAAAAATAACATTCTGTATATTCCCTCACCAATTCTAGAAAGTGAAATAGAGAATTAAGTGGTGTCATTACCATGCCATAGCATTGGGAGGACCAACGTTTGCTTACAGTGCAAGGCAAGAATAAAAGCTCACAGAGCTGAATTTGGGAGTCAGTGGGGTTGCAGTGCGGGTAGCTGGGGGGGTTCAATTACGGTGAAACGTTGTAGTAGAAGAAGCCAACAGTGTCTTCTCTGGCCGGGGGATGCAGGAAGTTACCTTGGAAAAGAGAATGGCTCCTTTTTGTCATTAAAATGTAAGATGAGAAGGCCACCACTGCCCTCAGGGAAGGGAGGACACCTGTTGTGCCTGAACAAAGCTGACTCTTCCTAATATCCCTTGGGAGGCAGAGCTGGAAGGAGGGATGGTGGGGAAGTTTGCAAGGGGCTTTGTATTAGTTTGCCAGGATGTCATACCAAAGTACCACAGACTGTGTGGCTAAAACCATAGAAATTATTTTTTTCACAGTTATGGAGGCTACAAGGTCAACATCAAGGTGCCAGCAGGGTTGGTTTCCTCTGAGGTCTTTTTCCTTGGCTTGCAGAGGCCATCCTCATCTCCCTGTGTCTTCACACGATCTTCCCTCTCTGCGTGTCTATGTCCTAATCTCCTTTTCTTATAAGGGAACCAGTCCTATTGGATTAGGGCCTACCCATATGACCTAATTTTACCTGAATTACCTTCTTGAAGGTCGTATCTCCAAGCAGGGTCACACTCTGAGGCACTGGGGTTAGGACTTAAGCATGTGAATTTTACAGGGACGCTATTCAGCCCATATCATTAGGCTTCCTGGGATGGGAGACCCGGGCTCACCAGCGGGGACTAGAGGCTGGTGTGTGGGAGTACAGGGAGTGGGGCAAGGGCTAGGGTCAAGGTAGGGAGGAGAGCTGTGGCTGGATGGTCTTCCAGCTATGCGTATGGAACTGGCTGAGCATGTGGATGTCAATCAAAAGAACTGCAACCCTGGATCCCAAGCTGGGGCAATACAGACGGTGTAGAGGCCTGTACAGGAAAGGTCTCTGCACACAGCTGGACCAGCTGCATATGACATTGGTTGTATCCTGCAGTCATGTGACTGTATGAGTACAGCGCTCCTGGAGTTGGGCTGCACCTGGGCACTGTGGCTCTGACCCTAGAGGAGGAGCATTCATGCAAGTCTGAAGGACCTGTTCTCTTTCTTTCTCCTTCCTTCTCTTTCTCTCTTTCTTTCTTTCTTTCTTTCTTTCTTTCTTTCTTTCTTTCTTTCTTTCTTTCTTTCTCTCTCTCTCTCTCTTTCTTTCTTTCTCTTTCTTCTCTTTCTTTCTTTCTTCTTTCTTTCTTTCTTCTTTCTCTCCTTCCTCCCTCCCTTCCTTCCTTCCTTCTATCCTTCCTTCCTTCCTTCTTTCCTTTCTTTCTTCTTTTTCTTTCTTTTTTTATTAGAGGTAGGGTCTTAGTCATCCAGGCTGTAGTATAATACTGTAATCATAGCTCACTGCAGCCTCACACTCCTGGGCTCAAGGGATCCTCCTGCCTCAGTTTCCTGAGTAGCTAGGAATACAGGTGTGTGCTACCATGCCTGGCTATTTGTTTTTCTTTATTTTTGTAGAGACAGGGTCTCACTATGTTGCCCAGGCTGGTCTTGGACTCTTGGCTCCAAGCAAATCTCCTGCCTTGGCCTACTAAAGTGCTGGGATTACAAGTGTGAGCCACTGCACCCAGCCGCAGAACCCATTTTTAATGGTGACACGATGTGGCAGCCACAGAAACCATAATAGGAGTGGGAGCTGAGCAGATTCGTGTTTTCACTCTACCATGCATTTGGAAGCAGGATTGACCTCCTAAGTCTGAGTAAGGCCCAGGAATATTGGGAGATGGGGTTAGAGAAAGGCCAAAGGAGGAATTTTATTTCCAGATAAGGTGGGACTTGAGTGATTAAAAAATAGAAGGAATATGACTGGTTTGTGCCGTAAGCTGGTTAAATGCGTCATGCCAGTCATATTAAGATCTCTTTGTAGAGAATAAACACTTTTCTGGAAGAGAATTTAAATACTTACTTTTGGAATTTTGGTTCAAAATGTGACCCATTATACCTCCAAAACTATTTCTGTTTTATCAATAGGTTAGAGATTCATTTGCTAGCACTTTGATGGATGCTGAAACAGAAGTACGGGACTCAAGAAACTTATTAATGAAGAAGAAGCAGCCTGGGTTATTAAGTTAACCCTGTCCCATATACTAATTGGTTCCCTTCAGTAAGGAAATACTCTGCCTTAGGGTAGGTTTACCAGAAGCAGACCCTGAGACAGGCATCCATGCAAAACTGGTTTATTAAGGAGGTGCATCCAGAAACGACCGAAGGGATGGGGAAGCAGGGCAGAGTGGGAAACGTCACGAGGTGATCCTAGGCAGAGTCCCAGCCTCTACCTGGTCCCACAGGGTGCTCTAGAAAGTGTCACACCTCAGAGTGTGTCCTGACTGCAGGCAGTGGAGCTGCGCTTTCATAATCCCCAAACAGTCGTTCTTTGTTCAAGGGCCTCCAGGCACTTCTAGGTTTTTGCTCATGTGGGCAGAGTGCTGCAGTAGCCCTTAGACAGTCAGTCCTCTTAAGGGAGAGGCACATGTGGCTGTTAGAAGTGAAGCAACACAGCAGTTGGTGGCAGGGTGTGCAGAAAGGGTAAAAGGAAGGTCCTTGGGGTCTGCGCAGAGCTCCGTCCACTGTTCCACTTCACTGCTGAACAGCTGGCGTGCTATATATTGCCTCCTCTCCCCTGGATCTGTTTGAAGAGCTGATTCAGAGTGTAGCATGAATCTTGGGTCACAGCCATTGAGGCTGAGGGTGGCTCTTTGACTTACCAGCTTTGTGACCTTGGGCAGATGACTCTGACCTTCATTTTTCTCACTGGCAGGATGAGAATGATAATTCCTCCCTCACAGGGGGTTGTAAAGATAAAAGAGGCAGTGCCTGCTAAGCACCGGGTCCCTGCTTGGCCCACCACAGGGATGCGTGACATGCCCACTCCCTTTCCCTACTCCTCCCTCTCTCTTTTTAGGGAAGAACAAGTTTCGCCATGTCTGCTGAAAAGTCCCTGCAACCTGCTGACTTTGTTTATGCACCGTTCTGGTGAAGGTAACAATTTAGATGGCAAATTGCACTGCCAGAGCCAAGGAGTTGGTGTATTAATTCCTGACTATTTACTGTGACAGGTTTAAAGCTCAATATCTCAAGGAGTGCTGGAGCTCCCTCTCCGCTGCATACAGAATTGCAAAGATGCTACACCTTGCTCCTTCCCGGCAGCATTGAGCAGTTCACAGAGCCACGAGTTTCCATCATCTCCTCCACTCTGAGGGTCTGGCAGCAAGATCCTGGGAGGACCCACAGCGCTGTCTGACCTTAACCTGTATCCTCTCCCAGGAGCCCAGGGTGAGCCACCAGCCCTAGGCTAGGGGAGCCCACCCTTTCCTTCTCAGGGAGCACAGGTAAGCCCCTCCTTAATGCTGTGTAGCTCTGTATCAGTTGACCGTGGAGTGAAAGTGCCACCTGTCTCAGTCTGGTCACAGGGGCATGCAGCCCAGAGTTGACTTGGGAGGCAGCATTGATGAAGCCTTCATCTCTCTCCTTCAATTCAGGCCTCGGGCAAGCGTCCATGTTATGTGGTATTCTCCCCATACTGCAGGTTGGAATACTGAGGCTTGAATGAGCTCTCACAGCCAGTGAGAGATAGAATCCAATATTGAACTGATGTTTTTCTGACTCTCCAGTTGGAGACACCAGTCCGCATGCCTCTCCTTTTTCCTTGCCCAGCTGCCTGTAGGTCTGTGTGGAGAAAAGCAACCAAGGGTCCTTCCTACATCACATGAGGCTTTTCAGAGAGACTGGGGAACTCCACACGTGCTTCATGCTTCCGTTCCCCTGATAGATACCTTTTGCTATCCTCTGCCCCACCTCAGAAAATTAAATGATTATAGAGCAATCTGATGAGTGCATTTTATTCCTTGGGCACCATCTCAGAGGCTCACCCCGTCTCCTGAGCAGCATATTAAAGCTTTCCTTCCCAAGAAATTACTTAGATTGAATGGAAGAATTTTCTTCCCAGAATTTCTCATTATGTGTAAAGTAGCACCCATGCCTGGGGGTTGTTGGGAGGTAGATGTGTTTAGTGGGGTGCCTGGTGCCCAGTGAGTCCTCAGTGACTGTACATGATTCTAGTCACTGTCAGCCTCCTCAGGTGAGGTGCTGTTTGTGTCTTCAGTGAGCAGGAGGATGCACTTCACTTCAAAGCTGAACTGAGTTGTGGAAAGGTAATTATGAAACACAGGTTCTCTGTGACAGCTGAGGCCAAAGAGGAATTGTTTCAGCAGCACTATCCAATAGAACCACACACTGTCCAACACACTAGCCACCAGGCGCATGTGGCTATTGAGCACTTGAAGCCTGGGGAGTGCAAATAAGCACTCAAAATTTTAATTTTAATTCATTTAAATTTAGCTGCATGTGGCTAGTGGCTACTGATTTGAATAGCACAGATGTAGTCCTCATTTTTCAGTGACTGATGGAAGGTATAAGAACTTTAACCATAGCACATATAAATACTCGAACACGATTTATTGCTAGAATACACACCCCAGTGAAGATAAGAAATATGGTAGTGAGGTAACAAAAGATTTGCTGATCATTCCTTGGAGGTAACATGCTAAGACAAACACTAATAACTAATTCCTGACTTCGTGTTGGTAAAGGACTCCTGCAGAAGGACTATGACAGTCACATCTGTTTAAGTTAGGCTGGTGATGTTCTCAATCCCAAAGTGAAATGGGAGTGAGGGAATTTGGGCCCCTTTGAATCCGAACACTATAGGCAAGTTTCCATTAATGTTTCTCTTAGACACAGTGCAAACCATCCCTTAAAAATATACAATGTGCAATAAATGCCTTTACCTTTTAACTTAGTAACTCAATTTACAGGAATTTATACTGAAAAAATAACTCCCAAGTAAGGAAATAAAATTTTATGCACAAAGATGTTAATTATAGTGATACTTACATTGGTAGACCCTTGGAAACAAGCCACATGTTCATAAGAGAAGGGCTAAAGAACTACACAATTAAATATTGAAAACAAATCAAATGATTAAGAAGAAAATGGCTAAGAAATTATATGATATCAATGTAATAGAATATTCTGTAACCCTTAAAATCATATTTATAAGGGTAAGTTTTTAAAAAGCAGAATTGTATATACAGAAAGTTCTCAAGTGTTTTAAAATGCATAGAAAAAAGACAAAATAAATGAAGTGTTCCAGTAGACTTCTGCATCTGGGAAGATGCAGTAGAAATACTTTTACTTTTTCTCCCACTAAGCAAAGTAAAAGCTCTGGACAGCATATATGAAACAAACACAAGAAGACTCTGAAAGATGGGGAAAAGCAGGCAGATCAGCTAGAGACCTCTGGACCCAACGAATGATTTGTTGGTGAGTTCTCTGGATATTCTTTTTGTCTCATATATACCCAACTCCGAGCTGAAGAAGCTGGCAACCCAGAAACACCAATGGGTACAAATTTTAAAAAACCCCAACAAAAGCCCGATCTCTTCAGCTAAACGACCGGGAAGAAGGTGGACTATCAACACAGCACATTTTTAGATAGTAACTCCTTTACTCCAGCCACCACAGAAAACGTGTCTCCCCATCCCAACTCATGCAAGCAAAGGCTGAATGGGGAGCATAGATTTCCACCTTCTTGAGACTGTAGTGAGGCATTTCAACGCCCCATCAGGGTGGTGTCAGAGAAGGCCAAATAGGGAGCTGGGACTCTCACCCCCACCAGACAGTAATGAGAACTTCCTCCCCGGGAAAACAGAAGATTTAGATAATAGATAGAGACTTACAGAAAGAAAGTGTCCAGGTTTCAATAGAAAATCACCTGTAATACCAAGAACCAGGACAATATCAACTGAATGAAAAAGGCAATCAATAGATGCCAACATAATCAACCCGTAGGATGTAATAGACATTTACGGAACACTTCACCTGGACAGCAGAATACACATTCTTTTCAAGTGCACTTGGAACACAGACCAAGATGGACTCCATCCTGGGCCGTTGGAGCAAACCTCCACAAATGTCAAGGAACTGAAATCAGAAAGAGTGTATTCACTGACCACACTGAAATCAAACTGGCAATCAGTAAACAGAAAGATAACCAAGAAATCTCCAAGTACCAGGAAACTAAACAATGCACTTCTAAATTACCTATGGGTTAAAGAGAAAGTCTCAGGGGGAAATAAAAAAAATGCATTGAACTGAATGAAAATGCAAATACAACATACCAACATGGTGGGACATAGCTGAAACAGTGCTGAAAAGGAAATTTCCAGCACTAAATGAATACATTTGAAAAGAGGAGAAGTCTCAAATCAATAATCTAGCTCCCATCTCAAGAACCTAGAAGAAGAAGAGCAAAATAAACTCAAAGCAAGCTGCAGGAAGAAAATAATAATGATAGAGTAGAAATCAATAAAATTTAAAACAACAATAGAAAAAATGAATAAAACAAAGAGATAATCCTTTGAAAAAATCAATAAAATTGACACACCTCTAGCAAAATTGACAAAAAAGAAAGAGAGGAGACACAAATGACCAATATCAGGAATGAAACAGGGAATATCACTACAGATCCTGAGGATATAAAAAAATATAAGGGAATACTATAAGTAACTTTACACACATTTGACAACTTAGAGGAAATGAACCTCTCTTTACAAACACAAACTATCACAACTCACTTAACATTAGGAGAAAAGGCCAATTTGAACAGCCTTTTAAGTCTTAAGAAAATTGGATTCATAATTTAAAAACTCTCAAAAAAGAAATCTCTAGGTCCAGATGTTTTCACCGGAGAAAGCTACCAAATATTTAAAGCAATTTTACACAAATTTCTTCCAGAAAATAGGAGAGGAGAGAATACTTCCTGATTCATTTTATGAGGCTAGTATTATCCTGATACCAAAATCAAAGACTTTACTACAAAAAGAAAACTACTGATCAATATATCTCATGAGTATAAATGCAAAATCCTTAGCAAGTTATTAGCAAACAGAATTTAGTGATATATAAGAAAAATTTTATACCAGAATAAAATAAAGTTTATTCCAAGGATGCAAGGATGATTCAATATTCAAAAATCATTCCATATAATCATCACATTAGTAAGCTAAAGAAGTAAATCACACAATCATATCAATTAATGCAGAAAAAACATTTGACAAAATTTAATATCCATTTATGATTAAAAACAACTCAGAAAACTTTTCTGAAATTAAAAGTAGCAATAGAGGAAACCTCTGTTTTAATTTTTTTGAAATTAAAAGTAGCAATAGAGGAAACCTCCTCAACTCAAGAAAGAGAACCTACAACATCCCCACAATTAACCTAATACTTACTAATGGACTGAATGTTTTACCCCTAAATTTAGGAAGAAGGTAAGCATGTCTGCTTTCACCACTCTAATTCCACATTGTGTTGGAATTTCTAGCCAGTAAAATAAAACAAGAAGAGGCAATAAAAGGCATTCAGGTAGAAAAGGAAAAAATGAAATGGTTCCTACTTGCAAATGACATGACTGTCCACACAGAAAATTCCCAGGAAAATACAAAAAAAGAAAACCTCCTACAACTAAAAAATAAGTTTATTGAGGCCACAGGATACAGAATAAATACACAAAAATTGATCGTATTTTTTTAATACACTAGCAATAAACATGTGACCATTGAAATTAAAAGTACAATACCATTAGTAATTGCTCAGAAAAAAAGTGAAATACTTAAATATAAGTTTAACAAAAACATACCAGACTAGGTAAAGCTAATGAAGTGTGCAACACTTACATGCTGAAGACCACAAAACACTAATGAAATAAATCAAATAAAATCTAACTAAATAGAGAGACATACCACAGTCAGGAATCGGAAGACTCAACACAATAAAATTGTCAATTTTCCTTAAATTGATATAGGGGTTTAATAGATTTCCTTTTAAAATCCCAGGATTTTATTTGTAGATACAGATTATTCTAAAATGTGTATGAAAAGGCAAAGGAACTAAAATAGTTAAAATAATTTTGAAAAAGAAGAATAAAGTGGGAGGAATCCAATTCAAGACTTTTATTTCCTCAAATAAATTTTGTGTAGAATCCAGTTATAAGACTTACTATATAGCTACACTAATCAAGACAACATAGTAATAGTGGAACAAACCATATCAGTGGAACAGAACATAGGACCCAGAAATGGACCCACACAAATATGGCAAACTGATTTTTGACAAGGCATAACAACGATTTAATGGAGTATAGACAGGCTTTTAAAAAATATAATACTGGAGCAACTGGACATTCATAGGCAAAATAATAATAATTAATAGAATTAACCGTAACTTTAAGTCTCACAACTTATATAAAAATTAACTCAAAATGGATCATAAACTCAATTGTAAACTGTAAAGCTATAAAACTTCTAGAAAAAGACATGGGAAACCTGGTTTGATTTGGCTTTCTGGTCCTGCTCCTGACTAATATAGTGGATAATAATATCATTCTTGGCCAGAAGCAAGGTGTGGTTTTATGATGCTGCTGCTGGTTCTCTGGAGCCTTGTAAAAGGTCTCTGAAGGCCTCCATAGGAGGCGTCTCAAAACATCTCCAGGAATGGCATCATCAGGGTGTAAGATGTGTATGGGTTTACAGAGTAATGCTTTCGCCCAAAAGCATTACTTACTTTTGCTCAACACAATAAAAAAGTCAACTCTCTTTAAACTGATATATGGGATTAATATATTTCCGATTAAATTCCCAGGATGCCCAAAAACGCTTTTTGCCCAAAAGCATTGCTCTGGAAAGCCACACACATCTTACACCCTGGTGATAAGCTTTTGGGTGACAGAGTTCATTTGGGTGTAGAAGTTCTATGATCTTAAAAACAAGAGAGCCTTTTTCTTGTATCATCCCAGTTTGAATAATTTCACATTTGGGGTGGTATTTGCCCCACAATTCTGAGAGTCTCCGGTACTTTTACCCCTTAAAAGACCAGGTGGCAAGAAGGGTTTCCTAGGTGCTGTTCTTCCTGAGGATGAAAAGACCTCTCTCTATGCAGGCTTCCTGGATAACTCGATCCCTTCATGGCTAGTTCAGGTCAAGGGCTTTAGATGGGCCCAAGAAAGAGTGTCATTCTTTCTCTGCAGGTCTGATTCTCCCCTCTGTCAGCTGGAGTCACATGAAGCCCTTTTCTCTTCATGGATGGGGGCTCTTTGTTACATTCTCATAGACCCAGGAGGTGTCCAGGACAATTCTGTTCTCAGTCTAAAGGGAATTAAGAAGCTTCTGCTGAGCCCCAGGCTCTACTCTGGCCACTCTTTCATTCCTGCTGCTGAGGGACCCCTGCTTGTGCCCCAGATCTTCCAATGTGGCTCTGCCTTGCCCTTGATCTTGCCTGTCTCTTTCTGTGTCCCCAGATACTGTTGTCTGGCTGCCAAAGCTGATTGAGAGCTGGGGCTTAGCTCCTGACTCCAGGCTTGGTGGTCCACTGCTGGGCTATCTTGCTTCTGAAATGTCCTGGCTGTCTGTGATTGCCTTACCCTGAGACTTCTTAGCCCACCTGATACTACCATTCACCCCATTTTCCTCAACCACCACTCTGTCGGTCAGGTGGCTCTGGGGTCCTTCAGGGGAAGCTGGATATGGCACACAACTCTGTGCCTTGGCGGGTCCTGCGGTGCAGCAGAGAGCTAACTTGCTTCCCACACCGAAGTACTAGGCTGCAGCGAGGTTTTATTCTAGGGGCATTCCAAGGAGGAGCAATTGGCTTCTTAGAAGTTAGAATAGATCCAGGTATAGAACTGGACAGTGCTAGAGAACTGGACACTGGAGAACTGATAAGGAAATCTCCTTAGGCTCTGTTTCTCACTCCAAGGACCAGACCAGATCTTGGAGGGTCTACTGGAACTGCAGATGCCCACAGGAAGCCCAGCTGATTCCAGGAACCCTAGGAGGCAGTATAGTTCTGGGGCCAGTAACAGTGGCTTTGGGGGCTGTAGGCAGAGTGTTCTGAGGCCCTGGGCCAAGCTCAGGGTCTGGGCCAGGCTGTTGGCATGCTGCTGTTTCTCTAGAGGAATTATGTCCTGCAGCCAGACCAGGTAAGGATGAAAGCCCTGTTTCTGCCACAACCTTGCCCCTGCCACGCGTTGGAACTTGTTCCAGGAAGGAGGCAGAGCCTGTGGAGTTGTACCTGAGTCCGAGTTGTACTGGAGGGCTTCCCGGGCCTGACAGAGCAGACCCAAGCTGTTTTCCTGCAGGAGGAAATCTAGTCCTGGGCCCCTAGCCCTGGTTCTCTAGCAATCCTACTGCATTCCCTAGAAGCCAAGGGAGCAGCTCTTCTGAAGCATGCTGCCCTAGGAGTTTCTGGCTGATTTCCAGGGACAAATTAAGAGAAAAAAATCTTTTGGGGTAGGCTGAAAAGGCAAATTCCTATCTCTTTTCTTGAGGTTTCTATGTCAAATCCTGTTAAAATATGGAAAAGATTCTTAAGCTGGAAGGCCAGGAAGTCCTGTATCTACCCCACAATAAATCTACAGGAGGAGACGTTTAGAAATCAGAACAGCTAGTGACACTTTTGGAAGTGAGTGCTCAGAATTCGGTGTGCTTGATGACATACTGACAGGTGATTCAGTAATGTGACCTGCATCGTGGAAACTGCTGGTGCTGTGGACACTATCCTTTATCATGTGGACAGGGAAGTTGAACCAAACAGGCTAGTAAATAACCGTGACAGAGGAAAGTGAGGAGGAGCGGGCCTGAGGCTGGCCTTTCTGAACACAGAAGCTGATGGGATTGGAGAGAGGAGAAAGAGAGGGAACCAGGGAATGAGGGAATGCAGAAGGGAGTCAGTAGCCCAGGCAAGGATGGGGACATGGTGATGGGGGACATACTGGCCAGGTAATATTTTTCAATTCTCCCAGTTTCTTGGATAAAAAAACCAGTTTTTAATGCTAAAAGGGGGTTTCCTCTGAATGATTTAGGGAAATTCTTACAAGTATAGTCTTTCTGGGGAGAGGTGCCAAGTGCAAACCCAGTGTTATCTATAGGCACATGAGAAGCCAAGGCCAATGGAAAATGTGGTTTCGACCAACATTCATTGAATGTCCACTTCACTCCAGGCACATTATGCAGGTTAATTTCTCGGATCATCTGTACTTGTGTCATCTAGCACACCACATTCTGGGCCTTCACTTCCAAAAATATCTACCACCAGGTGGATTTCTAAAGATTTCACTTGTTGACTTAGACACACTGTTACATAGCCAACTGACTTAAGAATCTTCTCCATATGTTAATAGGATATGACTCAAGAGCCTCAGGGAAAGCTGATAGGAATGGGCGTGAGAGATAAAGATGAGTGAGGTGTGGTTGTCTGCTGGCTGCTCACAGCAGAGTAAGGGAGACAGGTATGATAACCAACCATTACGTCATGCAGTGGGTGTTTAAACAAGGCTGAACACTGCACTTTGGAGCCCAGAGGGAAGGAGCCCAGAGGAAACACTGCCCTTTGGAGTCCAGGGGAAAGGACGAGTAATGTATCCTTTCCCAATGGAAAGGATAAGTAAAGAGGGTAAAAGGCAAGAGAAGTATAGCAAAGCCTTGCAAAATAAGTATTAGGGGTAGGGAAAGGGAAGGCTCACATCTTCCCTGTGCAGTGTGGGCACAGGTGCGGAGGTCAGCAATGGCGTGGCGTATTGGTGTTTCTTCCTCATGTTTAGGAAAGAACAGGGACGACTGTGCTCCAGAAGCTTGTAATCTTGAGAGCTGAGGCTGGAGAGGAAGGCAGCCTCATGTGCCAGGTGGAGGGGTCAGGGCTTTATCCTGTAGTAACCTACAGGAGTATTGGGGTATTGTGGAAGTTTTTGAACAGGAAGCTTTGTGATTAGCTTTGTTTTTTAGGACTAGGACAGGGTCTTCTTCCTTCCTTATCAGGCTGTAGGTATAAATGAAGTTTCGTTGATAGTGAAGTTGGTGTCTTGCTCTTGTAATTTTACATGCCCCTTCCATCTGCTGAACGGCAGGACACCGGCCTCCATTAAGCACCCCAATTCAACTATGGTATCTTAGGGAGGCCCTAAAGCGGGGGCGGTTGCTGCCGGTAATTCTGGGCCTCTTGCTGCCTGGTCACTCAGCAGCTCTCTGGACTTTGGAAGTTTGCTTCCCTGCCCCCTATAGGTTCTCTGCCCTCATTCAGACCACCTGTGCTCATCTGTTTTTTGCAGGTAGGGAAGGTGCTCCTTTCTTTGTGTTCTGTCCTCTTCTCTCATCTTTATCTCTCACACCCATCTCTATTTGCTTTCCTTTCAGTTCTTGAGTCAAATCCTATTAACATATGGAAAGGATTCCTAAGTCAGTGGGTTAGACAATGCTGTGTCTAAATCAACAAGAAAAGTCTAAAAAATCTGCAAGCCCATGGCAGAGTTACTTAGGCCTAGAAGTATCACAAGATTTCATCAAACTTGTTTTGTAGTTTGAGAAACATGCCTTTCTTCCCAGTGCACAGATCTAGATTTGAGGCTCGTTTTTAAGGAAACATTTGTTGGTTTGGGCTATTGTTGAAAGCTTTCTACCTTCCCTGAGTTAGGTCATCAGTGTGAATTGATGGTTATATTAAAGTAAATTCCGAGCAAGTCAGAAATCGTTTAGAAAGCAAATTGAATTTTGGAAACATTTCTGTTGTGATTGTCGTGCCTCTCTTCTTTAGTGTCAATAATTCTGTGGAGGGGAGCAGGGGACATAGTGGAGAGGGATGGGTTCTGGAATCAAATTGCAATAGTTCAAATCTGGATTCTGCCACTTATCCTGTGGCCTTAGGCAGGTTCCTTAGCTTTGTTCTGTCTCAGTTTCCTCATCTATAAAATGAGGATAATAACAGTATCTACTACATAGAATTGTTGTAAAATTAAGGGATGAAAACAGTTCATCAGGTTGTGGGTATAAATGAAGGCTCAGTAAGTGCGATGGTGGTGATGGTGATAATTCCGAGGTGCCGCTGCTTTCTGTGTCAGCCGACAGGAAGAAAAGGAAGAGAATGTTAAAACTGCAGCCATGTAGAAAGGGATGAAATTAGTAGAACTTTCAGAAGGGTTGAGCTGTGGGATGCAGCTTTGCCTCCCAAATGGGCAGAACTGCAAAAGGTTGGAGAGTGTTTTTCTGTGGATAAGATTCAGGCTAGGGCTGACAACTATTTTTATGGAGGACTTTAAATGTAGTTTTGCCTAGAGTCAGATCTGACCTGTACAAGTATTGTCTCTTTGAGGTGATATGGCTCTCATCATAGGGTGTGGAGGAGTTTGGAAAAGTGAGCTATTAAAAAAGACATGTTGTGGAAGGAAGAAAGCATTCCCCTCTTGCTCTTGCACTCTGGTTGTTCTGAGTAAAGTACTGGCAGGCTCAGGAACCAATTCAATAGTTGCTAAAAGCCCCAAGCTTCTGGCAGCAGAAGCTCCAGGGACAGAAGATTCCTTAGCTGCTAACCAAGGAAGGCTGGGTCTTCCTTGCCCTGGCTTTGGAGCCTAGTGCTGCTGCTTAGCTTTTAGCCTGGAAGGCAGGAAGTGTCCTCATGAATTTCATTGTCTTAAGTTATTCATGTGGCGACCACTGAAACCCTAAGAGGACCCCAAGCCCAGTGTCCCTGTGATTTTCTGTCCCATTCTGGGTATGTAGGGTGGATCAGCTGTTCACCATGGCCAAGCTGCCTGATGCTCTGTAAGGAGAAGGCCTGTCTCTCCATGTTCTTCAGCAATCCCAGCGATGGGGGACTTCCTGGGACATTAGTAGTTGACCACCCTCAAGAGAAGGATGTCTTCCCTTCATTCCTCAGTCTTCCCCTCCATTTTTGTGTAAAAATAATTTTCTGCTATGAAAGGCTGAACATTAAAACTTTAATAATTAAACAAAGTCAGTTTAGAAAACAATCCCCTTCTCACCAACACTATTCTTTTTGCATATTCTCCTTTAGCTTGGCCATGTTGTGAATATAGGTCTAAAGATTTGCAATCTATAGTCTATAATTCGTAGTCTGGATTTTCACTCGACAGCATCATTGGCATTGCTATGTTTTTTGTAATTATTTTTTAGGGTCTCATGACGTGTATTCCATTGAGTTACTATGCCATCATTTATTTAATCATTCCCTGCTAATGCACATTTGGATTATTTCCTATTTTGGGCCTTGATGCTGACTGCTGTATGAACGTTTGTGTTTATAGTCAATTTCTTCTATTAAATTCTTCCTTTGGCTTACTGGTTGAAAGTATGAACATCTGTATTCTTCTTAACACACTACTTTCCAAAGGGATCAAACCAAATGTACATATCATGTTACCAGCTATGTATGATGGTACCATTTCCTTCTCAATTTGTCTCACATTGGCCATTGCCATCAAAATGTGTATTATTAACTTTTTAGCTGAAACATAGTACTCTACCTCTGCTTCCATTGTGTTTCTTGAATTATTAGTATCTCCCCTCTGTCTGACTCTTTAGGCCAGAAAGACCTACCAGTTCACTGTCATCTGCTGGTCTTAACTTTCTAGGACACCCTCATAAACACTAACTTAATCCTGAATCTGAATAATATATTTTCATTGTGGTGTTTGTTTGTTTGTTTGTTTTTTGAGATAGGGTCTTGCTCTGTCACCCAGGCTGGAGTGCAGTGGCACAATCACGGCTCTGACCTCCTGTGCTCAAGCAATTTTCTTGCCTCAGCTCTGCCTGCGCCCCACAGCTCCCTGCCACAATAGCTGGGACTACAGGCAGTCGCCACCATGCCCAGCTAATTTTTTTTTTTTTTTTTTTTTAGAGACCAGGTTTCGCCATGTTGCTCACACTGGTCTCAAACTCCTGGCCTCAAACAATCTGCCTGCCTTGGCCTCCAAAAGTGTTGAGATTACAGGCATGAACCACTGCGTCCTGCTTATTTTCACTGATTCTTAAATCCAACTAGAATCCCCCTGCCTTCCCCTGGACCCTGCCAGATCTGATTTTCTTCCAGCTTCTTTCAATGTAGCACATTTTAAATCTAGTCAACTTGTCCAGTTGTTTCAATTAAGGAATTACTGTTCCACGCTTTCTAGACAGCATGGCTTTCTCTCCCACTGGTAGGCACTGATTTAGACAATTAGTATAAGTGGTGCAGAAACTTTTCCCATACATTTGATTATAATGTGTTTTCTCTTGTGGGAGTTGTCTATGTTCCTTACCATTTCATTCATTCATTTCAACAAATGTTACTGAATGCCTAAGATATTCTGAATGGTAGACATATGACAGTGAAGATACAGGCTCTGCCTTGTCCAGCTCTCATTGTACAGGAAGACACATACTATTAACAAGCAAGTAAGTGAATGTATAAGCCAGGCAGTGATAGGTGCTAAGGAGACAAACATGAACATGGGATAAAGGAACAGAGAATGCTGGGGAGGTGTGGGAAATGATGTGCTGCAGTTGGCTTGCATCAGCTCTTGAAAATTGTATGCCTCTCTTCCCGGCTTCATGTTCAATGACCTTGGTCGCTTGAAACCGGCCACAGTGGGAGTATTTAGATCCCACACAAAAATGCTACCATTCAGGGACAGCTGGTTCTTAAATATTTGCAAGCATATAATTGGATATGGGATTGCTATTTTGTGTGGGTCAGTCAGGGAAAATCTGAGCAAGAAGGTGACACTGGGGAGAGACCTGCAGGAAGTGAGGGAGGGAACCATCTGGGAGTCTGGGTGAGGGCAGAGGGAAAAGCTGGTGCAAGGTCCTGAGGCAGGATGTGGTTGACATGTTTTAGAACCAGCAAAGAGGCCACTGAAGCAGATTTGGAGAGAGTAGGATGCAGGAAAAAATGGGTAAGAGGTGAGATGGGAGGCAAGGAGGGGAGGGGACTGGTAGGTGATATGATCAGATTAGCACTTGTAGGTCATTGTAAGTATTCTAGCTTTTCCTCCTGACTTGAGATGGAAGTCATTGAAGAATTTTGAGTTGAGAAGTAAAAGATTCTGATTTATGTTTTAAAGGGATCACTCCGGCTGCTGTGTTGAGAATAGAACTGTAGGAAGGCAGAATTTCAATCATTAGAAAGCTATTAAAATAATCCAGAACATAATCGATGGTGACTTGGATTGGTGGTGGATGTGGTAAGAAATGAATTCTGAATACATAGTCAAGGAAGAGCCCTCAGTATTTACTGATGGATCAGATAGATTGTGTGTCAGAAAGAAGGCAAGGATGATGCCTTTTTGTGAAGGCTTTTCCATATATATGTATATACATATACACATACATTTAGAGATAGGGTATTGCTCTGTCACCCAGGCTGGAGTGCAGTGGCACAATCAGAAATCACTGCAGCGTCAAACTCCAGGGCTCAAGTGATTCTCCAACCTCACCCTCTCAAAGTGCTGGGATTACAGGTATGAGCCACCATGTGCAGCCCCTATATTAACTTTGAAGAAAGTGTTTTTAGTTTAGGAAAATTTGTGGCATGGTGGCAGTGTTTGGCTTATACTTCATTCTTCTACAGAAACCTTATTGTGAGCAAAGACTTTCTTTTCACCCTGTTTGACTCCGAGCAGTTTGGTTTGAAGAAGCTAACCAAATGCAGCTGTGGGGAAAGTGCTAGCTATCTGCAGAACCCCAGTCTCTCCCTTTCCCATGCATAGTAAAGAGTCTGCACCGGGCATGAGGCAGCTAGCTGCATCTCTGGGACCAAGCGTGAGCCAAGGGGAGGTGAGTGGAAGTGTCCATTCCAGGTGATTGTCACATGAAAGGAAAGCCATTTTTCTGGAATTCCTCTTTCCTTACTCCATCAGCTCAAACACAGGTGCTAGATGTGCCTCTGACTTGGCTTTGATCATACAGCCGAGGACTGTGGAGCTGTGGGGTGGAGGGAACTGAGGTTCTGGGATGACCACGTGGAGCAAATCTGCTCACCCACTCAGGACTGTTACATCAGAGAGAAAATACAAGCTTTTTGAAGTCAAAGCTTTTTGGGAGTCTTTTTATTACAGTGGCTTAACCTTTCCTCTCACTAATACAAAAGCCAATTCCAAAACAAACCAACCAATCAGCAGAAAATCAGAATGTTGAAAGTGACATATTCCAACTGATGACAAAAGCCTGCAGGATCAGAAATTTTTGGTGAGTACGAAATGGAAGAAAACCAAAGGAAAATGGGCATCCAGTAGCTGGAAGCACCCACAGAAGGCCATGATTTTAGGTGGGAATGGTGGAGGCAGATTTATACTGGCAACAGTGAGTAGGAAGACATTGGGTGAAGGAGAGAAAGAATACTGGAGTTTTAAGGCAGGAAGATTTTCCCAGCATGAGGTCAGTACGTACTGGGAAATAGGGGCTGAGGACAAAGTTTGGGCCTATAGCAGAAGTTGATCTACTGCGGAGAAGGTAAAACGAAAGAAGAGAAGACACTCTTGAAGTCACTGAGGAGGTGGGCAGGAACGACCCAGGAGATCTTTTGAAAAATGTGTGTTTTATTGGCCATGCGCTAACTTTGATCTATGCCAAGGGAGGGGGAAAAGACACCTAACAACCTTCCCCATTAAAGTTAATGGGGGATCCCCTATAAAGTCTATGGGCAGAATATGGCATGATGAATCTGTATGATTATTTCATGAAGGTTCCATAAGATAAATAAGGCTCTTAAGAGACGTGTTTATTGGTGAACAATTTATATCGGTGTACATACCATCAGCTGGAATGTAATTGCTGAGGATAAGGTGGGAAACAATTACCAAGTTTGACTCCAGCTGGCGCTACACCCGTGGGAATGCAGTAAATAATTGCTGAATCACAATGAATATAAATTGGCTTACTGGGTGAACACTTCCAGAGAGCCAACGCATACCTCCTTATTGTCTTGAAGAAGCTGGTATTGCCTGGCACTTGGGGAAAGCAGTAAGATTTCCCTTGAAGACTACTTTGAATGCTAAGAGAATGACTTTGGAAGGAGGAAGGGAACCATGTCCAATTCTCAGGACCCTGTTGAGGCCTCCGTGTGAGCCCAAGTTTCAGCTGCAGGGAGTGGGCTTCCACTTTCTCTGTAGCCCTCTGAGCAAGTCTGCAGTGGGAAGAGCTCTGCCTGTTTCCCTTCTCTCTGCATCTCCCACACTTTGTCACTGTGCAGGGACATTCCTGTAGTTCTGCTCCTTACCTCCCAAATATTCCTTAGTCTCTCATGATTTGGCCTTTACCCAACTACACCACAAAGGCTGGTCCTGCTGTTGCTATGAAGTATGGTGGTTAATAGGCACATGGGCTATGAAGGGAACCCGCATGAGTTCAGGTCATGTCCCGTATCATCTCTGTGATGGTAGGCCTCGTGTCATTTGTGAAATGAAGATAATATTTGTGTCTATTCTCCCTAGAGAAATAGTCTGTAACTTCCATGAGGGCAGAAACAGATCTAGTTTTTTCCTTATATTCTTAAATGCTAGAATAGTGATAGGCATATTCTATATGTGATAGGTGAAAGGTACTCATAAATGCTTTTTTAAAAAATAATGAGTGTGTAGAGAAATAGGTGGGGATCCAGCTGAGATGAGGTCCCCTAAAGGTGAGGCAATGGGCTCTCTCACCCTAATTGAGTGTGTGTATAGGGGGGCTATCTTTTTGGGCTATAGTTTCTAGAAGAATTGAAGAAGACTATTGGGTACAATATGCAGGAAATTGGGTGGAGATGGGGTGGGGACTGGGTGTCAGCATCCACCTCGTTAAGTTCCTTCAGAACAATCTGCATTGAATAGGAAAGGGCAGTAGTGAGGACCATCTTGGAAAAGCATGAAGTGGTTACCAGTTACACTTATGTCAAGCCAACAAATAACAGTTATTTGTAAAAGACCACCATTATTCCCCTCTGTAAGTATGCCTCTTTGCAATATGACTTTGCAGTTCCTCTCAGCAGGAGGTGAAGTCTATTCCCCTACTCCTTGAATCCAGGTTGGCCTTATGACTTGTTTTAGCCAATAGGCAGTGGCAGAAGTGTTAATGTCAATTCTGAATCTAAGCCTCAAGAAGCCTTTGTGAACTTTTCTTCAAAACCTGTAGTCATGTGAACAAACCGAGGCTGGCCTGCTAGATGATGAGAGACGAAGTAAACCAGAGCCAAGTCAGCCCAGCTGTCCAGGGCAGGCCTGAGAAATGTGAGACAGCACAGTGAATATCAGCAAAGTCAACCGACAACTGACCTGCAGGCACACGAGGGAGCCTAGCCGAGAGCAGAGGGCTACCTAGCTGAGCCCAGCCCAGATTGCCAATACACAGAATCATGAATTGAGTGAATGGTGGTGGGTTTTGATTGCTTAGTTTTGGGGTTGTTTGTTACACAGCAATAGATAAGTAATATGTGATTTCACAAAGTTGAGTGGGATCTGAGACTCAGAGAAAGCAATGACTTCCAGCTGGGTGCAGTGGCTCACGCTGGCAATCCCAGCACTTTGGGAGGCCAAGGTGGGTGAGGATCACTTGAGGTCAGGAGTTTGAGACCAGCCTGGTCAACATGGTGAAACCCCATCTCTACTAAAAACACCAAATTAACCGGGTGTGGTGGTGCACACCTATAATCCCAGCTACTCTGGAGGCTGAGGCAGGAGAATTGCTTGAACCCATGAGGCAGAGGTTGCAGTGAGCTGAGATCATACCACTGTACTCCAACCTGGGCAACAAAAGCAAAACTCTGTTTAAAAAAAAAAAAGAAAAAAGAAAAAAGAAAGTGATCACTTTCTCCACATTCAATTCTCACTGCCATTGCTCTTCAAATTTAATTTTATCAGGCATTATTGAGGAAATTTCTGCCTGATTTCTGGGTCAGTGGCACAGCAGATCCATTGGATGGTCAGTCCACATCCTGTCTCCAAAGGCCCAGTTCCAGAAACCCCTCGTGTCTTTGGACATTATCCTCAAGTAGCGCCAGCTGCAAAAGGTTACATTGCCCATGAAGGACCTACCTCAGCTCTGTCTGCCGCTCTTTGAAGGTGTGCAGTGGTGGGTGAAAACAGGAAGTTAAAGACTGTGGCATAGACAAGTCTAGACTTGAAACCTGACACTGACTAGCTGTGAGACTTAACCTCCCTGAGTCTCTGTTCCTTCATCAGTAAAATGGGGACAGTAATGCTTGCCTCATAGGGTTATTGTTAGGATTAAATGAGTTAGTACATGGAAGGGGCCCAGCTCATTACAGGATTGTTATGAGAGTGGGGGAAATCACGGAGGTTGAGGGGCTTAGAAAAGGCATCTCCTTCCACATAAATGGGAAAACAGTCCCAGTGACCCCTTGTCAGCTACAGGCTCAAGTTAAGGTTTTCTGAGAGCCATCAGAGGAGGCCTAGGGCAAGTGGCTGCCCCTTTGCTTCAGAAATCATGAGCTTGGCAGTGGGTCCTGCCTTTAATGCTGATGTCCAGGTCAAGACAGGACTGTACTCTTGGCAAACCTTCTCTACTCTTTGTGTCAGCGATGTAGTGTTTAGTGAATTTCTTCCTGTTTTCGAGCCCAGAAATGATTGCATTGGTGGCCTGGGCACGTATTTTCCTCACAGAATAACATGCGAGTGGAGAATGGTTTGCTCATTTGCAACCAGTTCCCTCCCATTCCCCACCAGTATGCACCCCACCCTTCAACATTGCTGTAATTCCTGTGGGTCAACAGGCTGAGCCCAGGGGTGTGGATTTATGCCCATCAGAAGTCTGATTGAGGGTTAGGAAAAATCATTTGGGATGTGATGACAATCACAGGCACAGACCCTAGAGTTGTGGCTGCTGTTTCTTTTCATAGACTATTCCCAGGGGGCCTTCATCCTAAGTAGTTGCCAATAGCTGCTAAAAATGTTCATATTTCTCCATGGCTGTAGAAAACTTTAAAGGGGAAAACACCTATACTTTGGGTCATCTACTCTTTTTGTCATGCTGAATTTCATTCTATATTCTTCCAGAATTTTTGTGTACATACACATATGTACATACATACATATAGGAATTTCTCCCTCCATACATATGTATGAAGAGAGAATGCATATATACACACACACAGACACACACACACAATGGGATTATGCTGTAGCTTTTCTTTTTTACTTAATATAACATAAACATCATTTCTGATCAGTAAATGTCTATTGGAAGGCCACAATTTGGAGGCCAAAAGCCAAATTTAGTGCATATGGATGGAAATTGTTCGGCATTGTTTTAAAGACTTAAATTTAAACTCCTCAAGAAGGGGCATAGATCTTTCAATTCCTGACTGGCCTTGAAGGCATTTGAAGTTGTCATCCTGAGTTTTATATCATTGTTTACAATTATTATTATCCCACCATATCAGTATTTTTCAGTAGAGAAATTTTGGCCATTTTGAGCCGGATAATTCTCTGTTGTATTTTGGGATTATTTTGTACATTGCAGGACATTTAGCATCCCTGATGCCCGCCAGCTCAATGCCAGCAGTGTCTTCAGGTCTATGTAATAACCAAATTTGACCCCATGCATGCCCACACTGGGGCATCTGTTCTTGTCTTGGGCTAACAATGAAATTACCATAGACTCTCCTCCATTGATATGTTTAAGTATGAAGACCTTATGTCCTAGGTTACCTGGGACAGTCCTGTGGTTCTGGTGTATTTATTAATAGCAACCCCGTCACTCTCAGAAATATCTTTATTTGGATGATAAACCAGTGGGTCACCCTGAGTGTAAGGTCCTGCTTCAGAAATGGTTAGATTTGTCAGGTTCTGCCCAGGAAAGACTATATGTGTCATTGGCGCTAAGCATGTCTTCCCAGAGTTAATCTATATGTCATGTGGTAAATGCCTTCCACTGAGGATGCGACTATAGACAGATCCTACTTCCAACTCTACAGCTGAACATCAGGGTAGTCAGTGACACAGGCACATTTTTTAAAAGGTGGGCAAGAATTGGCTTAAGGCCAGAGCTAGACTGAAGAAAGAGGATGTCTGATGACCCCTTGGATTCGAGAAGACCTGTAGCATATCATGCATGGTCTGGAGAGGCCTGCTTAGGCTCCATGCTTTACAGATTAAGAAACTCAGCATCAGAGAAAGGAAGGGAAATAGAACCTCAGGGCATGAAAGTCTTAAGAGTCTTCTGGCCCTCTCCAACTTGGAAGCTTTCATTTCCACTGAGCATATTCACAGGTGGAGAGTCAGCCTCCATCAGAACTGCAAGCCATGGGTCAGATACTGCACAAGCCAGAGGCAGAGACAGAACCCAGGGATCCCCAGTTCTGGACCAGAGCACTTCACTTTGTTCTATTCTGTATCTCCTTAGATTTCCTCCTAAGATACTTAAACCTCCACTCTTCCATATACACCTAAAAGATGAAACCGATTTGGAAGTACCAGATGTATCTGAGAGAGGATTCCTAGAGAATATAGGAACTGCACACTCAACAGTCATGGACTGGTTTGAGAAGTGGATTCCATTGTATTTGACCCTGGGTACTTTTTAGTTATCTCCCTAATACTTCATTCAATCTAAGCCTGGAAGAGCTTTTATCAGGAATGCCTGAGTGGCAGCTGGTTATCTGGAATGTGGAAGAGGATTCACCTTGAACTTTGTAACTCCAGAAGAGTCGAGGTCTCAGTGTGAAAGGTGGCTTGGCTTGATCTGGCTGCAGACCCCGCTTCTGCCTGGTGCTGTTTCCAGATGGGCCTTTAAGTGTTCCGAGCAGGCCCCATGCAGGAAATATGTCCTGTGTTGCATGTCAAGTTTCTTGCTATTATTTATTCTTACTTTTGGCTTTTATGGGATTGGTGCTCCTTTAAAGAGACCTGTTCGCGTTCCTTGTGACACGCTCTGTTTATTAACAAATGATTTGCTCTGTGTGGCTATAATGAATCACTGGCATTACAACAATCTGAAAGACCACAGAGTTCTACAAGTGGCACCTTTTCTGCCATCAAGTTTCTCGAACATCCTTTCTGAACCTGCTCATCTAATCTCACCTTGGATTCAAGTTCTCCACGAGGAGTAGTGTATTGCTCCTGGATTTTAAAAATTAAAACTATTCTGAACAGACAGGGCAGGAAATACTTTGGGAATCAATGCAAGTTGATATACAATATTAATCTAAATAATTATTATTATTTTGGGGGCACTATGTGCTAGATCTGTGTTAAGCACTTCCATGGACTACCTCATTAAATCCGTATAACTCCACTGTGATATTATTAATTCCCTCATTTTACAGAATGCTAACTTGAGGCTCAGAGTAGTTGAATAGTTTGCTCAACAGTACACAGCTACTCAATGGCAGAGCTAAGATTCCAATTTAGCTCAGTCTGATGCAGGGCCTGATCTTAACTATAGCATTATACCAGCTCAGAGACTCAGAGCAGAGAATGTTCCATTACCCACTCTCTCTGAGGCATATAAGCTCCCAGTGCCTCTGCTTACCAGGGATACAGTGTGGGGTCACAAAGAGAACCCTGGCCCTAAAGTCAGAAGATCTGGATTTGAGTGGTAATACCTGCCCTTGTCTTTATTAAGTTTATTGTGAAGGTTGAATGCTGCAATATAAATGACTAAGATCTTTACATACAATTGTAGGCTGTGATGGCTTGTATAAAAGATGAGTCTTATGTGTATATTTATACCTGTTTCTACCTGTATGTATATAGCCCAATTATATCCAATGATGATAGGCTTATATCAGGTTGCTTACAGTTGGAAAAGCCATTCTTGGGACTAGGATTTCAAACTGGAAGGGAACTAAGACATCATATGTACATTACAAGTGAGGAAAATGAGGCTTGGTAAGAGATTTCTTTGTACTTTTCCCAGGATTAGCAGAATGACATTGAGGTTTGGAGACCAATGACTCAAGAGTAGGCAGGGACCAAAAGAACCATAACATTTACATGTAATATTGAAAAGCTTAGGTCATCTAGTGGGATGAACTCAGTCTAGATTGGGAGAAGAGCAGACTGAAGCCAGAGAGATGGTTAAGATTGCCGTGGGGAGTAGGAATAGAAGGTTGCAGGTGGATGGACAGTGCTGTCTGTAAGGGAAGGTATTCTGAAAGCTTCACCATGTGAGACAACCTGATGCTGTTTCTTCCTCCTATGTCTTTAGGTCCCGTGTGCAATATGCAGTGTTCATGGCTTCCTACATGGAGAGAATGCAGTTTTATTGTGTTCGAGGAGATTGAGAGTATATATTTGATGTCCCAAGACTAGGAAGTGGTCCCGCAGGAAGACTGCATTGAGTTCCCAACTTGGGTGAAAAAGATCAAGGTGAAGATTTTATTCCACAAAGTGTAAGGGGCCAGCAGATCTTTACAGAAGTAAGTGGCTTGAGCGACATTCCACACTAATGCCACCCATGATGCCTTCAGACTCCACATCTACCAATTCTTTCTTCAGAGGTCCAGTTGACCCCACACTCCTCTTTTCTAGTCTTCCTGCAAATGCCTAGTTCTGATCCAAACTAGATGAGAGGGTACAGACAAATAATTCAAGCCCACAGCTGACAAAACAACCCACAGCACACGTCCTGTGTCCAGATGGGGACTGGAGGTCAACTGTGTCATCTGTCTTTATGAAAGACAGTATGTTATTATACTGATTACAGTGTACTGGGCTTTACTGGGGACTAAAAATAGATAAATGTGGCTTCTAGAGACAGGCACTAACATTCCTTTGGCTTCCTTTACTATGTGCTTTTTTAGAGAAATCTTTGCCTTGATTAGAAAAAAAAAAAAAAGGCTGCCAAAAGCTGTGCTGCCTTAGGCATTTTTCGAAGGGCAATTTGCATCTGACCAGTGCTGCTGTCGTCTTTGACATGTTGCTGGTGCTGTTCCCCACCATCATGTTTGTGTGTGATTGCAAAAGGAACAAAACAGGCAGCCCCACTCTGCGTTCCTTTATTCCAGCTTTTCCATTTCTGTGCTCTTCATATCTCTTAATGAAGAATTGCACACCACAGCCCAGCCTGGGTGAGCCCAAGGGACCTTTTCCCTGGAGAAGATATTGGAGAGAGGTTCGGGCTGACTCTGCAACAGGATGAGAGAAGGAATTAGCATTTATTGAGTTCCCGCTCTGTGCTCCCCTGTGCCAGATGGTTTTGCTGATCACTGCAGAAACTCTGGAAGTCAAATGAATTGGAGGCTCTGGATAAAGAAGCAAATGATGGAGCTGGAATCTGGGCCCAAGTCTGTTCATTTCAAGCCCATGTCCTTCTTGTGTTATATTGGGATACAATTAATCTACAGGAGGAAGTATAAACTTCTTTGTGCCCTTCTTGCCCATGTAATATCTCTTGGGAGCTACAGTGGAGGTAAAATGAAAAGGTAGAAAACATTCTTATTACTTCTGTTCTCAGGCAGGCATAATAAATTTATATTCACAAAATCAAATGCCTTTTGTGGTCTTGTGGGATATGTAAACGTGAGTGAAGCGGTGAATAGGAAGTTGGGGAGAGGTGTGCTCTAATGGAACAGGCCCCATAGACATGCTCCACTGAAAGACATCAACATTCATCCTTTAAATATCGTTGTTGGCCAAACCATTCATTCCTGTGAACCAATCAGGATCAAGGGCTGTCATCTGGGAACTCCTGACCCATGTGTCCTTCTAGGTGTTGATGACTTTATCTTGCCAGGTGCCAGTGTATACTGCCTAGAGTCCCCTAGGTGTTGATGCTTGATTTGATTTCTTCATTTTCTAAAAAGGAGAATAAATATATTATCTATACAAGTTAAAAGAGTACACACACACACACATATACATTCACCCTGAGCAGTAAGGATATAAGTGGTGCTACATTATGCCTTGCACTTTACTTTCAAATTTCTTTTACATATTAAAAGAGAATGCAGCATGTAAGGGCTGAAAGCAACTTTAATGTCTTAGTCCACCTCACCCATGTTATAGACGAAGAAACTGAGTCCAGAGAGAAAAGGAGCTTTCCTAGTTTCACAGAGCTAATTAAGAGGAGAGCCGGTATTGGAGGACCTGACTCCTAGGCCAACAGTCCTTTCACTACATATCCATCCATGCACAAGTGTGTGGGCCAGAGAAGGGTCAAAGTACTATGTATAGAAATACCTGCAGCAGCAGTTACACTGCCTTAAGGTCAGGCTTAGGCAATGTGACTCTGTTCTGCAATCATAAGAGGGCTGGTCATAATTTACCTGCAAGTCCTCCTGGCTGAATGTCTTTGTATGAAGACATGAAGATGTGAGCCTGGTATTCTGACCCAACCTACACTCAACCTGGGCTATATACCTGTCATGAGAGTCTAAGTGGGAGATGTCCCAAGAAGGATGCTCTTGGTCTGAGCATGGAGCAGTGAAGTCCTCTCTGAATGGAGCAAGAGGCTCTGAGTGAATAAGTGAAGGGAGAATTTACTTTAAAACAAGTAAAAACACCCATTTGTTTTGGGCTGAAATTTGTTCTAGGTCTAGATGAAAGGTGCTTTGCATTCCTTAGGGAAAGAAGCAGAATATTAGAGGTGGAAGGAACTCTGAAGAAGAACCAGTCAAATTTTTCATTGCCAATGGGGAAACAGATACAGCATGATCACTCTTAGGGTGTGTGAGCCCTGGGCAAATATTTTTTGCAGGGTCCCTGTCCACATAGATCATTAGATATTAAATTTATTAGAAAATTCAAGGTCCCATCTAAGGCATAGTGATTTATCAGTAAAGATTTAGAGTAATGAGTAGAGAAGAGGTACTTAAGCATTTGTTTATTGTCCTATCAGTGCACGTGAAATTTTTTTGTGGTATCCTTGCACTGTCTCCCCCTTTGTAGGTCTAGGAAGCATCCCTTCATGTTTTTTATTGTGAAATTCACCATTCCTGGTTAATTTCATATCTCCCACTGTGAGAAGAAGGTAACATCACTCATAATACCATGGGTCTTTGGAATCTCTTTGTACTGAAACAAAATAGATTTTCTTGCCTCTGCACTTCCCTAATGCCATGTATTTAATGCTGGCTTTATCATTACTCATGACACTGCATCATGTACTATGCCTCTTGTGAACAATGGCTTCCAGGGACTCTCTCAAAGGTTGCTACTGTGCATCACTGATGATAACTGCTATATCAGTCAGGGCCAACCAGAGACACAGAACCAGTAGGATATGTATATATATTATGAGATTTGTTGCAAAGAATTGGCTTACATGATTGTGGAGGCTGGCTATGGCTAGGCAAGTCTTAAATCTACAGGGGAGGCTGCCAGGAAGGGCAGCCTGGAACTTCTGGACATGAGCTAAAGCTGCTGTCCACAGGCAGAATTTCCTCTTCTTCAGTAAAGCCTCAGCTCTGTTCTTTGGCCTTTTAATTGATTGGATGAGGCCCACCCAGATTATCAAGGCTAATCTCCTTTACATAAAGTCAACTGCCTGTAGATGCTAAGTACGTCTGCAATGCCTAGATTTGTGTTCAATGGAATAACTGAGGTCTATAGCCTAGTTGAGTTGGCACATAAAATTAACCATCACAACTACAAGTGCAAGTCTTATCCAGAGTATGCTGGAAACTATGAATGAGACTGTGTGTTCTGGTCATGTTAAATTTACTGTTTAGAATTTTGTAGTACAACATGCAACATGTCTTCCAACCCTGTCTTCTCTTGAACTCTAGGCTGTAATCAATATATTCCTGAACTGTTATTGCTTTGAATGTTGACTGCACCCTTTCCTTTCACACCAGTAGATAGGCTCAGGCCCAACCAAGCATGGTGGCTCAAGACTGACCTGAGAGAACATGGTATCAGCACATACATTGATGGGAAGGAAGGATGGTGATCCAATAGGCCATTGGCTTCGTGGAACAACAGTCTTGAAAGCCGTTGGAGAAGATAGGTGCAGCCAACTCTGGAGGCCTGGCCTGAAAAGGAGCAGAGCCTGAAGAGAAGGCATGGTGAGTGCTCTGGGTGTCCAAACTAGGGGGTACAGAGTAAAATTTCCTACTGCCCTCGGATGTCACAGATGGAAGGCAGCAACATGGTCAGAACACGACTGGGTGAGAACCAACACAGGGGCATAGGCATGTGGATGGGCCAACCCATGCATAGGTCGAAAGTCAAGAGCTGGTGTTGAATTGCTGGTGGCCCAGAGCCCTGACATTGTCTTGTGTCTGATGTGAGTGAGCGTCACTTCAGATCAGCAATATCGGCACCATCTGGCAGCCCAATCTTGTGAGGTATCTTCTTTTTTAAAAAAATTATCATTTTATTTATTATTTTTATTTTTTAGAGACAGAGTCTGGCTCTGTCACTCAGGCTGGAGTGCAGTGGCACAAATCATAGCTCACTGAAACCTTGAAATCCTGGATTCCAGTGATCCTCCCACCTTAGCTTCCTGAGTAGCTGGAACTACAGGTGCACACCATCACGCCCAGCTGATTTTTGCATTTATTTTGTAGAGACGGTGTCCCTCCATGTTTCCCAGGCTGGTCTTGAACTCTTGGCCTCAAGCAATCCTCCCATCTTGGGCTCCCAAAGTTCTGGGATTACTGGCAGGAGCCACCATGCCTGGCCAAAATTTCTTGAAAGAAATACCACACCAGTCAGTGGAACAGTCTGTGCATCAGGTGGCCCTATGACCATTCCGTAAACACAAGTCCTGGAGCTCCTCAGCATAGCAGGGCAACCCTATCCATGGAATAGAGGGTGAGAGAGCAGTCCAAAAAGGAGAAATGGGGACTGGGGCTCACATGGCTCTGGTCCATGCTCAGGATATACCACTCAAATAGTAATGCTGGCCCTGGGTGGTTCCAAACACTGAAGTGTGCTTAGGAATGCCTTGAGGAAGGCATTCTAAAATAGAGGTTGGGGGCTGGAAACATTTAGGGGACTGGGAGTGGGGGGATGGCGGAGGTGGTGCTAAGGCACAGGGATTGGAGCAAGGACCCCACTTACTTGTCCAGATCTGAGGGTTGTTGTTGAGGGAATGAAATTATTCAGGATCACATGGCCGGGTGTTGACAAACCTGTGCTGTCAGTGAGGTATGACCAAGAAGTTTATTAGTAGTAATTATTAAGGGGCTGAAGCTTGCAAATGCTTTACTAAAAAAATAGGACAGATTTATGGTAATTCCCATGATAACCCTACTCCTACTCACTTACACTAATGTGCTTTCTTGAGAGGCAGAGGAAAGGAGGGAATTGAAACTAGCCCAATGGGAACATAATATGGCTACATCTATGAGTTTGTTTTCCAGAGCTGGGTAAGGCAGGGATGGCCCATTGGGAGCACTGGCCCAGAATGCCAGTATACAAAGAGCGCTGGGTACTAAAGCACCACTAAAATGTAACACAATGAAGAAAACTGCAGTTCCTAGAATTAATTCCTAGAAGGCAAACCATACGTAAGTGGTTCAGGGATGCAGGGGTAGGAGTAGTGAACCTGCTAAAAGGCATGTGAAAAAACAAATAAAAACCCCAGAAAACACCAGTTGTTGGTGAGGATACAGAGCAACTAATACTCTTCGATATGCTGATGGAGTGTAACCAAGTACAGTCACTTTGGGCAGCTGTTTGGCAGCATCTACTAATGATAAACATGTGTCTTCCCTATGATCAAACAATTTGTCTCTCTCTATTTCTATCTATGTCTATGTCTATATCTATCTCTCTGACAGAAATGTCTACATATGTTCACCAAAAGATATTTCTAGATTGCCCATAGCGGCCCTATTCATAGTAGCAAGAACTGGAAACTTTCCAAGTGCACAACACCAGTAGGATGGGTAAATAGATTGTGGTATATTTACACCCTGGAATACAATCAGCAAAGAGAATGAACAATCTTCAACTACACATAACGATGTGCGTGAATCTCACTCTATGACAAGCAAAAGAAGTCAGACAGAAAAAAGAACAAGCTATATCATTTCACCCATAAAAAGAACAAAAACTGGCAAAGTTAATCTCTGCCGTTTGATGTCAAGATAGTGGTTATCCTTGGAAGGAGGCAAGAAGGGAACATGAGGGGGGATTCCGGAATGCTGGTAACGTTATCATTATTTTTAAAAGTCTGGGTGCTGGTAACAATGTGTGTTCAGTTTGTGGAAAGTCACTGAGTACTCATGATATGTGTAATTTTCCATGTGTAAGTTACATTTCAGCAACAGGCTTAAAGTAAAGAGGGAAGCTCTGTTCTTCCTCCACTTAGTATTCATCTCCTCTACATAAATATTGAACTAATATTGAAAGAATATTGGTTTGAAGGTGTGACAAATTATTAGCCTCCTGAATCCCTGCATGTTTCTCTCTGGCTATCGTCCCCCTCATTGACCGTTCTGTGTGTTGTGGGGGAAAGGCATTGGATGGGGAACCGCTATCTGAGATACGATTCCATCCCTACTACAGCGCAAAGAGTTGAACACAGCAGGGTCTTACCCTGGACATTTTTCTTCCCATGAGCATTCAGCACCTTAGTTTGAGTTTCCCTTAGCAGCTAGGTGATACTCCAGAACATTACAAGAGAAATGCTTGCAATAATCATTTTGGTCACAGTTCCACACAATACTTTGAGGTCCTCTGTTTTCTCCTGTCCTTTCCCTGACTTCTCCTTTGCCTCATTCCTCCTTGTACCACTTTTTCTTCTCTGCCTGACTATGCCTTCAGTCTCCCAGGGATGTCCTGGAGAATTCTGGGGACACTGAGATACTCAGTAGATTCAATGGCTCATTCAAGAATCCGGCAAATCTGACTTTAAAATGTGACCATCTTGGGTGGGCAACGGTGAAACCCTGTCTCTACTAAAAATACAAAAATTAGCCGGGCGTGGTGCATGGTGGCATGTGGCTGTAATTCAAGCTACTTGGGAGGCTGAGGCAGGAGAATCACTTGAACCTGGGAGGCGGAGGTTGCAGTGAGCCAAGATCACATCATGGCATTCCAGCCTGGGCAACAGAGTGAGACTCCATCTCAAAACAAAACAAAACAAAACAAAAAAATACCTAAAATGTGACGATCTCTTACCAAAGAATCTGCAAAAATCATTTAGCCTTCCTTGACTTCAGTTTTCTCATCTCAACAAAGGGAAAATAATGACATTTATCTCAGCACATTACTGGAGGACTAACTAAAATAAAATAGATGATGTCTGGCATACAATACATGCTTAATACATATCTGCCTCCCTGCATTCTACCAAGTTTTGTCGAGAAGTTTCTAATACTCGTTAGGGCACAGATGAGTAACAGACTGTTGTTTTTCAATCTAGATGATCTGAAATGTTGCAGTGATGTTTTTGGTTTTCCATGATTGATTACTAACACCTAAAGCCATTTATGTAGCATCAGGAAAAGTGATTCAGCAAGGCCAGAAGTGATCGATTTCTAGTGGATATGGGGTTTGTGACAGAAAGCCAAATGGATTCCCCATATGACCACCTGTGGGTAAGGCTGTCAGTGCAGCCTGAGGGTGGAAACTAGAATAGAGGACTCAACAGCATCATTGGTTGTCGAAACAGCTTGGTAGATAAGGAGGGGTATTTCTCATGGGCCATGTCCACTGACAGCATTTACCCTCTTCTTATGCTATTTAAATGGCTATCTTAATTCTGGATTTAATGAAAGTCCATGCATTAGCAGAGAGAGGAAAAACCCCAAGTTCAGACTTTATCCTTCTGAGATTTTATTCTCTCTCTTTGATCCTACTATAGTCCATCCCATTGTTTCTAAGGTGATAAGGAAAGGAGAGCTTTTTATAAAGAGAAGGATCCAGAGGCCTTATCCATTCTTTTCAATCCTCAAACATTTCTGTTTAAATTTTGGGAGGCTCCTAGCTTCAATGGTGACTATTGTCCTAACTCAAATGCTCCAGATATTTCCTGAAGAGCACCATGTTGAAGCAGACCCAGAGGATTATGAAGGAAAAGCAGAGAGAGGCAGTGATAGAAATATCACAAACTCCCAGCAAAAATCCAGCTCCCATTCGAGAGAAAAAGGACTGAGGGGACATGAGTTACCTGTATATTTGTCTTCTGTCTAACTTCCACAGACACTTTGCTTAAGCCTCTGTTTCATTTTCTTTCTGTGCTAAACAATCTCTGGTTTAACCTCTGCTGGTCCCTTTTGGCCACTGGGCTTCTAGAAGGCTTAGAGCTTTGACCTTCCTTGAGTACACCGAAAGCTCTACCTCTAGACCCCATGTCTCAATCAAGGTCCTCAAACCTGACCCAACCTCATCATAGCCCCTCAAGGAGTGAAGGAAGTGGTAGGAAGAGACCTAGAATTTGCCCCAGATACTAACACTGAATAGGAGCTTCCCAAGGAGATGAGAATGGAAGGCATTGCAGGCAGAGAAATTAGCATGGGCAGAAGTGTGGTGTCTGGAATTACCATTACCTTTTCAGGAATTGTAGGTAACTTGAAATGACTGAGATACACAACAAGAAGGAGGGTAAACAAAGCTAGAGGGGATGGGGGTGATGACCATTTATGGAAGGTCTTGAATTCTAGGCTAAGGAGCTCTGGATCTAACCTCTGCCCTTCAAAGTTCTTCCGCAATAATAAAATTTCCTCAGCGAAAACTCTCATGTTCAAGATGTGATATTCTGAAACAGTGGCAGGAACCTCCTTTCTGCCATCTCCCATACAGACCAACACAGGTACTGTAATGCAAGTAGGATTAAGCTATAGGCCTGCCCATGACAGTGCATCTCCAGTCTATAGGATTGTTATTCCCTTTGCCTGGAGTTCAAGGGCATGCAGGGTCTGTCTTTGCTCATTCGCCAACTGCACACACCATTGTTTCTAGGTAATGGAATACATTGGGAAAGTGGGATTAAGCTAGACACTGGAGCTATGAAGACGAGCAAGATAAAATATAAGTCTAGGTGGTGGGACTGATAAGCAAATGGGCTGAAAACTTTGGTAATTCCATGTGCAAGGTGTCAGAAAAAACAGGAGTATTTAACAGTTCCATTAGTGGAAAATTTAAATATTGACTATTTGCAAGGTAAATGGAGAGACCTGATCTGGAGTCTTGACTGAGACTGAGGCTGGAGTCCCAGCCTGGACGGTTCCAGCTGGGTGTTACTCTCTCGGCCTCGTTTTCTACTTTTCCAAATGAGGAAAAGCACCCTTGCTCTGCCCAATTCACAGAATGAATTTGCAAGATTTAGATGAGATAGTGTGCCCAAACCTTCACAAACTATGATGCATCTTAGAAATATCAAGGTTATCAGCACATGTAGGGAGCTGGCAGGCTCCGCCTCTGAGGAATCTGACCTAAGAAATGTGAAAATCTAGTTCCACTTTTGCCTGGAGTCACATGGCTCTGGTTGGATTCTGTTATCTTGTTATGCAAAATTACCACAGAAATGGAGATGTCACTAATGGGTGCATAATTTTGGCCCCGGATGTCCAGAATGCAGCTGGACTCCTCCAGGAATGGGTCAGCAGGAATTGACTGGCTCTGCAGGAGTTGGCTGGTAACCTGTTTTATTTGTGTTTCCCCCAGGAGCCTCTGGATGAAGGGCTGGTGCAACATTCAGAGTTCAGTATTGATCGTGTTTATGATTTAAACACTCAGAGACTGAGGAATTGACTACTTTGACACGGACTGATGGTTTCCTGATGCTTTATGACAGGTGCGGCCCAGGGACCTTTCCCCCAAGCCTGGGAGAATCATCCTCTGCTGTTAAACAGCTCAATCATTTCTCATTCCTGGCATCCTCACTGGTCCATTGGTTCCTCCCTTCCTCCTCTCTTACCTACAAGTGCTGACCCTTCCTGGGCTGCTGCCAAACATGACCCTGGATACTGGGAGCCTTGAGCGCTGGGCTACCAGGATCAGAGTCAAGAAAGGAAAAGGATCAACATTTATGGGGTGTCTTTTAGAGTAATAGAATGGTAATCTCATTACCAACTTTGCAAAATAGGTATCATTGGTTCCATTTTACAGATGAATAAGTTGAGGCTGACAGATAACTTGCTATGTGAGGGACCCAATCTGCCTAATTCTACACTTTTGCACACTCTCACTTCATTGCCTATAGAAGAGCTCAGAAGGAGAGGGAGGGAGAGGGGGACAGGAAGTAGAACGATCCCTGGGGTAGAAATAAATTGGAGTGCTGGACATGTGCGTTGGGAGCCCACCAGGCTGTACTGCAGATGACTCAGTATGCAATGGGCAGGAAGGAGAGGGTTGAAGAGAGGAGTAGGCAGTTTTCTCCAAAGCTGCTTTACAACAAAAGCCCAGAGTGTGAACATAAGTGAGTCTACACATCTATATCTGCCTCTTCTACACATATCTTTGCAGGTTGCTGTGTGGAGTTTTTTGGTGCCTTCTTTTCTAGTTTAACCTAATTTCTTTGAGGATGGCAGAGCTGGACATGTTCAGGAAACCTCAGAAAAAGAGCTGGATCTTACTAAGTCAGGAAGAGGGCCCAGAGCTCTGGGTTTCTCATCTGGGGCCATCAACACCTGCCTCCTTCTAGCTCTGTCAAACACTTGGCCCCTTCTGGGTACTCTGGCAGAGTTTGGTACCATTCTCTCACACTGAAGAGAGACCCTCATAGGTAGAAGCATTGAAAGCTGCAGGCTGTGACTCAGTTACATTGCAATGTAGCTGCACCAGTCATGATTTTTAGTTACAGGCATCAACCAACTCTGGCTGACTGAAGCAGAAGAGAGTTTGATGGAAAGAACACTGGGTGGCTGGAGAATCAGTAGGAACGCCGACATGGGGCTGGAGAATAAGCAGCCTGGAGCAGCACCGAGAATCACATGGTAGAAGGAGTCTGGAGAAACTTCTACTGCTTTAGCCATTGAATGTTGGGCACTACCATTGGCATCACAGTCACCTCTGTGCACAAACTTGAACTTGCAGTAGACAGAGAAAGAACTCCACCCTTCCTGTATCTAGCTCCGGTGTCAAAACCCAGGGTGGCACATGGTGGATGGATCCTGTGCACAGCCTGTGCCTGGCTGCAAAGGCTTCTGGGAAAGCCAGTTTCTGCATTTTTGGCATCTACCATGGGAAGCAGCCACTGAAGACAATGAAGACTCATGAAGTGGGAACTTCTCAAATGAAAAAGGAGTTCAAATATTGGGTGGCCAAATAAAATAAATATTCACTATCATTGCCTTAGTTGAGAATTGAGAAGCTGGGGGCAGTGTCAGGGTACTGATGGCAATGTTCTCTAACAGATATTGAGTGATTACTCTCCGTACTAACTATTCTGAATGCAGTATCTCATTTAATCCTTCCGATAAATCTCCCAGGCAATTACTAATACTATACGCATTTTCCAAAGGAGACAACTGGACTGTAGACATGACTGTGGCACATACCTGGTAGGTGGCTGAGCTGAGGTTCTGGTGTAGGCGGTCTGTCTTCTGAGACTGTGGTCACATTTTCATGATTGAGGGCCAGTGAGGAACTCTAGGTGTATTTCTTTAAGTTAAAGCATTATAACCAGCTGTCCTAGGGCTCATCATTCCAATTATGCCACATGAACTCCAGTCTTTTAAAAATCCCATCTCAAGGTATTTCTAGGAGTCTTCAAGATGGCTTGCATGAACACATGTCAGACCAGGTTATTGGAGGCCACTGTGCTGTCACCTTCCTCTGCCTAGCCCAGGCCTACTGTGGGGACTGCTGTCCAGGCTGAGAAACTCCAATGTGAACACCTGTGGGCGGGCACTCTCCCGTAGCTGCCCTTGGCCACAATGGAGATCTCCCTTGACCCTCTCCCAGACTGAGTCACCTGTGCTACACAGTTTGCCCTGTTTGACACAACTGCTAGCCAAACCTGAGATCCTCCAGGGTCACTGGCCATGCCCAGGAGAGGCCTTCAGGAGTCAATCTCTGCAGCCCAGTCACAGATGTTCTTGGCCGTCAAGGAGCTTTACTGAGCCCTGTCAGGGGACAGGAGGATTCACTTCCCTCAGCTCCCCTCTGTGAGACACCTATAGTAAGGTTACAGATTTCACAGGGACACCAAATTTGGTTGTTTCCACCAGCTAAACCCATTTTTGCCCTAGGGCCCACATAGATTATCAGCATAGTGATGTCAGCAGCACCCTTCAGGCCCAGGGGCAGAAAACTGCTGGTTGTGATATCCTTCCTCTTCTCCTCCCCTTTAAGGACCTTGCCTTCCTTTTTCACAATTGACTCAAATCATTCTCCTCCCACTCTGATCTCACATTCATTAATTCATTTGGTCAACATCAAATATTCATTATGCACCAATTATCTGTAAAACAGGGATAGGAACAATGATATTTCATTGTCTTGGTTTGGGTCTTCGGGCAAGCGGACTTGAGACAAGGGCTTGGTTGCAGGCTTTTTATTTGGGAGGTGATCCCAGGAAGCAGGAGTGAGGGAGCAGGAAGATTGAGCAGGGAAGGAGGAAAACAGTAACCTGAGGGTGTGCTACTGGTTACTGCTGCTGGCAGTGGGAGCCCAAGTGCATTGGCACATGTGAGAAGCACACAGAAGCCTCCCAGGATTGTCCTCCTGAAGGAAGGGAGGCAAGAGCGTTTATCCACAGCTCCTAGCCCCCTTGATAGATAGTTGCCTTGGGACAGGGAGTGGGAGGTTGGGGGTTACCCGCCCTGACCTTTAGAGGGCTGAGATGATTTCTGCAGCTTTAGCGAGTCTTTAAGGCAGAGAGGAGCAAGCCATGGGCACATGCCTAAGTGATACTGTCCAAGGAAGAAGCTCCTCCTTGCAGCTGGACCGAAGTCAAGAGTGGGACGAGGGGCCATGATACAGCACGCAAAACATACACTACACTTTCTCATGAAGTAGTTACCATTAACTGAGTTAATTTATGTAAAACACCTAGAAAAGTACCTGCCCCCAATAAGGCTATATGTGTGTGTTTGGTGCTATTATTTGTGTGACTACCGCATGTGCCTGGTGCTTCTCTAGGCTCTGTGGGTAACACTCTCATGAGAATTACCTTCAGCTCACAAAACATGCCTTGTTTATGTGTCAAAGCTCTGATTCTTGATACTGTCCAAGTTCTTTTGCCAGGAGATTCTCAGCCCCCATGTTTGGGGATGGCCAGGGGACATGGCCCCACCGGATTGCCAGCCTTGCCAGTATCTCTGATCCATTTTAGAGGCCTGCCCTGCTGTGCTCTGCTTCCCAGGATCCTGAACAAGGATTTGAGAGCTAAGGTTTGAAATCTGCATGTGAAACAGTCAAACTCAAGTTGTCCATCTTCTGAATTATACCCTGCTGGGAAAAGAAAATAGCTTCAGAGCAAAGTCACTTGCCTTTTAATAATTGATGGATAAAAGATTGCACCATGTGCAAAAACATACTTTCCGGATCTGCCACTAAGAACAGTTCAGGCAGAAGAAACTGCTCTTTCCATTGCCCTGGAGGCCAGGCCTGCCCTCAGCTAATCTGATGACCTAATCCTTTCACATGGGGGAGGACCAGAGCATTTGCATACAGGCAATGAATGCATCTTTCCACCAGAGGCTTCCAGAGGCAAGTCCAGTCTAGCTGGCGCTTATCTATCCAAGCTGGCTGACCTGCTCCCAGTGCACAGGCCAGTCCCAAGTCCTCCCACTCCTGCCTTGTTCCCATAACAAGTCTTGACTATTCTGGCCTCATACCTGTCCCCAAGTTGCAACACTTGATATGGCTTCTTGAGGACGGCCTTGGCCATCTCCTTGTTGCCGCTCCCACTGACTGCTTGGGTTTCAGCAGTTCATGGCTTCACAAGGCAACCCCTCCCTCTTGGTTCTATAATAACATAACTGGTCACAGACCTTTTGCCCAGCTCAGGCACTGAGGGACTGGGACCTGCCCTGGCCCCATCTTGGCTTTCACAAATGGGAACTGGTGAGGTCTCACCCAGGTGAAACCCAGAATTCACTTTCCTTTCAAATGTTAATATATTGCTGTGCAAATATGCCTTTATCAGTCCAGAATCCTGTGTCTATAATCTCAATATGTAAAAGCTCTGAAAGCCAAAAGTTGGTTATAATCTGCATAGTAGCAAAATCTAACTGGGTTAATTTCATTTTCCAGAAGTATCTGACCTGCACTAAGTGGAGGCTATCTGTTGCCTTTATTGATCTCATTTGGTGTGAATATGCATACATGCTGCTGGAGAAATATTAATGTCATTGATTACGAGGTGTCCCAGAGCTCACTGGGGTGTTAATGTATGAGGTGGTGTGTGCATCAAACTGCCTTTCTAAAATATTTTCTGAATTCTGAAACATACCTGGCCCCAAGATTTTGGATGAGGAATTTAGGTCTGTATTAGAATTAACCCAGGGAGGGTTAGGGCCTGGAAGAAGTGACCATGAGTGGCTATTGTTATCTAAAGCTTGAGGATGCAGGGAGCCAGGGGCAGCAATAGCCTGAGTTAAATATCACTGGATCCTTTAGTATAATTACAGAGTCAGAACTTAAGGAGAGTCATATTGACATCCATTTCATCAAAAAAAAGAAAAAAGAAAAAATTGCTCCCTCTAATCCATACCCATTAATTCAGCATCTCTCCTAGATAGCTGAAACCCTTTCAGAAAGACTGGAATATTTTCTAGATAATAAATCTGAGTCTTTGTCTTTCCCTTTTCTTCTTTCCCCTCTTCCCTTTGCCCCATCCCTGAACCTCCCCATCTTCTTGTGTTTTTGTTCATAAAAGAGCAGCTTCTATTATTCATGTGACAATGAGGCTCCTTAGGTAATTAAAGGGAAGTCTGCAGCTTGAACTACAAATGAGAGGTCATCTTGTTTAGCTTTTAGTCCTACCTCTACTGGGAGTGTGATTCTGGGGACAAGAAGAAAGAAAAGGTGCCAAAGCGCATGAATGGCCAATCATGTGCCTGGCTCTTCCATGTGGAATAGGCAGGTGGGGATGCTTGGAGCACACTCAGTGTTTGCCCTCCAGATTTTTCCAGTCTCCTCATAGATGACCCATGCCTGATGCAGAATAGGGAGGCAGGGTTAGATTTAACTGGAAGTCTTCATTTGTATTCTTCCAGGAAGCACACCCTGAGATGAGGGTTCTGGGAGATGAGGAGAACAGTAGTTGGGAAGAGGAGAACAGAGCCAGGGGATGACTGGAGCTTAATCCTTTGGGGGAAATCCTGGGAAACAGCACAGAACACACTTCAGAGTTATCTTCCTAAGGTGCCAGGTGAGGGAGCTGAGGTATTTATACACCCTCTCCTGAGACTCATGGGTTGAGGACTGCTGGGAGCTGCAATGACAATGCCTTGGCACTTGGGCCTGCTTCCTGGCGGCAAAAGCCTCAGGCACAGAGATGCATACACTGGGGTTTGAAGTTGATTGTTACATACTGTAATGGTAACATCCAAGCAATACTAATAGGGCACTGACAGCATCTACTACAGTTTTATTTTTCACTAAAATGCAAAGGAATTTTTGCATTTCTTTATCAGAAGAAGGAAAAGTATGCCAGTCTTCTCATTTTGACGGTTGTGCCCACATGAGCCAGCAGAACCTGAAGGGGCAATATGTTTGGTAGTGGGATCATTTGGGGCTAGTGAGGGGGCTGGGTCTGGGGAACAAGGGCAAGGTGTTTGGTGAAGGGGGTCATTCTGGTGGGGGACTGCAGTGGTGATGCTAGTGGCAGCTGTGCCCTTGGCAATGGGAGTGGGGGTCTGCAACTGCAGTGGACCCTGAAGGCAGTAGGGAGGTGCTTCTTTATAGCCCTTAGAGACTGCAGCAAAAACATCCTTGAATAAGGCTAGAGTAGGCAAGGGAAAAATGGCAGGCACAGCAGTGGACTCAGCTTGATTGTGAATCCCTTTCTTGGGCTCTGTGTGGGACTGGAAATACTACAAGTGTCCTGCTGTGGGGGCGGGAGTGGGTCCTGTTGGGTGGATAAGTGATGCTCAGAGCATTTCTAGGGCAGGAGTTGTCAAACTTTTTGCTGCTAAATATTATAGGGGTACTACTGTCTCTGTTGTAACTACTCAGCTCCCCTGTGGTATAGCAAGAAATGGTCACAGACAATATGTAAATAATGCTTATGGCTGTATTCCACCACAACTTTATTTATGGATGCTGAAATCGAATTTTATATAATTTTCATGTGTCACATTTTTTTTTCTGATTTTGTCCATTCATTAAAAAATGCAAAACCTATTTTTACCTGGCAAGCCACACAAAAACAGGCTGTAGGCTGAATTGGGCCCGTGGGCTGTATTTGCAGACTCTTGTTCTAGGGCTTCTCTCTGACATGGGCTCCAGGGTTAAGGGCAGACTTCCAAGTGATTCTTAACAACTTAGGAGAGGCAAACCTCCTCCTTGCTCCAGTGAGATGAATGATTCATCCAATAATGGGAAAGGCTCACAAGCAAGGAGACAGAACCTCATGTATACATGGACATTTAACTGGTTCCAGTGAAGGCTTGAAGCCCAATTTGCTAAGCTTCTGCTCATTTATTGCTCCAGAAAGTGCCAGCCTGCATGACCCATCCACAGCCTGTTACTTTGGGGATTTCACAAGGTTCAGAGTAAAGAGGAGACTTTGGGTAAATAAAGATAAGATATTTGGGTGACACTGGCAGAGTGAAAAGGTAGACTTCTGAGCCACATCGCCATGCATTCAGGTTCCAGCTCTGCCATTTACAGCCTAGTGAGCTAAATCAAGATACTTAATTACTCTGGGTCTCAGTTTCCTCATCTGTAAAATAAGGAGCAATAATAACCCACCTTTTAGGCTTACTATGACAATAAAGTAAGACAATATGTGAAATGACCTTGGATCAAGCTCAGGTTGGCATCTCATCTTCACTTAATGGATGGTTTTAAAATTATTTTTAATGCCAACTTCACAAAGCTGTGATAGAAATTGAATGAGATAAACGTGTAAAGGCCTCAGGGACATAGTGTGTGTGAAGAAAATGGTTGCCACTATTACAAATATGATGCAGGAAAAAAAAGGTTAGGTATTTCTCCATCTTCACTTTGGGATGATGGCTCTCAAGAGGTGGGAAGAGGAGGAAAATGGCACCTGCATAATTTTGATTGCAGAATATTTGTATTCTTTCCCTTTCTGAAGTTCCTGAATAGCAAATGTTTTTGACAGCAATTGGGTCTGGATGCCACATTTTGAAGCCCAACTGACAAACAAGAGATTATGAGACTGCAGTTATCTTTTACCAGCTGTGTGGAAAAATCCTGTCATTTGGCATCACACAACTATGAATTCTTTTATCTCTTTCTCCCTTCTTATGTGCTCCTGGAGCATATGTAAGCAAGCTCTGACATTGATAACACATTCTTATTAACTATTATCTGAAAGATGGGATGCCAACATAGGAGTTTTGCATTGCATATCAGATGGAAATTTCCATTGGGGAATGGAACGTTATCCACTTCTGGCCAATGACATCCCAAGGTTGAAGTTACCATCTACATACACCGTAGTCTGAGGTCATGAATTGGCTAGATTTCTGCCCAAATCTTTGCCTACTCCTTCAGAAGGAAATGGAATATGAGGCAACTATGGGCCCTTAGAGGGAACAGAAAGTTAATTTTCTGTCATGTAAACGTTAGCTTCTTAGGCAGTGTAGATGGAGCAGGTGAGTGGAGCCAGAAGGATGGGGTTGTGCTTATAGAAAGGCCAAATGAACAGGCTGAGCGGACACCCTATGGGGGCCCTTGAGATGCACCCATGTGCATCTCATCCCACCCCATGTGGTCTAAGCAGAATATGTAATTCCTATTTTTCTTGACAGGAATTGGTTAAATAAAGGGCATGTTATCCACTCTTGGCCAATGAGATGAGGAAAAACCTGCAGTGTGTGTGTGTGTGTGTGTGTGTGTGTGTGTGTGTGTGTGTGTGTTGGTTGGGGGGCAGTCTGGGAAAAGTTTATGTTCTGTGAAGAAGGAACTCAGAGAGAGAGTGCCTTTTCTCCCTGTGGACTTTGCCATGAGATCCTGGTGCTGAGGTGTCATCCTGCTATCATCCCTCAGAGAGGCCAGCATCAAGTATGCCTGAATGGCAAGAGGGATGGTTCCTGGATCCCTAAGGACAGCACTGCCTGGCAGCTGATCTCTACCTGCCTTCAAATTATAATATCTCTGTGCTTGCTCATTGTTGAAGTCAGTTTGATTTGGAACTCTCTGTTCCTTGCAGCCAGAAGGATCCTATCTGGGGCCACATTTTTGACACTGGAATATCCACTAAGGTGAGAAATAAGGGAAGGGTGTGCACTCGGCATTTAGGGGAGGGGAGCAGCTGGCTACTTTTAATGGGTTAGTGTGAAACATACCTTGTACTTTAACTGAAGCATCCTATATTAATTAGCTAACTTATTAATGAGCCTGTATAAGGCACCTACTACATGGTCAGCATAGGGACAGGTCTTTCTGAGAATAAAAGAGTCATATAAAACATTCTAGTTGTCAAGCATCATAAAATTTAGTTGGTGGAGACAAGACTATAAATAAAACAAAATAAGTGGTTTACAGAAGGGCGTGATGAGTGTGTGCTAGAGTACGTAAAAGCTTCGTGGGAGATGGAGAAAGCTAAGTTGGGTCTTAATCAGCAGAAAGAACAAAGGTGAGGACATAGAGACGTTAAGTCACATGCTCCAACACAGCCAGAAAGTGGCAGAGCTGGGGTTCAAACCCAGGATGTCTGTCTCCTTCCAACCCTGGGCATGTAACTACTACACTGGAGCATATTTGTGCTCCCAATGTATATTTGTAAGCCTGGAATGCCAATCTGTTAATTTATAATGAGAAATTGAACTGGGAAACATTATGAATTCAAAATCTGTGAAGCCAAGAAGCCAAGTTATATTCAGAAGGTCCCCAAGGGGGCCTGATATTAACAGACAGGATATTCTTGACACCAGGATGGAGGCATGTGTCTTGAAGGGCTAGTCCTTCTCTTCCTGGCTAGGTACTGGTAAGAGAATGGCCAGTTTTGGAGTCCTGGGGCTCCCATTTAAATGCTCCAGGCTGTTCCTAAAGTTCTTCTTCAGTCATGGTGTAAGTCAACTGGTCAGTCCTCTAGGTGTTCATTATGTTCACATTTAATTCAGTGGTGTACTAGCAAGTGTTTAACAAATGGCTCTCTGGGGGGCTGGGGGAAGCCCTAATTTGTAACATTCGCCAAGTCAAGTTCCATGGTATGAATACTCCCTCCAAGACTATTTCAAGCTACCAGCAGGAAGAGATGCACACAATCAATGGCTCTTGAGAGCTGGTACCGGCAAGCTCCAGCACACCACTGTGGTCACATTGCATCCTGCCTCTTAGAGCCTTCCCAGATGCCTTGATGGGAATTATGGAGTGTTCCCAGACTTATGTAGAACATTTACCAAACTAGTTACAGCCATGTGTGTGAACTTTTTCAGTTTAATTATTGGAAAATGGCCTCACTTCCAAATTCTTGGAGAACACTTTGTTTTTACCTCCATGTACCGTCAACTAACAGAGTTGTAAGGTGACTAAAGGAACCAAAGATGGATTTCCTTTCTGTATTGCCTGAAGTACAGAGTTCTGTTAAAAATTAATGTCAAGAGTGAGGCTTGTGGTCTGGGCTGCACTGAGTAATACTATGGGTAGCAACAGATAAATTGGCACAGAAGAATCTTCTACAGTACCACCGCCATTCACCCCCTACCTCACTTTGCTATCTTACCCAACATAACATAACAGAAAAAAGAAATTATGTTGCCTAGTAACAGCCCTGAACAAGGGGAGACCAGTCAATACAATTCTGAATTAAGGCAACATCCAACAAAAAAATCCATCTTGAGGATTTATAAGAAAACCAAAGTGTAGTTATAGTCTTACAAGCTGGTGGAGAAGTCCCATTAGCTTTGGGTATTGGATTATTTAGAATAATGTATCTGGGATATGGATTTTTTTTTTCTGGGAAGAATAATCTACTCTGAGGCCATGAAAATCAATAGGCCTCTTTGAAGACTGACTTCAGCCGTTATTGGTAATGTTTTGGTTGTGTTTGTGAATCAACAATCAAGCAAAAATAGGGCCATTTAGTAGTTCACACTAAAGAGCAGTACTTGTCAATTTTGCAATGAAGCTTCTCCATCCATTGAATACACCAGCATCTCCCAAGGGCTGCTATGATTCTATGCTATGAAAGCTGACACCAGCACAAACGATTGAGGATAGATCTTCCAGGGTGGTCAATCATCCCAGCATGCCTGAGACTGAGGAGTTTCCCAGGATGCTGGACTTTTAATGCTAAAACTAGCAAAGTCCTTGGCAAACTGGGACAGTTGGTTGCCCTAGATCAGTGGTTCTCAACTGCAAGCGATTTTGACCCTCAGGTAGGGTTGCCAGATAAAATAGAAGACACTCTGTTCAGTTTGATTTTCAGATAGACAATGAATAATTTTTCAGTATAAGTATGTCCCAAATACTACAATAGGACATACTTAGAGTTAAAAAGAATTATTTTGCTTGACTAAAATTTGAATTTAACTAGGCTTTTAACTGTTTTTAAACTTTTTTTGTAAATCTTACAATCTCACCCCCAGGAGATAATTGGTAATGATTGGAAGCCTCTTTGGTCGTCACAACCACAACTTCATCAGGGATGCTACTAGCATCTAGTGGGTAGAGGCCAGGCATGCTGCTAAACATCCTATAAGGCACCAATGCAGACAACAGCTGCCTACGACAAAGAATTATCTGGCCTGAAATGTCAGTGGTGCAGAGGTTGGGAAACCCTGCCCTAGACCTTAAACAAGCCGGTACCATGGAGCTCCATCTTCCTTGAGAAAACACTAAAGGATCGACATGGGCTTCCCTGCTTCATGCACACAGATGAAAAAATGTCACATACACTCCTGACTGACACTTTCAGTCCGATGGCATCAAACAGCCATTGGCAGTTTAAGAAGTGTCTAGCAAAATGGGATGCTTCCCTTTGCCGGGCTCCCCCTTCCACACTTGGGTGGAGGCAGTGCGTGCCATCAAACAATAGAGCAGATAAAAGCTGAATCAGGGTGGTCTCCAGGATGCCCCCATCTCCCCAGACTTCTATGGTGACATTTCTTGCACTCCTGAAGTTTGTTCATGGCTTTGAAAACACAGTTTCAGAATGTCTTCATTGTTTTATACGGTACTGGCCGCGCCTGGAGTTTTCCTGAAGGAAACTGTAGCAGCAGGAATTTTGTGCAATACTATAATAAGGGGGCTTTATCCTTTCAAAAATACATCCTTTCTCCTTGTTGTCAACTCTCCAACAGCCCTGTGAAAAATGTAGCTCAGAAGTTACTGAGGTGTTTTTCTGTTTTTCCTGTCTCGTTTTAGTTCATATCAAGCAACAGAAAGCAATTCTGTTATTCACACTTAGGCATGCTAGCTTGAATGAATGAATGAATGAATGAATGAACAAATCAAACATCAATCCTGTGCTCATTTCCCTAGTGTGTAAGAACTGAAATGTAAAAAGTGGCATCTGCTTAAAAGGAATTGATGAATTTGAGTTCTCTAGGTACCTTATACAAGTGGAATATGTGTTTAATGGGCACAGAGTTTCAGTTGGGAAGATCAAAACGTTCTGGGAGGTGGATGTTGATGATGGTTGCCCAACTATGTGATTATACTTAATGTCACAGAACTGCACACTTAAAAATGGTTAAAATCGTATATTTAATCACAATATAAAGAAAGGAATTGTGATATATGTCTAGGCATGTAAGTTTTGATATATGCTTGCTGATTGATTATTTACCTAAGGTCTGTTTACATATTTTCCCCTGGTAAACTTGGTAGTTGCCTCATTGTCTTGTATCCTTATCATTAAATTAAGTGGACAATGACTCTTTCTTCTTTTCCTTCTTCTTAACTCCAGCAGTCACATGAAGATAGAAATATATTTCCTCTTTGCAAGTTACTCTTTTTAAATTTTTTAATTTTTGTGGGTACATAATAGGTGTACGTATTTATGGGGTACATAAAATGCTTTGAAACAGGTATGCAATGCATAATAATTACATCATGGAAAATGGGGTATCCATTCCCTCAAATATTTATCTTTTGTTTTATAATCCAATTATATTCCGGAGTATACTCTGAGTACTCCAAATGTACTCCATAGTATGATTTAGTTACTATTGACTATAGTCACCCGGTTGTACTACAAAATACTAGGTCTTATTCATTATTTCTAACTAATGTTTTTGTACTCATTTACCATTCCCCCTCCCCTTCACAGTACCCCATTACCCTTCCCAGGCTGTAGTGACCATCCTTCTATTCTCTATGTCCATGAGTTTGATTGTTTTGATTTTTATTAATAAATCCTGCAAATAAGTGAGAATATGCAATGTTTGCCTTTCTGTGTCTGGCTTATTTCACTTAACACAATGACCTCCAGTTCCATCCACGTTGTCGCAAATGACAAGATCTCATTCTTTCTTATGGCTGAATAGCACTCCATAGTGTATAGTTACGATATTTTCTTTATTCATTCTTCTGTTGATGGACACTTAGGTTGCTTCCAAATCTTGCTTATTGTGAACAGTGCTCAACAAATACGGGAGTACAGGTATCTCTTCACTATACTGATTTCCTTTCTTTCAGGAATATACCCAGCAGTGGGATTGCTGGATCATATGGTAGCTCTATTTTTAGTTTGTTTAGGAACCTCCAAACTGTCCTCCACAGTGGGTGTACTAATTTACATTCCCACAAACAGTGCACCAGGGTTCACTTTTCTCCACATCCTCACCAGCATTTGTTATTGCCTGCCTTTTCAATATAAACCATATTAACTGGGGTGAGGTCTGCATGTCCTGTTCTTGAAGTCTCCCACCATTTCTCCACTAAGATGTGAAAATGGAAGATGAGCAGGCAAGCCTGTGGGAACCATCTGTGTCACTGGCATCTGAGAAAAGCCACCACCCAGGGCAGGATGCCACGGGACAGGGGAGCATAAGCAACTGAAAATGAAGCGGCCATAAGGCCAGGGCTTGGAGTCTATGGGTTTCACTAAAGAAACCCCAACACTGACAGCTCTTCTAGCTGAGGAGCTAGGTCCCTGGGATGGGCCCTGATCGGGGAATCTAGACTGGGAAACTGGCATCAGCCCTGCCAAGATCCTGTTTTTGGAATCTTGATGCTGGGCACTAGGCCTCTCAAATCACTCACCTCTAGTCTCTCCACCCCTCTCCTTAAACCCCTTCAGCTCAGATATAGGATGCTCTCCTAGGCTAAAGTCTCTGTTCCCTTTCACGTGGGGTCTGGGGCCTGTGTTTCTGCTATGTTTACTACACTGAATCACTCCTACCACAGCCTAAGTCCACTCCCCCTGTCTGAAATCAAGGAATCTTGACCTCGTGAGAACCATGAAGGGACCTGAGCACTCTCTGTAAAATGTGTACAGTGATCACAGATGAACAAATTGGACAGTGGCCTCAAAGTTCTTGGGCACCGTGAGCAGCTACACATCCAAAGATGTGTCTGTGGACCCTGTCTCTTGTTCCACCCAAGTGTTCTACTTTTCTTTAGAGCATGGAGCAAAAACCCTGACCTGATTCACTCTGGCAAGGACGTGCCCAGGGAAAAACTAGAGGGGAGAACATTTAATGTTGGTAAAGGAACCTGGATAAAAGTTAAAAACACACACTTTCGAAGGAATCGGCTCTGAGTGTAAGAATCGGTTTGAGTATAGTCATGGTCCTCTGCCTTGGGCTTTCTTTGAGCACACAGAACTTTACCTGTGTGGGTTGCCCAAGAGCAGGGTCACAGAGAAGCCCACCTCCACCTCTTCCTCATACCCAAGTCTCACTGCAAGGCAAATCTCAGGCATGTGCCTCAGCATCATATGAGGGTGAAGGTGAGTGTGAAGAGGCTCTGGCAAGCGGTTGAGCAGAAGGGTGCATGGGCACATGCCATTCCTGGCCCAACAACTTCTCAGCTGTGAGTACTCAGCCAGGGAAGTCTCCCTAAGCCTCGGTTTGTTCACCTGGGAAATTAAGATAAGAAGCTACCTTTGTGAGGGCTCAAAGGCCACCTGGCGCCTAGCAGTAGCCACTTGTGTGAAAGTCTGTCTTAGGTGAGGTAACCTAGAGGCAGAGCCTGAGACAGGGATTCAAGTGCATGCAGTTTACTGAAGGTGTGCTCTCAGGAGAAAGAGAACAAGGAAAACAAGATGGGGCAGGGGGAATACACTAAGCAAGGAAGTGGTCCTGCTGAGTCTGCTTGAGCCTATGCCATGGGGAGCCCTGGATCATGAACTGCACCCTTCTAGACTGGTCCCTTCTAGAGGCCAAGAGCAATCATTGTCTACAGGTTGCCTCTAAGTGGGTAGGGAGGGTAGCGAGGAAACTCTACCTCTACCTTTTAGAGGTAGAGGTAGCTCTCTGAAAGAGGAAGCTCTCGTTTAGCTGAGGCCAACACTTTGAACTGCCTTATTCAGCACAGGTCAGCTGTGAGCACTCTAGTCAACATTCATCGCAGCTGGGGATGGGCACCCCTTGGTGAAGAAGATCTGGGTAGGGCACCATCAGCATCCACCACACGTCCTTGACTCCTTAGAACTTCCAGCAGTAAATTACCTCGTTCAGTTGGCACAGAGGTGTACCTGACTTGTTTTGAATCTGGTGCTATCCTGAGTTGCATCATAGCAAGATGCTACTGGATGCCCCATGCCTGTGGCATCACAACATCACTGTGTGTCTCTGGGTACCACTCTTCTGATCTCACAGGAAGTAGCTAAGCAGGGGAGTCGTTTTGCCAAAAGCAGAGATGAATTCACACTGACCAGTCACACCCTTTTCTTGTCACCATTTTGATCAAGTATCTCTTCTCAAAAGGCTGAGAGGGCCCTGTCTGAGATCAATAACTAGAACCTTGCTTTTCTAGCTGTGGCAGACAGACGAGTACCCCAGGCATCACCTAGGCACTTCTTAGGAAGGCAGAGTCTAGGAGCTCAGAACCATAGTGTAACAGGATCCCCAGGTGATCCATGTGTACAGTGAAGCGTGAGAATTGCTGGAAAAGACACTTCCCTTTCTTTCCTCCACAGCACCATTGCAATGCTTCAATGTTTACACTTACCTTGTTTGTGTCCCAGAAAAGAGTGGCAGCATGAAGCCAACAAGCACTCGGGTTTGAAACCCAGCTTTGTCACCAACTAGTTAGGTAACCATGGGCAAAAGGCTACACCACTCTTGCGCACTTTTTTTCTCTACAGTGAAGAGGATAATTTCTAAATCATAAGGTTGTCATGAGACAATGTATTTGAAACACCAAACTGTGCAAAGCCCATAGTAGGCATACAAAAGAAAAAAAAAATCCCAAAGAACTGGCTTAGTGCTTGACATGAACTCACATTTAGAAAATTCAATTGAAATGAACTGCGTTTAAGCAGGTTGACTTTCAGCCTCCAAAGAGCCAGAATGTCTGCACATGGAGGAGGAGGGAGTTTCAGAAACTTTGATCTCACTGCCTGTTCTCATTCCTCTTGCCCTTGATGGTTTTCAAAGCATGTCATCAGCTGTTGACACATGGACAGATATGTCCCTGCCTATGCAATGTCTTTGCCTTGCGACGTCTGAGAGAATGGATGGAGACTAAAGGGACAGAGAGCAGGGACAGAGGCTATGTGGCCTTGGCATTTGGAGAGCACAGGCCACCCTCTAGACTTCAAAGCAAATACAGCAATCCAGCGGAACACACCAAACTGAACCCTGGCTCCCATTTTGTTTGCCCTATACAGGTTATACATTTTTTAAATTACTTGAAGATCCTACATAAGCATTTTATGCTTCTCACTATTTGAGCACTCAGGGTATGCCAAGATTTTTGCATAATTTTTGTGTTTTATCTTAACAGTGGCTCTGTGAGGTGCATGCAATGAGTTTCATTTAATGGATGAGAAAAGTGATGCTCTGAGAGATAAATATGATTCCTATAACCACACAGGAGGCTAGTGGCTGAACCACACAGGAGGCTAGTGGCAGAGCCTGGACATAAACCTGGATCTGGCAGATTCCAGAGTTCCTAAGCCCTTGGCTGTAGGCTTAGCATCATACAGGTGTGCACGTAAAGAGCTGCAAGCTGGTAAGCCCCCACAAAATAAAAAAGAACCAACTAATTCCACTATCAGTTATTTATACATTCAGAAACTAGTTGAAAAGAAAGGGAAAAAAAATCAACAAGTTTTTAGGATGCCTACTCTTTCATATGCCCTTGAATGTGTGACCAAACTCCCTAGGGCAAACCCTTTTCTTCACACAAGTGCCAGAGTAAGAACAGGACCCCTCTAAAGCCTACTGCACACCCCCACCAGCAATCTAAGGGTTGACTGGGTCCTTGAGCTACAGTCAAACCTTCAAATGGGGTTTGTCCCCGGTGACCAGCAGTTCTGCAGAGTCCTGCTTATCTGTAGGAACTATGGGGCCCCCTTGTCACCCAGCTCTGATGCTACCTTGTCATTCCACCTAGTTCACACTCAGAATTCTCCACCCTACCATCTCCTGCCAGGATATTCCAAGAATGTAGAGTAACAGGGAACAGCTAGGCCCCAAATCACTTCCAGTCATAATTTTATATTATACTAGCACCTTCAAACTGTGGTTCCTCTTAAAGATATCCTTTCTGGCTTTCTGTCTTCTGTAGAGTCTTGCTAGATTTATATGATGACAGAATGTTAAAAGTGGGAAAGGTTCTATTTCCTATTCATACAGACCCATCTCCCACCCACAGGGATTCCTTCTTCAGCACCCCTGACAGGATGGTGATGCAGCCTGTGCTTCTTCCTTTGGAAATATAAAATGTATTACCTCAGAGGGCATTCTGTACTGTATTTCAGAGCTCTGAGTTTTAACAAACCCTTCTTTATACCTACCTGAAATCTGCTCCATTTTTATACAATGTATTCACCAGCAAACCTGTGTTGAGCATAGATTTAGTTATGACATAATATTACAAGTGACAGAAAACCCACTCAAATTGACTTACCCTATAAAAGGTATTACTAGGAAAAAAATGGCTTCAAGTGAGGCTTGTTCCAGAGTTCAAAAATTCCACAAAAGACCAGGTGGTGCTCTCCTTCCACTCTGTCTTCCACGTTTTTTTAAATTTTTGTTTATTTTTAGTTTTAGTTTTTGAGATGGAGTCTCACTCTGCCACCCAGGCTGGAGAGCAGTGGCGTGATCTTGGCTCACTGCAGCCTCTGCCTCCTGGGTTCAAGCAATTCCTGCCTCAGCCTCCCGAGTAGCTGGGACTACAGGCACATGCCACCATTTTCAGTATTTTTAGTAGAAATGGGGTTTCGTCATGTCGGCCAGAGGACTGCTGAGCTCAGACGATCCACCCGCCTCGGCCTCCTAAAGTTCTGGGATTACAGGCGTGAGCCACCACGCACCGTGCCTGGCCTCCATGTTGTTTTTCCACTCATCTTTGAGTTCTCCTGGCCCTCCTGGTTCAATGAGGTTGTGGGCTGCTGCAGACCAGGCCTCTTACCTCATCCTCCAGGAGAACGAAGCAACTCTGTTGCTAGCGCCTCCCACACCGCCTAAGACTCTCTCTTATTGGCTCACACTGGGTCATGTGCCCATCTCGGAACCAATAACTGCAATCAGAGAGATGGGCTACGGAGACAGAGAAGGGAACAAGAGACAGCAGAACCAACTTGAGGGTAGGGGGGCGGGAGGAGGGAGAGGATGGCAAGACTATCTGTCAGATTTTATGCTTATTACCTGGGTGGTAAAATAATGTGTACACCAAATCTCTGTGACACACAATTTACCTATATAACAAACCTGCACATGTACCCTTGAGCCTAAAATAAAAGTTTAAAGAAAAGAAAACTTGAAATGAAAGAGGGGTAAATTCTCTAAAGGAAAATGAGAACACCATTGATAAGAGAAGGTGGGAATAAACGCTGGTCAGAAACCCCCAAATGCCTCCTACCATTCTTTGCTTTTTGACAGCCACCATGCTGGTTACTGAGGATGGCAAGTTGACTGAAACTCAACCCCAACCTAAAGAAGCCAATAACTACACACGAACAGAAAAACAAATACTGCACATTCTCACTTATAAGTGGGAGCTAAACACTGAGTATACATGGACACAGAGAAGGGAACAAGAGACAATGGAGCCAACTTGAGGGTAGGGGATGGGAGGAGGGAGAGGATAGGAAAACTACCTATCAGATTCTATGGTTATTACCTAGGTAGTAAAATAATGTGTACAACAAACCTCTGTGACACACAATTTACCTATATAACAAACCTGCACATGTACCCTTGAACCTAAAATTAAAGTTTTTAAAAAAAGAAGCCAATACCTTGGTGGGAACACTCATTATTACCGTATAAGGTTCATATCAGTGCTACTACATTCTGGAGTAGAGAAAATACATCCTCTTTTTATTGAGGGATCTTCCAAGCATCTGAAGACAACTCACCCACCTCTTCAAAATGTCCCCTAAGTTAAACGTCGCTGGCGTATCCAGTTTTAAGCCCTCTGACTTGGCTGCAAGACTCAGACTATGACAGTACCCTCCTGGGAATAATATGAACACAGTGCACAGAATTGAACCTGATCTCCAGAAACAATGGGACTGCCTTAGGCTGGGATTCCCAGCAATAGAATCTGAGACAAGGATTGATACTGAAAGGGTGAAAACGAAAAGCATTCCCCTCAAAAACTGGAATAAGATAACGATGGCCACTCTCACTACTCGTATTCAGCATAATACTGGAAGTCCCTGCCAGAGCAATCAGGAAAGAGAAAGGAAAAAAAGGCTTCCAAGTAGGAAAGGAAGAAGTCAAACTATCTCTCTTCACTGGTGATATGATTCTCTACCTAGAAAACCCTAAAGACTCTGCCAAAAGGCTCCTGGAACTGATAAATGAATTTAGTAAAGTTTCAGGATACAAAATTAATGTACAAAAACTAGTAACATTTCTATATACCAATAACATTCAAGGTGAGAGCCAAAGCCAGAACATAATCCCATTTACAATAGCCATAAAAAAGTTATCTAAGAATACATCTAATCAAGAAAGTGAAAGATCTCTACAAGGAAAACTACAAAACACTGCTGAAAGAAATCATAGATGACACAAACAAATGGAAAAACATTCCATGCTCCTGATTTAGAAGAATCATTATTGCTAAAATGACCATACTGCCCAAAGCAATCTACAGATTCAGTGCTGTTCCTATCAAGATACCAACATCATTCTTCACAGAACTAGAAAAAAAAAAAAATCCTGAAATTCATATGGAATTAAAAAAAAAAAAAAAGAGCCCAAAGAGCCAAAGCAAACCTAAGCAAAAAGACCAAAGCCAGAGGCATCACGTTACCTGACTTCAAACTATATTGTAAGGCCACAGTAACCAAAACAGCATGGTACTGGTACAAAAACAGACACATAGACCAATGGAACAGAATAGAGAACTCAAAAATAAAGCCACACACCTACAGTCAACTGATCTTCAACAAAGCCAACAAAAATAAGCAATGGGGAAAGAACTCCCTATTCAACAAATTGTGCTGTGATAGTTCTCTAGCCAAATGCAAAAGAATAAAACTGGGCACTTACCTTTCACCATATACCAAAATTAACTCAAGATGAACTAAATATTTAAATGTAGACCTCAAACTATAATAATCCTAGAGGAAAACCTAGGAAACACCATTTTTGACACCAGCCTTGGGAAAGAATTTATGACTAAGTCCTCAAAACAATTGCAACAAAAACAGAATTAACAAATGGGACATAAATAAAGAGCTTCTGCATAGCAAAAGGAACTATCCACAGAGTAAATGGAAACTTACAAAATGGGAGAAAACAGTCACAAACTATGCATCCAACAAAGGGCTAATATCCAGAATCTACAAGGAACTTAAACAATTGAGAGCAAAAACAAAGAACTCCATTAAAAAATGGCAAAAAGACATAAACAGACAATTCTCCAAAGAAGACATATAAACAGCTAACAAACATATGAAAAAATGCTCAACATTACTAATCATCAGAAAGATGCAAATCATAACCACAATGAAATATCATCTCACAGCAGTCAGAATGGCTATTATTAAAAAGTCAAAACCAATGAATACTGGTGAGGGTGCGGAGAAAAGGGTATGCTTAAACACTGTTGGTGGGAATATAAATTAGTTCAGCCACTGGGGAAAGCAGTTTGAAGATTTCTCAAAGAACATAAATCAGAGCTACTATTCACTTCAGCAATCCCATTAGTGGATATTCATCCAAAAGAAGATAAATTTCTCTATTAAGAAGGCACATGCATTTGCATATTAATCACAGAACTATTCACAATCGCAAAGACATGGAATCAACCCAGGTGCCCATCAATGGTGGATTGGATAAAGACAATGTGGTACATACATACCATGGTATACTATGCAGCCGTATAAAGGAACAAAATCATGTCCTTTGCAGCAGCATGGATGCAGCTGGAGACCATTATTCTAAGTGAATTAAGGCAGGAACTGAAAACCAAATACCACATGTTCTTGCTTTTAAGTAGGAGCTAAACAATGGGTACTCATGGACATACAGATAGGAAAAATAAATACTGGGGGCTACTAGAGGGAGGAGGGAAGGAGACAAAGGTTGAAAAACTATTGGGTCCTATACTTAATACCTGGGTGATGAGATCAATTGTACCTCAAACTTCAGCATCATGCGATATACCCAGGTAACAAACCTGCATGCACATGTACCCCCGAATCTAAAATAAAAGTTAAAATTATAAAAATAAATAAGTAAATATTGTAAAAAAACAAACCAGAAAACCACAATTATATATTTAGGTTTATTTATTTTGTGTGTCAAAATAAATTCTTGTTTTACCAGAAAAAAAAGGATTTATCTGGGAGGTGATCTCAGGAGATACCAGTACGGTAGGTAGGGGAGAAAAACTGATGCAGAGTGGTTAATGAGCAGGTTATCACCATGGGCAACTGGGGCTCCCTCCCAGGGAATTCTGGGAGACCATGAAGAGCATGCCATAGAGCAGCCCCAGTGAAGGAGAACGAGGCTGGGTAGTTAGTTCCCAACTGCCATCTGTCTATTGGTCGAAGCTGCTCCAAGGGTGTTGTTATGATTTGAATATGGTTTGTCTGGCTCTGCCAAGTCTTATGTTAAAATTTGATCCCCAGCGTAGGAGGTGGGGACTGGTGGGAAGTGTCTGGGTCATGGAGGTAGATCCCTCATGAATGACTTGGGGCCATTCTCCCAGGAGTGAGAGCTGGTTGTTAAAGAGCCTCCTCCTTCCTCCCTCCTCCTCCCTCCCTCCTCTTCCTCCTCCTCCTCCACCTCTTCTCCTCCTCCACCTCCTTCTCCTCCCTCCTCCCCCCTCTTCTCCCTCTTCCCTTCCTCCTCCTCCTTCTTCTTCTTCTTCTTCTTTCTCTCTCTCTGTCTCTCTCCCTCTCTCAGCATGTGATCTCTGCACATGACGGCTCCCCTTTGCCTTCCACCTGTGGAAATAGTCTGAAGCCCTCACCAGAAGTAGATGCCGGCAGCATGCTTCTTGTACAGCCTGCAGAACGGTGAGCTGAATGAACCTTTTTTCTTTGTATATTACCCAGGCTCAGGTATTCCTTTATAGCAACACAAATGGACTAATCAGGTGTTAACTTCCTGGCACCCTGGCCCGCCCCAAGCACAGACCAAACACAGCCCTGAGGTCAGAGAAGTCACAGGTAGACAGATGGGGAAGCTGTGGTCTGAAGGACAAAGACCCCAGTCAGTCAATCAATAGTTTGTGCCAGGCACAGTGGCTCACACCTATAATCCCAGCACTTTGACTGCCTGAGGCAAGATGATCGCTTGAGCCCTTCTTGCATTAAGAAGTTGCTGACCTTAAGGGGACCGTGAGTGGAGAGAGAACATGGAGAGAGAACTAACAGCACTTGTGACAGGGACTACTACTCCCCTTGAGCTGGACACTCACTCCATTTCTACATGAACAGTGTTAGCACCCAGACATCTTATAAGCTAAGACTGAATCTGTGGTTTCAGAAAATAAACAATCCAGGGCTTGATCTCATAGAGTGTTTGGTGCCCACCAGTACTTCCCACCACTCCATCCTGTGCCTGTGCCCTCGGGTTTTGAATTAAATGTTGTGTCATGCATTTCTCCCTGGAAATTTTCACTGTTTTGGTTTTAACCCAAGACTCCAGCCTTTTGAAATCATCTGATCTCTTGACTGGATTATCCATTGCACTAACTCTGCCTCCCTGCTTCAATCATGACCAAGTCTTACATGTTGCCTTTTGTCTTTTTGTTTTCTTCAACTTTTTATGATACAAGTTATACCTATTCATAATGAAAATTCATTAGAAAAATTAGATCAGTAAGATGAAGGAGAAAAAACTGCCTACTATCCCATCACCCATAGGTAGCTGCTGTTAATGTTGTAGTTTATTTTCTTATAAAATTTTGTGAGCACATAAAAATATTTTTTTCTACAAAAATGGGATCACATGATATATTACTGTTTTGTAACTCACCTTTTAACCCTTGAAAATGTATATTGTATGTTCACAAATTATTTTATACTCCTCCCTTCAGGAGGTGAAGTTTAATTCTCTTTCCCTCAAATATGGACTGGGCTTAGTGGCTTACTTCTCCCATATATAAAAGAAAAAAATAATAATTTTATAATAGAAAAATCTGGCAAACACCACTGTAACCAAGTGATCAGGTTAAAATCACCACCGATAAGTCATGTTAATATCACGTGCTCCCTGCTGCGATGCAGTGAGACGGGCACTTCGCCTCAGTGGCAATGTTCTTCACCAATACCTGTAACTCTGTCTAACCTTGAAAACATATCAGACAAACCCCGACTGAGGGACAGCCTCCAAAACATCTGGTCAGTCTTCTTCAAAAGTGTCAAGGTCACGAAAACAAGAAAAGACAGAAACGGCCACAGATTGGAGAATGCTAAGGAGACATGACAACTAAATGCAATGTGATATCCCAGACTGGATCCTGGAACAGAAAAAGAGCCTTATGGAAGACTGGTAAAATTTGAGTGAAGTTGATAGTTTAATAAATAAAATTATATGGTTACTGATATCTTAGCTTTGATAAATCATGGTTATGCAAGACGTTAATATTCAGGGAAGCTTGCATGAAAGGTATACTAGAACTCTCCATGCCATCTTTGCAACTGCACTATAAATCTAAATAGATTTCAAAATAAAAATGTTGTTATTAATACATATATATGTTAATATTAATAAATATATATGTGCTAAACACCTTTCCAGTTCAATCGCAATCCACCATAACATTTTTGATGGCTGCCTAGCATTTTATTATACAGAGATACAAAATTTTACTTAATCAATATATAATTTCCCCCCTCAATGTTTCTATTTTTAACACTGGAATGACAATTCTCTTAAATTTCCTTTGTGCGCTTGCCTTTAGGATAAATTTCAAAAGGTAGAATTTCTGGGTGCAATCTCTTTTCCAGTGTCTGGGAATACCTGCACCATTACTACCTAAAAGGCTTATCTAAGGTGCAGTTGCTTAGCTCACACCCTGGATGTGCTGAACTCAAATATCTAGGAGTATAGGCCTAGCAACCTGCATTGTCACAAGCAGAGGCAAAGATTGTCATAGGCAGTGTTGTTTGATAAGTATCGCTTTGGTCTTTGATAAAAAAAAAACTTAAAAAGGGTTGCAGATGCCATGGTTGGCCCATGCCCTCCACAAGGAGTGCATTGACACCCCATGTGCCAACTGGACCTTTGTAGGTGGGGAAGCTGTGGTCTGAAGGATGAAGAGCCCATTTAATCAATAAATAGTTAGCTTGGGCCAGGCACAGTGACTCACACCTATAATCTCAGCACTTTGAGATAACTGCCCCCTCTAAAAATACCTTTTTCCCTGATTTTTTTTTTTTTTTTTTTTTCTGGCTGCATTCTCTTTGATTACTTCCTGACATGGCACTAAGTTTATAACATTATTTTTCTCCAAAGCCAACAGATGGATAATTTGGACTTTCTTCTACCATGGTGCATCAATTATTTTTCATTATCAATAGTTTTTTAAAGTTTCTTGTAGCTTCACAACGCATCACTGATAAGGTCTTGTACATTTTAAGGACTATGATCAAATTTAGGAGTCTTCTCTGAAGCCGACAGGTTTCAGGGTTTTGTGTTTTCTTATGCAGTGACCCATCTTTAACTATGCTTTGGGTTGAAGATGCTCATTAACCAGTTTGCCATTCACATAATCATCATGGTGGCACACCAGAAGGCCAACACCATCACATCTGACAAGAGATAACGTTCATTGTGATGAGGCATTGAGTAAAACAGAATCCTACACTCACAATTTCATGTGTCTAGTAACTGGAGGAAATTTCCTCAGAATGTATTTCAAATCTTGTTTTTCCTCCTTCCATCATGCAGTTCCATTGTGAGTGCTGTGGCCTGTGTTTCACATCGTATGACAACCTGTGGCCCCGCACCTCCCAGACACAGTGCCAGGTGAGTCAGCTGTGTGGGTGGCAATCAAATTCTCGAAAGTCATTCTTACACTGGGACATCCAGCATAACTTAGCTAAGCCCCAAAGTGATGGTGAACCACATCCCTCCACACCCAACAGCATGAGTGACCAGTTCATCCCCACCTTTGCCAGATCCCGGAACCACCTGTGACTACTGCAACTGCATCCCACCGTAAGGGCAGTGTGACAGAGCAGGCATCCGAGTAGAGAGACGTGGTGGTTTTCATGGGTTGCGATTAAAATATCTTGTTTTTGCACATTTACAAACACATGGCACCCTGGGTCCCAGGGCCTTGGAAGAAGCCTGTGTAAGAGAAGGGACCTCAAACTTATATTTAGTTAGCTTCACAAAGATCAGTCCTGCTTCCAGCTGCAGGTGACAGAAAATCCAGCTCAAAGTGACTCCCAAAACAAGAAATCTTACTGACACACATGACTGAAATTAGAAATGAGCAGTCTGACGAATTCATCTAGTAGTTTCTCAAGTTCACCAGGGACCCAGGCTCTCTCTGCATTTCCTCTCTGCCTTTCTGCAGAGCCAGCCAGCTTCATCTTACACCTGGATCTCCTCCAGTGCTTGAGATGGCTGTCAGGAGCCACCTGTCTTTCTGCCTCCTCCAAGAACTACTATAGACCCTTCAACCACCCTCTCCTTGAGTCTCATTGACTTAAAATGGGTCCCTCACTGGTCTGAAACTCATCATAGGCCAGGCCATAGGGATTACTTCCAGCCCATCAAGTCCATGCCTGGAGTTGAGATCACGGCTCCAGTCCTCACTGCTACTCCTCCATGGGGATGGAGGAGCCAAGCTGTTACAGTCTCACAAAGGTCAGAGGTCATCCACAGTCAGTAGCCTACAGGGAATACAGAGTCACTTTCAACACTGTTTCTGTGGAAAGATGCCTTCAGAGCTCCAAACCATCCATTCATTCTTTAGTTTATTAAATAAGCTTGTACAGATGCCTCCTGGGGCCAGGTCCTGTGCTATAAACTGGGAAATCAAGATGGGACTCAGATATAGCCCTCACCCTTCAGTAAACGGTTTAGTTCAGGAGAAATGAGAGTGGATCACTGCAATAGAGAATGAGAAGGTCAGCCTAAGCACAAAAGAAGGTCCAGGAAAAACCCCGGAGGGAAACACCACTAGATCATCTTTGAGGGGAGAGGGTGAGGGAGAGGGAGAGGATGGGACAGACAGAATGATCCAACTGTGCAAAGGCCTAGGGTATAGACAAGGGCACATGTGGCTCCACACGGCTGGAGGACAAGGAGAACTGGGTGTCTGCTGGGCAACAACTGCCTCCCACCTTCTGGTTGGAAGTGAGCACATCATGCAGGTCTTTGTGCTGGGCTTTAGGCCTGGGCTTCATCCTAAAGGTGATGAGTGGCCGATGGAGATTATTCAGTCAGAGAGCAACACAGTTAAATTCAGATTTAAAAGCCTGCTTTTTAAAGTAGGTGTGGAGGAGTGATGGGAGCAACACCAGTTAGGAGTTGAGCAGAAATTATTTCAAATTCTGCTTAGTTGGCTGGAGTAGTATTCCCTCTGAAACAGACACCCCCTAATTCCCCAACACACACATATGCGCACATGTATACACACACACACACACACACACACACACACACACACACACGGAGCTTCTACCAGCCACTCCTGAGAGAACCCTAAAAATCTCCAAAAATAGCTTCTCTCCCGGTGTTGGCCATTGTCAGCCATCTCACAGCTCCTAGTGTGTATGTATATTAGTGTGTCTGCATGTGTATTGGGGGTTGGTAGGGGCTGATCAGCAATCAGCTTTTACCTGTCACTACTTGATGCTCAAACTCTCTGCAAAGAGACCTGGAATCATGTATGAAACAGAAACTGAGCCCTTAGTGTCCCTTTGAAACTCCCTCTGTCTCTTGAAAACCCTGAAATGAGGAAAGATAAGGATGGGACAAGGAGAGAGTACCAGCTTTGCATTCAGTCACGATACGATCTTGAGATAGATATTTTATGTTCCCAAGTTTCTGTTTCCTTATGTGTAAAATGGGAAAGAGTATTCTCAGTTTTGCCTACTTCCTGGGAGACTAAAATGGAACTAAGCGACTAAATTGCTGGAATGGAAGAGCTAAACGTTTCCTTTTAGGAATACCTGTATGGAACAGGCATATAACAATATTAATAACATTTAATTTATGGTTATGTATGTGAATAACATTTATTGAGTACTGTCTTTGAGTCAGGCAACTTCATTACCCCTTTTAATTCTCAAATGACAGATAAGGAAGGGGTGGCCCAGAGGGGTTAACCAATGTTCTCACAGTCACAGGGCTGGTTAGGGGCAAAGCCAGGATTCTAACTCAGTGCTATCTGGCTCCAGTGGTGCCCTATTGTTACCACTCCAGACTGTCAGCTGAGAACAACTTAGAAGTTTTATGATTTGCACTCCAAACAAAATTTAAACCAGAATGGCATGTACCATTTCCACACTCTTGGAAAAGACAAGAGGTCCCCATATATCAGGTACGTATTTGGAGCAGGTACCATATATCATGTACGTATTTGGAGCAAACCAAGAATTAACAGGATCTGACTTTGGAAGAGTAAGAGTAACTTCCAGGGGACAGAGCAAGATGGCAGAATAGAAGGCTCCACCCACTGTCCTCCAAGTAAGAACACAATTTTAAAAACTATTTATACACACACAAAAAAATCCTTGATAAGAGCCAAAAATCAGGTGAGCACTAAAAACAGTCTTTTTCCTATCTCTGAAGAGTAAGTTCCAGGCCAAGCAGCATTCACCACTAACTGACTGAAGAACCCTTGGACCTTGAGGGAACGTTGGTGATAGCTTGGCAATACTCTCTGCGGGCCTGTGGCCACAGGGTGAGGCTCCTTTGACTGTGGAAAGGGGAGGGAAGAGTGGGAAGGACTGTGTCTTGTAGTTTGAGTGACAGCTCAGCCACAGTACAATAAAACACCGGGTAGACTTGTGTGGTTTTTGACTCTAATTCCTGGCTCCTGCATAGTACCTCCATACCTGCCCAGGGCCTGGAAGAAGTCACCACCCTAAAGGAAAAGATACAGGCTTGACTGGCTTTGCCACCTGCTGATTGTAGAGCCCTAGGGCCTTGAATGAACATAGGCAGTACCCAGGGAGTGGTTACAGCAAGACTTGGGTGAGATGCAGCACTATGCTGGCTTCAGGTTTGTCCAAACACAGTACTAGTGGTGGTGGCCACAGGGATTCTTGTGTCACTCTACACCCAGCTTCAGGTGGGTCAGAACAGAGAAAGACACTCTGTTTATTTGGGAGAAAGTAAGGGAAGAGAACAAGAGTCTCTGCCTGGTAATCCAGAGAATTCTGGATCTTCTCCAAGACTGCCAAGGCAGTAAATCTATGAGTCTGCAAGGACCACAGCATTAGTGGGCTTCAGATAGACCCCTCACAACACCTAAGTCCTTTCGAATATATGGAATGCCTTCCTTTCCAAGAAGGATGAGTACAAACAAGTTCAGACTGTGAAGACTATAATAAATACCTAACTCCTCAATGTCCAGACACAGGCAAACATCTACAAGTATCAAGACAATCCAGGAAAGCAAGACCTCACCTAAAGAACTAAATAAGGCACCAGGGACCAATCCTGGAGAAACAGAGATAAGTGACCTCTCAGAGAATTCAAGATAGTTATTTTGAGAAAACTCAAATTCAGGATAACACAGAAAAGGAATTCAGAATTCCATCAGACAAATTTAACAAAGAGATTGAAATAATTACAAAGAATTAAGCAGAAATTAAGCACACCCCACTTTCAGCATTGGACAGATCTTCCAGACAGAAACTCAACAAAGAAACATCAGACTTAATCTTCACTATAGATCAAATGGACTTATTAGATACTTACAGAACATTTCATCCAACAGCTGCAGAATACACATTCTTTTCCTCAGTACATTGATCATTCTTAAGTATAGACCATACATTTGGTTACAAAACAAGTCTTAAAACATTCAAACTGTAGTGGCTCATGCCTGTAATCCCAGCACTTTGGGAGGCCAAGGCGGGCGGATCACCTGAGGTCAGGAGTTTGAGACCAGCCTGGTCAACGTGGCAAAATTCCATCTCTACTAAAAATACTAAAAATAGCTGGGCACGGTGACACATCATTGCAGTCCAGCCTGGGTGACAGAGCGAGACTCCGTCTCAAAAAAAAAAAAAAAAATTAAATAATATCAAGCATCTTCTCTGACCATAATGGAACAAAAATAGAACTCAATAATGAGGAATTTTGGAAACTATACAAACACACGGAAATTAAACAATATGCTCCTGAATGACCAGTGGGTCAGTGAAGAAATTAAGAAGGAAATTAAACAATTTCTTGAAACAAACGATAATGGAAACACAACACATCAAAACCTATGGGATACAGCAAAAGCAGTACTAAGAGGCAACTTTATAGCTACAAGTGCCTACATCAAAAAAGAAAAAGAGGAAAAATGTCAAATAAACCACCTAACAATGCATGTTAAAGAACCAGAATAGCAAGAGCAAACAAACACAAAAATAGTGGAAGAAAAGAAATAATAAAGATCAGAACAGAATAAATGAAATTGAAAAGAAGAAAACAATACAAAACATCAATGAAACAAAAAGTTGTTTTTTTTAACAGTTAAACAAAATCGACAAACCTTTAACCAGGCTAAGAAAAAAGAGAGAAGACCCAAATAAGCAAAATCAGAACTGAGAAAAAGACATTACAACTGACACTGCAGAAAGTCACAGGATCATTAATGGCTACCATGAGCAACTATATGCCAATAAATTGGAAAATCTAGAAGAAATTGACAAATTACTAGATACATACAACCTACCAAGATTGAACCATGAAGAAATTCAAAAGCTAAACAGAGCAATAACAAGTAATGAGATAGAAGCCGTAATAAAAAGTCTCCAAGCAAAGAAAAGCCCTGAATTGATGGCTTCACTGCTGAATTCTACCAAACATTTTAAAGAAGAACTAACACCCATCCTACTCACACTATTCTGGAAAATATAGCAGAAGGAAATACTTCCAAACTCATTCTATGAGGCCAGTATTACCTTGATGCTAAAACCAGAGAAAGACACACAACAACAACAACAACAACAACTACAGGCCAATATCTCTGATGAATATTGTTGCAAAACTCCTCGACAAAATACTAGCAAACCAAATTCAACAATACATTAAAAATATTGTTCACTATGATCAAGTGAGATTTATCCCTGGGATGCAAGGATAGTTCAACATATGCAAATCAATCAATGTGATACATCATATCAACAGAATGATGGACAAAAACCATATGATCATTTCAATGGATACTGTAAAAGCATTTGATAAAGTTCAACATCCCTTTGTGATAAAAACCCTTATGAAACTGGGTATAGAAGAAGCATACCCCAACATAGTAAAAGCCATATATGAAAGACCCACAGCTAGTATCATATTAAATGGGGAAAAACTGAAAGTCTTTCCTCTAAGATCTGGAACACGACAAGGATACCCACTTTCACCACTGTTATTCAACTTAGTACTAAAATTTCTAGCTAGAGCAGTCAGACAAGAGAAAGAAATGGAGGGAAAGGAAGGAGTTAAATTATCCTTGTTTGCAGATGATGTAATTTTATATTTGGAAAAACCTAAAGACTCCACCAAAAAACTATTAGAACAGATAAACAAATCAAGTAAGGTTGCAGAATACAAAATCAAAATCCAAAAATTAGTAGCATTTCTATATGCCAGCAGTGAACAATCTGAAAAAGAAATCAAGAAAGTAATTCCACATACAATAGCTACAAATAAAATTAAATACCAAACAATTAACCAAAGAAGTAAAAGATTATTATAAAACACTGATGAAATAAATTGAAGAGGACACCAAAAAAAATGAAAAGATATTCCATGTTCATAGATTGGAATAATCAATGTTGTTAAAATGTCCATGCTACCCAAAGCAGTCGAGAGATTCAGTGCAATCCCTATAAAAAACAAAACAAAAACAAAAAAACAAACCAATGACATTCTTCACAGAAATAGAAAAAACAATCCAAACATTTCTATGGAATTACAAATGACCCAAAATAGCCAAAGCTGTCCTAAGCAAAAAGAACAAAACTGGAGGAATCACATTACCTGCCTTCAAAGTATACTACAGAGGTATAGTAACCAAAACAGCATGGTACAGATACATAGACCAATGGAACAGGATAGAGAACCCAGAAACTAATCCATACACCTACAGTGAACTCATTTCCAACAAAGAAGCCAAGAATTTACAGTGGGGCAAAGACAGTCTCTTTAATAAATTGTGCTGGGAAAACCAGATATCCATATGCAGAAGAATGAATCTAGACCCCTGTCTCTTGCCATATACAAAAATCAAATCAAAATGGATTAAAGACTTAAATCTAAGACCTCAAACTATGAAACTTCTGCAAGAAAACATTGGGGAGACTCTCCAGGACATTGATCTGGGCAAAAATTTCTTGAGTGATACCCCACAAGCACAGGGTACCAAAGCAAACATGAACAAATGGAATCACGTCAAGTTAGAAACCTTCTGCCGAGCAAAGGGAACAATCACCAAAGCGAAGAGACAACCCACAGAATGGGAGAAAATATTTGCAAACTATCCATGTGACAAGGGGATAACAACCAGAATATATAAGGAGCTTAAACAACTCTGTAGTGAAAATCTAACTTTTTAGATTTAATTGGATTTTTAATCCAATTTTTAAAATGGGCAAAAGATCTGAACAGACATTTCTTAAAGGAAGACATACAAATGGTAAACAGGCATATGAAAATGTGCTCAACATCATTGATCATCAAAGAAATGCAAATCCAAACTACAATGAGATATCAGTGAGAGTGTGTCAGAACTTTTGGGATTAAGTTCTTAGCTTCATTGTCATGAAAGCTATGTGCGAGCTGTCATTCAGGGGCCCTGGCAGTGGATCTTTCAGGAAAGTGGATCTTTCCAGGTTCCCATATCTCTAGCTTTCTGGACCAGCCTATAAACTCGGTCTTCAGCAATCTCTGTGTCACTCTGGGGAAATTGGAGGAAGGGGGCTCACTGCTTTCTAGTCAGGGCCTGTACTGGAGAGAAAAAAATCGAGTCAGCTCTGTAACTCTGAGTTTGAAAAGACACAAATCACAATGGAAATTCTGGCCAAGCATAGTCCTGTTGGAGCAGTAAGTATGTGTTACTTCTTCCAGCGCTCCTCCTTAGTTACCGGAAATGTGCTCTTATGCCCTAATGAGAACCCCAAGGGTTTATAAATTTCTCCTGGCCTAGCTGGAACTGACTTCTCTGAAGACAGACGAGGTTAAAAATGTCTCTTAAGCTTCAGGCGATTATAGCAACCTTGCAGAACCCCTGACACCAAGGGGATTTATATTGGATTTTCTCTAACATTAACATGATCGAGTACGGTTGAGCACAGGTCTAAGGGGCACCTGGTTCTCCAGGAAAGTATCTTCTGGTTTGGGACTTAAAGAAGACAATACGATGCTTGGGGTCCAGACCTTTTCCACTTAAGCCAGTAGTACCTCATGGGGGCAGAAGGAGAGAGCCCAAGACCTTTTCGCACTTAAGCTCATGTAGTTACCTCATGGGGGCAGAAAGCAAGGCTGGAGACCCTCTGGGGGGTCTACAACAGCGGTGGATCTCAGAGTGCGGCCCCAGGATCAGCTGCACTGGCATTTCCTGGGAAGTGGTTAGAAATGCAATTTTCTGGCCTCCACCCCATTGCTGCTGAATAAGACTCTAGGGGTGGAGCCCAGCGATCCATTCTGTTACTAAGTTCTGAAGGAGACTGTGTACCTACTTACATTTGAGAACCACTGTTCTACAACAAACAAGGTAGACTGGATCCAGCCTTCAGGTGCACTTTTATTGACCAGTGTAGTGTTTTGAACATTTTTAAACTAGTTTCCAATGTTTCAAAATGGTGTGTATGTGTATGTGTGTGTGTGTTTTTCATGAAAATCCACATTTCTGGCTTTTCTTGGGGAAAAATAGGAAAATCTAGACACGGGGGACTCTCGCACCTACTTGGAAATAATTATCTGGAGCTGAGAGGAGGCTGCCACCCTGAGAAAGGTCACAAGCCCTCCTGGGAGCAGCGGCCCCTCATTACCTATCTCACTGGCCAGCTTTGCTTCTGTCCACCTAGAGGCATTTGAGCCATTGTCCTGTGACCTATATAATGTCTGGTGTCATCTCAGGGTTCATTCAACACACATTCGCTGAACGCTGAGACTTTCTGCTGCCCTCATAACCTTCTCTCCCTGACTCTTATAATTCTCTTTCCACCCCATCCTCGACTCCTTGTACTTTTTGCTAAGATAGAGAAAAAGGAACAGACTTAGTGTTCCCAGACTTAGCACAATATCCAGAGCACAGCCATGGGAGTCAGTTAATATCAGCGAGAAAGAGGTTTATTTGTTTAACCTTCACTCCCCTCTGATCTTACTCTTGAGAAAGTGATCTCATTATTGCATTCAGAAAGGAAGGGACGGTGCCCTTCTGTTAGGCTTAGAAGGCTTTGATCTATGGTTTGGGGCTCACAGAGGTGGATAAGCTCATCTTTCAGCAGCGGGTGGCCCCTCAGACTGGGATTGCCTGGGACACTTAATACTCATCAGCTATCTTCTCTGTGCCAGACACTGGGCTGGGCTCCCAAGAAATATACAGCGGATGGGATCCTTTGTCTTTTTCTTTTGGAGAGGGTCGGCAGGTCAGCAGGCGAAGGCCAGCCTTGCACTATCAACCCCAAACATGCACCATCAACCCCTAAACACTCCCTTGCTGGTGGCAGACACTCTACCCTTTATAAAGTAATTCCTTTGGCTCCTTGCTGTGTCTGTTTTCACAAAGGTAAATATTTCTACATGGGGTCCATTAGGCCAGTTGGTGATCCAGCAAGGTGTAGGTTCTGGGGAAAGAATAAAAATAAAAATTGGAGAGTGAGGGTGTGAGTAGAGTACATGTGCGGGAGGGAGGGGATGTCGGCAAAAGTGCACTTGACATTTTTACGTTGGCCCTGACCTGAGTGCCCAAGGTACCCTCAACTGAAGACAAACTTTCTCATTTGTGAATGTACATCTCTAAGGCAGCTTGTGAGCCATGTACTCACTGGGCCTGGCTCTCCATGGGGATCCAGTGGTGACTGAGTAGGAATCGGGCAGAGCAGAAACAGTGCAGGATTTTTCTCGTGGGTGCCTGTGGCCTCCGACTACTTACTGGGGCCTGTTCACTCAAGGAAGCAGAGGTGAAAGAGGTGAGGAAGGGCCTGGGGCCAGTTGGAGCTGTGGGAATGGGGATTGTGACAGGAGGCTGACATAAAAGTGAGGTCAGGGAGGGGAAAGATGGAAAAGGGGTCTCGAAGAGAGACCAGGGACAAGACAGAGCCACTGAATGATGAGCTCCACGACGGTGCTCCCTTCATCTTGACTGGCCTCTCGTGGCTATGAGCAGTCATTGAATGGCGCCTGCCATCAGCAGCCACATTCTTCAAAAGGGATGGGAGGTGGAGAGCAGGCAGGAGGCATAGGAATCAGGAAAAGTAGTCATTAAATGTAAGCTTCACCTCAACCCTGCAAAGCTTGAGATTATATTCCCATGTGGTTCAGGTATCGGTTGAGGTCAGTTTATCCTTTGCAACCAAGCAGAGATGGCTCTACTTCTGTTGCCAGCCTACTCCTCTCACCATGCTGTCTGTGGTGCCCCAGTGCTGGGGTGCCTGTGGTCATTTCTCAACTCCCATTTTCACCTCCACTCACCTCCTAGGGCCACTTTCCTCCCTCTGCTCTGTACTGATTCTCCTCCTTGTCCCATGCCAAACCTCCCTCCTATTTTGCCCTAAACCACTTTTATTTGTGTGAGTAATGGACTTTTTCACATGTTTGGGAGCTGCAGATAGTTTTTATTACAAACAATGTAAAACAATACTAGCTATTCTTGATGTTAAAAGTTTTCTCTTCACCAGACCAGCGCCCACACCTCCTCTTCCCATCTCAGTTTCTCATCTCTACCTGCCCACCTGATTCTCTCCCAGGCCCAACATTGCTGATACTTTTTTCATGCAGAGCATGTTAGTGACCACCTCGTTTCATGGTCTTCTTACAGACCATTCTCTGGGAGTCTCACCCTCCTTACCCAAAGTGGCCCATCACTTCGTAGTTTCCTGAACAAATATGAGAGATGCTGTTGCCAGCCGAAATGCTACAACCATTTTACGGCTAAGGACCTTGAGGCTCTAACAAATTAAGCAACCTGACTGGACACAGTTTCTGGGCTACTTGGGGGAGAATTCTGAAGGGGATCCCTGCCACCAGGAGGCTGGAGATATGGAGGGGCTGGCTGTGGTGTGGCGGGGTCTTGCCCTGCTGTTCTCCCCCTCAGGACATGAGGCTCATCTCCTCCCATTGCTTGCTCTTTCCAAGCAAGGTCATGCAGGGAGGTTCTGATGCACTCGGCTTCCTATTAATTTGCTCTTTGGGGAGAATAACCATGGGTGTTGGGCAGGGCTAAAGTGCTGCGCTGTCAGCAAGTTCCATCTCAGCAGCGATAGCCAGCCCAGCACACTTTTCTCAGTTGAACACACCGACGGGTACATTGTACCTCATAGCTCAGAATCAATAAAGTCAAGGCAATTTCCTTAACATGCCATCAATAAGAGATTATGGAAGGGGGAGGGTTTTCTTTAGAAGCTAATGCCTTACTAAAGTTCAAATGAGGCAATATATAGTAAAATAAATTCAATCTCTATTTTCACTCCTTGCAATTTTAGTGGAGACTAAATGAAATGGAACTGTGTTGATCCTAACCCGTTCAATATATCTTCACTTCCTAAGAACCAAGGTCATTTTTACCTTCATGGGAAGGGTGGCAAAATATAAAATACTCACCCATACTGAACAGAAATGCATTTGCAGGTTTTTGAAAGCCAGGTAGATGACTGATATATTATGTAATTCATTTCATGGCACAGCTGAATGTGTTTTATAGATAGTGTTTAACCTTGCCAATTCTGCTCGGAGATAATCCCCCTTCTGAGGATAAAAATCATATGTTTAACCTAAAGGGAAAGGTTGGGAGGAGAAACGCAGTGTGATGTATCCTATACAACAGATAACCAGAAGTTGCTTACACAGAAAGAGGATCAGAGCAGGTTCATTGCTGCTTTGCCTTATTAGCTAATCATCATGTTATGCTAATCAGGAGTGAGGTGATAACCTCTTGAGTGGCACTGTGGCAGTGTGCTGCTGAATGACAAAATGCTCCCAATGCTGTGTGGCAGGCTGGCGTGTGGGCGATGACACATGCCACAGTGGGACAGACCCTGGATTGAATTCCTGCTCTATGCAGTGTGCCACCTGTGGCCTGGGGCAATTTACTTAACCCCTCTTAGCCTCAGTTTCGTTGTTTGTGAAATGGGAGTAAGAACACACACTTCAGTAGATAACATTGGTTATTTACCTGTCATCCATTTCCCTTCTTCCTCCTTTCCAATAGAACCACGATTTCATTCAGTTTTTCCCAACTTTTACTTCCAAAGAGAAATCTTGATTCATCTCAAGCAGTGTATGAAAGTCTGTGGCATGTATTAATGGTTCAGAGAAGGGCATGTGCTCCCGGTTGATCCAATTAGACTGGAAGAGAGGTATTTTTATTTTCTCCTGGGGGGATATGAGCAAGGAAGCACATTGTCCCAGTGGCCACTGGTCACTGTCTTGCATCCACACAGGAAACTAGACGACGTGAAGGCTGACACATCAAGTGAGAGCAGCACTGAGACGGAAAGGCCCTAGGTCCTTAATAACCTCACTGACTGTGCTGGTCCTGGAAACAACTCTTTTCTGAACTCTCAGGTATAGATAAATATTATTTATTTTAAAATCAATCATAAATTTATTTTACTTTATTACTTTATTTTTGTTTATTTATTTTCATCTTCTCAGAGCAAGAAAGGAATTATCAAGCCATTTGCAACTGAGGTTTTTTGTTACCAGCAGTCTAATACATTCTAACTGATAAACTACCTCAAAGGACTGTTGCAAAGATTAAGGGGGAAAGGTCTGTATATAGGGCTGTCCAATGGACACCTCCATGATAATAAAAATGTTCTATGTCTACACTGTACAATTCAGCAACCACAAGCCGCATGTGACTGTTGAGCACTTAAAATGTGGCTAGAGTAACTGAAGAACTGAATTTTAAATGTTATTTAATTTTCATTAATTAAAATTAGAAATTTGAATAGCTCCATATGGTTACTGGCCACTGCGTTGTCCAGCAGAGATCTATAGAATCATCTGGTACAGTGTCTGAAACCTAGTAGGGGTCAATGAATGTTGGCTTCTCTTCCTGTGTCCCCTGTACCCCCTCCACACCTCTCTGAAAACTTACTTGGTCACCAATGTCTCAACAGGTAGCAACAAGAGCAGGAGGCATTAATTTTGGAGGCGAGGGGGGCCAAGTGTTTGAAAGAGAACTAGATTTGAGGGTCAGACCTGTATAGATGTTTCCAATAACAGTGTTTGAACTTTGTTCCTAGTCTAGTTATCCAGTGAAACCAGGACTCTGTGTTGTTGGAGGCCCAAGAAAAAGTCACTTCTTGCCATTGTATATCCTTTGCCAGTGTTATCCTTTGGGCTGCATAAGAAGTTGGTGTGCAGTTAAGTGCTAACTTAGGACTTAGCAGAACAATACTTCTAGACAATTTAACAAGCCAGTGAGTATGATAAACGTCTCCTAAGAGCCCCAGCCATCTGAGGGCTCTTATCAATTAAGCCGCTGAGGCTTAGGTGGTATGTTCTGTGCTGTGATCATTTTAGCAACATCATGGCAGGTAATGTCACCTCATAGAATGACCTTCAGAGGGAATTCCAGGCTGCAGGGGTTGGGATCCTTCACTGGGTGACTGGGACCAATGTTTGTTTCCTGCAAGTCATGTTCATTGTCATTTACTAATTCACTTCCTATCCTCGTCTTTATTCCTCTACCAACCCCATCTTCCCCTCTGCATCCAACTTGGTACCACTTAGCAGCTGTTTCATTGACAGAGGGAAATATTAGAGTCCTCGAAACCCAGCCAGTGAAATATCAATGTCTAGTATGGTCGGGGAAAATAAAAAACTTACTACATCTCCCAATCCTATCAAGACTGAAAGTATGGTGTGCCCAGAGGCTGACCCAGTGCCACAGGCTCTGCAGGGAAAGTGTGCTATTGTTGGCTCCCCAGTACATGGGCACGTTGGATTCAGAATTATCTGCATTTCGGGGTATTTATTCTTTTAAACAACATTTTCATTGAGATGTAAGAAAATAAAGTCACAAATCTTAAGTGTACATCTTGATGACATACGCACTTTTCCACTATGATATATGCGCCTTGTAACTCCCTCCCAGAATAAGAAATCCCAGTCCATATCTTCCCTCAAAAGCAATCACTTTTCTTATTTCTATCCCTATTGATTAGTTTTGCCTGTTCAAGAACTTTGCATTATTGAATCATACAGCTTCTCTGCTGAAAATTTTGTCTGTGAGGTGAATCCAGATAGTTGCATGCAGCAGAGTGTGTTATTTTCCATTCCCATATAGTACTCCGCTGTATTAATATACCAGACTTTATTTATCCATTCCACTGTCTCTGGACATCTGGGCTGTTTCTAGTTTTTGGTTATTATGAATAAAGCCACTACAGATATGTTTGTACATGTGTTTGGCAGACATATGCATGTACTTTAATTGGGTTTATATCCATTAGTGGAATTGCTGGGTTATAGGCTGTGTATGTTCAGATTTAGTAGATCCTGTCAATGTTTCCCAAAGTGATTGCACTGATTTACACTGCCCTCATAAACAATGTATGTAAGTTACAGTTTCTCCACATCCTCACCCAAACTTAGTTATGTCACTCCTTTTAATTTTAGTTATTCTTGTGTGTTTGGCAATTCTGGTGGAAGTAGATTACCAGATTTTGAAGCTCAAAGACAGAGGTTGGAAAAATATGGCCTGCAGGACAAATCCAGCTCGCTATTTTTGTACATACAGTTTTATTGGAACACAACCATGCTCATTAATTTATGAATTGTCTATGACTGTTTTTGCACTTAAACAGCCAAGCTGAATACTTTCAACAGGGACCATATGGCCCACAGTCCTTAAAATAGCTGGCCATTTATAATGTTTGCTGACCCCTGCTTAAAGTAAGTAGTTCATGAAAAAGACGGTTTCAGTAATCATTGTAGACATCTTGTTGCTGTTTTCTTGACCGTATGGGGCAGGCAATAAGGCCCAGTTGCCCAACTGTTATGCCTTGGTACTATGGTGCTAGAATGTTTTACAGAATGCGGGGATATTTGTCCCCTCAGCCCTCAAGGCAGCAGAACAGGACTTGGGGCAGTCAGAGTTCCTGGGATAATCTTTAATTTTGAGCAGCCTCAATGGTTTGTCCCAGTGTGTTGTGTAAACACAATTTTCTGTGTGTACTATGACTTTTAAAAGTTTGGGAGGCCCTAAGACAGTCCACATGAGCAGTATTCATTTTCAGAAGCCTGCCAACTGGCTTCTCCCTGTTTCTGCTCACTGAAATAACAAATCCTGGCTTTTAAAACGTTTTTCTCAAGTCTTCATTTTTTCTTAATCTCTTTGTGGCATTGGATACTGTTTGCTATCCCTTCTGCAAAACACTTGTTGTTCTTGCCTATATATTAATTATAACACTGGTTAACATTCATTGAGTCCCTACTATGGGACATAAGATTGACATACAGCATCTTAGCTGTTTATCACAACAACCAGACATAGTAGGTATTGTCACCCAGACTTAGAGTTGAGGAAATGGTTCCAGCAAGTCTCAGTTCCCAGCTAGTAAGTGGAAAAGCAAGGATTCAAACCTGGGTCCGTGGGATTTAGCTGTCAATACTCCCTAGAAGCTCAGTTGTTATCTCCCACTGCTTGATCCTGTTGCTGTTCCTCTAATCTTAAAGATATTCTTCTGTTTTTGGCTTTTGTTCCTTCTGCTGTCCCCTAACTCTTGTTTCCCCCAAGGCTCAGACCTTAATCTCCTCTTTTTACTATAGACTCTTTCCTTTAAGGTCTGACTTATAGTTTTAACTTTAACTTTGATCCTGAATGTGAATTAATGTGGATTTTTCTGAGGGTGCTAGGAAGACTTTACAGATGGTTTCTCATTAAGTCCTCAACATAACCCTGAAGGTCAATGCTGCACTCACTTCACAGAGGAGAATTGAAACTGGGAGGGGATTATTGACCTGCCCGAGGGGCACTCAGTTGGAGGGTGATGAGAGACAGGACACCTCAAACCATCACTGTGAAGATCCCAAGGCCTATGAGTATGTAGGACACCCCCCACCCCACCTGAATTTCAGAGATATCTTTGAATTTGATATTTAGGACAAAGGCCTTCAAATTCATTCATTCTGTGAAGATGCACTGAGCCCTTGATATGTACAAAGAAAGCATCAGAGGAGGCACAAAAAAGGGTGCAAGAGAAGTAGGAGAGGAAGGTTGAGTGTCAGTCAGGTCACCTCCCTGCTTCCTCCCTCTGGGTCCGGTTTTCTCATCTGTGAATGAAGGGCTGCACCTGTGAACAAAGGGTTGTACCAGATCGGTGTTTCTCAGAGGAAGGTATTAATAGAAGGCCACGTTCATTAAAATCCCAAAGGTACTTGTTAAAAATGCAAATTCTCAACCTTATTTCTTACAACTTCCCTAATTCCTATAGGACATGTCTGTTTATTTCATCAAGACCTTGAATACAACGTGTCTAAAAGCAAACTCACCTTTCTACTTTCCAGCTCCATGCAAGTTCTGCCTTATAGATTCTGTGTTTCCCACTGTTCTCTTGGCACCTATGTTGATGGCTACAAGTCACCCTGGTTTTTAGATTCCCCAATCTGTACCTACACACTGCCACCCAACCCCACTAGATTTTGATATCTCCTGTTTATATATTCATGCTTCAGGTCTTGGTAATGCTTTTTCTATTTTCTGACACCATGCACAACCAACTTGATCATAGCCCCTTTCTCTGAGTCTCCAGCAATCCTTGCCTGTCCATTTCTTCTGAAATTTAGTGAAGTGTCACCTGGTTTCACCTATCTCATTTTATATCCACTGGAGCTTGTACATGTCCCATCAGGTCAGGGTAGACCATTCATTATCATCTCTTATGGTGGCCCTCAAAGTTGCATGAGTCTTGGAATCAAGTGCAGTTTTTCCCCCAAGCAGGTTTCTGACCAACATCTGATTCAGTAAATCTGAAGTAAGCTCAAGCATTCAAGCATTTGCATCTTATTTTATTATTATTATTTTTTTAATAAACGCAGGATAAACTCTTCCATGGAATTTGCTTTTTTTTTTTTGAGATGTAGTCTAGCTCTGTCGCCCAGGCTGGAGTGCAGTGGCCGGATCTCAGCTCACTGCAAGCTCCGCCTCCCCGGTTTACGCCATTCTCCTGCCTCAGCCTCCCGAGCAGCTGGGACTACAGGCGCCCGCCACCTCGCCCGGCTAGTTTTTTGTAATTTTTTTTAGTAGAGATGGGGTTTCACCGTGTTAGCCAGGATGGTCTCGATCTCCGGACCTCGTGATCCGCCCGTCTCGGCCTCCCAAAGTGCTGGGATTACAGGCTTGAGCCACCGCGCCCGGCCCCATTTTCTTTTCTCTTTCTTTTCTTTTTCTTTTTCTTCTTTTCTTTTCTCTTCTCTGTTCTTTCTTTTCTTTTCTCCTCTTCTCTTCTTTCTTGAGGTGGAGTCTCACACTGTTGCCCAGACTGGAGTGCAGTGGTGCCATCTTAGTTCACTGCAAGCTCTGCCTCCCGGGTTCCAGCGATGATTCTGCCTCAGCCTCCACAGTAGCTGGGATTACAGGCGCCCACTACCACGCCTGGCTAATTTTTTCTGTATTTTAATAGAGACGGAGTTTCACCGTGTTAGCCAGGATGGTCTCGATCTCCGGACCTCGTGATCCGCCCGTCTCGGCCTCCCAAAGTGCTGGGATTACAGGCTTGAGCCACCGCGCTCGGCCAGGAATTTGCATTTTTAACAAGTACCTTTGGGATTCTAGTGCAGGTGTCCCTCCACCTCACTTTGAGAAACACCGATCTGATATGCCTGTCTGTTCTCAGGTGCAACCTTTCCTTCACAAAGGAGAGCGCTGAGACCTAAAGGAGGTGGGGAAGAGAACCGATTGGCAGTCAACCCTCATCTCCTGCTTCTCTTGCATCCCTTTTTGTGCCTCCTCTGATGCTTTCTTTGTACATATCAAGGGCTCAGTGCTTCTTCGCAGAATGAATGAATTTGAAGGTCTTTTTCCTAATATCTCAAAGTTACTCTCTGGTTGTAAAGTTAAGAGATGCCTATGAAAACTGCATGAGGTCTGTCCTCTGGTAGGATATCTTGGGTAAAAAGTGGTGGGATTGAGGAACATTCTACAAAACACCTGACCAGCACTCCTCAAAATTCTCAAGGTCATTCCAGACAAGCAAAGTCTGAGAAACTGTCACAGCCAAGGGGTACGTAAGGAGACACAACGACTAAATGTAATGTGATATTCTGAATGGGATCCTGGGACAGAAAAAGGACATTAGGTAAAAACTTAAAAAAAAAAGTCCTTTAATTAATTTTTTTAAAAGAAGTGGTAGAGCAGGAATCTAAACTACTCATGCTGTCTTCCCTTTAGCACATGGGGAGGTAGATTCAGTTATGACCTAAGTCAGGGTCAACATCTTAGCTTGTTCACAAAGTCGACACTAGTTGTGTTTGCAAAGACTGACACTAGCTCAGCTATTGCTTCGTTCCCTCCCCTTGTTTATTTTCTGAAGCCTTATATGGCACAAGTGGGTCATTGAGAGAAAGACCTTGGCTTTGAGAGCTGGCGGAAAGACAGTGCAGTAATTTCAACAGAACTGGGTGCCAAACCTAGCCCTGACATCCATCATCTGTGTGACCGTAGGTGTGTTACTTAATCTTCTCATAAGTTGAATGGAGGTGACAATACCACTCTTGCAAACTATTGTATTTGGTGAATGTAGACTGACAGGGCATAGTAGAAAATAGCTGGAAGATGGTACTTTACTTAAAGTATTTTTTGGTCAGGGATTAGGAGTTTCAGATTGGCTAAAGGTAACAATTCTGGGACCTCTCAGAACTTCTGCCTCCAACTTGTTTTCCAAGTTGGGCTCTGTTCCATCCCTGCAGTGCTGGGGGTGAACTTCCTCTCAGAAGTCCCCCAGTTCCCCTGTCATGCTTGGCTGGGCAACCTCAGCAATCACTCAGACTTCTGGTTCCTTATAAATGGAACATTTATCTGCGCTGGTCCCAGATGTCATTTTTATTGGTGTCTAAAAATAAAAATAATAGTAATTTCCTAAACATCAGTAACCTCAAGTGAGCCAGCTGGAGTTCTTCCTCTGGGCATGCTGTGAGAAGCCATTCACACCACATCCAGATTGCAGACTTCTGACCTACCATCAGCCTGTTGGAGTGAGTGTGATGCCTGGGAAGAAAGTACAGGCCAGCGGTACAGGAAGGAAGCTTCCAGTCTGTGCCCAGATTGCTGGGGCTCTTCCCCATCTAGCCTGCTCCCTCTTTAAGACATGGAGGGGAGCGAGGAAGGAGGGGAGAAAGAGGCAAAAGGCAAGAGGTGAGGGAGTCAGGGAGGGAGAGAGAGAGACAGAATGAGAAAGAAGACCCTGACAGCTTAAAGGTGAAAGAGGTAGTCCTGGCAGATAAGTAACAAACATGGCTGCCTCCTGCGTGAGATGCCCATGCAGCTGATTAGATTTAGAACCGTTCTCCGATGCACTCCATGCCACATGAGGGGAAGATTTACAAGTGCAATTCTCAGAGATGCTGTTCTGGGGAGTTATGGCATCTCTGCACAGTGCAGCCAGGGAGGCCAGGAGTCTCATGCAATTTAAAACACTTCATAGATCTTTCTGGACAGAAAGATCTTTCTCCTTCTTGATGCATCTCTGTGGTTGTTGGCCAGCAGAGGCAGGGAGTGGGTTGAGGACTGGCCGACCCCTGCCAGGTGCAACACTTCTAGAGGGCCTCTGGCTCCACTCTGGGGGGTCTCTAACTTAAGCAGAGATGCTGGGATCGTCCTTGAGTAAACTCAGTCTTGGTCCAAGGGGCCTGGATTCCCAAGGGCTGGCGTACATTTTAAACGTTTTTAGTTACTTAAGTAATGCTTGAAAGCATTCTCCTTGTAAAAAGAACATTAAAGCAATACAGAGAATCTTAATGCATCATTCCTAAACTTTCCCCCACCTCAAGAAATAACGACGGTTATCATTTAGTCGGGCTTTTCTCAGAACTTTTAAATGCATGCCTATCCATATATATGAATGCAGGTGTTATAGTTCAAGGGTAGAGCATTTGACCGCATATATATGAATGCATAGAAAAAATGTGTTTATGTGTGAGGTTTATTTCCTTCCTTCCTTTCTTCCTACATTCTTGTATTTTTCCTTTTCTTTACCTTTAAAAAATACTTATTCATGTAAGTGTTGGTTTATTTACCTAACGGTATCTTAGTGTACACAGGGTCCTGTAACTTGCTATTTTCACTGATCAATGGAAATGCCAGTTCAGGCATCCTCTGGGAAGTGGACACTGAGAGGAGTTAGGAGTCTAAGGGGTTAATCGGGGGTGATGCCTGTGAAAGATAAAGGGAGAGGGAGCAAGGGAGCAGGGCTGGCAAGGAGAGCAGTGTGTGGTGCGGGTCTGACAGTCTCACCTGCCCAATGGGAGCTCAGAGTTGACATTGCCCGTTGGAGGATTGCCTCATTGGGCAGAAATGGCCAAGCTTTAGTTCCTCAGCCATGCTCAGTCACCTGCTGGGAGACTCCCTGGAAAGCATGGTCTCAACTCAAACGCTGCAGTGAAGCCTAAAAGCTCCGCAGCTGGAGACTGTTAGCTCACTGCACTCCTTGCAGCTGAGGGGCAGTTGCTTTCTTGAAGGGAAGTCTGAGTGGCACAGCTCTGTGGCTTGCTCTTGGATCATGGACTCTTCATGGGAGGTATATGTGTCTTTGTTGGAGCATGTTCCCCTGAGTGGGTTTATTATAATTGACCTACCCATTCCCCTCCTGATGGACACTTAGCTTGTTTCCTTCTTTGCTATAATGAGCCATTTGGTAATCATCGTCCTTGAAGAGGACTCTGTGCCTTCCTTCCACAGCAGGAGCAGATAAGGGCTCCTTAGGGGTAAATAAGGGGAGAAGGAATTTCTGGTTCTAAGGATGCCCATTATGAATCACAGACTCCAGGCAAATTGCCCTCTCGAGGGGCGGTATACAATGACCTTTCTCCCTACGGCAGGGGTCCCCAACCCCTGGGCTACCGACCAGTACCAGTCTGTGGCCTGTTAGGAGCTGGGCTGCACAGTAGGAGGTGAGCATGGGCGAGTGAGCATTACTGCCTGAGCACTACCTCCTGTCACATCAGTGGTGGTATGAGCTTCTCATAGGAGTGTGAACCCTATTGTGAACTGCGTAGGCAAGGGATCTAGTTTGCACACTCCTTATGAGAATCTAATGCCTGATGATCTGAGGTAGAACAGTTTCATCCCAAAACCATCCCCCACCCCGATCTGTGGAAAAATTGTCTTCCATGAAACCAGTCTCTGGTGCCAAAAAGGTTGGGGACTGCCGCTCTATGGGATGGGAAGCCTGCATTTCTCACCTCCACAAGAGGTCTGGGTTTGATGAGGGATTTCTGCCTTTGAGGTTGGCCCCCTGCACTAGGCCTCTGACCCTGTTTGTCCAGGCTTTGGCTCCTGACACCTAGTGCTGCTTCCCCAAAAGATTCCTTTACCTAAACCTTTGTCCTGTGTTTGCCTGGCTGGCCCTTGGCCAGCTGAAGTGGCAAATGTAGGGTTTATAATTACGAACATTTAATCCCAGCTCCTGCAGTTACTATGATGCTGGATGAGTTACTTGACCTCTCTTTGCACCTCAGTTTCCCCATCTGTACAATGAGCATAATAATAGTACCTACCTCACAGGATAGAGTTAGTACATGTGGCATGCTCAGCACCCTGCCTGGGACATAGGAAAGTCGATGCAATAAATATTAGCTATTGCTGTTATCTGACCATCAGGCTTGGACCTTGGCACCCTGCCAATCATAAAACCAGTTTTTTTCCAGTTCTGATTCTTATTTCCCAATGTACTGTCCTTGTGAATAGGCTCCCCAAGTGATTCAGCGTGGTAGCTCACACCTGTAATCCCAGCACTTTGGGAGGCCGAGGCAGGTGAATCATTTGAGGTTAGGAGTTTGAGACCAGCCTGGCCAACATGGTGAAACTCTCTACTAAAAATACAAAAATTAGCAGGGCATGGTGGTGTGCGCCTGTAATCCCAGCTACTCAGGAGGCTGAGGCAGGAGAATCGCTTGAGGCTGGGAGGTGGAGGTGTAGTGAGCCAAGATGGCGCCACTGCACTCTAGTCTGAGCGACAGAGTGAGACCTTGTCTCAAAAAAAAAAAAAAAAAAAGAGTAGGCTCCCGAAGTTCTAGACTGGCTTCAGTTTTGCTCTAGGAAACATGATCACCCCATTCTTTCCTCTGCATTGGGGTATGCTACTCTCTCTGTGTATTAACTTTCCTGCTCAGACCCTGCATACCTTTCCAGCCTCCTAGATGCAACCCTTGCTCTATCTTGTAGTATGGTATAATTGGATAAACACATGATTTGCAGTTCTTTTTTTCAAATCTTAGTTTGAGTATTTTGATTCCAAAATACAGCAAAACTCCAGTTGTGCAAATATTGACTCTAAAACATGTGAAACCTAGTTCTCTCATCTGTAAAATGGGGTTGGCGATGTGACCCACCTTATGTGAGGACTAAAGAAAATAGCGCATACAAATAAATTAATGATGTGCTCATCAAATGGTATTAACACTATTATCTCCCCCAAAACGGACTACTCTTCAATGCTGTTCACTTGCACCTCCGAGTTAACTGAGGACTTAGCGCTTCCATTCTTACTATAATCAGATGTGACTTGTATTTAGTTAAATGTATAATAACAGGGTCTGGTATAAAGAGATGGGTAAATTCTGAATAGGACAAAGATAGTAAAAGCAAAGGAATCAGAGTATCAACAGCAGAGTTAGTTTTCCTCTCTGCTCAAGCAAAACATCTTCATTGTGATGTCAATATAAGTACATGCTGCAAAGTCAGTGCAGTGCAGAGAAATGTGAAAGTGTCCCCGTCTAAAGAGGACAAGGGACTATCCAGCTACCACTCACCATTATCTTCAGGATCTTGGGCCCAGCATTGTGAAGGTCAATTTTCAGAAAGAGAGAGATAAACAAAACAAAACAAAACAAAAAACCGGAATTTTTATGACAAACTTCTCAATTTTATGACGTTGACAACTAATTCAAATGAACCCAGGAGCCAGTTTGTGCTTCTGCTTTAGGGCATTTCTTCACAGTGTGACCATAACTTCCCATGTCACCTGAAAGCTGATGGAGTTTTTCTCTCTAAAGCACATGGTAGCTTCACAGGTCGGTAACATTTAAGCAGCAATTATGGGACACTTTGGAATTTCAGTGGCCAGCATTAAACACTTCCTTCTTTCGGTTTCCTGGTTTTATTTCTCCTGGGGTCCTGTTCCACTTTTGTTAATTATGTCCTTTCTTCCCCACTTTCCACAAGGGCAAGTGATCAAGTGAGCTGCCTGGCTCACAATATTCACTGAATAATTGCAAAGTTAAGAATCCAGGAACTTCTTTCCCCCAGTAACTCTTTCAGTTTGTATCTTTTTTCCTGGAGTGAAATTAAAGCAATGTTTCAGCAACCTGTTTAACCAGATGGAGAGCAAGGCTTCTCTGGGACCACAGATCTCCCTTTAGTCCTCCTCTTTGTACCTAGGGGGTTGCATTTTTCATTTCCAAGGGCTTTATTTACAAGTTGCCAAAGCTCCCTTCTTTCTGGCTCTGTCCCTTGTCTATGTCTGAGCACCAGCTCATTGTGACACACTGAAAAGTGAAATATATTCTCTGCATATTTATTTTTAGGGCCTCCCACAGAATTCTGTGAGTGTAGCCAGAGTGAGGATGCAGGGTCTCCAGCCTGGTGCAGGACCTGGGGGCGGGGGGTGGTGTTCATCAAGGGCTGGGATTGGTGCTGTCCCAGGGCAGGGTAGATGACTCCTCCCAAGGGCCACCACACTAATTTACCATCTTGATTTGCTCTGCCCCTCCTACATGTAGAGGGGATACAGAGCTATTGCAGGATGTTTTTCCAAACTTCTTTTCAACAGGGGAAGCCTTCCTTTAAACGATGTTGTACATAAAAGGCAATAAGTAAAAGAACGGAAAGAGAAACTGCTCTCATTGGAGATCCTGGCATGCTCAGCCCCTCCTCGGCCCTCCTCCTAATTGGAGTGGCTCCTTAGATGCTCCTCAGCAGACACTGAGGTTCTATAAAGGAAATTGGTGTTCAAGTCTGAGTATTTCTGTTGATCCTTCTTTCCCCTTTACAGGCAGGGATTTGTAACTGAAGTGAACATTGTACTCTGCCCAGATTTCTTCAGGTCCCTTTATCTGATCTTTGTGTCTCTCCCTGGCTTTGGTGAACTGTTGCTTCCAGTAGTGGAGCACTGCCTTTCAGTAGTGGAGCACTGGAGGCTCTCTGCTTGGGAGGCGCTGGGAGTGCCAGGGAGTGTCCATCCCCAAGGGTCACTACTGACCAATGCCCAACTGGAGAAGGCTTATGAGAGCCAGCTCCCTTCCCTAAGGCTGGGTGGGGAGGAGCGACGTGAGATGGAACTTACACGTCAGGGATTCCCTGAGGGATCAGGCTGAAGCTATCCTCTGAAGGATTTTGCCTGAAACCACCAGTCTTGTTTGCCTTTCTCCCCGTCTTTGTCCCGCCTCCTTCTTTCCTGTTCTAATCTTGCCTGTGAGCATATCCTTAGTAAATTACCTGTATCGAGAAGCCGGGCATGTTGGCTCACACCTGTAATCCTAGCACTTTGGGAGGCCGAGGCAGGTGGATCACGAGGTCAAGAGTTCGAGACCATCCTGGCCAACATGGTGAAAACCCGTTTCTACTAAAATACAAAAAAAAAAAAAAAAAAAAAAAAATTAGCTGGACGTGGTGGCGCGTGCCTGTAATCCCAGCTACTTGGGAGACTGAGGCAGGAGAATCATGTGAACCAGGAAGTCGGCGGTTGCAGTGAGCTGAGATCGCGCCACTGTACTCCAGCCTGGCGACACAGCAAGACTCCGACTCAAAAACAAAAGCAAAAACAAAACAAAACAAAAACCCTGCATCCAAATCCTCATCTCAGGTTCCCCCTAATTCTGACTATCTCTTTCAGGCTCTGTACTTTCCCAGGGCCGTTCTTCCTTTCATTGGCTAGTCTTCAGCCAACGAAACGTACAAAGGGGACTTTGCAGGTAGGCTCCTTCGCAGGTACAGAGGGGCCTCTCCACCAGTGGCCTTTCAGGATCGGGCAACTGTTCAGTTGGGCCTGCAGCCATTTCTCTCTGCTGTGTGTTGATATATTTCAGGGAAGCACAACTCACCGGCCAATGTTCAACTTACCAGAGACTTTGTTACCTTGGAAACACAGGGCTAGGAGGCTGAGGAGCCAAGCATGCCTAAGTCATGCCTGGTGCCCGGGGCATCTTTTGAGGTGGGGACAGCTTCTTTGGGGCGTCTGCCAGGACAGAACCCACTTCATAGCCCGCTTCTCCTTTTGCATAACCACTGACCCTCACTCAAAATCTGATGCTCATTAGAAGTTTGAAGATGTGCCTTTCAGGCTTTTGATTGATAGTTTCCTTTATTAATCCAATTTAAGGCCAGGGCATTTTCCCCATCTCTACGACGCCAAAGAGCACAGCAAAACACAGCCTTTCCTTAAGGCGCTACATCTGCCTGGCTTTTATGTGGTTCAGGTCTCATGTGCATTTCGCCTGGGCCAGGCAGTAAGGGAAATGAGGGAGGCTGACATGACCTTTGGGTGCCAAAAGCCTTTCTTGACCCCTGCAAGGCTGGGTTAGGACCCTTACTAAGCATCCCCACAGACCCCTACTGCATCATTTCATATACCATTTTCTAATTGCTGATTTGCTTGTCTAGTTGGTGAGGTTGAAGGAAAACCTCTAGGTCTGAAGGATTTAAAGTCACTGAACAATAATATTTAAAAGCAAATCATGATGCCTTAATCAAGTGGTAAATTGTGCTTGCTGGCTTTGCCCACTTGGCAACAAAGGAACAGCCCCTGGGTGAACATGAGAATGTAATTTGGACATGGAAGAAAATAGGTCACTCTTCTTATTCATAGACCTTTTTTTTTTCTTTTTCTTTTTTTTTTTTAAGATGGAGTCTTTCTCTGTTGCCCAGGCTGGAGTGCAGTGGTGTGATCTCAGCTCACCGCAACCTCCGCCTCCCAAGCTCACGCCATTCTCCTGCCTCAGCCTCCCGAGTAGCTGGGACTACAGGTGCCCGCCACCACACCCAGCTAATTAAAAAAATTTTTTTTTTATTTTTAGTAGCAACGAGGTTTCACCATGTTAGCCAGGATGGTTGTGATCTCCTGGCCTCGTGATCCGCCCACCTCAGCCTCCCAAAGTGTTGCGATTACAGGCGTGAGCCACCGTGCCCAGCTGAGAGTGTTTTTTAAATTGAAAAAAGTCAGGGCACAAGATCTCATACTTGCTTACGGGAACTATGGGAGAAAACAGTTGTAAATGCAAAATGGGTTGCCCTTGTCATTAAGCCAGCCATGCCTAAGTTTCTAGCCCCATAGCTCTCCTACCACACATTCATCAACCTGATCCTACCTTCACATTCATCAAAGGTGATGGAGATTGGATCATTCCCTTCTTCTCCATCCCATTCCTGCCTGCATCCTAGGCAGTCTCGGGTGATCCTGCTAACACCCGACAGCTCCTTGATCTGCTCAGTTCTCATGGCCTTCCCCCTCCACTCTTCCATGCCTGTGGCACCTGCTGGACGTTGTCATCCCCAGAGCTGCTATTGACTCTACCTGCTCCTCTGCACTCAGCTTCTTGACCATCCTTGGCTTCTCAGTCTCTTATTTCTTCCACATTTACTCTTTGACTTCACTATGCTTTCATTTGCATGTGTCCTCTCTATTTGGGGGATTCATCAGCTGGTCCCCTCCTGTCTTTACTTTCCTGCTTATCTTGGGAGGCATCACATCATCCTTGGTTTGGCCAGCACCCTCATCTCCCTGCCCCTCAGCCTGTGGCACCACTCTGGAGACCTCATCCCCGCTCTCCCCTTGTCTCTGGTCTTCTCAGTGCTTCTAGGGGCAATCACAACGTTCCCACCTGTACATTCAATACTGCTCAGCATGTATAAAATGTACCCAGATTCTTCTGCCCTGTCATTGCAGCTGTTCCAAGCCCATTCTCAGGTCTCACAGAGAAGAACTTGCTGCATTACAGAAGAAAAGAAGTTTCTGGCATGAATTCCTCCACTTTTACCCCTATTTACTGCAAACCCTATTGCACCTTGTCTCCTCCTCTTCCCTCCTGTACTGTTGCTGCCTGTCTCCTGTGTAGGGAAATCAGGTCTAAGGCCAGATATGACTTCTTTCAGAAAGTCTTTCCTGGGCACCCTCACCTCTGCTGGCCAAGGCTAGGTTAGGGCCTCCTCCTGGGTTTCTACTGAACCCTGATTTTAACTCCATCCCACCATATTGTAATGGTTGATTTACCATACATCTCTTTCGCTGGGCTGTGTGAGCTCTTTGAGGGCAGAAGCAGTGTTTTTCTTGTTTTCTTTTATATACCCAGCACCTGGTAAAGTACCTGGTAAAGTAAGTGCTTGATATATGTTGTTGAATGAACGAATCTCATTTTCTTTACACATAGTTTATTCACCTGCATTCAGGATCCCTTCCCTTCCTGCCTCTTTGTACTGTCAGTTATTCCTTTTCTGAGTTGTGTCCTCAACCTGCCTTCTGGTGGTGTTTTACGTACAACTGTTATTATTGTTATTATTAATGATGTTATAGCCACTGTTTACTGGACACTTACTATGTTCAGGCACCATGCTAAACACCTTACCTGCATGTTGCAGTTTAATCCTTACAATAATCCTATGAGGGTAGTATTATTATTCCCACTTTCCCAATGACATTTAAGCAGAATTAAATCTCCTTTAAAGCAAAGTCCTTCCTAGACTCTGTATGCTCCTCCACCTAATGTCATATATCTTCATTACATTTACACCAAGTTTCTGAAGTGTCATCTCCACCAGCTGTCTCCCCATTCTGACCCCTCTCTTACTCCTAGCTCCCTGGAACAGAGCCCTGTCTGACTATGAAAGCTCCCACTGACGTCACCAGTGACCTCCATGAGGCTAACACAGTGAATGCTTTCAGGCTTATCTTCCCAGTTTTGCAGCAGCAGATGACACTGACTGGCCACTCCCCCCTGTGGTTCTGTTTCCTTCCCAGCTCCCATTTCCTCTGGCCCCATTAAGTGTTTTGTTTCCAGGGGCTCGGTTCTTGGCCCTTTTGTTTCTTGCTCCATATCCTGTTTCTAAGTATTCTCTGTTTCAGCTTAACTAAAAATCCTGCTGGTATCCCAGGCTGCTCCCCTATGCCCTAGAACCATAGGACCAAGGCCTCTGCTTTCACCTTGATAACCCTTCCACAGAGGCCAAACTCAGTGTGCCAATCAGATCTTATCCTTTACTGTCTCCATCCCAACATGTCTCAACACCTACTCCTCCTCTTGTATTCCTTAACTTAGCCAAGGATACTAGCACCTGCACAGTGGCCCAAGTAAAAATGTCATCAAAATTTTTGGTGACATTTTTTCCTTCCACTTTATATCTAACCAGCCACCAAATCCCGTTTATTATTGCTAGGCTTTTCTCATGACTGCTCCTTTCCCTCTCTATCTCCATGGGAATTGAACCTTGTTTTGACTGGTTAGTTACAGTGGTGTCTTGAATGCCTTTCTTTTCACCCAATGAGTAGCATTTTTTAAATAAAAAGACAATGACATCTACTCTGCTTTAACTCTTCAATGGCTCCCAATTTCCCTTGGGAAAAACTCTTAAATGCTTAGCATGACTTTGAAGACCCCCCTTTTTTTTTTTTTGAAATAGGATCTTGCTCTGTTGCCCAGGCTGGAGTGCAGTGGCATGATCTCAGCTCACTGCAGCCTCCGCTTCCCAGGTTCAAGCTGTTCTCCTACCTCACCCTCCCGAGTAGCTGGGATTACAGGTGCCGACCACCATGCCCAGGTAATTTTTGCATTTTTAGTAGATATAGGGTTTCCAGGCTGGTCTCGAACTCCTGACCTCAGGTGATCCACCTGCCATGGCCTCCCAAAGTGCTGGGATTATAGGTTTGAGCCACTGCGCCTGGACAAATACCCTTCTTAATCTGAGCAGTGATGACTTTTCTAGCCTCATTTCCTGCTCCACCCCCAGTCTGTGTCCACCTCCCCACCTGACATTATGCACGAGTAACACTGACGCACATGCCCTCCTGAGAATCAGTCAAGCTCTTCCTACCCTCTGAATCTTTACCTCTGTTCTCTCTCTCCTACTTGATGACTGGTCCAACTCTTCCTTGTTCTATTTTGTGCATACTTCATTATAGAAGTTAACTTTTTGCATTACAAATACTGGAATATCTCTTTGTAGCTCCTAATTAGACCATGAGCATCCACAGTACATGAATTCTTAGGGTCAGAGGCAGATCATATAGGTGACACTCTGGGTTTAAAACTGGAGATGCCAGCAAAGGGCATTCTTGGCACCATCTTTCCCTCCCGACTTTCTGAGGAGAAGCTCAGGAACTGTGGGAAATCAGGCAGATGGTGTTTGGGGAGAAAAAAGAGCTGCCATGATATATCCAATGGGCAGATTCGTATTTTGCCCCATCAGGTATCTTAAAATCTGCAGGTTTTAAAATTTAGTCAAGAAGTTAAGACCACCAACCCAGAAGGTGCCCTTGAATGTTAATATCCAGACTTTGTGGGCAGCCTGTATTTGCAAATCTCAGGTTTTTAACTCTATTTCTTCCATCTCCTTCAAAGAAGCCCTGATCCTGAACTCTCCCAACGAAGAAAATCCTGATCGCAGCGCTCATGAATAACTAGAGTGGGCTGTTATTACCTGAGCTTGAAAAAAGGTTATTTTTTTATTCCTCCAAGCTGTTCCTAGCCTCCCAGAGGTACATAATCCATACAGAATCTGGGTACAGAGGGGTTGGAGTAGATGATCTTTGATGAGCTAAAACATTGGAATTCATGGAACTTGGAATAATCTCTGACAACTACAAGCTTGTCTTGAGACATTTAGTAGGAAGGTAAATGATAGGGTGGGGTTTCATCTTTGTCTTAACTTGAATATTCAATGCCTGGAAATGGCCTTTTAACCCTCTTGTACAGGTGCCACCACCATGTGAACATGACCGGGCTAGCCTGCTGGAGAATGAAAGACATGTGTCCTGACCACCCTGTCACCTAGCTGATAGCAAGCTCTTCCCAGAAAAAAAGAGCAAACTGAATGACTCGCATTGTCTGCAGGCTCATGAGGGAGCCCAGCTGACACCAGAATAATCATCCAACTGAGTTCAGCCAAACTGATGACCCTTAGAATAGTGAGCTAAATAAATGGTGGTTGTTTTAACCTACTAAGTTTTAGGATAGCCTCTGCTTTGAAGCAAAAATGAGCTACTGGTATCTGTGTGGCTCATTTTCATGCCATAGCTCCACTGACTGACAAGGAGTGGAGCTCCTTGGAAATGGTCAACAAAAGCACAAAGCATTAGGGAATGGAGCCAAGTCTCTGGCTCATAGGTCACTCAACTAGAGAGAATCAGGGATGGAATGGAGGAGTGGGCTGATGCTGCCAATGAATTCAGAGCTGAGTCCAGCAGGCAGGATTGTTGTCATGCCTGCAAAGTCCCAGACCCACCTCCTTTCCCTTAGGGGCAGGTCCGGTGGCTCCTTCAGTCCTAGTCTCTGCAAAACAACAAACAGGGTTTTGTGTTTCAGTTAGAAGGGAACTTATATTTTACAAGACAGCCACCAGTCTTACCACAGGAGTGCTTAATTTGTGGAGTTTAAGGATCCAAGTGGGAACAATGGCAGAAAGAAGAAAAGTGTCTTTGGAGTGAATCTACTCAGAGATGCCAATGCCTTCTCGCTTGAAGGGCAGAACATGAAAAGTAGTAATTTGCTCTGGCCCAGCCGGGGGATAGAATGTTAAATGTAAACAGCTGTTTGCTTTGTAATGGTCTGGTCTGGAAGGCTCCATGACAGGGGCGAGTCATCGAATTTTAGATCTGTAACGAGTATTAAAGGTTGTCTTGTGGGAAATCTCAGTCCTCCACTTGAACGCTTCATTTTATTTTTATAGTTACTTACACAAGCAATACCCGGTGTACAGTCAGCCCGCCCTCCAACTGTATTTAACCAAGTGCAGATCAAAAATATTTGTAAAAAGAAACTAATAGAAAAAAAAAATAGTACAAATAGGAAATACACTAGAGCAACTATTTAGATAGCATTTGCATTTTATTAGGCATTATAAGTAGAGATAAATTTAAATACACAGGAGGATGCACAGAGGTTATATGCAAATAGTTCCCCATTTTATATCAGGGACTTGAGCATCCTGACAATACTGAGGGATGACTGTATTCTCAATGTGCAGCATTCCCCCTTCATGCCATGGCATCTAAGCCCACCCTTGAGGAAAAAGCTAGTGGAGGATGCTTCCTCACAGTCCCTTTCTACAAAAATGGATGTATATATTCACAGATCTACCTTTCTATTGCAACATTATAGGATCATATAAAACATGCTGTTTTTAAATTTGATTTATTTTTTACCAACTGGTATGTTTTAAAGATCTTTCTGTGTGTATATATAGAGGTTGAATTCTGTATACATACATAAAGATTAAGGCTGCATAGTATTCTTTCATATAATTATCCACACTCTATTAAATACTCCATTTTTGATAGGGAATGCAGATTGCTTCCACTTCTTTGGCTATTGTAAACCTCAAAGCAAGCGGCCAGGACTAATGGCTCATGCCTGTAATCCCAGCAATTTGGGACACTGAGGCAGGAGGATCACTTGAGGCAGGAGGATCACTTGAAGCCAAGAGTTCAAGACCAGCCTGAGCAACAAAGCAAGACCCCATTTCTACAAAACAATAAAATTAAATAATAAAATAAAAATAAATAAAATAATAAAAATTAGTCAGTCATGATGATGCTCATCTGTAGTTCCAGCTACTCGGGACCCGGAGGATTGCTTGAGCCCAGGAGTTTGAGGCTGCTGTGAGCTATAAACATGCCTGCACTCCAGCCTGGATGATAGAACAAGACCCTGTCTCTAAAAAATCCAAAAAAAAAATTAAAATAAAGCCAGAAACATTTTTGTGCGTAACTCTTTGAGCATTTCTTTTTTCTTTCTTTCTTTCTTTTTTTTTTTTTTTTTTTGAGACGGAGTCTCACTCCGTTGCCAGGCTGGAGTGCAGTGGTGCGATCTCAGCTCACTGCAACCTCCACCTCCTGGGTTCAAGCAATTCTCCTGCCTCAGCCTCCCAAGTAGCTGGTTCTACAGGCATGCACCATCATGCCCAGCTAATTTTTGTATTTTTAGTAGAGACGGGTTTTTACCATGTTGGCCAGGATGGTCTCGATCTCTTGACCTCGTGATCTGCTTGCCTCGGCCTCCCAAACTGCTGGGATTACAGGCATGAGTCACCGCCCCGGCCCCTCTTTGAGCATTTCTTTAGGATTACTTAGAAACAGATTTGCTAGAACAGACGGCATATGTATTTCTAAAGTTTGGCATAATTTGTTTTTAAATCATCTCAACTTAGTGCCTGCTCTAGGGAATTTATTTAGCTACCTTTTCTTTTTCTTCAGTCAATATCTATCTATTCAGGTTTTGCTTCTTGTTGAATTAATTTTTAAAATTTATTTTTTCCCTAGGAAATCATCCATTACACACAGATTTTCAAATTTGCTGTAATTATGTTTTTATACATGTAATGTCTTAATTTATAAACATCTCCTCTTGGACTCATTCTCCATTTTTTTATTAATATTGTTCATGTCTTCTAAATTTGTTTCCTTGATCAGATGTGCCAGAGGTTTATTTGTTTGTTGGTCTGTTAAATGAACAAGTTTATTGATTATTCTCTTTTGTTTTCTAGCCTATTAATTTCTGCTTTTATCATTATTAAATTTCTCTACTTCTTTGGAACTATTCTGTAGAGCTTTTATATAATTTTCTGGGTATTAGGATCAGTTCATTTATTTTTAAGAGTTTTAGTTTTCTAACATATGCATTTAAAGCTGTAACTTTTCCTTTGAGAGCTGCTTTTGATGTGTGGTATTCTCATGTTTGTTCACTTTTAAGTAGTAATAATTTCTATGTTAATTCTTCCTCTTATCCAAAAATTATATTTAAGACTGTTTAAATATTCCTAAGCAAATAGATTTTTTGACTATCCTTTAAATGTTGATTTCTAATTTTATAGCATTGTGGTCAGAGAATATGGCCTATATAATTTCTGCTTTGGGGAATTTTTTTTTTTTTTGGTTGAGATTTTACTTGTGTGTTTGTGTGTATAAGGGGTTTAATGCATGGTCAACTTTTGTGGAAATTTTATGTGGGTTTGATAAAACTTCCTTGTTCTCTTTCTTTTCTCATAAAGTTTGTTACTACAACATTCAAATTCTCCATGTTGGCCGGGTGCAGTGGCTCACGCCTGTAATCCCAGCACTTTGGGAAGCTGAGGCGGGCAGATCACTTGAAGTCAGGAGTTTGAAACCAGCTTGGCCAACATGGCGAAACCCCGTCTCTACTGAAAATACAAAAATTAATCAGGCACGGTGGCGCATGCCTGTAGTCCCAGCTACTCACGAGGCTGAGGCAGGAGAATTGCTTGAACCCAGGAGGCAGAGCTTGCAGTGAGCTGAGATTGTGCCACTGCACTCCAGCCTGGGCAACAGAGTGAGACTCTATCTCAAAAGAAGAACAAACAAAAAACAAACAAACAAAAAACAAACAAACAAAAAAAACCCAAATTCTCTATGCCTTTAAGGTTTTGCTTGATTTATGAGAAAGATAAACAAATATTCCTCTCTGATGGTACACTTGCAGATTTCCCCCCCTAGAATTTCTATCATTTTTGCTTTGTATATTGTAAGTGTAAAGGTTTATGTCTGATGTATCTTCTGGTAGTTGGGCTTTTTACCAATATGAAATACTTCTCTTTTAATGTCTTTTACCTTGACTTTAATTTTATGATGTTAACATGTTTTATTTTTGTTTACAATTTTCTTGAATTATCTTTTCTATTTCTTTATTTTGAACACTCCCGCTTAAGAGAAGCCATATAAACTAGTAAGTAGGATTCAAAGACCATCTTTGTCATTACCTGGTTCAGAAGCATTTAGCAAGTTACTCGAACTCTTTGTGCCTTAGTTCCTCCTCTATAAAATGAGAATAATAATAGTTCTAGTTCATAAACTTGTGGTGATTAAATATAGAGAACAATGGAAATGCTTAGTAAATATTAGAAATTATTATTTTATGTGTGCCATCTTAAACAACATACAGTTGGATATTTAAAACCCAATCTGAGAATCTCCTTTTTTTAAGTGATGAATTTAATATATTATATTTTTTAAATGTTTTAAACAGTTTTAAAATGTACCTTCTTTAAGTGTACAATTAAGTGATTTTTAGTAAATGGACAGAGTTGTACAATTGTTTTTTCCTTCCCATTTTAGAACATTTTTATCATTACAAAAATATACCTTGTGCCCATTTGCAGCTGCTTTCCATTCCCACTCTCAGGCTAGGCAACTGCTAACCTACTTTCTGTCTCTATAAACTTTCCTTTCCTGGACATTTAACAAAAAGGTATCATATAATATGTGGTCTTTTGCATTGACTTCTTTTACTTAGCATAATGTGTTTGAGGTTTACTCATGTTGTAGCATGTATAAGTAGTTTGTTCCTTTTCCATTACTGAATAGTATTCCTGTGAATGGGTATACATCACATCTTGTTTATTTACTTAACACTTGATGAACATTTGCATTGTTTCTCCTTTTTTTGCTGTTATGAAAATGCTGCTATAAATATTTACATATAAATATTTGTGCGGACATAAGTTTACATTACTCTTGCATAGATACCCTGGAGAATAATTGCTGGATTGTATAGTGCAGTTAGGTTTAACTTTTTAAGTTGTCAAAATTTTTCCCAAAGTGGTTGCTCCATTTTATGTCCAGTTTCTCTATGTCCTTGTTAACACTTGGCGTGTTAATTGAATTTGTATTTTACCAAAGAAGATGTATGAATGACCAATAACTGTATGAAAAGCTGTTAAACATCTTTTACTAAAGTTTGTTATTAGGGAAATGCAAATTAAAATCACCGTGAAATACCATTTCATACCCACAAAATGGCAATAATAAAATATTTTGCCCATTTAAAAATTGTGTTGAACACTTTCCAACTTCTTCCATGAGGCCAGTGTTACCCTGGCACTAAAACTACACAAAGACATCACAAGAAAGCTACAGATCAACACAAAAATCCTCAGCGAAAACACTAGCAAACTGAATCGAGCAACATATAATAAGGATTATATACCATGACCAAGTGGGATTGATCTAGGAATGCAAGATTGGTTTAACATCTGAAAAGCTATTAATGTAAGGCACCATGTCAACACAATACAGGACAAAAATCATATAATCATCTCAATAGTTGCAGAAAAGGCATTTCACAAAATCCAGCACGCTTTCATGATAAAACAACAACAATAACACGTATACACACACACACACGCGCACACACACACACACACCCCCACACACTCTCACTCAACAAAGTAGGACTAGAAGGGAACTTCCTTAACCTGATAAAAGGCATCTGTGAAAACCCACAGCCGACAATGCTTAATAATGAAAGACTGAAACTTTTTCTCCAAGATCAGTGTCAAGACAAGGATATCTGCTCTGACCACTTCTATTCAATGTTGTACTGGAGCATCTTGCCAGGACAATTAGGGAAGATTGTGTTAAAAACAAACAAACGAACAAACAAAAAGTATCCAGATTGGGAAAAAAAAGAAACAAAACTATCTCTATTTGCAGATGACATGATATTGTATATAAAATTTTAAGAAACCCACGAACAAGCTATTAGAACTAATAGTTCTTTTTTAAAAAATTTGTCATGGTGCTTATTTTTTTAACTTTTATTTTAGGTTTGGGGGTACATGTGCAGGTTTATTATATAGGTAAACTCGTATCACAGGGGTTGATTGTACAGATTATTTCATCACACAGGTATTAAGCCTGGTACGCAATAGTTATTTTTTCTGCTCCTCTCCCTCCTCCCACCCTCCACCCTCAAGTAGGCCCTGTTCTCTTCTTTGTAGAACTAATAGTTCTGACAGTTTTTTCAGAGCAAGGTTGCAGGATACAAAATCAATATACAAAAATCAGTTGTATTTTTATATACTTGCAGTTAATCTAAAAATAAACATTTAAAATTTTAAAAAATTTCATTCACAAAAAGAGTACAAAACTTAATAAATTTAACAAAAGAAGTACAAACGTATACTCTGAAAACTATGAAACATTGTTGAAAAAATTACAATTATATGCCTTTTATTATTGAATTGTAAATGTTCTTTATATATTCTTGATATAAGTATCTTACCAGATATATGGTTTGCAAATATTTTCTCATGATCTGTGGCTTGTCTTTTCATTTTCTTAATGGTGTCTTTGAAGGAAAACGTTTTTCATTTTGAAGAAGTCAAATTTACCAATTTTTATGGATAGTTCTTTTGATATCATGTTTAAGAAATATCCGTTTAATGCTAAATTTCTCTTTATAAAGATAAAATTATACGGATGATTTTAAAGTGCTATGACTTTAGTCCTTATATGTAGATCTATGATCCATTTTGTGTTAATTTTTGTTTTATGGTGTAGGATAACAGTCTAAAATCATCTTTCTGCATGTGGATATCCAGTTGTTTGAGTGCCATATGTTAAAAAACTATTCATCGCCTCTTGACTTGCCTTGGCATGTTTCTCGACCATAAATATAAAAGTTTATTTTTGTATGCTCAATTCTGTATGTCCATGTTTTTGCTTGTACCATACTGTTTTGGTTATCATAGATTTTTAGTGAGTTTTGAAACTGGAGCTTGTAAGCCCTCTAATTTTGTTCTGCTTTTTAAATATCCTTTTGGTTATGCTGAGTCATTTGTATTTCCATAAAAATTTTAGGATCAGCTTGAAAATTTCTGCCAAAAAAAAAAAAGCATAATTCAGCTGAAATTCTGATAGAAATTGTATTCAATCTATAGATTCAATGAAGGATTGATGTCAATTTTTAAAATATTTTGGTAGAATTAATCAGTGAATTGGCCAGGCACAGTGGCTCATGCCTGTAATCCCAACACTTTGGGGGGCAGAGACGGGAGGAACACTCGAGCCCAGGAGTTCAAGACCAACCTGGGCAACATAGTGAAACCTCATCTCTACTAAAAAAAATTAAAAAATTAACCAGGCATGATGCCACATACCTGTAGTCTTAGCTACTGGGAAGGCTGAGATAGAAGCATTGCTTGAGCTCAGGAGTTTGAGTTTGCAGTGAGCAATGATTATGCCCCTGCCCTCCAGCCTAGACAGCAGAGAGAAATCCGGTCTCAGGAAAAAAAAAAAAAATTAGTGAAGCCATCTGTACTTTTATTTATGGGGAAAATGTTCAGTTACAAATTTCATATTTCATCCATTTTCTTCTTAAAATCTATTTAAACTTTCTATTTCTTCTTGAGTCATATTAATATGAGGCAGTACTTCTCCATTTGTTATATGCTTTGATCAATCTCCAGAATCTTTAAATGATTATTTATTACAACTTTTTCCAGCCTTATGTTTATTTTTAATGAAAGGATTTTCCAAGCTTTTCTCTCAGCCCTTTCAAAAGTCCTCTCCTCCTGTCCCCACCATTTACATTTATTGCAATTGCTTATACAAATACAAAATTTTTCCTGACATCTAACTTTAGTTTCCTATGTATCATGTTTTCATATTTTCTTCCCCCATTCTACCTTTTAGTGAATTAATTGCAATTTCTTTTATCCTTTTCCTTCTTAATGATTTGAGCATTTGTATACTATTTCTCATTTTCTACTGGTTACCCTTAATTTTTGAACAAATACATTTAAATATTTTTTGATCAATGCCTAAAGTCAATCAGGGTTTATGTCCTCTCTCCAAAAAAGAATGAAACATTAGCATATTTTTATTCCCCGGTCTCTCTACCATCTTCCTCTTCACTTTTCTGAAGTCATTTCTCATGTTGAGATTATTTGGCATGTTATCTTTAATTTTAATTCTTTTTATGAGTATGCCTTTTTAGATCGCTGTGGGTTTTGTTTATTTCTTCATCACCATTCTTTCCTCACTGCACCTCAGACACTCACTCATTTCTAGTCTAGACTTAATCCTTCGTAAGAAGCAAATCATGACCTAATTCTTTACTTTAAATATTCCTCTATCTGATTACCATTGCCTTTTACTTCTATCTCACTTCTCTGGTTCTCTTATGGCAGAAGGTACCTAAATTTACTTAAACTTCTAAGTCTTTAATTTTACCTTTACCATCATCTTTCACTATTTCTCTCTCTCCCCTCATTAGGTTACATGGACAGCACAGCATAATCATCCGCTTGGACACATCCTTTGCTTCTCTGTCCCTCCATTATTACCCCTGGAAAGATGGCCTGGTTAAACCCAGTTTTCTTCTTCTTCTGTTTGTAGCCAAGAAGCTAAATATTACTGGAGAAAATTATGTTAACTTCAAATTTATGACCTCAGATCGCAAATGGGCACTCAATCCCTTCAGATATTCCTGCTACTCTTCCCCAATAAACTTATTTTTCTATTCTCCCAAACAACTGTGTTACTTCTTTTCTTAAGCCTCCAACAGCCTCTCACCTCTCAATCTCAACTATGACCTCAGTTTCAACTTCATAGAGAAAAATGATTTTATTAGATGAGAATGACCTTATCTTTCTACCTTCTGGTCTATGTCTTAGTTGATTTTGTGCTGCTATGATAGAATACTTAAACCTGGGTAATATTTTTAAAGAACAGAAATTTATTTCCTCTAGTTCTGGAGACTGAGAAGTCCAAGATCAAGATGTCAGCAGGTTTGGTGTCTGGTGAGGGTCCAGTCTCTGCTTCCAATATAGCGCCTTAAATGCTGCATTCATTAGAGGGAAGGAACCCTGGATCCTCACATAGCAGATGTCAGAAGGGCAAAAATGGGTGAGACTCCCTCCATCAAGTCTGTTTAGAAGAGCACCTAATCCCTTTCATGAGGGAGGAGCCCTCATGACTTAATCACCTCCTAGAGGCCACACCTCCCAATGCCGTTGCATTGGGGATTAAGTTTCTACATGAATTTCTGGGGACATTTTCAGACCATGGCAGTCTGCTACTCTGCCTGGATTTGTACCCCATTGTTACAGTGGAAGACTTGTGTTATCTTCTAAGCCTTGCATTCTATCCTGGATCCTATCTGCCTTTTGCTGAAGGATTTCCCTGCTGTAAGTGTCTTCTTTCTCTCCTACATGAAAACTTTTTCCTTTCAACTAGGCTATTCTCATACGTACATACCTTAATCTTCTATCTTAAATAAAACCCTCTTAAGCTGGCATTGCCTTCCAGCTATCTACCTCCTCCCATCATTTCTCTGTTCCCAGTCACAACAAGACTTATGGAAATATTTGAACACAAACAAACCTTTCAAATTCCTTGCCTCCTGTTTTCACCTCAGTCACTCCATTCACACTTTCATTCTCATCAATCCACACCAAGAAGGCTTTTACTAAGACCTACATCTTCCCCAAACTGACAGAGGGTCAATTTTCTGTCCTCCTTTGATGTCTTAGTGGCATTTGATCCAATTGACTGCTCCCTCCTTCTTTGAAACTCTGCTTCATCTGATTCTGAAATAACACACTCTTCTTGTTTTGTTTTTTTTTTCTTTTTTTTTCCCCACCTCGTTGCCCCATTTCTTAGTCTACTTTGCTGGCTGCTGCTTCTGTTTCAGATCTCTAAATGTTAGAACACCCAAAGCTCTTTCCTTGGCCCTCTTTTCTATCCAGATTCTATTGTTGTATAATGAAATGTATGTGTTGATGACTCTTAGGTTTTAATCAGCCAGTTGGTTCTTTACTCTGGGTTTTAGACTCATATATTCAACCACCAACTCAACATCTTCACTTGCTTGTCTATTAGACATCCTAAACTTTGTATGTCCAAAGAGAGCTAGTGTTTACTATACCCTCCCATTCTAGCCCCAACTGTCCCCTCTAAGTCATCCCCATAGTAGCATATCTCAACACCATTCCTGTAGTTTATGGTGCCAGAAACTTAGTTCCAACTCTTCTATTTTCTTCACACTTCAATCCATGTCAGAAGGGCAAAAAGAGGTAAGACTCCCTCCATCAAGTACGTTGGTAAAGCCAAGACCCACTGTTTGGCGTTACCTCAAATCCACATATTAAATCTGTCCACTTTCTTCACTACTTTCACTTTAGTCCAATTTACCTTCATTTCTGCCCAGCACAACATCAATAGACTCCTTAGTGGTCTTACCACCTCCATTTTTGTCTCTCTTAACAGTCAGGATAAAATTCATACTGTGAAATATTTCTGAGTCACAGAAAAGTACTAAGAATAGCATAGCAAACTTCTATGTAGCCATCATTCAACATAAGAAATACAATATTATTGACACAATTGAAAGTTCCATGAGAACCTGATTCTCTCTTTCTTACTTACCTCTAATTTGGTGGACACATATCTTTATACTTTAAATACACACACATATGTGTATGTTTATAACCATTCCCTGTCATTTGACAGACTTACCTTCTGATACAACAACCTACCATGCTCACTGACTGTACTTGAAAATCAACAATGGACCATTTTTGAAGACACAGAAGGTTTGAGAGAAGTGATTTGAAATATATTTAATCACAAATAGGAATCCAGAGAGCAATCTCCTACATCCTTATTCTACCTCTCTACTGCAATGCAAATGGAGATTTGGCATATCTATGTATATATGTAGATATACACACACATACTCCTAATCAATATGTAGTTTAGTTTCCCATGTTTTAAAACTCTATATAGACACTATGTGTCCAGAAAAGATTTAAAAGAAATACATATTTTTAACTTTTTTTTTTTTTTTGAGACGGAGTCTCGCTCTGTCACCCAGGCTGGAGTGCAGTGGCCGCATCTCAGCTCACTGCAAGCTCCGCCTCCCGGGTTCATGCCACTCTCTTGCCTCAGCCTCCTGAGTAGCTGGGACTACAGGCACCCGCCACCTCCCCCAGCTAGTTTTTTGTATTTTTTAGTAGAGATGGGGTTTCTCCATGTTAGCCAGGATGGTCTCGATCTCCTGACTTCGTAATCCGCCTGTCTCAGCCTCCCAAAGTGCTGGGATTACAGGCTTGAGCCACTGCACCCAGCCAATAAATACATATTTTTGAAATAGTGACCTGACTTGGAAGACCTTCAAATTGCCAAGCTTAAGCTCCTGTGTTGTTCTTTTCCTCATCCCTTGGCTTGACCGTTTTTTCTTAGAGATGTCTGTGGCATAGCTGAATGGCTGCAATTCCCTCTCTCCTCTTACCTCAGGATGTCTAGATCCAAATCTGTGCTCCTCATCAATTTGCAGAGGGCCTTTTGACCTTGTTGTGTGCATGGACCCACTCTTTGGCTACTTCTGACTTTTCCCTTTGTTCCCACTTCTCACTTACGTTATTTGAAATTATGTATTTCTGTAAGTTGCTGCAAACTTTTTCTTATTATTGGGCAAGGCAGAGATAGATAAATAAATGAGTAAACCTGACACCTCCCAGAGGAAAGAGAAGAGCTTGAGACAGATCCCTGGCATGGTTGCAGCGGTAAGCCCGCTTTTTTGCATTTAGGATTCTGTGCTACAACTGACCAGGTCACCTTGTACTATCACAGAGGCTAATCTGATGTTTTAATAACACTTCAGGATTAACTGCATTATTCAAAACCATGCTGTAAAGGAACATGAACCATAAACCAGCTGCTCAAACACCTTATCACACAATGTCATCGAAGACATTCCAAGTCTCCATTTGCATTAGAGTAGAAAGGTAGAATAAGGGTGTAGGAAGTTGCTCTTAGGATTCCTATTTATAATGTAATATATTTCAAATCGCCTCTCTCAAACTCTCTGTTTCTTCAAAAATGGTCCCAGTGTTGATTTTCAAGGACAGGCAGGGAGCATGGTAGGTTTTTGCATCAGAAGGTAAGTCTGGGATGACAGGGAATATAGCAATTGTCTTTGGACAGGACAACAGTCATCATGGGAGAGAGGAGAATCATCTGCATTTTCTTTACCAAGGCAGTCACTAAGTCCTTCCCAGGGTTCAAGGGGAAGGGAAATATACTCTGCCACTTGATAAGGAGTGGCAAGGTTCTAAAAGAGCATTTGAGACTGGAAATATTGCTGTGGCCCTTTTTGGAAAACACAATTTGTTAAAGGAGTAAAATGAGACATAACTATAGTTAAAATAGAGATGTAGGAAACCTAAGAAAATACTAAAATACAATGTCATTAAATTTGAGAACTTAGATGAGGTGGATAATTTTCTAGAATATAACTTACTGAAATTGAAATAGAAAACATGGAGTAAACCAGTAACCATTACATAAATTGAATCTGAAATCAAATCTAGATTGTTTTCCTGTGTGGCCCCAAGGGGCAGAACCAGACCAGAGGGTTTAGTTCAGTATCAGAAAGGAACTTCTCATGGTCAAAGGTGGCCAAAGCTGGAATGCTTGTGCTGGATTGGATGCCTTGCTAATTCTATTCAGCACTTGTCCTTCAGTATGTACTGCCCATGGTATGCCCTTGCAACTCTTTGCCTGAGGGTTTTCTCTGGTTTCAGCGGTATGTACCACCTATGCACAGAAGTCGCCAGAACTGCTAGGGAGACAATGCTCCCAGGAACAGTTCACAACTAAAATGCTGAGGAGTTGGTGGATAAATGCTCTGTCTTCCTTGTGCATCAGGTGGGGTAAGATCTGAGGCATGCTCTTTGCATTCTTCCAGAGTGTCTTATTGAGCCCTAGAGATTACAGTAGGAACACACTTATCAACCACCCTGTGGTAGCTGCCTTCCCTTCCCTGCCTCACTTCCCCACTCTATCACTCTGAATCCTGAGTCTACTTCCAAAATAAATGAGTAGAACTAGAATTCTTGTCTCAGAGTCAGTTTCTGGGGGCAAATCTTGTGAACATGTTATAAACAATTTGCCTTTACCTCTTAGGGGAGATTGGTACCTGGTTATAGGAAGGCTGTCAACCATTCATCTTTGGAGACAGGAAGTTTGGTAAAATTAATTAAACAAATATTTATAGTGTGCTTACATCAAGACTCTGAGATTGCTACTAGTGGACTCTCCTCTCCAGAAATAGATGGTTCACCAAGCATCACACTCAAGAAATTGTAATGTAATGTCATCAGTGCTACAACTGAAGAAGGATCACAGGGTGATGGTATCACTAAGAAGAGAAGGAATTATTCTGATTAGCAGCATAAAGAAGGGTCCAAGAAAAAGTGACATTTGAGCTGGGTCTAGGAGACATCAAAGTTCAAGAGGCAAGGAGGCAAAAAACTTTAACAGAAAAAAAAAATCTTCACCAGCAGGGAAGGATTATCAAATTTATCTCTGTCAGATTGATCATACATGTCCAGAAATAATTTAAGTAAACAAGTAAAAATAAGATAAATAATAAAAAATACAAATAAGCATATAAGTAAATACTTCTTTAAAATATCAAATCAAATAGTGCTAATGACTAAAGGTGTAGAGAGGTTAATGGCATTTAACAACACATGTATTGACAATTCAAACAAAAACCTTGCAAATTATAACATAGAATTTGTTGCTATTTCGTGTCTTGAGACAAATGAAAAATGAGAATGGTGATTGAGGTCAGCTATGTACTTGAGTTGGCAAAAATAAAGTCCCCGTCAGCTGTGAAATAAAGACATTATCCATCACTAAAATGTTTACAGATATTCTTATTTATCACTAATTATAGAATATGGAAAAACTCTGAAAGTGCTTAAGAACTCCATGAAGATATTATAACAATGTGGATATTTGGGGCAAGGGCGTGTGACTTCTCAAGGGCTGTCTCATTGGCCTCATTTATTCTGTTTGGATTTTCTGATGTGACAGGCCAGAGGGGGTAATGAAAGGGGCTGTGAGTTGAGAAAATCTGAGAATTCTTGAGTGCTCCCTTGAGCTACTAAGTGAATCAATGAAAAAAAAAAAAAAGATGTATCTCTTCTGATATCTGAAGTGTTAACTGGGCAGTGTGCCTAAGAAGTAAACAGAAGTGAGTAAACACAGACATCCAAGATGCTGGGTGAATTGCTGCTGATGTAGTTCATTCTGATTTTCACATTTATTGTTAAATGCACACCTTATCTTTCAGTAATCTGGAATTCTGGCAGTCCTATTTGAAAGGCAATATTTTATAACAAGCATTAATACTCGTGAATTTGAATTCCATATTGTGACCTGCCTTTCACCCTTTGCTCACAGCCTTCCCCATTGGTCAGTGATGGGTGGAGGAGTGGATAAAACACTGGAGCAGGTCTCCTCAGTGGCATATTGTGCATCTTTTCCTGTCTGCCCTAGGTCACCCTGGGGCACCTGCTCAGCCATGCTGATGCTCAGAAGCCAGGAAGTATGAGGGAGTCAGCACCCCAGGGGAAACCCTTGATCACAGAGACAGAAACTAGCATTCTCTCCTTCTCTACTACACTTTTCCCAGGGCCCCTTTCCTATTCTTTGGGATAATTTTCTAAATATGCAACTGACTTGTAAACCCTGGTCCCAGACTCTGCTTCTGGGGGTAAACTACGCTAAGATATACACCAATTAGGTATATTCTGGACAAGTTATTTTTGCTTACTGAGCTTCTGTTTCCTCTCCAGTGAAATGAAGGAATCAGGCTTGTTCATTCCTTCCAGGTTTAAGAGTCTATTAGATAAAAGAAAACTGTCAAGAATTCCTGAAAATCCCGTCTTCCTCAATAATTTTTAAAATCAACACTTGTGATTTAACTGCAATTCAGATAAGGTTTTTGGGGTTTTAAACACTTCTGTTTCTCCTTGTGTGGGTGCTACAGTTCTCTGAGTTATAGCTTTTGTTATCTCCCCAGCTCTTCAGACCTTATCCTAAAGTAGCGAAAAAAAGAGGTATCTATCAGGGACCATATCAATGCTGGTTGTTGTAGGTCTATGCCATTACCACTTTTCTGTCCTTCACAATTACTGCTCCACTGGAAAACTTTGGAATGGAGTTTGGTCTCTGTAAATGATGGCGGCATTGCTGAGTCTGATGGTCATGACAGTCCAGGAAAGAGGTGATGTGCTGTCAATAAACACTAGTTTTGATCACATGGAACAACGAAGGAATGAAGACAAACCAGAAATTCTCCGCTCACAAATTTCATGATAAGTGTTCAGAACTAGGAACACTGGACTGGACACGTTTTAAGAAACAGCAGATTCCCATTCAGTTACAAACTTTATGGCAGTTTATGATTGAGAACAAAATATTTAGTACTAAGAGTGATGTCAGTAAGATGGCAGAATAGGACTTTCCACTGCACGTCTCCTTGCAGAAACATCAATTTGAACAACTATCCATGCACAAAAATATCTTCACAAGAACTAAAGAATCCAGGTGAGAGATTCTAGCACCCGGATGCAGTGCAAAAATAACAAAAGACACATTGAAGAGGATAGAAAGAACAGTTCTACATTGCCTGTGTTACTCTTCCCCCAAGCCTGGGCAGCATAGCAGGGAGAGAGAGATCGTCTGCATGAAGGAAGGGGAGTGAAGTGAGCATCCAACTTTGCTGTGGACCTTGGCCTCAGGCCCACCCCAGTGAAACACAGTGTCAGGTCAGCATTCATAACCCCAGACTCACCCAGTGCCAGGCTGGCCTTTATATCCTCAGGCTCCAGGTCTGCCTCAGTGACTGTGATGGTTAATACTGAGTGTCAACTTGGTTGGATTGAAGGATGCAAAGTATTGATCCTGGGTGTGTCTGTGAGGGTGTTGCCAAAGGAGATTAACATTTGAATAAGTGGGCTGGGAAAGGCAGACCCACCCTTAATCTGGGTGGGCAAAATCTAATCAGCCAGGATATAAAGCAGGTAGAAAAAATGTGAAAAGACTAGACTGGCTTAACCTCCCAGCCTATATCTTTCTCCTGTGCTGGATGCTTCTTGCCCTCAATCATCAGACTCCAAGTTCTTCAGCTTTGGGACTTGGACTGGCTTCCTTGCTCCTCAGCTTGGAGATGGCCTGTTGTAGGACCTTGTGATTGTGAGAGTTAATACTCCTTAATAAATTCCCATATATATGTGTATCTATCTATCTATCTATCTATCTATCTATCTATCTATCTATCGCTCCTACTAGTTCTGTCCCTCTAGAGAACACTGACTAAATACAGTGGTCCAGGATCCAGACTGGCCCTGCAGCAATAGGCTTCATGCTCCACTCCACAGTCCCAGGCTCCAGGCCAGCTCCAGTGCCAGACTTGTGCCCAAATACCCTAGTTCCAGGCCAGGCCCCATAGTACCAGGCTTCAAACTCACCGTAGTGCCAGTCCAGCTCCTGCAGACCCAGCCTCCAGGCCTTCCTCAGCCCCAGTCTAGGCTCCACAGCCCCAGGCTCCAGGTTGGCACGTATGGCCTAATGCTCCAGTGCACTCAGCATCCAGTCCTGTCCTAGTAGACACTGGCACTAGGCTGGCCCCTGCACACCTAGGCTCCAGAAACACCCTCATGGACCCAAGCACAAGGCTGGCTACCGTGTACTTAGTTTCCAGGCTAGCACTTGCAGACCCTGCCTCTAAGATAGCCCTCAGAGGCTCAGGGTCAAGACCAGCTCCAGTACCAGGCCGTTCTTTGTGGATTCACCTAGGCTTCAGACCACCCCCATGGACTTAGGCTCTAAACATAGCCCCTGAAACCCAGGCATCAAATCCACCCACCTGCTGACCAAGGCACCAGGCCAGCCTGCCTGATGACTCCAACAGCAGGCCTCACTAGATGGCCCACTCAGAATTTCTAGATGAGCTGACTGGTGAAAGGTTTTGCCTGCTGAAGCCAGTCTGTAAAGATTAGAATAGATGTCTACTTCTTCATATGTGCAGATACCAACATATGGCCACAAGGATCATGAATAATCAGGGAACATGATACTACCAAAGGAACAAAATATAGTACAAGTAACAAACCCTAGAGAAATATAGGTGTATGAACTGTGTGACAAAAATTCAAAATAATCATCTTGAAGAGGCTCATTGAGCTACAAGATAACACAGATATACAACTAAACCAAAATTAAGAAAACAGTACACTAACAAAATTAGAGGTTCAACAAGGAGATATAAACCATTAAAAACCAAACAGAAATTCTGGAGATAAAGATCACAATGTCTAATTGAAAAATTCCATAGAGAGCTTCACCAGCAGACTCAATCAAGCAGATGAAAGAATCAGTGAGCTTAAAAACATGTCATTTGAAATTACCCATCAGAGGAACAAAAAGAACAAAGAATAAAAAAGAGTGAAGAAGGCCTATGAGACTTAAGAAACATCATCAAGTTAATCAATATACTCATTCATTATGTGAATTTCAGAAGGAGCAGAGAAAGAGAAAGAGGACAAAAGCTTATTTAAAGAAATAATAATGACAGAAAATCCCCCAAATCTGGAGAGAGAAATAAACACCCAGATCCATGAATTCCAAAGAACCCCAAATATATTAAATGTAAAGAGATATTAACTGAGACACGTTATAATCAAATTCTTAAAAGTTAAAGATAAAGAGAAAAATTTGAAAGCGGCAAGGGAAAAGCAACTCAGCACATACAAGGGAACCCCCATAATACTTAAGCATATTCATCAGCAGAAACCTTGCAGGTCAAGAGAAAGTGGGATGATATGGATGATATATTTAAAGTGCTGAAAGAACAAAATTGCCAATCAAGAACACTATACCCCTCAAGTCTGTCCTCCAGAAAGGAAGGAGAGATAAGAACTTTCCCAAACAAACAGAAGTAGGAGATCATCACCACTAGACTTATATTACAAGAAATGCTAAAGGGGATTCTTCAAGTTAGAATAAAAGGACACTAATTAAAAACAAGGAAACATATGAAAATATAAAACTCATCATGATGAAAGAATACAGTGAAATTCACAATACTGTAATAATGTAATGGTGGTACATAAATCACTTTTAACTCTAGTATAAAAGTTGAAAGACAAAGGTATTAAAAACAATTTGTTAATAGATACGTATTACATAAAAGATGTAAATTGTGGGGAGGCCGAGGTAGGTGAATCATGAGGTCAGGAGATCAAGACCATTCTGGCTAAAATGGTGAAACCCCGTCTCTACTAAAAATACAAACAAATTAGCTGGGCATGGTGGTGGGCCCCTGTAGTCCCAGCTACTTGGGAGGCTGAGGCAAGAGAATGGCGTGAACCTGGGAGGCGGAGCTTGTAGTGAGTTGAGATTTTACCACTGCACTCCAGCCTGGGCAACAGAGCAAGACTCCATCTCAAAAAAGAAATAAATTTAATTTAATTTACTTTAATTTAAAAATTAAATAAATAAATAAGATGTAAATTGTGACATCAATAATATACAATGTGGTACAAGATAAATTGAAGTGTAGAGTTTTTGTATATGGTGAAAGTGAAGTTATTTATCAGCCTAAGTTAGACTGTTATAAGGTGTTTTAGGTAAGCCCCATGGTAGCTACAAAGAAAAAGGAAAATATATACAAGATGCAAAGAAAGGAATGAAAACATACCACTAAAAAAACAAAACAAATGAACAAACAAAAACCAAGAAATGAATCTACACTAAATCACAAAGGAAGACAGTGAAAAGGAAGAATGGAACAACAACAAAACCCTACAAAACTACCACTGATAAAATGGCAGAGTAAATCCTTACCTATCAACAATTACATTAAATGTCAATGGATCAAATTCTCTAATTAAAAGACAGAATGGCAAACTAAATTTTAAAAATAAGATTCAACTGTATGCTGCCAACAAGTGACTCACTTTAATTTTAGTGACACACATAGGCTGAAAGTGAAGGGGTGGGAAAAGATGTTCCATGCAAATGGTAATAAAAAGAGAGGATTGAGTATACTTACATCAGAAAAAATAGACTTTAATTCAAAAATTATCACAGGAGACAAGGTCATTATATAATGGTAAAGAAGTAATTCATCAAGAGAAATAACAATTATAAATCCATATGTGCCCCAAATCAAAACCTCTAAATAAATAAAGCAAATATTAACAGAAATGAAGCAATAGAGTAATAGTAGGGGATCTCAATACCCAATTTTTAATAATGAGTAGATCATCAAGACACAAAATCAATAAGGAAACAGAGGATTTGAACAATATTCTAGACCAAATAGATCTAACAGACATATACAGAACATTTCATCCAATAGCACCAGAATACACATGCTTTGCAAGTACACATGGAATACTATTCAGGATACATCACATGTTAGGCCACGAAGCAAGTATTAGCAAATTCAAAAGACTGAAATCACATCAAGCATCTTTTCTGACCACAATGGTATAAAACTAGATAAAAATACAGGAGGAAATTGGGAAATTCACAAATGTGTGAAATTTAAACAGTACACTTTTAAATAACCAATGGGTCAAAGAAGAAATCAGAAGGGAATTAAAAATATCAAGACAAATGGAAGTGAAAACATATCATATCAAACAACATAACATATCAAACATATCAAAACTTATGAAATATAGGAAAAAATATAGGAAAATATAGAAAAATATAGGAAAATATATGAAATATAGAAAAATAAGAGGGATGTTTATAGCAATAAATGGCTACATTAAGAAAGAATAAACATCTCAAACAACCTAAGCTTACACCTTAAGGAACTAGAAAAAGAAGAAGAAACTAAGGTTAAAGTCAACAGAAGTAAGAAAATACAAAGATCAGAGCAGAAATAAATGAAGTAGTAATTATAAAAACAATTTTAAGAAATCAGTAAAACTAAGAGTTAGTTTTCTGAAAAGATAAACAAAATTGATAAACCTCTAGTTAGACTAAGAAAGAAGCAGAGAAGACTCAAATAAGTAAAATTAGAAATGAAAGAGGAGACATTATGCCAGATACCTCAGAAATAAGAAGGATTATAAATACTGTTACAAGTAATTATATACCAACAAATTGGATTGTCTAGGAGAAATGAGTAAGTTCCAAGAAATACACAACATACCACGACTGAAGCACAAAGAAATAGAAAATTTGAACAGAACAATAATGAATAAAGAGATTGAATCAATTATTAAAACCTTTCAATAGAAAATTTCAAGTCCTGATGACTTCACTGGTAAATTCTGTCAAGCATTTAAAGAAAAATTAATGCCAAATTCTTCCTAAGTTCTTCCAAAAAATTGAAGAGGAGGGAATACTTCTAAACTCCCTTTATGAAGCCAGCTTTACCCTGCTACCAAAGCCAGACAAGAATGCTACAAGAAAAGAAAACGACAGGCCAATATCCCTGATGAACACAGATGCCAAAATCTTCAACAAAATACTAGCAAAACAAATTCCACAGTACATGAAAAGGATCATACACAATGATCAAATAAGATTTATCCCTGAGATGTAAGGATGTCTCCACACATGCACATCAATCAATGTGATACACCACATTAACAGAATGAAGGATAAAAAAAATCATATAATCATGTCAACAGGTGCAGAAAAAGCATTGACATTCTATCATAACAAAAACTCTGAATGAATTAGGTAGAAGGAATGCATCTCAACATAATACAGACCACATGAGAGAAGTCAAAAAGTTTGTGGAAAAATGGAAATAAAATGTAAAAATAAAAAATATAAACTTTATTTCTCAACATTTTCTCAACATAAGTTCCATCAAGGTCAAGAAAGTTTTGTAAGTGATAGTACCAGCTATCTAGTTCATCCCTAAAAAACTGAGTGTCCTGGGAATTTAACTATGCCAATGCAGCCTTTTTTACATTATTAACTGAAGAAAAATGGGTGCTCCTTAAAGATTTTTAGGAAATAAAAAGACTTTCTAAATAGGAAATAAACATATTTTCTTATTTTTAGGAAATAAAAATATTTGTCAGGAAACAAAAAGAAGTCCGAAGGAAACAAATCAGGATTTTAAGGTGGAATGCCTAACGATTTCTCAACAAAACTTTTGCAAAACTACTCTTATTTGATGAGAGAAATGAGCAGAAACATTGTTGTGGTGAAGAAGGACTCTCTGGTGATCTTTTCCTGAGCATTTTTCTGCTAAAGCTTCAGCTAACTTTCTCAAAACACTCTTATAATAAGCAGATGTTATTGTTCTTTGGCCCTCCAGAAAATCAGCAAGCAAAATGCCTTGAGCATTTTAAAAAACTGTTGCTGTGACCTTTGCTCTTGACTGGTTTGCTTGGCTTTTGACTGGATCACTTCCACCTCTTGGTAGTCATTGCCTTGATTGCTGTTTGTTCTCAGGATCATACTGGTAGAGCCATATTTCATCTTCTGTTACAATTCTTTGAATAAATGCTTTAGGATCTTGATCCCATTTATTTAAAATTTCTATTGATTTTGGCACCCATCGAGTGGAGAGTTTGCTTAACTTTAACTTTTCAGTCAGAATTGCGTAAGCTGAACCAGTCGAGGTGTCTATGGTGTTGGCTATTGTTTACACTGTTAATTGTAAGTCCTCTTCAATTAGGGCACAAATAAGACTAAGACTAATTTTTCCCTTGCAAATTGATGTGAATGGTGTCCTGTTGTGGGCTTCATCTTCAATGTTGCCTTGTCCCTTCATAAAATAAACTATCCATTTTTAAACTGCTGATTCCTTTGGTGGGGATTGTCCCCATATAGTTTTCATAAAGCATCAATGATTTCACCATTCTTCCACGAAGCTTTATCATAAGTTTGATGTTTCTTGCTTCAGTTTTAGCAGAATTCATGCTCCTCTAACAGGGGCTCCTTTCAAAGTAATGTCTTATCGTTCTTAGTACCTCAAACTAGATCCTGTTCAGACATATTATAACAAATTGGTACAAGTTTATTTTGGTGCAAAAAAGATTTGAAACCCCTGCACAGTGTTTTCATAATATGCATTTTCCGTAAACTTTTTGAAAATCCCATGGTTAACATCATACTCAGTAGTGAAAAGTTGAAAGCTTTTTCTTTACAATCAGGAACACAAGGATGCCCGGTCTCATTCTTTCTAATTAATATAGTATTGAAATTTCAAGCCAAAGCAATTAGCAAGAAAAGAAATAAAGTTGGAAAGGAAGAAATAAAATAGTCGCTGTTTGTGGATGGCACAATCATTTAGAAAACCCTAAAAACGCCACCAAAAAACTGTTAGAACTAATAAACAAACAGAGTAAAGTTGTAGGATCTAAAAGTGACTTACAAAAATTAATAGTGTTTCTGTACATTAACAATAAGCTATTTTTCAAAAATCAAGAAATATCTCATTTACAATAGCATAAAAACACTTAAGAATAAATTTAACCAAGGAGGCGAAAGATATGTACACTGAAAACTATAAAACATTGACAAAAAAAGCTAAAGAAGACACAAATAAATGGAAAACTATCCCATGTTCATGTACTGGAAGTATTAATGTTGTTAAAATGTTCATATTACCAAAAGTGACCTACAAATTCAATGCAATTCTTATCAAAATTCCAAAGACATTTTTCACAGAAATAGAAAAATCAATCCCAAAATTCAGATGGAACCAAAAAATACCCTGAATAGCCAGAACAATTTTGAGTGAAAAGAACAAAGCTGGAGACATCACCCTGTCTGATTTCAAAATTACTGCAAAGGTATGCTAATCAAAACAGAATGGTATTGTCATAAAAACAGATATACAGACCAATGGAACAGAGTAGAGAGCCCAGAAATAAATCTACACATTTAACATTAACTGATCTTTGACACATATACCAAGAACTCAATGGAGGAAGAACAATTTCTTCAATGAATGGTGTTGGGAAAACTGGACATCCACATAATTGGACGCTTTGTACAGCTTGTACAAAAATAAACTCAAAAGCAAATAGAGGCTTAAATGTGAAATCTGAAACTATGAAGCTACTAGAAGAAAACATAGGAGAAAAGCTTCCTGAAATTGGTCCAGGCAATGAGTTTTTGAATGTGACCCCAAAAGCATGGGAAACAAAAGCAAACATACACAAATGGGATTGTAACCAACTATAAAGCTTCTGCAGAGCAAAGGAAGTAATCAACAGGATGAAAATACAACTTATGGAATGAGGGAAAATATTTGCAAAACATATATCTAATAAGGAATTAATATCTAAAATGTACAAGAAATTCAGAATTCAATAGCAAGAAAATAAATAACCCAACTAAAGCACGGGCAGAGCACCTGAATAGACATTTTTCTAAAGAAGACATACAAATTGCCAACAGTTAATTGTCTTTGCAATTGGCTTGTGGCTACCTGAAAATATCTTAATTATTTATTGACTTGTTTGTTTTCTCTTCCTGCCCACTAGAATGTGGGCTCTGGGAGAGCAGGGACCTATGTGTTTTGTTGAACACAGTGTCCTCAACAGTATAGACAGTGCTTAAGACTTAGTGCTCAACAAATATGGATTGAATTTGTTCACCAAAGTCCTCCAAAAAGGGGGTATTACCCATATCCGTAAGGGGTATATGTCAAAAGGAACCCAAATGTTAAAAATCTGGCTGATGTTGGAGATGAAGTGGCATTCTTGTCCTCAGTAACTCATTTTGACACACGCTCTCATGCAGCAAGAAGCCATGGAAAACAAGATGCCAAGCTCTTAGCTTATACTATTCAAAACAGAGCATACCCTAATACTGGGGATTGGGAAAAAACTTGTGCCCACGGGCTGCTCTGAGGTGGACCAGCTGGCAGGCTATGTGCTGTTCTGTGCACCCTGAAGATGCTTAGGGTTCTCCCTATCTCATTCCCAGATGCTGTCCAACACAGCACCTGGGAAGTTAGGAAGAGAATGACAGTCAGCCAACCATAGAATTGCTCCCCAGAGGTTGAGCAAGGAAGTGACTAGTGGCTGGTCCCACCACCTATTCTTGGGGCTGGGCTGGGCTGAGCTGGTGTTGGGTTCAGTTGTGAACCAGAATGTGTTGCAGCAGGAGCTGGGGAGCTCAGCTTTTAATTTGAATCAGTGAGAGGGTTGGAGTGATTGATGTCAAGGAAGTAGAGCTTGAAGAGTGGGGCAGACACCCAGGTGTGCTGATCCTTTCATCTTCACATCAAATGCTACCTGGTGAGTTACAGGGCACAGGCTGGGGGTGTGGGGGCTGAGGGGTAGGCAGCTGCTACCCAAAAGCAGAGACAGGCCACGTGGCTGAAGACAGATCCTGGCTTCCTGTCAGACAGCCGCCTGCAAATAATAACCTGCAATTTCCTGGGAGGGGCAGACAGGTAAGAGTCTTTTAATAGATGAAAGAGCTATGACTGATAATATAGGTAATGGAAATTTAACAAATTAATTCATTTATTACTTATTGATTCATTTGTTAATTTAACAAGCATCTGTAGCCTTGCCCCTAAAAGCACAGTCCAAGCACCAGCAGCATGAGCATCACCTGGGAGAGCTTGTCAGAAATTCAGGATCTCAGACCCTACCCCAGTCCTGCTGAGCTACAATCTGCATTTAAACAAAACTCCCAGGGAGTTCTTAGCCACCCAAAAGTCAGAAGGCCTGATCTACAGGATAACTGCTGCACCCACCACTGGGTAGGACCCTACAGGGATGCTGGAAGGGTGCATCTGGCAAACATCGCTCCCCCACTGGGAGGCACTTTGAGAAGAAGGGCCAGGTGCAACCTCCTGCAGGTATTACTTTGAGAAGACACATTTCACACCTGGTTTATTTCTTTCCAAAGTTCGTGTAACATCTGCCTACTTCAACGAGATAGGAACACAAAGGACAATAACACACAGCAGTGATGATACAGCAAGGGAGGTATGAGGGCCTTTTCTTGATGGCATTTGAAATAAAGTTGCCAATGGCCCCAGTCCCTTCTCTTGTGGCCTCTCCCCATCCTACTAAAATTGCCAGTGTCCTTGCATCAAAGAAAACCTATTCTTTCTGGAATGAATCTACCGAGAATCACTTACACCTCTGTGCGAATTCAATCAATGAATATTTGCATTTCTATACTTTTGATACCTGTTCCAGCTGTGCCAGAGTTCACAAACTCATGGGGGAGGCATTTGGGGGCAGAAAAGTTAACACTGTTCAGGCAAGCTTTGCCAGATTAGAATGCAGGTCCCGAAAACAACGCTCTCAACACAGAAATCTAAAAAGCACTTTACCATTTATGAAAGTATTTCCTTAGGCACCAACTTTATAGATGAAAAGACTGAAGTTCAGAGAGGCTGTGACTTGCCCAAAGTCACACAACTAGTAAGTGGTTAAACTGAGATTTCGGCCTCATCTTCAACTATAATTTTTGTGTTCTTTATACTGTTTAGGCGCTTCTATATCAGGAGAATTCTTGTCTATCCAAGAAGACCAAGTCCCTCGTCTCTATTTTTCATTACTTCATGCAGAAAATAGTTTTATCGGCACCTTTTCGTGTTTAGAGTTGAGAAAAGAGGACAAGTAAAGGGGAAATATTTCTCTCTCATCACCCATCCAATGGCTATTTTCAACCTCAAGAACCGTACAGACCAATAAAGGAGAAAAGATATACTGAGAACACTGTATCGTGTTCCTATTCCTCTGGTAGGGACTAAACTTGGCTTCAACATCCAATTTTTTGGCCCCATAAAGTCTGACGTCCTCCCAGTGACAAACAGTAATTTTCAGAGTTACCCTCTCTTGGGGCTCTTTACTGCCAACTCCTGAATCAAGTATGCTAACAACATCTCATTCTGCGTCAGTGGACACATGGAACTAAGCCACTTTGCCACAGTCCAGAAAAAATCCACTTGTGCCAAGCATTTTGTGAATTTAGATAATGTGTTGAAAGTTGAGAGTCATGGAGTAGCGATGGCATTGTGGGTGTGTGGTTGTTCTGCCTTTCCTCCATCTATCCTGCGCACTCACTCTTCCCGACGCTGGGAAGCCACAATTCTTCCTCCTTGGGGGCAAGTCATTCAGCCATCTCCTAATCCTCAGGTTGTATAACCCAAATGTATCATAATGCTCAGAAGGAAAAAAGGACTTTCCCTCTGCCATGAGAACTTTAGATTGCAGCTGATATTTTATTTTTAAATAAATGACTTTGTTAACAGGTAATGTTGCACACATTAGAAGCACATCACTTGATAAATTTCCACAAAGTGAACACATCTGCGTAACCATTAGGCAGACCTAGAGACAAGACAAGAGCAGCATCCAGAGCCTCCTGTCTGAGAGAGGTGGTAATTTTAATAGAAAATTATTGCTATTAGACACATGAGAGGAACATAGAAAGTGCCATGAGAGGTGAACATCTTGTCAGAAAATGGAGGAGACTTTGACCTGGGTAGAGGGAGCAAAGAGGGCTCCAGACTGGAACCCTGCAAGATGGATGGCATTTGGTCCAACAGAGAATGGGTGGATGCATGAGTGGGATGTGCCTAGTGGCAGAGATGGCTTGACTGTACAAAAGGGCATGGAGGGTTTCCACTATCAGTGAGGAGCCCCGTCTGGTCTGTGTCTGGAGGTGGGGAAGGGTGGGGTAGAGTGTTGGGGAAGCTAAGGCTGGAACCGTGTTGTGAAGGATCTGGAATGGCAGTGTCAGTGTTGTCCAGTGGTTTTTGCACAATTTTAGATATATCTACTAAGACTCAGTGTTGCAACTGACAAAAAAATCAGGTTTGTTTAAGGAAAAAAGAAAAATGCTGTATTGCCTCAGACATTACTTGATCCAGGGTTCAAATGATGAGTGAAACTACTTTTCCCTCCCTCCTTTTGTTATTTTATCTGTGTCCTTGGTGTTGCCACCTTTTAATGTGGGTTTCCCGAAAGCAGTCCCTCAGGCAAGAATTTGACTGTGATTTGGAAGATGCAGGAGGTACCAGTGAGAGTGTGGGGAAGTGAGACAGGGAAGGGAAGATAGCCAAAAAGTGGCGCAGGATCCAGCCAGCTCTCCCTGTGGGTACCTGGAGCTTAATCCCACAGTGCAGCTCTGGGAAACCTGGTGGATTGCATGCCTCAGTGTTACCCACCTGAGGGGCGAAGCAGCCGGGGCAACAATTCCCATCAGTCGTTGGTAGAGGGCCTCCCTGAGGAGTATTAATCTCCTGGCACTTCCAGCTGCTGGGCACTCAGGCAGTGCAGCCTTCGGAGAGTTCTGAGAAAGCCCATGGGCAAAGAGATTCAGCTGGAAGCGGCTGGCACCTTGAAGCGGAGAGAACCCATGAGTAACAGCTGCCTGACAGCTTCAGCCTCTTCTTCACTCTTAGTAGGTTCTGCCTTTACACACACACACACACACACACACACACACATACACGCATGCACACACACGGCAGCCCCATGTCTTGGGGATGGAAATAAGAGATTTTCTTTCCCAATAACTGAGCAAAAAAACTGATTCTGGCTTTCATTTTATCCAAATTGGGTCACTTAAATGACTCCCTGAGGACAGCGGGAGGTGATACTCCTAGAAAAGGATCCTCTTGCCATTCACTAACTCGGCAGAGGAGGGAGGAGAATGAGTCCACAGGGCAAGATGAGGAGTCCGGCTGGGGTGTCATCGAGGTGTCCCGTAGACAACTGGTGTGTGGTACTGAAGCCTGAAGCCTGAGAAAGAGCTTGGACTGAAAACATTTGTGTGTGTGTGTGTGTGTGTGTGTGTGTGTGTGTGTGTGTGTGTGTGCGTGTCTTCATTTGGGTTTCTGCAAGGTAGACCCTGAGACGGGGACTTGCGGGTGGGTTGTTTATTTGGGAGGTGATCCCAGAAAGCAGCCATGAGGGAGTGGGAAAGTGAGTCAGGGCAGGAGGAGAAGTCCGTTCCAGGGGCATTAATGAGCACAGTGCTCTGCGGGCAAGTGGGCTCCCTCCCACTGGGACCCTCTGGGAACCAGGGTAGAATGTACCTCAGAATTCTCACCAAGGTGGAGCAAACTGGAGTTTCCTTCACTATCTCCCATCCCTTACTGCCTGAGAAACTTTCAGAGGCATCTTACTCTCCCGTCTTTCAGACCTAACCTGTATGTGGGCCCGGCATGGACCTGTGGCCCGGGAACGCCCCCAGGTCGAGAGATACGGAGTCCCTCAGCAGGTTGGGCATTCATCGGTGCGGGAATCCTCCAGCGTGCAGCGAGGGCCTGTGGCTGGGACACTGTCCTCATCGCTGCTGTCTTCTTCCTGTCCTTGGTGGAACTCCCTGGTGGGTGGGGAGGGCAGAATTCCCCCACCCCTCACTCCTGGTGCCCACCCCTTTTCATCTTTGAATTCCCCATTCTCTGTTCCCACGTAGCCCAGAGCCCCTGTCTTCTCTAACACGACTGTACCTCCACGTTGGTCCTGGCTGTGTGTGTTCTAGTTAGTAAATGCAGCTCTTTGATAAACTTCCACATTACAAAAAACCCAGGAATAAAGGCTTGGGGTTGGGGTGTGTGTCAAATGTTACTCCAATAATGTCCCTGGGAATGGAAATAGCAGTTATGTGGGCAGGAAAATAATTATGTGATCTGGCCTGTCTTTGGGTTTAATTAAATCAGTGAAACTCAAGTGGCCTAGAGGGTGTTTTAGAAGATTCTGGGGAGACTTTTTCAAGCCAGACACACTTCCTCTAATGGGTCCCACTGCAGAGGGTTGGGGGTGGGGACATGGCCTCCTCTCTGCCTGCCTGGTGGAGAATCCCTACGTGTAATTTGGGAAGTTACTGATGGGTGAACTTTGGAATGTAGACAATGTGAAGACAGAGGGAAGGCTGAGAATTACTGGTTTGAAATATAACCCCGGATCCACAAGTGTGGCAGAGTGGGAGAAACTTGTGGGGAGAAGACACATGTTTGAATTCAGAGCTGACTAGCCACTGAGCTTCTCTGGGCCTCCGTGTCATTATCTGTAAAATGGGAACATTAATGCAAACGGCATGGGGTTGTTGTGGAATTCAGTTTCTGGTATATAGTTCTGATTGCACTTTTTTTTTTTGCAGTTAACGCTGAGTGATCTTTAATGCAGAGCCCCTAATCCAGTGTGACTATGGGATAGCAATCTCCTGGGCCCTCCCTTCCACCCACATTGCTGACCTCCCGCTAGGCTGGTCAGTGTCTGCCTCACAGCACAGCTGGAGGCCCCTTTGTTGTTATCAAAAGGGCCCCTGATGTTGGGGGTGGTTAGGGGCATTCTTCGTCACCTCGTGGTCACAGGCCTTGCAGAGCCACCTCACTGTTTTTGGGGGAAACCTTAGGAGAGTAGGAGGTGCCCCAGAGGCTGTTTCAGATGTCCCGAAGGCTAGAATGTGGATGAGGCCTGCTTGTGGGTGTTTGTCAGAAAAGACATAGCTGAGGCTGGACGTTGAGAACGAGCATTCTTCGTTGCAGAGAGAGGGAGAATGAGAGCCCTGAGCAGATCGCCTCCTCAGAGACGCCTTTCTGACTCTCCCACCACTCACCTAGGGACGATACGCCCTTGCTTGGAGCTCTACAGAGCTCACTCTCACCAAAGAACTGCCAGTCTTCTCCATCACATGCTTTCTCCCCTTGTTATATGCCTTTAATTAATGCTGAAATCATTGCCCTCAAACATTCAATATGATCTATGTTTTTAAAAATACCATAAACAAAGAAAATAGCACACACACACACAATAGCACACATGAGAAAATGCCATTTACGTTCCAAAAAAGACGTTGATTCCTGTGGATTCTCCAAGAAGCCTGGGTAAGTTGACAATTATTCCTAAATCCAAATGCAAACACAAATGCCATCAGAGTGAAAAGCCACTTGCTATCATTTGGAGGAGAGGAAGTGGGTGGACATTCCCAGGAATTCCCTTGACGAATCCTGCAGAGGCATTGCCTCAGGGAGACTGACCCCAAATATAGCAGGTGCAGCTGGCCCCAGGCTGGAATGCACTCCTCGGCTATTCTTCACCCTGAGCCAGTGGGGACTCTGCCTGATACTGCAGTCTCTCTTTTCTGCCTCCTGGATCAGGGTGACATGCTTTGAGCCTTTTTTTTTTTCTTTAAAGCTCTATGTGACAAAATAAAAAGGAAATCGCTGAGCCCTCTTTCCTCCCCTATTTGCTTTACCTAGTGAGAGCTAAGGACACATTTTTGGCTCTTTTTTGCTAGATTGCTCCATGCACACATGAATCCACTAAGAATCGAAGTAGAAAGCTCCTGTGATGAGAACCTGCTCCATTAAAGTCACCCCAGTGCAGGACCTTTAAGAATGCCTGTTGCAGAAGAACTCTGCTGAGATGAAGATTCAAAGTAACCATCTAGTACATTCCACTGCTGAAACAATGGCACAACCCTGGGCATAATCCATTCTGAAATAAGGTGCAACATAAATGAAGAAAAAAAGTACATAATGTTAGCTACATATTAGTACATATCATTCCACATATGTATTTGCTGGTTTCACATCCATGGATCAAAATCTGTAGATACTGAGAACCGACTGTATCTATTTTCCATCCATGGTTGGTGGAACCCACAGATTGGGTTAAAGGGGTCTGACTGTACTGTGCCACGTTATGCAAAGGACTTGATCATCAGAGGATTTGGTGTCTACAGGGGTCCTAGAACTGATCTTCCATGGTTTGGGAGGGCCAAATATATATTTAGCATTTACATGTGCAGTGTATTTTCAGAATGGTTTGCAAGTACTCTGAATTCAGGAACTCAATATGTATGATGCACACCCATATTCAAATTTTTCTGTAATAGGATTTGCTGAAAGGGGGAGAAAAGATTGGATTATTCACAAAAAGCTGTTAGAAGGAAAGAAATGATACTGTACTCCAACACCACACCATACACAGAAATATATTCTAAGAGGGTTAAGAAGTTAAGTCTAAAAACAAAAGTACAGTCATGCACTGAAAATGATGTTGCAGATAACAATGGTGATTATAATGGAGATTATAATGGAGATGAAAAATTCCTCTCACTGAGTGACGTGTGGCCATCATTAAGTTATAGCACAACATTACTCACATGTTTGTGGTGATGCTGGTATAAACAAACCCGTGTTGCCAGTTTATAAAGGCATAGCACATACAACAATGTACACTAGGTAACACTTGATAATAAACAACTATGTTACTGATTTTTGTATTTACTATACTATACTTTTTATCATTAGTTTAGCGTGTACTCCTTCTCCTTATTTAAAAAAAAAAAAAAAGTTAACTGTGAAACAGCCTTAGGCGGGTCCTCCAGGAGGTATTCCAGAAGAAGACATTCTTATCATCAGATATGACAGCTCCATGCGTGTTATTGCCCCGAAGACTTACCACAGGAACAAGATGTGGAGGTGGAAGACAGTGATGTTGATTATCCTGACCGTGTGTAGGCATGGGCTAATGTGGGTGCTTGTGTCTTAGTTTTTAACAAAAAAAGCTTAAAAAGTAAAAAAAAAGAAAAAAAGAAAATTTCAGAATAAGGATATAAAGAAAGAAAATAGTTCCGTATAGCTAGCTGTACCATGTATTTATGTTTTAAGCTAAATATTATTTAAAAAGGGTCAAAAAGTTAAAAAAAATGCAAAAGCTTATAAAGGGAAAAGGTTATGGTAAGCTAAGGATTTGTTATTGAAGAAATAATTTTAAAAATGAATTTAATGCAGTCTAAATGTGCAGTGTTTATAAAGTTTGCAGTAGCGTAATGTCTTAGGCCTTCCCATTCACTCACCAGTCACTCACTGACTCAACCAGAGTGACTTCTAGCCCTATAAGTTGCATTCATGGTAAGTGCCCTGTATTGGTGTACTGTCTTTAAATCTTTTGCATCATATTTTGACTGTTCTTTTCGTATGTTTAGATGTGTTTAGATACACAAATCCTTACCGTTGTGTTACAATTGCCTAGTATTCAGTACAATAACATGCTGTATAGGTTTGTGGCCTAGGAGTGATAGGCTATACCATAAAGCCTAAGTATGTAGTAGGCTGCACCATCTAGGTTTGTGTAAATACACTCCATGATGGTTGCACAAAAATAAAATTGCCTAATGGTGCATTTCTTAGAATGTATCCCCATTGTTAAGGGACTCATGACTGTATAAAGGTATTAGAATAAAACAGAAGATAGTTTATTTTTAAAAAATTTTGGATGAAGGAGCTTAGCGACATTGCAAGAGACAAGGTCAATATACAAAAATTAACCATATGTTTACACACTAGCAATGAAAAACTGAAACATTGAAATTTTAAACAGTACCATTTTTAATAGCACCAAAATGTGGATACTTAGGTACAAATTTTACAAAATATATTCAGGTATGCTGAAAACTATAAAAAAAAACTGATGATAGGAATAAAAGAAGGTTCCTAAATAGAAATGTACTGTGTTCATGAATTAGAAGACTCAGCATAGTTTAGATATCAGTTATCTTCAAGTTGATCTGCATATTTAGTGCAATTCAAATCAAAACCCCAGTAGGCTTTTCGTAGACATTGACAAACTCTTCTAAAATGTACATAGAAATGCAGAGGAACTAGAAGAGCCAAAACAATTTTGAAAAAGAACAGGGTTAGAGGACCCACACTACCGGATTTCAAGGCTTATTATAAAGCTATGGTGATATACAGAGTGTGATATTTGTCAAAAGTAAACATGAAGATCAATAAAACAGAACATAAAGTCCAAAAATGGACCTGAAGATATATGCTTGATTGATTTTCAACAAAATTGCAAAGGAAATTTAATAGAATAGGGATTGCCTTTTCAGCAAATGATGTGGGAACAATTGGACATCCACATACAAACAAACAAAAATCCTTGATCCATATCTCACACCATAAGCAAAAATCACCTCAAAATTGATCACAGATCTAAATGTAAACTCCAAAACTATAAAGCTCTAGAGGAAAATAGAGGATAAAATCTTTGTGAATATGGGTTAGGCAAAGATTTATTAAATATACCACAGAAAGCAAGATTCATAAAAGAATAATAATAAATTAGACTTTATTAAAATTAAGAACTTCCATTCTTTGGAAACATTGTTTAAGGTAATTGGAAGACAAGCTGTAGACTGGTAAAGAATATTTGCAAATCACGTAGCTGATAGAGTTACTGTATATATTCAGAACTCTTAAAATTCAACAATAAGATAATAAACAACCCAATTAAAAATGAACAAAGAACTTAGCAGACACTTTACCAACAAGATATATAGATAGCAAGTAAGCATATATCATTAGGAAAATGCAAATTAAAATCATTAGATACCCCTACACAACAATTAGAATGGCAAAAGGAAAAGAAAGTAGAGAGAAGGAAAGAATTTAAAATAAGGAAGGAAGGACAGAAGGAAAGAATGAAGAAAGGAAGGAAGGAAGGAGAGAAGGAAAGAATGAAGAAAGGAAGGAAGGAAGGAGAGAAGGAAAGAATGCAGAAAGGAAGGAAGGGAGGGAGGGAAGGAGGAAGGAAAGAAGGAAGGAAAAAGAAACATTATTAACAATAATGTGGAGAAACTGAAACTCGTATTTTGCTTGTGCAAATGCAAAATGATATAGCCATTTTGGAAAGCATTTTGATGGTTTCTTATAAAGTTTAACAAAGTTTTCATATGACCCAGCAATATCACTCATAGATATTTACCCAAGTGAAATGAAAACTACGTTGACACAAACACCTGTACATGAATGTGTATTCATAATCATCAAAAAGTGGAAAGAACACACATATTCTTCAATGAGTAAATGAATAACCACGTTGTAATACTTCCAACTCAGTAAATAAAAAAGAATGAAGTATTGATTCACATAGCAACATGAATGTATCTCAAATGCTTTCTGCTACATTACAGAAGACATACTTGAAAGGTCATATATTCTATAATTCAATTTATATGACCATTTAGAAAAGGCCAAACTGTACAAATAGAAAACATATCAATGGTTGCCAGGGGCCGTATGTATGGGAAAGGTTGACTACAAGGTAACATATGTGTATTTTTATTTTTGGGGAGCTGGGTTTTTTAATCTTAATTGTGGTGGTGGTTACATAATTCTATGCATCTGCTAAATCTCACAGAACTGTTCAATAAAATATCTACATTTTACTACATGTAAATTTAACCTAAAAGTGAAACAATAAGGTGAGACTACAGCATACCAAATTTTACAGCAATAGGAAATATCAATATCCTACAAAGCAGGGTAAAGGAAATTCAGATACACTGTAGGCCAGAATATCAGTTGGGGAATATTTCTTGGAAGGCAGTTTGGCAGTCCGTCTTAAAATTTTAAAAAACATGTACTTTTCACAATAAGCACTTCCACTTCTGGGAATGTATCCTACAGACATGCTTGCACATGTGCACACTGGTGCAGTCAGGCCTGCAGGGAATGTGGTCCACCTGGTCTTCTCAGCTTGGGAACAGCCAGGAAATGGCATCTTTACCGTGGGTATTGGTGAGACAGACACTACGGGTTCCCCATGCATATCCTCTTGGGCCTTACCATTGTAGTGCATACCAGCCTGTCTTCCGGTTGCCTAAGGTTTTTCTCTGGCAGGAACTAAGACCCCTACCCCAATAGTCCTTGAGTAATTAATGACTGATGGGAGCTGGTGTGTAAATACTCCTGAGGGCAGAGGGCCAACTCTGAGGTGTGCTTTCTATATTGCTTCCACGAGTCTCTCATTGAGATTAAACTTCAGGGGCCAACAATGGTGATTGGCATGATAACAAATCTGTTGCTTCTCTCCCCTCCCTGCTTGATTCTCTACTCCTGGGATTGTGTCTCACATAAGGTAATTGTGGTTGAATCCTTGTCTTAGGTTCTGCTTCTGTGGAAACCCAACTAAGACAATTGGGTTCCCCTGGAAGAAACACAGTGGTGGGCACTGCCCTGAAGTGGCTTCCTCATTGGTGAGCATCAGTGACGGGCCAGAGAAGAGGAAAGGACAGCTGTTTATGAGCATATGAGGGACCCTTGCAGTTTGGAGGAACACAGGATGGTTTTGCATGAGGTATGGGCTTGTGCTGCTAAAATGGAAATGACTGCTGTCATAAGGACTCCTCTAGCCCCCACTTTGCTTACATCACTGGTCAGCAGGACTTAAACATATGCCATATCAGAGTTTCTCACAGTCCCTGATTTAAATAAGAGCAAGACAGCTGAACATGTGGTATTACTGAAGGTGCACTTTTCCCAAGCACCATCAGTCACTGCTCAGAGATTTAAATTTCACAAATGGAATCTGCAGCTTGTGAACTACTGCTGTTTAAGTTGGATATTAATAATTTGTGCTCCTTCTACTACCAAAAAAGAGTTTTGAAAAATTGCTGCTTAGGTTGTGAATTTTATAACATCCTGGGCCAATTCATCTTCTAAGGTTACCTGGTCAAAGCACCTGCTATTCACAGCACCAAAGATTAGATTTTAATAATCCACAGTGGGCTGACTCAAAAGAGAAGCCATGAATTTCAAGCCTATGCAAGGCTGCTTGATTTAGGTCTTGTTCTTTCACAAAGAGCAACCATTGCTGAATCACTTCAATGACAACTGGACTCCTGATGAAGACCATCCTGTCTGGAAGATGATACAAGGTCAATGAAGTCATTGAAGACACTTCTGAGTCTCTATAAATATATTGTGTTCTTACGACTGGCAATATCAGAGTGGAAGGCCTATTCGAGGTCAACTAGTTCATGCTGAATCAGATGTTGCTGAGCCATCTGCCATACTGGTCCTGCATTTCACTGGGCTAGTTTCTCTAAGATACAGCCCACAGGATGATCGATTAATGCTATCAACTGTGTGGCTTGATGCTGTAGATGGTCTTAATTGACAGGTGTCTTAATAGGTGTGGGTGGGTGGCAGGTAAAAAAATTTCTTTCATCAATTTGGTTTATTCATAAACTGTAGAAAGGACAACCCCTCTACTGAAGAATGACTTTCACAGGAAAACTCTGTATGGTTATAGAAGACAGTTTTTGTGATATGTTGGCCCTATAGCTCATCCAGGTGTTGCACCTGATAACATTCCAGGTAGTTGGGAATGAATTCTCACATTTAGCATGACGAGTCAACAGATTTTGATGAGAAATCCATATAGGTTTCTGCAAAATGAGTGCAAGGAAAGAATTTCTTGATATAAATCTATCTTGATATAAATCAATATATATTTATTGATCTATATAGTTTGGAAAAGACTGTAACTTCTTGTTAACGGTAGTGTCAGGCAGATATTAGAGTTATAAAACTTAAAGGTATGTATGACCTCTGCATTGCATAAACTAAAACTTTCAGAAAGACTTAGACCTTTAAGAAAGGTCATTCAGTGGCTGGGTCTGTTGGGACAGAGTGAAGCAGATGGTTGCTCAATCCTAGTAACTCTCCTTTGAAAAATAACCTTTTGTTTTCCCTTAATTACAAGTTTCTTTGCTTATTAAAAATTTAGATATGATTTCATTCCTTTACGTAACCCATCCTGAATGTAGGGTAGGGTAAGAATGGTAGGTGCCTAGCTGCAAAAATTCAAATAGGTTTGGGGTGAAATACACATAAACCTCAAAAACAGGCTTGGAGAGGAGATAGAGCTAGGGAAGAATGCAAAGAATGGGAATGGGGGTCAGGAACATGACTCTGGGGCAGGGACTTGCCAGGACAACCCAGACTTTGGACAAATAGTAGGAGTGTCCAAAATAGCAGAGGTAGGAGGTGGTTCTCTAAGCATGAGTATGATTAACACACTTAGACATGAGTCCCCTAATCAGGCTAACTAACCGTTGCAGAGGCCCCAGTGGACAGGGCCATCTGGTCACTTGCCAGAGAAAGGCTCTGGTGGACCCTCAGCAGGTTCAGGGCTCAGACCAACAAAGTGGAAGCTTAGGAACAGGTTTATGGATAACAGGGTGTGGGAAGTTGGCCCAACACATCGGACAATAGTGAAAGGCTGTAGCAGGGAGCTCTTTGGTGGCCAGAGAACTCATCACAGCAGACGTCAGGCCTGTGGCTTAGCAGGAATAATGCCAACCCACATGCTGGGGCTGGGGTTGCTGAAATGCTTTTTGCGATAAAGCATATCCCTGATTGGCAAAGGACATGCTCTGCATCCTGAATGGTGGGGCCTTCTCACAAGAAGTCCAAGTGTGGCCCAGGTGCCCTTAAGGCTTCCTCATAAAGCAAACACAATGTAGCATGCTGCCCCTCAGAACATCCCCCTGCCCTGCTCTGCCTCACCCTTGTAGCCTCAGTCATATTGGCCTCTTTGTTTTTCCTTAGAAAGTCTAATCACTATTCTGCCTCAGGACCTTTGCACTGGCTGTCCCCTCTGCCTGTACTCCTCTTCCCACATATATCTGCTGAGCTTACTCCCTCACTTTCTCCCAGTTTCTGCTCTAACAAACCTCTTAAGAAAGGTCTTTCCAGAGCATGCTTACTAAAAATAACTTTTCTTTCTCTAACATTTTGGCTTGGATTTTTTTTCTTGATAGCACTTACAACTCTTTTATATCATCTATTCATTATACATTGTCTGTCTCCTGACTCTAATAAAAACACTATAGAGTGGATCTTTATATACCATCCTATCTTCAGTGTGAGCTTGGTACAAAGAGGTGCTCAAGAAAAATTTGTTGAATGAATGCATAAACAAATGAACAAAGCATATTAGTGTGTACCATGTGTAGTGAGTGGCTATGGTGGTCATCACCAGCACTCACGTGGCTTGACCATCACAGTTAATGAAATGGGCTTGCCTGAAGTTTCCAGTGGTCCTAAGAAAGCCTTGCAAGACTCCATAAAATGTGAGGTTGCTGAGTGTTGTGAGGAGAAGCTTTCAATTCACAGCGAATCCTCCTACTGCATGGTTCTCTCCCCAGCTGGTTTTTCCATCTGCTGTGGACAATGGCAGCCCTGATTGACACAAGCACCCCTAGCAGGGGCTGGAGACTGGCAGGCTCTCAGGCAAGTTGCAACCTTGGGAACAACCAGGGAACTGCATCCACAGAAAACAAAACCCTCTAATTTGTATTCTCAGCAAGATTCAAGGGGACAATGCACTTATGAAAAGGGAGAAATCTGAGATCAGGATAGATTGGTTTCTGATGAAAAACATGAATTCCTTAATTTAGAAAACCGTCCTGGACAGCATGAATAGCATGGTGAATAAGGTAGAAAAGAGACTCATTGATTTTGAAGGATGGTTTGATAAATTATCTGATTATTCAGAAATGTAAAAAAGTTTTTTGTAAGTGTAAAAAGATTGAGATCATGAGCAAAAAAGATAAAAGTCATGAAAAATGAATTCAGGAGGTATAATAAGAGCCATTTTCTTGAGGTAAAGAAGACTAGAATCTTCAGATTAAAAGGGTTTACTAAGTATCTGAGACAGTAATGTAAAAAAAGGCACACTTAGAAATATTCTAGAAAGTTTAAAAAATGTTAAGAATAAGGGAAACAAATCTTACATGTACTATGCAGATAAAACAAACAGAAAGATCAAGCTGACAACTCACTTATTTTCTGCAACTCTAAAGATCAGAGGAAGGCTGGGCGCAGTGGCTCACGCCTGTCACCCCAGCACTTTGGGAGGCTGAGATGGCAGATCCTGAGGTCAAGAGATCGAGACCATCCTGGCCAACATGATGAAACTCCATCTCTACTAAAAATACAAAAATTAGCTGGGCATGGTGGCATGCTCCTGTAGTCCCAGCTACTCGGGAGGCTGAGGCAGGAGAATCACTTGAAGCCAGGAGGTGGAGGTCGGGGTGAACCGAGATCATGCTACTTCACTCCAGCCTGGTGAGGGAGAGAGACTCTGTCTCAAAAAAAACCAACCAACAAACAAACAAACACAAATCAGAGGTAAATGGGGCAATGTTACAGATGGCAATTGAACAATTCTGAGCTGAGGCAAATGAAGAGAACTTCCCAGCCAGACAAGGTCTCTGAAAGGACGTAACTCACCATCCTTTCTTAATTCTGTTTTCTCAAAAAGCACTCTAGTGATGTTAGAGACAAACATGACAAAGAACTCAAAGATTAGGAAAATAGGATGGAAAAGAAATGTGTACTTTGGGAGGCGGAGGCGGGTGGGTCACCTGAAGCCAGGAGATCGAGACCAGCCTGGCCAACATGGTAAAACCCCATCTCTGCTAAAAATACAAAAATTAGCTGGACGTGGTGGCACGTGCCTTAATTCCAGCTACTCAGGAGGCTGAGACAGGAGAATCGCTGGAACCTGGGAAGTGGAGGGAGCAGTGAGCTGAGATCGCACCCTATACTCCAGCTTGGGCAACAGAGTGAGACTCTGTCTAAAAAAAAAAAAAAAAAAGAAAGAAAGAAAGAAAGAAATGTGGTGAGCAATGATATAGCTTAAAGTCAGAATTACTGTATAAATAAGGATATTTAATTGTGTTTGAAAAAATACAAATTTAAAAATAATTTTAAAAAGAAAGAGATTTAAAATGTAACAGTATGAATAACTTGAATTTAAAAACCAAGGTTATACTAAAAAATCTTGAGAAGTTGGAGGTGTACATAGGTGGGAAAGAAATGGAACTATACAGAAATCTCATTTTTCATGGAGAGGGTCAAAAGGTCTTGCATGAAAGAATATAAGATCAAATATTTTTTGAGCTGTAAGGATAACCATGAAACTAGCAAAAATAGAATTCATGACTTTGAAATCACTAGGGTAAAAACAGCAAATAAACAAAAGACATTTGGCAAAAGATAGGAAGAAAAGAAGCAAAGAGGCCTAAAAAACAAGGCATAAACTAAGATGAAAGAAGCGAGAGCAAACATGTCAATCTTCACAATAAATATAATAATGAATACAATAAAAGCAAAGACTCCCAGATTAGATCCAATGCAGGTTGTTTATAAGAAACACGTCTCAAACAATAACTGAGACATGAAAATAAGTAAGTTAGTAAGTAAGGAAATAAATGAAGGAAGGAACGGGCAGGAATATACCAGAATAAAGCACACAAATTAAAAAGTAATCTGTTTAAAACGAAGGCTTGTGGAAGGAAGTCTTGTTATTCCACATAATTCCTCTTGGCAAGAGCATTGTATTTATACGGAAGAAATATAATGATGAACCACTGAGGTGGTGCTGGAAGCCCAAGGGCAAGCTTAAGCCTCAGAAGATGCTTACTAACCTGCTGTGCAGAGCCCAGAAGAGGACTTTATCTGGATCGTAGGAGACAATTAGAGAGAGAAGAGAAGGAGCCAGCAAAATCCTCATAGGCTGTGCTCTCTATGATGCTAACTTCTTTCTGCACTCCTGGAAATTTCAGTTCGTTTAGCCAAAATCCTTGTTCCGCTCTGGGCGTCAGTGGGCTCTTTGTGGAAGTACGTACAGGAGCTTGATTTGATGTCCGAGTTGATTCAAGATGGAACATTTAAAGCAAATTCCAGATGCAGAAGGGATCATAAGGAAGCCCCAGCAATTGTGGCAATATTGGTGGAGGCACAGGGAATTCTTCATAGTTTTCCACAGGGCAGTTTGACATTGATTTACTGCCATCTGGATTACACCAGTAAATGCACTATAATGAAGATGTAAGAAACACACAAACCAGACACAAGCATAAGTTGGGGACTGAAATGAAACAAACGCAGGCTCCAAGCTAGCAATTACGGCATTCATACCTAGAGATGATGGAGTACAGAGCTATGGCTAAAAAGTGTGCGTCCCTGGCAGCTGTGCTTGGGACCTATGAGGCACTCCGTAAATGACTGCTATTGAGGTTGGGCCTGCAGCCTCAACTGAAATAAGTGTGCAGCAGACAACATCAGTGATCCACCCAGATCCCCTCAGGATCCCTTTTAACCATTTTTATGTGCTCCCTATCTGTGGTATATCTTCACTTCCAACAGCCAGCACCTGCAACCTGCAACGTTTTTATGGAGGATTGCCCCCAGGCTGCTGGAGCCCACTTGGGCCACCTGTAGGGAAGGCTGGAAGTTCCTAGGAGTTTATTCTCCATCATGGCCCTTAACCAATGGCTAATGAATGTGGGAGAATTTGAGCCCATTCCCTTTTCTGAGGTGTAACAACTTGAGCTCCAGAGTAAAACATACATGCCAGAGCTCCCATGCGGGGTCAAGCTGAAACTATCTTCTGTGGGATCTTGCCTGAGACAGCTCCCTTGTTTGGCTTCCTCCCTGCTCTCCCTTATCAGGTTCTTATCTCAGGATCTGCTTCTGGAGAATCCAACCAAAACCTGGTATGTCTGGCCTCTTGCAGCTCTGGCTTTGACTCTAATGAAATTGCCTCCCTTTGCTTTGGCTTCTCGCCAGAAAGCAAGCTTATGATTTGTTCCTCAAGTAGACTCTCTCACTCATAGAGAATGAGTGAATTGGCCTACAAACACTAGCATGAGGGTGTCCGCTTATGTTAGCACCTTGCTCATGGAAGGCCTGTGAAAGAATATGCCCATCCAGCAGCCTGAAGAATGTAAAGCCACTACTGAGGCTTTCAGCTACCGGAGTCCCTCCTCAGCTATACAACGCTTCTCCTCTGTAGGAAACATTATTCTTCGTTGTGGGGGACTGTCCCATGCATTTTATAATGTTTAGCAGCATCATGCTGGATGCTAATCGCATTCCACCCTTCCCATCAAGTTGTGATAAACAAACATGTCTCCAGACATTGCCAAATGTCTGATGGGAGAAAAATCACTTCTGGTTGAGAACCAATGATCTGTACTGGTCCTCAGAACTATGGCTGGTGCTACCACCGCACCTCCTCCCTGGAGTGAAAACCCACTTCTTCCTCCTCCTTAAGACACGATTTATTCATGGTAAGAGGTAAAATATTAATTTTATCAATTAAAATTAATTGGTTAATTTTTAATTGAATTGAATTAATTTAATATTAAATTTAATTGATTAATCAATTAAAATTAATTGAGTTGTCCTGAGTGAAGCCTGGTACCTTAAAGTTGTGGAGCTCCCTGTTATTGCAGATATTTAAGAACAGGAAGAACAAACAGCCAGAAGAGATACTGAAGGGAGAATTCTGTTTTTGTTGGGGTTTTGGTTGCACCAGAATGTAAATGTGCCAAGAACATCAGGTTTGGGACTCTGGAAAACACAAAATACATGTGGAATACAGTCTGTGTGGGAAAGGTATCATAAGCAGGAAGGCAGGTTCTATCTAGAAAAGAAAACAGGATTGAATATAATGGATAATAGGTTGAGTCAAATCTAATACCAGGATGGCTGAAGAGAGGGAAGAGCTAAGACAGACAAGATGGGAGCTAAAGTGAGTGTCCAGAAATGCAAAAAAACTAGATAAGTTTGAGCAAGCAACTGCATTTCCAACGCAGGAGATCAATGTAGACATCTGGGTCTCCATTAACTCTTAGATATATGGGTCTCTACTAACTTTTTCTTAGACATGTGGGTCTACATTAACTCTCCCAGGGTGGGCAGGAGCTCACACACTTTGTGTATTAGACTATGAAGTTCAAGCTTTGTCTTTTAGGCAAAGAGGAGCCACAGACTGGTTGTAGATAAGTTGCTAAATTTGGGAGGCGATGAGTGGTGGGTCAACTTACATTTGTATATCACACAGAGAAGCTCTGGTAATTCTGGTCAGGTAGCAATGCATGGAAGATCAGTCACAGCACTTCTACCTGACTTCTCATTGACTCCAGTCATAGGCCAAAGTCATAGATCTGCTCTTGTCAAGCTTACCAGTGGGTTTCATCTCGGAAAACTGTGAGTAATTTTCTGTCCTCATCTTACTTTACTTTAAATATTTTACACAGTAACACTGTCCTAGATTGGCTTTCATTATATCACCTTCTCCAGAGTTCTTTTCCTTTTGCATTAAAATATTTTAAACATACAAAAAGCATAGGAAGTATTTTAGACACCCTCACAATCACTACCAAGATCAAACAGAAGTTTACATTTTGTCGTATTAATTCCAACTCTATTGTATCTTCCATTTTCCTTCTGGATTTAATTTTCTTCTTCCTAAAGTATCTCTCTGGTTAATTCAGGGAAAAATCCCTGAGTGACGGATTCTCCTGTGTTTTGCTTAAAAAATGTCATTATTTTGCTCTTACTCTTGACTGATACTTAGCTCAGTATAGATTACTTCTATAGCTGACTTTCAGATTAAGAATGAATTTTCCCTTGGCTATTCTATCATATTATACCAATCTATTGTTGTGGAAAAGGCTATCATCAGAATAAACATTTCTGCGAACCCTCCATCTTCCTTCTCTGGTTGCTAGGGTGGTTTTCTTTGTTTTTGGTACTCTGTGGTTTTACAACAATGTGTTACCTGTAGATTTATTTATTCTGCTTGTAAACTTTTCTAGTCTGAGAATTCATGTTCTTTGTGAATCTTAACCTTTTCTCTTTTTCTAGTGTTTCATTTCCTCTTTATTTTTTCTTCTGGAACTCCTTTTAGGTAAATGTTGCACTTTCTCATTTTGTCCTCAAAATCCTTTACCTCTCCTTCATATTGTGAGCATTTTTATGTTTCTGTGCTGCCTGTGGGTATTCTCCTTAAATTTATCCTCTAGACAACAAATTCTCTATTCGGCCACAAATAGCCTGATCTCTAATACATCCTTCAGGTTTTAATTTTAATAATGGTATTTTTTACTTCAAAAAAATTTCCATTTGGATACTAGACTTCTGCTTCCAATCAAATAAAATAACAGAGGTGAGATTTACCCTCCTGACAGAATAAACCAAAACAAGCAAACAAACAAATGAAGTTTTAGAAAGTCTTAGACGAAGTCTAAGAAATAATAGTTTACAAGATACTGGACCTTAGGCAGTGCAAAGCGGTGGTACCTGAGAGACAGAAAGCAGATGAGATGAGTCCCAGCTTACATCTTGAGAGGATTTCCAGCCACAGAGCAGGAAGAAGAACAACGATGAAACCTGAAAGTCTCCTTGAGTTGAGAAGATAGAGCTGAGAGTTTAGGGAGACCAAGATAGCTAGAGTGTGCAGGATAGGGGACTAAAAAAGGGGGATCTGCCCAAAAGGAAAGCCCCAGAGATCTGTGAAGGGTCCCTCTCGAATATTCACCAAACTATAGATCACTGCAAAAGTGTAACAAAACTACCCAAGACTGAGGAAAGAACTACCTGAACAGATTAGAGGTAAAAGTGCCTTGTGCCAGCGCAGGCTGGAAGTAGTGCCTGTTCCCACTAGCTACCCTGGAAAATGCATGACAATATTAGCATAAAGGCCAGCAAGGAATAAATTGAAGTGAATGATTGTACAGTTCTTACACTATACTTGAAGTGAGCATCATATTACTTGAAGGTAGACTATGATAGCTTAAAGATGTAAAATATAAACTCTAAAATAATAGAACATTTATAACTAATAAATAAAAAAGAAGATAAAGTGAAATAATAAAAAAAACCTTTCCCTAATAAATGTCAGAATATGAAGGAAACAAAGAACAGATGGGATAAATAAATTTAAAAAACCAACAGTAAGATGACAGACTTACAATTAATAACAATAACCAATTAAATGTAAATGATCTAAATACTCCCATTAAAATACAGATTATCAGGCTGGGCATGGTGGCCCATGCTTATAATCCCCGCACTTTGGGAGGCTAAGGTGGGTGAGTCACCTGAGGTCAGGAGCTCAAGACCAGCCTGCCCAACATGATGAAACTCCGTTTCTACTAAAAATACAAAAATTAGCCAGACGTGGTGGTGGGCGCCTGTAATCCCAGCTACTTGGGACGCTGAGGCACGAGAATTGCTTGAACCCGAGAGGTGGAGGTTGCAGTGAGTTGAGATCACGTCACTGCACTCCAGCCTGGGCAACAGGGAAAGACTGTCTCAAACATAACTAACTAACTAAATAAATAAAATAAAATAGAGGTTGTCAGATTGGATAAAAAGAGCAAGTCACAGCTAAATGCTATTTAAAATAAATGCATTTTAAATATAAAGATATGAGTAGGCTAAAAGTAAAAAGATGGAAAAAAGTTGTGCTACCACTAGCCAAACAATGCTAGTTAATATTGTGCTGACATTAGCAAAAAAAAAACAAAAAACAAAAAAACCAAAACAAACAAACAAACAAAACCTGGAGTGAGTGGCTGTATTAAATGTTAGACAAAGTAGATTTTAGAGCAAAGAATATCATAATGATAAAGAAGTCATTCATGAAAGTCATTCACAAACCTAAATGTTTATGTACCTTATAACAGAGCTTCAAACACAAGAAGCAAAAATAGAATTTCAGACACAATTTACAATAATAGAAATCTCAGTAACATTCTTTCTCAGTAATTGAAAAAACAAACAGAAAATTAGTAAGAATATAGGAGAACTGAACAACACAACCAACCAACTTAACCTAACTGACATTTACAGAATATTCTACTCAACAACCAGAATACGCACATTTTTTTTTTGAGTGCCTATAGAGACTACCAAGATGGACGATATTATTCTGGGCCATAAGACAAGTTTTGTTAAATTTACAAAGTTTCAAAGCATACAAAGTGTTTTCTGATTACAAAATATTAAATTAGAAATCAATGACAGACAGACATCTGGAAAATCTGCAAATATTTGGAAACTAAGTAACACACTCCTAAATAACTCAAAGAGATCAAAAAGAGAAATTAGAATGTATTTTGAGTTGAGTGAAAATTAAAAAACTAACATATCAAAATTTGTAGGAGGCCATTAAAGCAGTGATTGGAGAAAAATTCATAGCACTAAATGCATATATTTGAAAAGGTGAGCTTAGCTTCCATCATAAGAAACTAGAAAAAAAAAAAAAAGAACAAATTAAACTCGAAGTAAGCAGAAGAAAGTATCATAAATATCAGAACGAAAATCTGTGAAATAGAAAAGAGAAAAATAATAGAAAACATCAATTAAACCAAATGATATGTGTTAAAATTACCAATATTTAGAATCAGGGAGGTGACATCATTTCAGAGTCTAAACTGTTCAGGAAAAACCCTCAAACCACATTTTTCCTCTGCTCTCACACCACTACAACAATCATCAATACAGACAACTTCTGTGACCAAATGTGTGGAGGTTTATCCCCACACACCAAGCAGTGGATACCAGCTGGGGGTTCAATTCAATTCCCACACTATCTACCTGCAGTGTCAGATGCACCCATCCCTTCTTCAGACACTCGTAGCAAGTCTGCGCCTCTGGAACTTCTGAACAACCAACTTCAAGTTGAGGTTCCGATGACCCCTTCTTTGGGTTCGATTAATTTGCTGGAGCAAGTCATGGAACTCGGGAAAGTACTTACTTAGGTTTACTGGTTTAATATAAAGGACATAACAAGGGATACAGATGAAGAGATGCATAGGTTGAGGTGGGGGGGAGGGACATGGAGCTTCCACGCCCTCCCTGGGCATGCACACATTAGGAACCTACAAGTATTCACCTATCCAGAAGCCCTCTGAATCCTGTCCTCTTGGGGTTTTAGGGAAGCTTCATTATGTAGGCATGATTGATGAAACCATTGGCCATTGGTAATTAACTTAACCTTCACCCTCTCTCCTCTCCCAGGAGGTTGGAAGTGGGGCTAAAAGTCCCAATCCTCTAAACCTGCTTCTGTCTTGGATGACCAGCCCCTCCCTGAAGCTGTCAGTTAACATTAGCGTACAAAAACACAGCACTCTATAGATTCCAATGATTTTAGAAGTTGTATGACAGGAGAAGGAAGGAGAATGCAGTGGTGATTGTGTCCCTGAGTCCAGGTGTCCCTGAGGCCCAGCTGCCCTGTTGCCCTTCCCTTGCTTTGACTACCCCAGTGGTTTTCCAATGAATCACTATTTTAATCCACGTTGGATCAAGTTTGGTTTTGGTAACTTGTCATTAAAAGAATCCTCAGAATACAGCTTTTAATACAATTCTAGAGAGTTACAGTCTTACAGTTATGCTTCCTGTCTCTGTTGAGACTAACCTTGATCTTGTAGGTGGAAGAATCAGAGGACTCAACTATGGGACGCCAGGGACAGTGAAGGCAAGGAAATGAGCCAGGACCAAGAGGGGACAAAGAGTTATATTTCCACTGCTCAGGTAGTGGCTACACCTACAGCCTTAAGGGTCCAGCATCAGGAGCAAGGTCTTTCAGTATCCCATCCAGGTGGCTCCTCTCACATTTAGAGAAGCTGTGTGGTACAGTGGAAAGAGTAGTAATTTGGGACCAGTACTAAGCCAGAGTTCAGATACCAGCTCTGCCACCTGCTAATGGTGTTATCTGGGGTAATGTATCTGACCTCCATGACCCTCAGGTTCCCCCTGTGAAATGGTAATAATTGTTTCCCCAACTAAATCTTTAAGGCTACTCTTACACCATGTGTGCCCTTGAACTTTGTTTATGCAAACTCATCTATTGAGTTTTTCTATGATTTCTTCTCTTTCTCTGCAGTACTGTTGGGTTCTTAGGCCAGGACTCTTTGTGTTGTTGAGGAATTTGTCTTGTGTACACCTTTTGGCTGTTTCCAATTCTGGAGTTCAGAGTCCCAGACCCCAAGCTCTAAGCCACCCAGTTCCATTCTTGTCCAGCCTGTGAGGGGAGTTGCAGGCAAGTTGCAGGCAGAAACAAGACCAACTTTATTTATGATTATGGGACCTTAATAAACAATACTTATAAAACACCTGCCACCTGGCGGAGACCCAGGGGATGTTGTTTTCCCTTTTCTTCAGTCTAAGGGAAGAATCTGGATGAAATCTGAGTGAGCCGAGTTACGTGTCATGCTAAGTCTCCATCTTTACATTGCAAATCCAGATGTGGTTTGTCCATTGCGGCTTTTCAAATGTCATACTCAAGATTGGTAACATCAGAAAGTGCTGTTTGGGCTCTGATGTAATGGTGAGGACTATTTTCAGTGGAGAGGAATTTAGTCTCATTATCACCAGCAGTCTGGTTAGGGCTGATGGCCCTGCCATAGGATTGCAGACCCTATCAACAAGATAAGGTGCATCATTTCTAGGAGATACAAGATTGCCACTGCAAAATTATTTTTAGGAAGTTGCTTTTTCTGTCCAGAACATTCACCTGAAAATAGCTCTGAGCATTGTGGAGGCAGCACGTTGCAGAGTACTGAACTGAAAGCTCAAGCCTAAAGATTTATGGTGCAGATTTTACTTCTTCTGGATTTTGAAATGATTCAAAACATGTTGATAACAAATAGTAGCTATAAGAAAGTTGAGAATATGCTCCAAATTCAATTAATTCCTTGCCTTTTATCCAGGAAGAATCTAATTATCATACACCTAAAGGGAGGAGGGAAAAAATTACTGTTTGTCCCCCTCTCAGATAATAGTGGATCATTCTATTGTATTTCTACTCACAAGTGGTTTCCTTTTTTCTCCCTTGCTAACCGAGTCCTATCTTGTTCAGGCAGCACGTCATGCAAGCAAGTCTTGGCAATCTCATTCCCTTTTGCTACTTACTGGTCTGGGGTGGGCATGAGAGAAAGACTATCAAAGGAGATGGAAGGGGAAACTTCTAGGGACTTCCTGGGATGGAGGAGAAGGATAGGGAGAAAAAAGAGCATCAGAAGCAGAAACCCTTTTCCACTGCCTCTTCCCTCCTACCTTTGGAGCAGAGCATGAGGATATGTTTCCTGAAGTTGCAGCAGCCATCTTGGCCTGTAAGATCACTGCCTATGGAAATAAAGCCAGCATATGGAAGAGTCAAGGTGGAAGTCTGGGTCCTACATGACACAGTGAACTGCTAAGTCAAACCTTGGGCTCCCTATCTCTGGACTTCTCTACAATTAAAAAACAAAAATCCTAACGGATTAAGCCACTGAAGACTAGGTTTTGGTTATTTGTAGCTAAAAAAAAATCCTAGGGGATGCACACTCACTGTTTTTCCCCCACTGTCTTGTTTGTTCTCCCTATCTTTCTAAATACACACCCTCCCCCCGCCATTTTTATCTGGGCATATGACCACTTAAATAAATGCTCTATTTCCCAGATTTCCTTGGCAAGGTGAGAAAACTTGGATTCCTGAGGTCTTTGTAGGGCAGAGCAACCCTAGATTGCCCATCTCCAGGCTTTTACCATGATAGGAAAATAGGCTTCTATCATGGGTAAGCCATGATTATTTTGGTACTCTGTTAATGCAGATGAATTTAATCCCATTGATACACTAACTAGGCAGCTGCTGAGAGGTCTCTGTGCCTGTCGTGGTCATTGTACCCTGGGGTCTACAGCAGCCTTCGTGCTTCAGGAAGAATAGGGAGAGGTTGATAGTGAAGTGAGCAGATTTTTAAAGTTTTCCTCCAATTACCAAAGGTGATTTTTTTTTAAACCAAACCAACAGCTTGTCAGCAGCAGGAATCAATGATGGAGGAAGGGTGGTCAGCTTGGATGATGAAGAGAAACTCAAAGAGAAGCCTGAAGAGAATTTTTGGCTGATGAGAGAAGAGGCTAGAGAGAAGAAGCCAGAGAGAAAAGAAAGATATTAAGAAAAAGAAAAGGTGGCATGCTAAAAACAGAAAGTCTAGTGTTTTCTCTCTTGTCTCTTCCTTTAAGGCTCTGCGATTTGAACTGTGGGCATGAGCTGAGGAGGCTCAGGCACTTAGAGATCCTGGAGGTATCAAGGTAACTTTATACAGGGTGTCCAGGAAATGTGGAAGTGACTGAGTGTGAGCTCAGTAAGCATCTGCCCAAAAATGATGATAATAAGAAATACCCACAATTTCAACGAAGCGTGTAAGTGAGGGCATCTATGATTTGGGGTGAGTTTGTTGAAGATAATTTCCACATCCAACTGACTTCCTGTCTGGTATTAGGAAGTAGAGGCATATTGCAATCAACCAATATTGAGTATCAGCTGTGTGCCAGGCATTCACAGAGCATGTTTTAGATGAGGGATCAAATCTTTTCTACAAAGGGCTAGATAGTAAAAACTTTAGGCTTTGTGGGACACGTGGTCTCTGTTGCGGCTACTTCACTCTTCTATTAAAGTGAGAAAGCAACCATAGCCTTCACTGATCAGCCACAATATGTAACTAAGTGGGTGTGGCTGTGTCTCAATAAAACTTTATTTATGAAAACAAGTGGTAGGCTGGATTTGGCCGGTGGGCCAGCTGTTATTTATCAATCCCTGTTTTAGATACCAAGCACAGTTAGATACTCTAAAATAATCCATGTACAATGTTAAACACCCACAACCGGTCTAACATTGTCCTAGATGTTTCAAAACATTGTCTGTCATTATTCTAATGAAAGTAAGAATCCTAGAAGTTTTGTGGACAAGGAGACTGACATTTGGAGGTAGTATATAACACAGCCTCCGGCTCACAGCCAGTAACAATGCTGGGACGTGGACCCAAACCTGTATCTCTAAAATCTGTGCTCATATAAATACATCCCTCTCATATTATTTTCTGCTAATGAAATTCTCTTCTTCTAACTGTGTGCATCGTGCCTGTGAGACTGTCAGCAGGCGCACCTGACCACATTTCAGACATTCCCCAAGGACCAGAAGAGAGGAACATGCCAGCAAAGCTCATGAAACAAGGCGCTAACACAAACATTGTCTCATTTAACACATTTCCTGCAGACAGAAAAGTCAGTTTCAAATTGTGGGTGGGAAAGGAAGGGAGAGACAATTGGAGGAAAAAAGACAGGCATGAGGCTCTGAGGAATTCCACAGCAGAATAGCCTAATTATAGTGTCTCCTCTCCTGGGCCTGAGAACCCAGTGGGCAGGAAGTTAAAAATACCAAGCAGGTTACCAAGAACCTACCATGTGCTGACCTCTGCATCAAGGGCTTTCTTTCTGTGATCTTAGTTAATTCCTACAAAATCTCCGTGATGTTGGTACCAGGACCCTTTTTCTCAGTGGTGCCAGAGGCTCAGAGAGTTGGGTAGATTGCACAAGGCCACCCAGTTAGTGAGGGACAAAGAATTAAATGAACATCTGTCTCACTCCAAAACTCAAGCCCTCTCCCCTGTCCCATGGCTTTCCCAAGCCACTCTTGAGGTAGAAGATCAACAGGGCTTCTCTGGGAGTGGTTTAATCCAATCGGCTATACTCCACTGATTATAGTGTGTGCATGCACAAGTCCTGGTTCTGCCTGCTTCTTTCCTGCATCATATCCTGATATTCCATAAAGAACCATATGAAGGTGATTCAACAATCCTCATCTCAGTTTCCTTTCTGCAAAAATGAGAATAATGAAGACCCATCTTACAAGGTTGTTGTGGTGATAAGATAGGAAGATACACACAAATACTTTGCACAATGCTTGGTTTATCTGTGGGGGCTCAATAGTTGTTGGTTGAATCTTCAAGTCCATTGAATAGCAGTGAACATTTGGAAAGTGGTGTGGTTTATTGGCTGAAGCATTAGACTTACTGCACCAAACAGATATCCTGGCTCTGCTAGTTACTAATATCTGACCTAGAGAAGGTAACCTAATTCACCAAGCCTTGATTTTCTTCTGTGTAAAGTAGAACAAATACAAGTGACTGCATCATAGGGCTCCACAGATTATCAAATAAGAAAATCCAGATAAAGGACTGTGCCCAACAAATTGTAGAAGCTCCATAAATGTAGCTACTATTATGTTATGATTATGTTTATTATATATGGGCTCATCTATTAAATTAATAAAGGAGGAAAGGAGAGAAGGAAGGACTGATGCAAAGGGCTGTGGCTCACGATCAAGGGAGGGATTTTCTCGCTTCTCTTTGCATACTCATCCTGATGTAGCGTTAAACTGCATGTACTGCTCAGAGCCAATGGCGGACTGAGAAGGATCAAGGATTGCAGGGGTGGGATGTGGTCTGGGCAGAAGCGCTCTTGAGAGAACAAGTGGCAAATTAGTTTTCATTATTTTTATTTTGTGTATTTATTTTAAATGTATTTATTAATTCAATAACTATTATTGACCCTTTATTGTATACCACACACTGTGCTGGGCTCTCAGGATATACGGATAAACATCACAGACATGGCCTCACCCCTCATGAAGCTTGAAGTCTAGACGGAGAGTCAAACATTAAAGAAGAAAACCAAATCAGCATATATTAGCAAATGATGACATTTACTAGGAAAGAAAACAGCTGGATTCTATGAGAGAGGATAACAGGAAGGATCATCCTTTGATGGTGAGGAAAGGCCTCTGGGAAGGTCTGAGGAGATGGCACTTATGCTGAGACTGGATGGATAAGAAGGAAATAGCCCCATAAATGGTAGGAGAGAAGGAGGAAGTCCAGGGAGAGGGTACAACAGTGTAGAGACCCTGAAGTCAGAAAGGGTTTGGTGTCACAGGAGAAGAAGGGGCTGGAATGTAAGTAGGGAAAAAGGAGTTTGAAGTGAGGCTGGTGACAGCTGGAGCTGCAGCCCACAGGGATTTGCTGGCCCCATTCGAGTTTCTATTCTGTTCTGAAGCCATTGGAGGATTTAGAGCCAAGGAAGGACAGTCTGCTTCGAGCTTTGGCAAGGCCATTCTGGCTTTCTTGTCAGAGCACAATAGAAGCTGGAAAACCAGTAAGGATGTGATTTCAAGGATTCAGGTAGGAGGAGGTAGGGGCTAGGCCTAGGGAGATGGCCTTGGAGGTGAAAAGAGGTAAATGAATTTGGGAGCATAAATAGGACATGGTGATGGACTAACTGTGGGAGTGAGAAGGAGAGAGAAACTCAGGGACAAATCCCAGATTCTCACCTGAGCAACTGGTGGATGCTTGGTGAGAGGAATGGGTTATGGGTTTCATTTTAAACAAATTAAGTTTGAGATGATATGATATATCCAAATGTGTGATATCATCTAGTGAGTGTAGAGCTAGGAAGTGAGGTTTGGGCTGAAAATATACCTTTGAGACTTGTTAGCATTTGCATGATATTTAAAACCACAGGCCACCTCAGTGAGCAGGGCTCCAACTGACACCCTATTCTTATTCTCTCTCTTTTGTGCCAACTGGCCTAGAATTTTAACAGCCCTGGCTGCCCTGCTGACCCCAGCACGTTCACGCTGCATCTACAGTAGCCTATGCCAGGGGTTGGTCCCTGGGGCCCACCAGACATCCTCTTCTTCTCTGCAACACTCTTGTGTTAGCAGGGGCAGTCCAACATGACTGGCACCAGAGCCTCACACTATAACACCTTTCTTCTTGGAAAGGCCCCAGGCACCGAGCACAGTCTGTGAAGAAGACTGGAGAGCCAAGAGGTAGAATTAGGCATGTGTGTGGGCTGAGAGCCCAGTGCAGCACATGGAACTTTGTACGTGAAGTTTTCTGGTTTCCCTGGTTCTAGATCTTTGTATCTCGGGTCCTAAGCTCTTTCCAGTTCTGGAAGAGCCCAGTGTCTTTCGCTAGCTTCCTTTTCTTTTAGAATTACATGTTCAAGGACCTTTAACAAATACTCAACTCCCTTAACATTTTTTTTTTCTAATTTCATCTAAATGTTCACCTAAGCTGTTCATTCTCTTTCTTCTAGAAGTTAGTGAAGCAGAATTATCAGAACCAGGCTCTCTTTTGGATGCAGTTGGTGTTTCTCCAAGGTGCTTATTACCTGTTATGGTTATTGCATGCTGGAACTGAGGTATAAACACTTCTGCTCAGGAGACAGAAGGCAGGTTAGGGGAGGCTATAAGTACCTAGCTGGTAGAGTTTGCTGCAGAGTCCTGGAAACAACATTTGGCCTAGGCCCAGACATCTCTAGTTCAATGCCAAGATATGCCTGGTATTAGCTGTATGGCATAGGACATGCTATTTACTGTTCCTTCAGTTTCTGGGTCGTAAATAGTGATGGTTTCAGGACTGTTGTTAGATTAGGAGGAATATGGGAAAGTGCTTTGTACACTGTAAACACAGTTACAAATGTAATATGTTTTTCCTGGGCACACTCAGCAATTTGTATAATTAACTCTTTTACATTTCTGTTTCTCCCTGTTGCTCTAGTTTTTTCACATCCAGAGGGCTAGATCAGACAAGCCTACATAGCCAGTAGGGGGTACGAGGAGGCATAGGATTGTGGCAGCTTCTTCTCTCCAAAGATGCCTTGTGTTGTTGTGCTTTGAAGGAAAAGCAGTAAAGCATTTTTCTCTTGTTTTTTTTTTTCCTTAAATTCATATGTTGATATCTACTGGTGCATATTTTGTGTAACAATAGGCAAATATTAGGATTGTTAAGATGTCAGAGGAGGGAGAAAGATGCAGGGAATAGAGGACAGAGATAAATTTTACAGTTAGTGAAGGTATGCGTGCACACATCTTGTTTGTTTTTCTTTATCCAAACGAATAAATAAGAAAAGCTGCCCACTTTGCTCTCTTTTCTAGCCTTCCTGCATTCTCACTGGGGTGGAGCTCTGCTGGGGAAGAAAGCGGCCATAACCCCAGGCATTTACTACCTGTTCTCCCCACCTGCTATTTCAGAGGAGTTTTTGAGCTGAAGTTGCATATAGCTGCATTCACTTGGACATGAATGTCTGGGAGTTCATGGGTTTGTCTGCCCCTTTGGCCTGAGAGAGCTGGACGGAAGCCTCCTTGACGTCTGTGTTGACTCTCTCTGTTTCTCTGGTTTTTCTCTGGCCCAGTTTCCTGTTCACCTCTGTCCTCTGCTGTCTGGTAGGCTTGACTCATAGGAAACCACAGCCAAGTCACCTAGTGGTCTGAGTCACTGACCTTTGGAGCATCTCTTTCTTAAAAAACAATAAAGACAAAAGTAAGTGCCTAAGTAAGTACTGCATTTTGCAATAGATTTCAGCTAAGTATTGCACTAAATGGTTAGTTCTGGGAAGTCCCCACTTGTGACTTATTTTTGGCAACTGTGCTATAAGCAAATCATTTTATCTCCTAGCAACCAACGGCCCTCCTCCCTCCCTCCCTCCCTCCTTTGTATCCACAAGTGTTTGCTGAGAACCCTTTGTGTCCAGGCACTACAGTAGGTTCTGAGCACAAAATGAACACATAGAATGGTCCTCAACAAGCTGCTGATGCCCATAAGAAAGAGGCCCGCAAACATGTGTAAACAAGTGTGACAAGTTCGCTGGCAAGGGGCAGCACAGGCGACACTGAACTCAGCCTCGGAATTGCGCTGACCACATGGCTGCGTGTGAGCATGCCAGGTGAGGTGAGCAGGAGAGACATTCCAGGCAGCACTGGATGATTCTCTGCCACATTCCTTTGTGGTCAACTGAATTGCTCTCTTCAACTGCAGCTTTCACTGGGGCCACTTGAGGTTGCACAACTCCTTCCAGACACAGGTGTGCTCTACAGAGGGAGGAAATGGACAAGGGACTAGACTGGAAGGAAGGTGGAGGAGAGTGATCCTTAGAGCCCTGACACCAGTCAAGGGAGGCTAATAGCAGTGACCTTCCCCATCAATGTCATGTGGAATGGACTGCAATGACCAGGTGATCCGTTGGTGGGGAAGTGCCCCCACAGGCGCAATGGGGAACAGTCGATTCAGAAGGGACAATATGCTTGTAGCTGATGCTTTTGGCACCCTGTAAGAAATCCCCTCAGCACACCTATGATTTTTGTCACAGATCTGGTAGAAAGTGCAACGTGGGTTCCCATGGCAATGCCCTCTTGAAACATGCAATAAGCTTCCCTGTTTTTTTTTTTTTTTTTTTTTTGGCCTCAAAGCCATTTCTGAAGCTGGGAGCCCAGTCAGCCCCCAAGCAAGTGCAACCTGCAAGTATGGAGAGGTAACAACTTAGGAGCCATCTCTAACCAGTGAAGAATGAGAGCTAGTCGACATGTCTAGCCACTCATCTTTTGGAGGGAACATTCTAGAAGGCATTCTGCACACTTGCCAAAGGTCACAGAAGAATGGAGCCCCTATTGCCCATAGCAGCAACCTTAATGGTGCACACTCAGTGGCTTTTCATTTTTCCCTGTCTTACTCTCTCCTTTTCTTTCACCTCTGCTTTTTGGGATTTCCTCCCAAATAAACCACCTGTACCAAGTCCTTGTGTCTAGTCTCAGGCTATGATTTTAAGGGAGCCCAAAATAAGAGAGCAATATTACTAAAATTAAAGTTTTGAAATGAAAAGCATTTGGAGGTCCACTAGCAGTCTCCTTAGAATACCATCTACTACCTTTTGGTATTACCATTTATACCTGAGCCAGAGGAAAGGAGAGTTCCAAAAAAGGCTTTGAAAACCCTCTGACCCACAGGAAATGACTGCCATCTAGTCAGGCTGGGCAAAGGGCTTAGTAATACAGAAAGTGAAAAGGGCCTCATGGGGGCCTTAGCAGGGGGACTCAATTTAGCAGGTGAGAAGGAATTCTAGTTTAACTCAAGGGAAAGCTACTGGATAATATTCTTTTCCCTAGTCATAATGGTTACATTAAAAAAAAAAATCACTAGAAAAGTTAATAGTTAAGAAAAGATTGGGGAAATGAGACTCTATATGAACTAAAATGCTTATAAATACTGTTACCTTCATAAAAGCATGCTGAATTTAAAAAATAACAGAGGAATGTTACAGTTTGAAAATGAAAAGAAAAGTTAATAGACACAGGGCTTCTAGATGGCTGACTTGATTCCTCTGCAAAGAACTGAAACGGTGAGTGGATAATCACACTTAGAATAGATCATCTAAGAGGGTAAGCTGGAATGTAATAGGAAAGCAATAGGAAACACCTAAAGCAAGGAAGGAGAGGAAAGCAAGGCAGCCTGCTTGGCTGAGATTGTCTGGGGGTATGGAGAGGCTCTCCAATGCAGGAAAAGGGTAAGTGAGAGACTCCCAGTGGTCTACTTCTCAACACAGACTCCTGCAATCCTAGCCATGGAAGAACCTCTTGACCACCAAGGCTGAAGTGCAAGCTGCTGCACATTTTCACGGGCCCTGAGGACAGACACTCCCACCTGCCACTGCTGCTTGGGGTTGAAATGCACCCTCCCCAGTCACCTGCCTACTGCTTCTGCCACTCAAAGCAACCCTTCCCTCCCCAGTAGGGCTGCAGTGAAGCTGCCGCCACCTGCATTCATCTAAGCATTCCTCCAGGGCCTGAGGATCACCCAACCCCTGCCTACCATAGCCAGCACCTGCATGTGCCACCAGGGACCTGAGGACAGGTCCTCCTGGCCCAGCCTCACCCTCTTCAATGCCCAAGCATGCTTCCTGGGGGCCTGAGGATTACCTAACCCCATCCGCCATCATTGATGCCTCAGCACTCCTCTAGAGGGCTTGAGGTTGAGCCCACCCAATGCGTCACTACCACCACAGCTGGCACCTACCCACGCATGCCACATGTGGGCCTGGGGACTGGCCCACCCATCCTGTTGCAGCCACCCGCAACACCAGTGCAGACTGCTTGGGAGCCAGACAGTTGTTCCACCACTGATACTGCCGTTGCCCATGCCGTGCTTGCTGTCCATGGTCTGAAGCCTACTCACCCATCCACCAGGTCCATCGTGGCAACTACCAGCACCTGAGCAAGTCCCCAACAGGCCCAAGAATTGACTCACCTGAACCTGTGAACACTGATGCCAGTGTATGCTGCCCTGGGGCCCAAGGACAGGAATGCTCAGCTTGCCATTGCCATTGCTGAAGCCCACGGACTGATTTACCTGATGTTTCCATCCTCAGCAAAACTTCACCACAGCCTCCATTAACAACTGCACCCTAAGCCACAAATACCACTGAATGCTGTTTATAGCCAAATAAATCATATGAAGACCACACTATTGCAGGCACTCAGAATCAAAGCCAAAGTGCCCTACCCAGCTAATACCGTAGACACATCTTCAGAAAAAAGTCCTCCCCTACAAAAGGAAATACAAAAAGTTGATAGAAGTAACTATTACAGCAGATGCACAGATAACGTAAGAACATAAGAGATAGAAAAAAGCAAAGAAATATGACACCTCCAAAGGAACACAAAAACTCTCCAGCAGTAGATTTCAATGAAAACAATTTATGAAATTCTGGAAAAAGAATTCAAAATAATAATACTAAAGAAATTTAGTGAGGTATAAGAAAACACAGATAAATAATATAAAAAATCAGGAAAGTGATTCAGAATTTGAATGAGAAATATATCAAATAGGTCGCTATCATCAAAAAGAACAAAATTTTAGAACTGAAAAATTCATTGAATAAAATGCAAAATACATTTGAAAATTTCAAGAATAGACCAGATCAAACAGGAAAAAAAAAGTCAGAACTTAAAGACAGGACTTTTGAAATAACCCAGTCAAACAACAATAAAGAAAAAAGAATGAACAAAGCCTATGTAACATATGGAACACCATAAAGCAACCAAAAACATTTCTGGTTTAGAATTTCTTAGAATTTCATATTGCCTTGCTTTTTCATGTTTTTTGTGTTCCTACATTTTTGTCTGTGCATGTGGTGTAACAGTTACTTCTTCCAATTTTTTGAATTTGCTTTTGTAGGGGAGAACTTTTTACTGAAGATGTATCTATGATATTGATTGGGTAGGGCTCTTCGGCTTTGATTCTGGGTACATGCAATAGTGTAATCTTCATATGATTTCTTTGGCTATAAACAGAAGGCAAAAAGGAAATGAAAGGAATGGAAGACATATTTGACAAAATAATAACTGAAAACTTCCCAAGTATAGCAAGAGATTTAAATATTGAGATACAGGAAACTCAGAGATCCTCAAATAGATACAATTCAAGAAGATCTTCATGGCACATTATAGTCAAACTATCAAGGGTCAAAGACAAAGAGAATATTCTCAAAACAGCAAGAGGAAAGCATCTAGTCACTTATAAGGGAACTTGCTTGAGACTAACAGCAGATTCTCAGCAGAAATCTTATAGGACAGGAAATAATAAAATGATATATTCAAAGTGCCAAAAGAAAAAAAACCTGGCAGTCAAAGATACTATACCTGGGAAGCTTATTCTTCATAAATGAGGGAGAAAAAAAGTCTTTCCTGACAAGCAAAAGCTGAGGGAACTTATCATCATTAGACAAGCCCTAAAAGAAATGCTTAAGGGAGTCCTACACCTGGAAGTCAAAGGATAATATCTACCATCACAAAAATAATGAAAGTATAAAACCCACTAGTAGAACAAATTCACAAATAAAGAGAAAGAATTCAGTTGTTACCACTACAGAAAACCACAAAATCACAAGTATAAACAATAAGTAAAAAGAATAAAGATATATAAAGCAATCAGAAATCAATTAATAAAATGATAGGAATAACCCATCACATATCAAAAATAGCCTTGAATATAAATAGATGATACACTTAAAAGATATACGCTGACTGAATGGATTAAAAAATGACCCAATTATATGCTGCCTATATAAAACTCACCTCACCTGTAAAGACACATCAAGTCTGAAAGTAAAGGAATGGAACAAAGATATTCCATGCAAATAGAAACCAAAAGTAAGCAGGAATAGCTATTCTTACATCAGACAACAGACTTTAGGTCAAAAGCAATGAAAAGAAACAAAGAAGTTTATTATATAATAATAAAGGGATCGATTTAAAATACAGACACACCCAGCAATGGAGCACTCAGGTATATAAAGCAAATATCATTAGATCTAAGGGGACAGACAGACTCCGATATAACAATAATAGGGACTTCAACACCCTACTCTCAGCATCAGATAGATCATCTAGACAGAAAATTAACAAATATACATTGAATTGAAGCTGCACATTAGACTAAATGGATGTAACAGACATTTAGAAAACATTTCCTCTAACAACCACAAAATACATGTTCTTCTCATTAGCACATGGAACATTCTTTAGGATAGACCCTATGTTAGGCCACAAAACAGGTCTCCACAAATAAAAAGATAAAATCATATAAGTATTTTCTCAGACCACAGTGGAATGCAACTAGAAATCAACAGCAAGAGGAACTTTGAAACAATACAAATACCCGCAAATTAAACAACACACTCCTAAATTATCACTTGATCAGGGAAGAAATTAAGGAGGAAAACTTTTAAAATTCTGGAAATAAATGAAAATTGAAACGTAGTATACCAAAACCTATGGGATACAGAAAAAACAGTGCTAAGAGGGAAGTTTATAGCAATAAACAACTACATCAGAAAAGTAAAACGATTTCAAATAATCTAATTATGGACCTCAGGAAACTAAAAGGCAAGGACAAATGAAATCCCAAAGTAGTAGAAGTGAAGAAATAATAAAGATCATAGCAGAATTAGAATTAGAGACTAAAAAATAATGCAAAGAATCAACGAAATGAAAAATTGGTTTTGCCTGGGTGCAGTGGCTCACACCTGTAATCCTAGCACTTTGGGAGGGCAAGGCGAGAGGATTGCTTAAGCCCAGGAGTTCAAGACCAGTCTGAGCGACATGACAAAACCCCATCTCTACCAAAAATACAAAAAATTAGTGCCTGTCTGTGGTCCCAGCTACTTGGGAGACTGAGGTGAGAGAATCACTTGAGCCCAGGAGGCAGAGTGGCAGTGAACCGAGATTGTGCCACTGCACTCCAGCCTGGGCGGCAGAGTGAGACCCTGTCTCAAAATAAATAAATAAATAATAAAAAATAAAAGTTGGCTTTTTGAAAAGATAAATTTTATAAACCACTAACTAGACTAACCAAGAAAAAAAAAAGAGAGAAGACCCAAATAAACAAAATCAGAAATAAAAAAGAAAACATGAGAAGTGATACCACAGAAATACAAAAGATCAAAAGAAACTCTTATGAACAACTGTACACTAACAAACTGGAAAATCTAGAGTAAACAAATAAAGTTCTGGACACATACAACCAACCAAGGTTGAATCAGGAAAAATAAAAAAACAGAACAAACCAGTAATGAGTAATGAGATTGAAACAGTAAAAAAAGTCTCCCAACAAAGAAAAGTCCAGGACAGAATGGCTTCATTGCTGAATTCTATTAGCTTTAAAAAGAAGAACTAACAACAATTCTCCTCAAACTATTCCAGAAAAACTAAAGAGGAAGAAATTCTTCCTAATTCATTCTATAAGACCAGCATCACCCTGGTACCAAAACTGGACAAAGACTCAACAAAAAAAGAAAACTACAGGTTAATATCCCTGATGAACATATATGCAAGAATTCTCAACAAAATACCAGCAGTCCAAGTTTAATAGCACGTTAAAAAGATCATTCAGCCAGGTGTGGTGGCTCACGCCTGTAATCTCAGCACTTTGGGAGGCTGAGGCGGGTGGATCGCCTGAAGTCAGAAGTTCGAGACCAGCCTGACCAACATGGCGAAACTCCCATATCTACTAAAAAATACAAAATTTAGCCAGGCATGATGGCACAGGCCTGTAAGCCCAGCTACTTGGGAGGCTGAGGCAGGAGAAGTGCTTGAACCTGGGAGGCAGAGGTTGCAGTGGGCTGAGATCGTGCCATTGCACTCGGGGCTGGGGGACAAGACTCCATCTCAAAAAACAAACAAAAAAAGCATTCACTATGATCAAATGGGATTTATTCCAGGGATGCAAAGATTCAACATACACAAACCAATAAACATGATACATCACATCAGCAGAATAAAGGACAAAAACCATATAGTCATCTCAATAGATGCAGAAAAAGCAGTTAATAAAATTCAACATCACTTCATGATTTAAAAAGCTCTCAAAAAACAAGACATAGAAGGAACTTACTTCAACACAATTAGGACCATATATGACAAACCCATAGCTAATATCATACTGGTTGGGGAAAAACTGAGTCTTTCCTCTAAGAACTAGAAAAAAATAGGATGCTCATTTTCACCACTACTATTCAACACAGTACTGGAAGTCCTAGCCAGAGCAATTGGGCAAGAGAAAGAAGTACCAGGCATCCATGTTGGAAGAGTGGGAGTCAAAGTATCCCTCTCTGCAGATGACATAATCTCATTTCTAGAAAATCCTAATGATTCCACCAAAAAACTCTTAGAACTGATCAATAAATTCAGTAAAGTTGCAGAATACAAAATCAACATATTTTCTATCAACATACAGCTAGCCAAAATAAATCAAGAAGGCAATCCCATTTACAATAGCTACAAACAAACAAACAAAAAACCAAAAAGCAAAATAAAACAAAACAAAAATAAATTTAGCCAAGGAGGTGAAAGAATTCCACAAGAAAAACCACAAAACACTGATGAAATAAATTAAAGACGACACAGACAAATGGCCAAATGGCAAGATATTCCATGCTCATGGATTGGAAGAATCAATATTATTAAAATAACCATACTTCCAAAAGCAATCTACAGATTTAATGCAATCCCTAGGAAAATACCAATGGCATTCTTCACAGAAATAGAATAAACAATCCTAAAATTTATATGGAACCAAAAGAAGCCCAAAAAGTCAAAGCAATTCTGAGGAAAAAGAAAAAAGCTGGAGGCACCACACTACCTGACTTCAAAATATATTACAAGGCTGTAGTAGTCAAAATGGCATGGTATTGGTAATAAAAGCAGACACATAGACCAATGGAATGGAATAGAATAGAGAACGTAGAAATAAATCCTCATATTTACAGCCAACTCATTTTAGACAAAGATGCCAAGAACGTGCATGGGGGAAAGGACAGTCTCTTTAGTACAGGGTGCTGGGAAAATTGGATAGTCCTATGCGGAAGAATGAAACTGGGCCCTCATCTCTCGCCATACACAAAAGTCAACTCAAGATAGATTAAAGACATAAATGTAAGACTCGAAAGTATGAAACTACTAGAAGAAAACATAAAAAACACTAAGATGTTGGTCTAGGCAAAGATTTTATGGCTAAGACCTCAAAAGCATGACAACAAAAACAAAAATAGATAAATGGGATTTAATTAAACTAAAAACTTCTGCACAAGAAAAGAAACAATCAACAGAGTGAAGAGAAAACCTGTTGAATGGGAGAACATATCTGCAAACTCTTCATCTGACAAGGAACTAATATCCATAATATTCAAGGAATGCAAACGACTTAACAACAGAAAAAACAAATAATCCCATTAAGAAGTGGGCAAAAGATATGGATAGACATTTCTCAAAACAGCACATACAAATGGTCAACAGGTCTATGAAAAAGTGCTCAACATCACTATCAACAGTGAATTGCAAATCAAAACCTCAATGAAATATCATTTAAGCTCAGTCAGAATGGCTATTATCCCAAGACAAAAAATAACAGATGCTGGTGTAGATGTAGAGAATAGGGAACTCATACACTGCTGGTGGTAATGTAAATTAATACAGCCACCATGGAAAACAGAAAATAGAACTACCATATGATTCAGTAATCACTACTACTAGAAATTTCTTCAAAGGAAAAAAATCAGTATATCAAAACGGTGTCTACAAGTTCATATGACAAGCAGTACTATTCACAATGCCAAAGATGTGAAATCAGTCGAAGTGTCCATCAATGAATGAATGAATGAAGAAAAGGTGGTATATATACACGATGAAATACTAGTTGGCCATAAAATAGAATGATCTTATGTCATTTGCAACAACATGGATGGAACTGGAGGTCACTATGTTAAGTGAAATAAGCCATGCACAGAAAGATAAATATTGCATGTTCTCACTAATATGTGGGAGCTCAAAAATGTTGATCTTACAGAGGTAGAGTAGAATGATAGACATTAGAGTCTGGGAAGGATGTGTGGGTGGGATTTGGGAGGTGAGTCTGATTAATGGATAGAAACATACAGTAAGATTGAAGAAATAAGTCTTAATGTTCAATAGCAGAGTAGGATGACTGTAGCTAACAACAATGTATTAAGTATTTCAAAATAACTAGAAGAGAGGACTTGAAATATTTTCAACACATAAAAATGATAAACACTCGATGTGACAGATACCCCAAATATTTTAACTAGATCATTACACATTCTATGCATATAACAAAGTATCACATGTACCCCATAAATATGTATCAATTAAAAAGTTAATAGACAATTTTTTATGTCTTCTATCACAAGACAATGTTTTAAAGTAATGAAGGGGTGATATGGGAAGAAGAAAGATTGTTTTGGAAAGAAGCATTCTCAGGATCCCTTCTCCTCTAAGTAAGTTTCGAAACACCACATATGGAGAGAAAATCATGTATTTGGTAAGGTGTGGTAATTCCCACCCAAATATTTCAGGACACTCTTAGTTTCTTTTAATTTTACTTTTATCATTATAAGATCAGCTAACACAGTGAGTGTGCTCTGTGTGCCAGAAACCAGGCTAGATGCCTATACTATTTGCATATTTTGTGACTCATTTATAGCACAATAGTGTTGTAAGGTAGTTCACAGCATCCACAGTTTTATAGATGAGAAAACTGAGGCTCCATTAAGCATGCACTGGGATCTAATTTAATTTTAAAACCTTGGAAGGCTTTTCATATAGATATATTTATACATTGAAAAAAAAAAACTTGTCAGACCACATAAATTGATTTTTAGTTAAAAAACATGATCATTTAAAAAGTATTTGGGTAAATGCTGTTTAAAAACAAGCAATTTTGCCTTTGGAAAAGGGAATTTATTTTCAGAAAGAAAACAATTCTTTTCTTTAAGAAAATGCTTGAATAGCCCTTTTGGTTATAAATGAGCTTCCTGGCCCTTTTCAAGACAAAAGGAGAGAAATTACTCAGCCTCAGTAATTTAATATTGGAGTTTTTGGATTCTCCCTAGTGATCTCAGTAGTCAGGAATTGGGGTGCCAGTCTGTAAAATATACCCAAGGCAGTCATGGTCAGCTTTGTTACTCTTTGGTCTTGTGCAGTATTTCCCCTTTGTTATCTGCAAACATTTAGGGAATCTCCTTATCTATAAAGCCCTGTATTAGTGGTATTTGTCGGGGAGGAAGGGGGAAGCAGCTATATTGATGTCTGGGACAAAAAAAAAAAAAAAAATGCGAAGAGAACACAACAGCCAGTAGGAACAGAGATGAGATAGAAGTCACTAAGCAAAAGCTAGAAGCAGCTTAGAGAGAGAGGAGGCATCTCTAATTCTTCACCTTTAGAAATATTTAGAAAGGGGCTTAATGTCTTGCAGAACTAGTCTGAAAGAGATTTCAGTTTTGCTTGCTTATTCCCCACCCCCCTGCCCAGATATTATAAGAAATGGAAACTTAGCGAGTTCAGAAAGGTTACAAAGGGAATATGAGGTATTAACATATGATATTGGACTGAACCAATGTCCTCAGAAAGGAAAATAAATGATGATTTTTTAGGAACTTCCCAAACTCACTATTCTTTTACATCAATGAAAACCCACTAATTAGGTAAGTGACAACTGAAATTTGATTTTGTTTCTTTTCTTATTCATAACCCTTGTTTAGTAAATGTGAAACATGATGACTCAATAAATTATACCATCAGCAAAGTAGTGAAATAATAGGTCCCCAGCTCTTATACCCCTACATAAACAACAATCTGATCATCATCCATGGACAAAAGTGCCTTTGTAGGAGCCTTAGGATCCAGGTAGGAGGTTGCAAAACACTGGTGGACATCAAAACCCAGGAGGGCCACTTTGAAAGGGCAGGCCTGTGACCCAGTGGCTGTGGTATGGTCCTGGTTGGGGTCCTGGAATCTTTCGTGCCCTCTTATGGACTTGGCTCCTGCCCTACTTAGCTGCAATTTTGCCACCAGCGCCATCCTGCAAGGGACCTGAGAGGAGCCATACCCAATAGCAACTCTGGTAACAACCATAAAAAATAGAAAAATTCACAAATACATGAAAAATAAACACTGCACTTTTGAACAACCTTTGGGTTGAAGAAGAAATCAAAAGGGAATTTAAAAAATACCTCAAGACAAACAAAAATGGAAACACAACATACCAGAATTTATGACATAGAGTAGTAAGAAGGAAATTTATAGGAATAAATGTTTATATTAAAAAGAGCTAGATGCAGTGGTTCACACCTATAATTTCAGCATTTTGGGAGGTCAAAGTGGGAGGATCACTTGGGCTCAGGAGTTTGAAATCAGCCTGGGAAACAAAGTGAGACCTTATCTCTATTAAAAAAAAAAAAAAATTAGCCAGTTGTAGTGGCATGTGCCCATAATCCCAGCCACTAGTGGGATTGAGGCAGGAAAATCGCTTGGACCCAGAAGATCAAGGCTTGCAGTGAGCCATGATTGCATTTGCACTCCAGCCTGAGCAATAGAGTGAGACTCTGTCAAAAAAGAAAAAAAAGAAAAAAAAAAGGAAATATCTCAAATAAACAACACACCTTTATATTTTAAGAAACTAGGAGTAGGCCAGGCACAGTGGCTTATGCCTGTAATCTTAGCACTTTGGGAGGCCAAAGCAGGTGAACTGCTTGAGCCCAGGCATTCAAGATCAGCCTGAGCAACATGGTAAAACACCATCTCCACAAAAAATACAAAAATTAGCCAGGCATGGTGATGTGCACCTGTAGTCCTAACTGCTTGGGAGGCTGAGGTGGGAGGATGAGGCTGCAGTGAGCCATGATCATGCTACTGCACTTCCATATGATCATGCTACTGCACTCCAGCCTGAGAACCCATCTCAACAACAGAAATACTGTTAGAACTAATAAATGAATTGAATTCAAAGTTGCAAAAACAAAAACAACATACAAAAATCAGTGAGTTATCTATATATAAACAATGAATTATCTGAAAGGAAATTAAGAAAACAATCCCACTGACAATAGCAAAAAAAGAATAAAGTAAGTACTTAGGAATAAAATTAACAAAAGAGGTGAAAGACATACAGTGAATTTTTAAATCATTGATGAAGGAAAATAAGGAAGACACCAATAATTGAGAAGACATTCATATTTATAGTTGGAAGAATTAATATTGCTAAAATGTCAATACCCAAAGTGATCAATACTACCCAAAGTGATCTAAAGATTCAATGCAGTCATTACCAAAATTCCAATGGTGTTCTTTACAGAAGTAGAAAGAAGTCATCCTAAAATTCTTATGAAACCACAGAAGAGCTTGAATAGTCAAAGCAATCTTGGGCGAGAACAAAGCTGGAGACATTATGCTTTCTGTTTACAAAATACAGTACAAAGCTATGTTAATCAAAACAGTATGGCATTGGCATAAAAACAGACCAATGGAACAGTTAGAAAGCCCAGACATAAAACCACACAAATATGGTCAACTGATCTTCAACAAAGGTGCCAAGAATATACAATGGGGAAAGAACAGTCTTCTCAATAAATGGTGCAAAAGAGCAAAAAGAATAAAATTAGAACCTTTCCTCACACCATATATAAAAATCAACTCAAAATGGAGTGAAAACTTAAGATCTGAAACTATAGAACAACTAGAAGAAAACATACGGAAAATCTTTATAGCATTTGTCTGAGCAATGATTTTTTGGGATATGACACTGAAAGCACAGGCTACAAAAGCAAAAGTAGGCAAATGAGATTACATCAAACTAAAAAGCTTCTTTACAGCAAAAGTAATAATTAGCAGAGTGAAAAGGTAACCTACAGAATGGGAGAAAATATTTGCAAACTATGTTAATATACAAAATATACTAAAAGAACTCAATAACAAAAAGCCAAATAACCTGATCAAAACATGGGTAAAAAAACTGAATAGACATTTCTTAAAAGAGAAGACATGCAAAAGGTAACAGGTATATGAAAAGGTCATTAACATCACTAATCATCAGAGAAATGCACATCAAAACCACATTGAGATATTACTTCACGCTTGTTAGAATGTCTGTTATAAAAAAGACAAAAGGTAAGTGTTAGTGAAGATGTGGAGAAAAAGAAACATTTGTACATTGTTCTGGAAGTGTAAATTGGTATGGCTATTGTGGAAAAGAGTATGGAGGTTCCTCAAAAAATTAAGAATAGAACTCTCATGGGATCCAGTAATCCCACTTCTGGGTATATATATCAAAAGGAAATAAAAACAGTATGTCAAAGGAGATACCTGTACTCCTATGTTCATTGTAGCATTATTCCCAGTAGCCAAGATATGGAAACAACCTAAATGTCTGTTAAAGGGTGAATGAATAAAGAAAAAAATATATTTTAAGACCACAATAGACACCACAATAGAATATAATTCTATTATAAATATAAAATATTCTATTATATAATATATAATGTAAATATATATTACATGTAATTGTTATATAATATAATTATATACAATCACAATTATATAATTAATTATTAATATAAATAATATATTAATAATATAAAATATAATTAATGTATTATATAATAATGTAGTATATATAAATACATAAATATATAATGAAATATTATTCAGCCTTAAAAAAAGAAGAAAATCCTGCCATTTGTAACAACATGAATCAACTTGGAGGACCTTAAGCTAATGAAATAAGCTAGACACAGAAAGAAAAATACTGTGTTATCTCACTTATACAAGAATGAAAAAGAGTCAAACCACAGAAGCACAGAGAATAGTGGTTTCTAGGGGTTGGAGGGTGGGAGAAATGAGATGTTGGTCAGAGTATGTAGTCCTAATTATGCAAGATAAATATGTTCTGAATAACTAACGTATAGCATGGTGACTGTGGTTAGCAATGCTGTACTGTATACTTCAAATTTGTTAAAGTGGATCTTAAGTGTTCTTACCATACTCACAAATGTCAACTGTGTGAGGTGATAGACATGTTAATTAGCTGAATTGTGGTGATTATTTCACAATGTATATGTATATAAAAACATCAAGTTGTACATCGTGAACATGTGCAATTTTCATTTGTTAAACCTCAGTAAAGCTATACATAAATAAATACACAATAAATTAAACCTAAATTGTTAGTAAATTGTATTCTAGATTTTTCAGGCCTGTTTACACAATTTATTAAAATTACTTGCAAGTGTGCAATGTGAAGTAAACAGTCCTTGAAGCTGCTTATTTGATGTTACTTTAAATCCTTATTTGGGGTGGCTTCCAAGATGGCTGAATAGGAACAGCTCTGGTCTACAGCTCACAGTGAGATCTATGCAGAAGACGGGTGATTTCTGCATTTCCAACTGAGGTACCTGGTTCATCTCACTGGGACTGATTGGAGAGTGGGAAGGCATGCCAAAGCAGGGTGGGGTGTTGTCTCACCCAGGAAGCACAAGGGGTTGGGGAATTTCCCTTTCCTAGCCAAGGGAAGCCAAGGGAAGCCTTTCCTAGACAGGCTGTACCAGGAGAAACAGTACACTTCTGTCCAAATACTATGCTTTTCCCATGGTCTCAGCAACCAGCAGACCAGGAGATTCCCTCCTGTGCCTGGCTCAGCAGGTTCCATGCCCATGATGCCTTGCTCAATGCTAATGCAGCAGTTTGAGATCAACCTGCAATGCTGTAGCCTGGCAGGGGGAGGGGCATCCACCATTGCTGAGGCTTGACTAGGGAAACAAAGTGGCTGGGAAGCTGGAACTGGGCAGGGCCCACTGCAGCTCAGTAAGGCCTACTGCCTCTCTAGACTCCACCTCTGTGGGCAGGGCATAGCTGAACAAAAGGCAACAGACAACTTCTGCAGACTTAAACGTCCCTGTCTGACAGCTCTGAAGAGAGCAGTGGTTCTCCCAGCATGGTCAGTGTTTGAGCTCTGAGAACGGGCAGACTGCCTCCTCAAGTGGGTCCCTGACCCCCGTGTAGCCTGACTGGCAGACACCTCCCAGTAGGGGCCAACAGACATGTCATATAGGCGGGTGCCCCTCTGGGACAAAGCTTCCAGAGGAAGGATCAGGCAGCAATATTTGCCGTTCTGCAGCCTCCACTGGTGATACCCAGGCAAATGGGGTCTGGAGTGGACCTCCAGCAAACTCCAACAGACCTGCAGCTGAGGGGCCTAACTGAAAGAAGGAAAACTAATGAACAGAAAGGAATAGCATCAACATCAACACAAAGGACATCCACAACAAGACCCCATCTGTAGGTCACCAACATCAAAGAACAAAGGTAGCTAAAACCACAAAGATGGGGAGAAACCAGGGTAGAAAAACTGAAAATTCCAAAACCCAGAACATCTCTTCTCTTCCAAAGGATTGCAGCTCCTCACCAGCAACAGAGCAAAACTGGACAGAGAATGAGTTTGACGAGTTCACAGAAGTAGGCTTCAGAAGGTCGGTAATAACAAACTTCTCCCAGCTAAAGGAGCATGTTCTAACCCATCACAAGGAAGCTAAAAACTTTGAAAAAAGGTTAGACAAATGACTAACTAGAATGAATAGTGTAGAGAAGACCTTAAATGAACTGATGGAGCTGAAAACCATGGCACGAGAACTTCATGATGCATGCACAAGCTTCAATAGCCAATTTGATCAAGTGGAAAAAATGGTATCAGTGATTGAAGATGAAATTAATGAAATGAAGTGAGAAGACAAGATTAGAGAAAAAAGAGTGAAAAGAAATGAACAAAGCTTCCAAGAAACATGGGATTACGTGAAAAGACCAAAATCTACGTTTGACTTGTGTACCTGAAAGTGACAGGGAGAATGGAACCAAGCTGGAAAGCACTCTTCAGGGTACTATCCAGGAGAACTTCCCCAACCTAGCAAGGCAGGCCAACATTCAAATTTAGGAAATACAGAGAACACCACAAAGATAGTCCTCTAGAAGAGCAACCACAAGACACATAATTGTCAGATTCACCAAGATTGAAATGAAGGAAGTGTTAAGGACAGCCAGAAAGAAAGGTCAGATTACCCACAAAGGGAAACTCATCAGACTAACAGCAGATCTCTTGACAGAAACCCTGCAAGCCAGAAGAGAGTGGGGGCCAATATTCAACATTCTTAAAGAAAAGAATTTTCAACCCAGAATTTCATATCCAGCCAAACTAAACTTCATAAGTGAGGGAGAAATAAAATCCTTTACAGACAAGCAAATGCAGAGGGTGTTGTCACCACCAGGCCTGCCTTACAAGAGTTCCTGAAGGAAGCACTAAACATGGAAAGGAACAACCAGTACCCATCACTGCAAAAACATCCCAAATTGTAAAGACCATCGATGCTATGAATTAACAGGAAAAATAACCAGCTAACATCATAGTGACAGGATCAAATTCACATATAACAATATTAACCTTAAATGTAAATGGGCTAAATGCCCCAATTAGAGACACAGACTGGCAAATTGGACAAAGAATCAAGACACATCAGTGTCCTGTATTGAGGAGACCCATCTCACGTGCAGACACACATAGGCTCAAAATAAAGGGATGGAGGAAGATCTACCAAGCAAATGGAGAGCAAAAAAAAGCTAGGATTGCAATCCTGGTCTCTGATAAAACAGACTTTAAACCAATAAAGATCAAGAGACAAAGAAAGGCATTGCATAATGGTAAAAGGATCAATGCAACAAGAAGAGCTAACTATCCTAAATGTATATGCACCCAATACAGGAGCACCCACCTTCATAAAGCAAGTCCTTAGAGACCTACAAAGAGATTTAGACTCCCACACAACAATAATGGGAGACATTTAACACCTCACTGTCGATATTAGACAGATCAACGAGACAGAAAGTTAACAAGGATATCCAGGACTTGAACTTAGCTCTTTACCAAGTGGACCTAATAGACATCTACAGAACTTTCCACCCCAAATCAACAGAATATACATTCTTCTCAGCACCACATCACACTTATTCTAAAATTGACCACATAATTGGAAGTTAAACACTCCTCAGCATATGTAAAAGAAAAGAAATCACAACAAACTGTCTCTCAGACCACAGTGCCATCAAATTAGAACTCAGGATTAAGAAACTCACTAAAAACTGCACAACTATGTGGAAACTGAACAACCTGCTCCTGAACGACTACTGAATAAATAACTAAATGAAGGCAGAAATAAAGATGTTCTTTGAAACCAATGGGAACAAAGACAAAACATACCAGAATCTCTGGGACACATTTAAAGTAGTGTGTAGAGGGAAATTTATAGCACTAAATGCCCACAAGAGAGAGCAGAAAAGATCTAAAATTGACACCCTAACATCACAATTAAAAGAACTAGAGAAGCAAGAGGAAACACATTTAAAAGCCAGCAGAAGGCAAGAAATAACTAAGATCAGAGCAGAAATGAAGGAGATAGAGACACAAAAAATCCTTCAAAAAATCAATGAATCCAAGAGTTGGTTTTCTGAAAAGATCAACAAAATAGACCATTAGCAAAACTAATGAAGAAGAAAAGAGAGAAGAATCAAATAGATACAATAAAAAATGCTAAAGGGGATATCACCACTGATCCCACATAAATACAAACTGCCATCAGAGAATACTATAAACACCTCTACACAAACAAACTAGAAAATTCAGAAGAAATGGATAAATTCCTGGACACATACACCCCCACAAGACTAAACCAGGAAGAAGTTGAATCTCTGAGTAGACCAATAACAGGTTCTGAAATTAAGGCAATAATTAATAGCCTACCAACCAAAAAAAGTCCAGGATCAGACAGATTCACAGCTGAATTCTACCAGAGGAACAAAGAGGAGCTGATACCATTCCTTCTGAAATTATTCCAATCAATAGAAAAAGAGGGAATCCTCCCTAACTCATTTTATGAGGCCAGCATCATCCTGATACCAAAGCCTGGCAGAGATACAATAAAAAAAGAGAATTTTAGAACAATATCCCTGATGAACATTGATGTAAAAATCCTCAGTAAAATACTGGCAAACCGAATCCAGCAGCACATAAAAAAGCTTATCCACCATGATCAAGTCAGTTTCATCCCTGGGATGCAAGGCTGTTTCAACATACGCAAATCAATAAACGTAATCCATCACATAAACAGTATAAATGACTAAAACCACATGATTATCTCAATAGAGGCAGAAAAGGCCTTTCGACAAAATTCAACAGCCTTTCATGCTAAAAACTCTCAATAAACTAGTTACTGATGGAACATATCTCAAAATAATAAGGGCTGTTTATGACAAATCCACAGCCAATATCATACAGAATGGGCAAAAACTGGAAGCATTCCCTTTGAAAACTGGCAAAAGACAAGGATGCCCTCTCTCACCACTCCTATTCAACATAGTGTTGGAAGTTCTGGCCAGGGCAATCAGGCAACAGAAAGAAATAAAGGGTGAAAAGAGGAAGTCTAATTGTGTCTGTTTGCTGATGACATGATTGTATAGTTAGAAAACCCCATCATCTCAGCCCAAAATCTCCTTAAGCTGATAAGCAACTTCAGCAAAGTCTCAGGATACAAAATCAATGTGCAAAAATCACAAGCATTCCTATACACCAATAACAGACAAACAGAGAGGCAAATCATGAGTGAACTCCCATTCACAATTGCTACAAAGAGAATAAAATACCTAGGAATCCACCTTACAAGGGACATGAAGGACCTCTTCAAGGAGAACTACAAACCATTGCTCAACGAAATAAAAGAGGACACAAACAAACAGAAGAACATTCCATGCTCATGGATAGGAAGAATCAATATCGTGAAAATGTCTATACTACCCAAGGTAATTTATAGATTCAATGCCATCCCCTTAAGCTACCAATGACTTTCTTCACAGAATTGGAAAAAACTACTTTAAGGTTCATATGGAACCAAAAAAGAGCCTGCATAGCCAAGACAATCCTAAGCCAAAAGAACAAAACTGGAGGCATCATGCTACCTGACTTCAAACTATACTACAAGGCTACAGTAACCAAAACAGCATGGTACTACTACCAAAATAGATATTACCAAAACAGGTAGACCAATGGAACAGAACAGAGGCCTCAGAAATAACACCACACTTCTACAACCATCTGACCTTTGACAAACCTGACAAAAACAAGCAATGGTTAAAGGATTCCCTATTTAATAAATGGTGTTGGGAAAACTGGCTAGCCATATATAGAAAGCTGAAACTGGATCCCTTCCTTATACTTTATACAATAATTAATTCAAAATGGATTAAAGACTTAAATGTAAGACCTAAAACCATAAAAACCCTAGAAGAAAACCTAGGCAATACCATTCAGGACATAGGCATGGGCAAAGACTTCATGACTGAAATACCAAAAGCAATGGCAACAAAAGCCAAAATAGAAAAATGGGATCTAATTAAACTCAAGAGCTTCTGCACAGCAAAAGAAACTATCATCAGAATGAACAGGCAACCTACAGAATGGGAGAAAATTTTTGCAATCTACCCATCTGACAAAGGCCTAATATCCAAAATCTACAAAGAACTTAAACAAATTTACAAGAAAAAAACAAACAACTTCATCAAAAAGTGGGCAAAGGATATGAACAGACATTTCTCAAAAGAAGACAATTATGCAACCGACAGACGTATGCAAAAATGCTCATCATCACTGGTCATCAGAGAAATGCAAATCAAAACCACAATGAGATACAATCTCATGCCAGTTAAATGGCAATCATTATGAAGTCAGGAAATAACAGATGCTGGAGAGGATGTGGAGAAATAGGAACACTTTTCCACTGTTGGTGGGAGTGCAAATTAGTTCAACCATTGTGGAAGACAGTGTGGCAATTCCTCAGGATCTAGAACTAGAAATATCATTTGACCCAGCGATCCCATTACTGGGTATATACCCAAACGATTATAAATCATTCTACTATAAAGACACTTGCACATGTATGTTTATTGTGGCACTAATCACAATAGCAAAGACTTGGAACCAACCCAAATGTCCATCAATGATAGACTAGATTAAGAAAATGTGGCACATATACACCATGGAATACTATGCAGCATAAAAAAGGATGAGTTCATGCCCTTTGCAGGGACATGGATGAAGCTAGAAACCATCATTCTTAGCAAACTATCACAAGGACAGAAAGCCAAACACCGCATGTTCTCACTCATAGGTGGAAGTTGAACAATGAGAACACATGGACACAGGGCGGAGAACATCACACCCTGGGACCTGTTGGGGAGTGGGGAGCTGGGGGAAAGATAGCATTAGGAGAAATATCTGATGTAAATGTCAAGTTGATCGGTGCAGCAAACCAAGATGGCACATGTATACCTGTGTAACAAACCTGCACCTTGTGCACATGTACCCTAGAGCTTAAAGTATAATAAAAAATAAAAAATAAATCCCTCTTTGGGAGTCCCATTCCAAGGCACTTAGTTCTCCATGCATGCAACAGTGCCTTATGAAGCAATTTATGTGGGGGTTCCAGGAGAAGCCAGTCTTTAAAATCCAAAGGTTCCACTTTTGGGAAGATGGAGCAGACATACATTTTGTTGTTCCTCCAGCTAAGTACAGCTGAAAACCCTGGACATTATATACAAAACAAACATAAGAAGACACTGAAAAATGGAGAAAAGAAAGTAGACCAACTAGGGACTTTGCAACACTAGGAATAACAAGGGATATGAGTCACCTGGGGTTTCTTTTGGCCTCATAGATCCTAGACTGAGTCCAAAGGAAACCAATGGTTTCAGAAATACCAATGGTTTCAGGCAAAAATAAGCTCCCCACAAATTCTGCTCTTTTTTTTTGCCAAAGGACCAGGAAAGGGGCAGTCTAGCAAGACAGAAAACCTTTAAGTAACCATTGCTCTACTCCAGTCAAACACCTTCAACTCCACCCCAACCCATCTAGCAAAGACCAATTAGAGTCTAGTTTACTACCCTTGCCAACCTGGGACAAGGCACTTCGACCCCTGGTGGGGTGGGGTGATGTCAGAGAAGGCAAGTAGCAGAGAATTTCATTTCTGAGTAAAGACTGTCTCCCCAGCCTGAACACACATACATCCAATGACAATTGGAGACTATGGGGTAATCCTGGAATTCCACCTGCACCCATTGAGAAAGATAATGAGGTCCCCCTCTCCCTCCTCACTGAGGTGGTGTTAGAAACGCTTACTAGAAAGTGAAGACTTTTATCACTGCTCAACAGTAATGAGTTCACCCTCTCTCAGTGGGAGAAGGTGGGGAAGAGTGATAAAATGTACTCTGCCTCTCAGTCAGGACCTAGTGGGGAACTGAACTTCTAACCCTGCCCAGGGGTGAAAAGAGCTTCCTCCGTACCCCTGGCTTCACTTTCACCTCCACTGGCAATAATGAGACTGTGTCTCCCTTCTCCCATGAGAACAGTGTAAGAAGAGGCCTTTTAAAATACAAGATTTAAGTAAGATCTAGTGTCTTATGTTACCCCAAACATCTAGGTTTCATTGGAACATCAACTGTCATACCAAGAACAGGAAGATCTTAACTTGAATGACAAAGGAAATTAATAGACCCTAAAACCAAGGTGATACAGATGTTAGAATTATCTGATCTCACAAGAATTTTAAAACAGCCATCATAATGATGTCTAAATGAGAAATTATGAACATACTTGAACCAATGAAAGAATAGAAAGTCTCAGAAAAGAAATAGAAAATACTTTTTAAATTGGAAATTTTTGAGCTGAATATACAATAACAAAAAGAAAAAACTCAGTGAATTGGTTCAACAGCAGAATGGATAAGACAGAGAAAAGTATTAATGAACTTAAAGATAAAACAATAGAAATTGGCCAATTTGAAAAACAGAGAGAAAATAGGCTGATAAGATAAAGCACAAAAATCAAAGGACCATCTCTATAGATGCAGGAAAATCACTAGACAAAATTTAACACCCTTCATGAAAAATGCTTGACAAACTAGAAATAAAAACTTCTTCAACCTGATAAAGGATAACTGTAAAAGACCCACAACTAACATTATACTTAATGGTGAAAGACTGAATGCTTTCCTCTTAAGATCGGAAACAAAACATTTTTGTTCTTACCACCTCTATTCAACAGTACTGAAAGTTTTAGCTAGGCCAATGAGGCAAAAAAATGAAATAAAAGGCATTCATATTTTTTTTTATTATTATACTTTAAGTTCTAGGGTACATGTGCATAACGTGCAGGTTTGTTACATATGTATACTTGTGCCTTGTTGGTGTGCTGCACCCATCAACTCGTCAGCACCCATCAACTCGTCACTTACATCAGGTATAACTCCCAATGCCATCCCTCCCCCCTCCCCATAATGGGCCCCAGTGTGTGATGTTCCCCTTCCCGAATCCAAGTGATCTCATTGTTCAATTCCCACCTATGAGTGAGAACATGCAGTGTTTGGTTTTCTGTTCTTGCAATAGTTTGCTGAGAATGATGGTTTCCAGCTGCATCCATGTCCCTACAAAAGACACAAACTCGTCCTTTTTTATGGCTGTATAGTATTCCATGGTGTATATGTGCCACATTTTCTTAATCCAGTCTGTCACTGATGGATATTTGGGTTGATTCCAAGTTTTTGCTATTGTGAATAGTGCGGCAATAAACATACGTGTGCATGTGTCTTTATAGCAGCATGATTTATAATCCTTTGGGTATATACCCAGTAATGGGATGGCTGGGTCAAACGGTATTTCTCTTTCTAGATCCTTGAGGAATTGCCATACTGTTTTCCACAATGGTTGAACTAGTTTACAATCCCACCAACCACAATGAGATACCATCTCACACCAGTTAGAATGGCAATCATTAAAAAGTCAGGAAACAACAGGTGCTGGAGAGGATGTGGAGAAATAGGCATTCATATTGAAAGGAAAGAGTGAACCTATTTTATTTGCAGATGACATGGTCTTGTATATAGATAACCCCATGGAATCCAGTAAAAAAAAAAAAAAAAAAAAAAAAGACAAGAAAAAAAAGACAAGAAAGGAAAAGAAAAAAGAAAAGAAAAAGAAATAGTAAAAGAGCTCAGCAAGGTTGTAGGATACAAGATAAATCTTTATAAATCATAGTGTTTACATACAGTAGCCATCAGCAAACTGAAAATAAACAATTCCATTTATAACAGCATAGAAAACAAAGTACATAGAAATGAATTTAACCAAAAAGTATAAAACTTATATATTCTGAAAATTACAAACCATTATTGAAAGAAATGAAAGAAGACCCAAATCAATTTTGAAAAATTTCATACTCATAAAGTAAAAGACTTCATATTTTAAGATGGCAATATTCTCCAAATTGATAACACAATCCCTATCAAAATTCCATCTAACTTCTTTGCAGAAATTGATAAACTGATTCTAATGATTTCTTAGCTATGACAACAAAGCACGAGCGAAAAAAAAAAAAAAACCAGACAAACAAACAAAACAAAAAAAGAAACACAAATAAACTTGTTATCACCAAAATTACAAATTTTTCCTTTGAAGGATACCCTTAGGAAAATAAAATGAAAACCCACATATTGGAAGAAACTTTTTATTTTTTTAATTTATTTTTTATTTTCATTTTTATTTTTATTTTTATTTTTTGAGACAGAGTCTCTCTCTATGGCCCAGGCAGGAGTGCAATCATGAGATCTTAGCTCGCTGCAACCTCTGCCTCCCAGGTTCAAGCAATTCTCATGCCTCAGCCTCCCGAGTAGTTGGGACTATAGGCATGCACTACCACACCAGGATAATTTTCTGTGATTTAGTAGACATGGGGTTTCGCCATGTTGACCAGGCTGGTCTTGAACTCCTGATCTCAAGCAATTTGCCTGCCTTGGCCTCCCAAAGTGTTATGATTATAGGCATGAACCAGCACTCCTGGCGAACATTTTTATAAATCATATATCTGATAACGGATTTGTATCTAGAACATATAAAAAAACTATTGAAAGTCAGTAAAATGATAAATAATAGAATTAAAAACAAGTAACAGTTCTGAATAGACATTTTTCCAAAGAAGATATACAAATAGCCAGAAAGCAAATGAAAAGTTGTAAAGATGTTTGGTATCATTAGTCACCAAGGAAATGCAAATCAAAACTACAATTAGATGCTATTTCACACCCACTAGGTTGTCTAGAACAAAAAAGTAGGATGTCTAGAATAAAAGAGATAATAACAAAAGTTGGCAGGGATGTAGAGAAAATTATACACTACTGATGGGAATGTAAAATGATGCAATCATTTTGGAAAACAGTCTGGTAATTCCCAAAATAGTTAAACTTAGAATTACCATCTGATCCAGTAATTCTACTCTTAGATATATACTCAAGAATAATGAAAACATATGTCCACATAAAAATGTGTACATCAATGCTCACAGTAGTGTTATTCGTAATAGCCAAAAGGTATAAAGAACCCAATGCTCATCAACTGATTACTAAATAAAGAAAATATGGTGTAATCATATGGTAGGACGTTATTTGATAATAAAAAGGAATGACATATGGATATGTGCTACAACATAGATTAACCATGAGAACATTATGCTAAGTGAAAAAAGTCAGTCACAAAGGACAGGATATTGTATAATTCTTTTTGTATGAAATGTCTAGAATAGGCATAAAGGTATAAAATGTCCCCAAATTGATTGATAGGCTTAACAACCAAAACTACCAATTAACTAGATAAATTTTTTTCTAACTATGGACAAGATTATTCTAAAATTTATATGGAAAGACAAAGCAACTAGAAATTTGAAAAAGAGTAAGGTGGGATGAATCACTCTACCCAATTTCGAGACTTATTATATAGGCACTGCACTTACAAGTGTGCAGTATTGGTGAAGGGACAGATACATTGATCAATAGAACAAAATAGAAACCCAGACATATCCCTGAACAAGAATGGGCAACTGATTTTGGACAAAGGTCAAAAACAATTCAATGGAGGAAAGATAGTTTTTTCAACAAATAGCACCATGGCAGTTGGGTATCCATAGACATAAATGAACTTTGACTTAAACCTTACACCCTATGAGAAAATTAACTCAAAATCAATCATATATTTAAATGCAAAATGTAAAACTATAAAACTTTTAGATGATAAAATAGGAAAAATATATTTAGGACCTAAGTCGTGGGTGAAGAGTTCTTAGACATGACATCAAAAACACGATCCATAAAATAAAAAGATGATAAATTGGACTATCTCAAAATTTAAAATCTTTCTCTTTTCAATATCTGTTAAGATGATAAAAAGACAAGCTATTGACTGTGAGAACATATTTGCAAACCACATATCTGACAAAGACTCCTATCTAGAATATATGAGGAACTCTCACATATGAATAGTAAATAACAATCCAATTAGAAAGTGGGCACAAGACATGAGATATTTTATCAAAGAGAATATATGGTGGCAATAAGCACATGGAAAAATGTTTATATCACTAATCATTAGAGAAATGCCTATTAAGAACATGATGAATTATCACTACACAGATGAAATAGTCATCATAAAATGCTAACAATATCAAATGCTAACAATATCAAATTCTAAGAAAGATGTGGACAAACTGGATCTCATACATTGCTCATGGGAATGTAAAATGGTATTGTCATTGTGAAAAATAGTTTGGTGATATCTTAAAAAACTGAAAGTACACTTACCATATGACCCAGAAATTGCACTCCCAGAGAAATGAAAGCTTATGTCCACACAAAACCTCTATATGATTGTTCATACAGCTTTATTCATAATATCTAAGAACTGGAAACAATCAAAATGCTCCTCAAACAAGTGCATAGTTGAACAAACTGTGGTAATCCATCATGATAAATCCACCCGCAATAAAAAGGAATAAAACATTAATTCATACGATGATCTAACGAAATCTCAAAGGCATCATACTGAATGAAGAAAGCCAATCTCAAGACATCACATACTGTATAATTTCATTTATATAATATTCTTTAAATGACAAATCATAACGATTGAAAACAGAATAATGGTTTCCGAGGGTTACAGGTGAGGTAGTGAGGTGGTGACTGTGACTGTATAGGGGTAGCATGTGGGAGATCTTTGCAGTGATGGAAGTTCTGCATTTTGATTGTGATGATGGTTGCAGGAATCTACACCTGTAAGAAAATATGACTTAGAAATATACACACACATTGTACCAATGTCACTTTCCTGGTTTTGGTGTTTTACTCTAATTATGTTAGATGTAACCCTTGGGGAAAATGGGTGTAGGGTACACAATGCCTCTCTGCTCTTTGCAACTTCCTGTGTAATTATTTCAAAATAAAAAGTTTAAACAAAGACTATCCTAACTGAATAGGAGATGAAAACAAAACAAAATCCAAAGGGGCTGTATGACGAGCCTCAAAGCTGTGTGTTTGCAATGTCTTTTCTCCTAAGCTGAGGAATGGAGTGTGGTCCTTTGGTAACATTTTTCTACCTTGCAAAAGTGTCAGGGCCTCAAGATTAAATGCTTTGTTTGTGTTTCTAGGTCTCCAAGCAGCTTTGAAGTATTTGGTCTCCAGGGGGGTCCGAAGTTCAGCACATTGCTGCCTAACAGTGCCACACCTGTCAGCACACACACAGGGGCAGCCTGCTGGCCTCTCCGGAACCCTCCTACTTAGGGAATGTGACCAGGACTTCAGGAAATCCCCCATGTAGGGCAACATTTTCCAGTTGAAAAAGAACTTTAAAAAGTGGAGGTGTGACTGTAGCTCCATTGAACAATTTTCTCAAGTAGAAATAGACACTGCTGTCCCCGGTCTGGTCACATTCCACCTCCTATTCTTGGAAATTCTCTTGTAGGTACACATTGTTCAGACAAGAACCCCACGATGTTTCTCCTCTGGCTCTTGAAATCCATACTTTGGAGTGTCACACCCAGTAAACTTGGAGTTTTGTGGCCTTCGATGACTAATCAGCTGTCTGAGCCATGTTGGTTAAAGGACACGTTATCCTTTACAACTTGAACTGGAAGGGAGAATAAATTGAGATTTGTTTAGCCTGGTTTTCTTGGTGTCTAAGTTATTCAGCTCAACTCAGTACACATGCTGGCAGGCCTTGTGCTGGGCACTGGGGATACGGAGGTGAATAAAGCACTCGTTGTCCCTGCCTTCATGGAGTTTGGTGGGAAAACAGACATTGAACAAATAAACACAGAGCAACATGCAGTAGTCCATGCCTTCCAGAACTCACTGCCAAGAGACTGGTAGCAGAAAAATAAACGAGGGAAGTGCCAAAGAGGTCAGGGAAAGCTCCTCTGAGGTGTCCCTTCAGCTGAGGGAGATGGAGTGAAGAAAGAAAGGTAGCACTGTGCTTCGGGTGTGTAACCAGTATGTGCAAAACAGGGAGGCAGAGATTCAGAATGGAAAGGGAGCTGGTTTGGCTGCAGAGTGTAGTGCCTGGGGGCTGTGGTGAGATTTGTCCATTGTTGAGGAGCGCAAAGCCTGCTGTTTCCAATGAGCCATCTGTTAACAAGCATTTGCTGAGACCCCATGGGCTGAGCTACACTTTGTGGGGTACAGAAAAATGTCTGGGCGCTGCCGTTAAGGAATTTTCGAGGTGCAATTGAAAAGGGTACTTGAAAGAGATGAGTTGTTTTCAATCTGTGAAAGGGTGAGCTGGCATTAGCAGACTGAAAATATCACCAAGACGCCTGACCAGCATCTGCAGCTGTAACACATTACTGGGGTCCAAAGGTCTGGCCTTGAGTGTCTTATTTTTTTCTCTTCCAATATTCTTACTTTAAACTAGAAAAAAAAAAAACCTTAAAAACAATCTTGTTTACTTTATCCAAGATTAAAGAGCTTGAACCGACTTGGATGGTCGAAATGGATTTTTAAGTGCTTTATGGACAAGTAGGCCTAATTGCTAAAATGCTAGGCTGGGCTTCTGTGACCCTTGCCCAGGCTTGTATTGTCTGGGTTTGCTTATTTACTCTCCTTGTTAGAGGTCAAAACTAAGTCTTAGATTAGAATATTTTAGTTTCTGAAGCTATGGATTGAAACACGTTCTCTAGAGCCATGTCACACTATGAGCAGTCACTTTACATTTTTTTCCTTGAGTAGGCTACTCCAAGGTCTAACAGTGTCTCTAATTCAACGTTCTGTGCATGAGAACCTAGTGGAGTAGTAAAGCATCCAAGAGGTACAGATCACAATCCACATGTCTCAGGAACAGAGAACAGCCACAGAGAAGTACTGGAAACGGTCAAACTAGAGTCTCTGGCTTCTCCTTTCACCAATCATGGAAGCAGCTTTGGATGATAGCAAAAGCCCAGACGTTGAAAACCAGGTTCTCATTGCCAACGCCGTCACTGCAGGACAGTGTGACTCAGGGGGTGGGGAACACTTCCCTCTTTGAATCTCAGTTTTCCTGTTGGTAAACTCATGACAGTAACCTGCCTCCACCATTGGTTATGGCGTCTGAATCATGAGGGTGAGAGCTCCGACAATCCCAGTCATCAGACTCAACAGAGTTCCAGTGAGAGAGTCCCTCCCCAAGACAAGAAGTTTTGAAAAATTTGCAGAAACCGTCCTCACAGTGTCAAAATAAATTATACCTAGGACATTTTCCCAGAAGCCGAGAAGACTTTTTAAACACTTTGTAAAGATTGATAGAAATATTCTTGGGAGATGCCTAGGGGGAGAGGGCCATTAATATGATTGTTTTGGAGTTGATCGTCTATTTAGCTGATTATTCATCAAAGGTGTGCATATGGCCTTTCGGTTTTTGCTGCGTAATTGCGGCAGTTGTGTTTCTCTCATTTTGCAAGATGGCAGGCAGGAAGTGAACTCTGCACTGTGGGCCCATCATGCAGGAAGGGGAGATCCAGCCAACCTAGCTTTTACGGACCCACGAGACTGCTCTGCAGGACCCCAGATGCCTGAGCTGGTGGCTCAGATCTGGGGACCCAGACTACTGGCTCTGTCAGAGGCTAGAGCTGCCTACCAGATGGGGCAGCCCTTCCATGTGGCTGCCCAGGCAGTGATTGCTGAGCAGCTTTCACTGATAACTAACCAAATATACATTGCTTTCTGGAGAACAAGATAAAGACTTTTCTAGAAACCTGCAGGGGAAGTAAAGTGAGATAAAAGCCAAACTATGAAGCAAACATTATTTTGTCAGGCACTATCTAGGTGGCTTGTGTATTGGATTGGGGGTGGTTCTTGCCCTTGGGAGAGACTCTCTGTCTGTCAAGGAGGTAGATAGCAACTTGAATTCTAAAGTGGGGTGTGGCGAGGACAGCAAGGCAAGTGAGAGACTCATTACTGCCTCTTCACAGGAAGAGGCCTGGGTAGATTGACTTGGAAAGACTTAGAAGACAGAAGACACCAGACACAGTCAAGGATGGAAGGCAATGACTCAAGCTTTACTAACCTAGGGGAATTAAATCAAAGTCTGCATCCTGACCAGAGGATCTCCCCTACAGCTTTCCTTTTCAACCCTCCCCAGAAGGCTTGTGGTGAGGCATGCACTCCTCAGAAAAGAGACTGAAGCAATAACCCGGGAAGAAGATAAATATCCCCAGGCTGAATAGTTAACATGAAGATAAGTGGGATAGCAATGCATTGCTGTCTGATCTCATTTCTTTCTTCCTTTTCCTTTCCTTTTTGATTTGGGGTCTCATTCTGCCACCCAGGCTGGAGTGCAGTGACGTGATATTGGCTCACTGCAGCCTCAGCCTCCGCAGGATCAGAGGAGCCTCACACCTCAGCCTCCTATGCATCTGGGACGACAGGTGTACACCACCATGCTTGACTAATTTTTGTATTTCTTTGTAGAAATGAGGTTTTGCCATGTTACCCAGGCTGTTCTGGGGTTCTCGGGCTCAAGCCAACGGCCTCCCAAAGTGCTGGGATTACAGGTATCAGCCACTGCGCTGGGCCCAATCTCATTTCTTACCTTGCTATCTGTGGGCATTATCAACTTATTCATTGTTCCAATAAAGAATACAGAAGTGAGTGTAAACCAGTGTTAGAAGGTATTATTTGACCCTTGGTCAAGGGGCGAAGAAAGTAGAAGAGCTCCTGAAAATGATTTTCATGAAAATAGATCAAGTTCACTCAAATGTCATTTTAGATACATGTAAGAACTATGTGGCCTAGAGAATTAAGTAATGAGAGATATGAGAATATTGCCTTTTTGTGCTTTGAAGCCTATGATATAAATGTCTTTATTAACACTATAAAGGTGCTGATTTCATATTTTCCGACCTACTTAAGAGGGGCTCAGTACAACAGTAAGGGTGGAGAGAAGGATGGTTCTGAGTTTCTGCAGCTCCAGGTCTGACAAAATCTCTCATAGGAAGTAACCCTGACTGCCTGAGCAGAATTTTATTTCTTTAGTGGGCAGGCATCTTTAAACCCCAGCAAGATTTAGAATTAAGAATAGAAAGGCTTAAGAGAATAGAAATCATTGCATTGATATTTTTTGTTAAAAGGGAATCTTTTCATATTTGACATTTTAGGTATTTATAATGCTAGAATTTGGCTAATTCTAAATGAAAACCTTGAACTCAAGTTTAAAATGTGTACTCAATATTTGTTTTAGATTTGTAATTCTAGGTTGAATTACAATATTTAACTTTAGATTTAACATATATGTAAATTTAATATTTTAAATGCAAAAATTACTTATGTGCTCAGAAAAGTTTGTTAATTCAGAAAAAAATAAAATACTTGAAAACTGAATATTTTCAGTTTATGCATGCATTTTTAAATATTTAACTGTATATAATAAATTATGTTTGTAAACAGGACCAAATACTCAAATACCTCTCAGTAATGATTTCTAAGATCTGCTTATAAATTCGATCACAACATTTGTAAGTACAAGTCAAAATTTACAAAAGAAACAAGACTTAAAAATTATAACTTTAATAAATTGAACGTTAAATCTTAAACAAAATGAAACAAACCTTTAAATGATATTTTCTGTGAGTAAAAGCCGTCCTTGAGGACACCACAAAACTGACAGTAATTTGCTGACATTTTGCAGACTTTGTTAGAATTGTCAGTTCTCCAACTGATCATCTTTCAGAGAAATCCTCCAGTTGACAACCCCACCCATGAGGAATCAGACTTTTAGTGTCTCACTTTTATTTATTGAAAATTTTCACTTTAAATTTATTTTCTTTTTTGTTGACAAATAAATGAAAGTATGGTTTACAACATGATGTTTTGATTTGTGTATACATTGTGGGATGGCAAAATCAAACTAATTAACAGATGCATTACCTCATGTATGTATCACATTTTTGTGGTTAGCACGCAAAATCTACTCTCAGTAATTTTCAAGTTTATAACATTCTGTGGTCAGTATGTTGTACAATAGATTTCTTGAGCTTATTCCTGTTGTCTAATGGAAATTTTGTATCCTTTGACCAACAGGCATAGAAAGAACAGATATCACATGATCTCACTTACATGTGGAATCTAAAAAAGTCAAACTCATAGAAACAGAGTAGACTAGTGGTTGGTTACCAGAGGCTGGATATGGGCCTGTAGTTTTCGTTTTTTGATGTGTCTTTGTCTGGTTTTAGTATGAGGGTAATATTGGACTCATAGAATAAGTTTGGAAGTATTCCCCTCTCCCTTTTTTTTTGAAATAGAGAACTGGTATTAGTTCTTTTTTAAATGTTTGGACAGAATTCAGCAGTGAAGCCATCAAGTCCTGGGCTTTTCTTTACTGGGAGACTTTTTATTATGGTTTTGATTTTTTACTTATTATTGGTTTGTTCAGGTTTTAGATTTCTTCATGGTTCAGTCTTGGTAGGTTGTATGTGTCTAGGAATCCATCCATTTTATCTAGATTTACCAATTTGTTGGCCTACAGTTGCTTATAGGAGCCACTAATGATCCTTGAAATTTCTGCAGTATCAGTTGTAATGTCTCTTTTTTCATCTCTGATTTTATTTAGTAGAGTCTTCTCTCTTTTTTTCTTAGTCTGGCTCAAGGTTTGTCAATTTTATTTTTCTTTTCAAAAAAATAATTTTTCATTTCACTGATGTTTTATATTGTTTTCTTCATTTCAAATTCATTGATCTTTATTATTTCTTTTCTTCTGCTGATTTTGGATTTGGTTTGCTCTTGCTTTTCTAGTTAAGATGCATTGTTATGTTACTCATTTGAAGTTTTTCTTCTTTTTTGATGTAAGCACCTACAGCTATAAATTTCCTTTCTAGTACTATTTTCACTGTATTCCATCGGTTTTGCTATGTTGTGTTTTCATTAACATTTGTTTCAAGAAATTTTTCAATTTCCTTCTTAATTTCTTCATTCAGGAGCATATTGTTTAATTTCCATGTGTTTGTATAGTTTCCAAAATTCCTCTTGTTATTGTTTTCTAGTTTTATTCCATTGTGGTTGGAGAAGATGCTTGATATTATTTCCATTTTTTGACTGTTTCAAAACTTGTTATCTGACCCAACATATGGGCTATCTTTGAGAATTATCCATGTGCTGAGGAGAAGAATGTGAATTCTGTAGCTGTTGGATGAAATGTTCTGTAAATATCCATTAGATCCATTTGTTCTGTAGTGCAGATTAAGTCTGATGTTTCTTCGTTGATTTTCTGTCTGGAAGATCTGTCCAATGCTGAAAGTTGGGTGTTGAAATTTCCAACTATTATTGTATTGAGGCTTCTCTCTCTCTTTAGGTCTAATAATATTGCTTTATATATCTGGGCACTCCAGTGCTGGGTGCATTTATATTTACAATTATTATATCTACATTCTGAATTGACTCTTTTATCATTATATAATGACCTTTGTATCTTCTTACAGTCTTTGTCTTGAAATCTAATCCATTTTGTCTAAGTTTAGCTAGTCCTGCTATTTTTTGCTTTCCGCTGGCATGGAAAATCTTTTTCCATCCCTTTATTTTCAGTCTATGTGTATATTTATGGGTGAAGTGTGTTTCTCGTAGGCAACAGATCATTGGGTCATGTGTGTGTGTGCATGTGTGTGTGTGTGTACACGTGTGCATATTTAATCCACTCAGCCACTCTGTGTCTTTTGATTAGAGTGTAGTCCATTTACATTCAATGTTATTATTGACAAGTAAGGACTTACGCCTGCCATTTTGTTATTTGTTTTCTGGTGGCTTTGTCATCTTCTCTTTCCTTCTTCCTTCCTTTCTGTCTTCCTTTTAGTGAAGGTGAATTTTCTCTATATGATTTTATTTCTCGCTTTTTGTATTTTGTCTATTCATTGTATGATTTTTTCACTTGAGGTTGCCAAGAGGCTTCCAAATACGATCTTATAAACCATTATTTTAAACTAATGTCAACTTACCACAGTTTGCATAAACAAATAAGCACCAGGAAAACTATTAAAAATTACACACTTTAACTTTGTTCCCCCACTTTTTAACTTCTTGTTGTTTCTCTTTATGTCTTACTATACTATGTATTGAAAAGTTGTTTTAGTTATTATTTTTTATTGGTTCATCATTTAGCCTTTCTACTTAAGAGTGTTTTACACGCCACAATTACAGTGTTATAATAATCTGTGTTTTCCTGTATGTTATTACCGGCGAGTTTTGTACCTTCAGATGATTTTTATTGCTCATTAGCATCCTTTTTTTTCAGCTTGAAGAACTCACTTTAGCATTTTTTGTAGGACAGGTCTGATGTTAATAAAATTCCTCAGCTTTTGTTTATCTAGGAAAGTCTGTACTTCTCCTTTAAGTTTAAAGGATGTTTTCACTGGATATACTATTATAGGGTAAAAGATTTTTTTTTCCTTCAGCACTGTATATGTGTCATGCCACTCTCTCCTGGTCTGTAAGGTTTCCACTGAAAAGTCTGCTGCCAGACATATTGGAGCCCCATTTTATGTTATTTGTTTATTTTCTCCTGGTGCTTTTAGGATCCTACTTTATCCTTTACCTTTGGGACCTTGATAAATGCATTGAGGTAGACTTCTTTGGGTTAAATCGGCTTGGTGTTCTATAACCTTCTTGTACTTCAATATTGATATCTTTCTGTAGGTTTGGAAAGTTATCTAATATCTGTTGAATAAACTTTCTACCTCTATCATTCTCTACCTCCTCTTTAAGGCCAATAACTCTTCAATTTGCCCTATTGAGCCTATTTGCTAATTCTTGTAGGCATGCTTTATTCTTTTTTATTCCTTTTTCTTTTGTCTTCTCTGACTGTGTATTTTCAAATAGTCTGTCTTCAAGCTTACTAATTCTTTCTTCTGCTTGATCAATTCTGCTATTAAGAGACTCTAATGCATTCTTTGGTATGTCCATTGCATTTTCAACTCTAGAATTTCTGCTTGATTCTTTTTAATTATTTCAATCTCTTTGTTAAATTTATCTGATAGAAATCTGAATTCTTTCTCTGTGTTTTCTTGAATTTCTTTGAGTTTCCTTAAAATACTAACTTTAAAATATCTGTCTGAAAGGTCACATATCTCTGTTCCTTGAGGATTGGTCCCTGGTGCCTTACTTAGTTCATTTGGTGAGATCATGTTTTCCTCCATGGCCTTGATGCTTATACTTGTTCATCAGTGTCTGGGTATTGAAGAGTTAGGCATTTATTGTAGTCTTCACAGTCTGGGACTACTTGTGCCTGTCCTTCCAGGCTTTCCAGGTATTTGAAGGAACCTGGGCCCCAACCCAAGTTCTTGGTTCTTGCAGACTTATACAGGTATCACCTTGCAGACTTATACAGGTATCACCTTGGTGGTGTGGGATAACTTCCAGAAGAATTATCTGGATTACCAGGCAGAGACTCTTTTTCTTTTTCCTTACTCTCTCCCAAACAAACAGAGTCTCTGTCTTTGATCTGAGCCTCCTGGAACTGGGGGTGGGAGGAACACAAGCACTCCTATCACTACCACGACAGGGATAGTGCTGGTTCAGACCTGAAGCCAGCACAGCACTGGGTTTTGCCCAAAGCTCACTGTAACCACCTGGTTCACTCAGGGCCCTAGGGCTCTACAATGAGTAGGTGGCAACGCCAGCCAGGTTTGTGTCCCTCCCTTCAGGGTGGCGAGTGCCCACAGGCCTCAGAATTCCAGAAATGCTCGCTAGGAACCCTAGAAATTTACCTAGTGTTCTATTTTGCTGCAGCTAAACTGGCACTCAAACCACAAAACAAAGTCCTTTCCACTCTTTCTTCCCCTTTCCAAAAGCAGAGGAGCCTCCTCTCCAGTGGCCACCATGAGCACTGACCCATAGGGCAGTCTGCTAGGGCACTGCCAATGTTTACCTAAAGCCCAAGGACTCTTCAGTCAGCTTATGATGAATGCTGCCTAGGACTCAACCTTTAGGGCAGCAAGCTCCCCTCTGGCCCAGGGCAGGTCCAGAAATGCTGACCAAAAGCCTAGGCCTGGACTTGGGACCCTAAGAACCTACTTGGTGCTCTACCCACCTGTGGCCAAGTTGTTACCCAGGGTGCAAGACAGTGCTCTTTACTTTTCACCTGATTTTCTCAAACAAAAGGAGTCTTTCACCATAGCCACCACAGGTGTGAATGTTTTGGATCACACCTGAAGCCAGTAAGTCTCAGATCCCAAGGTCCACAGCATATTGCCAGTGTATTGTTGGCTATTCAGGGCCCAGGGGCTCTTTGGTCAGCAGTTGGTGAATCCTACCAGGTCTCTGCTGTGACAGGGCAGCACTGAGTTCAATGTAAAGTTCCCTAGTCACTGTGCTCTCCTTCTCCAAGTGCACAGATTTCTTTGCACTGCATGGCTGCTACCAGAGGGTGAGGGAGGGGTGGAACAAGCCCTCTCTTAGCCACCCTGGCTGGTGTCTCAGTAGTTTGTGTGCCCTGCCCACCAAGTCCACTGGCTCTGAGCCCAGCTCAGTGCTGGGACTTGCATAGGAATTGCAATACCTGTGGCCTAGACTGCCCCTCAAGTTCACTTAGGACCCCAGAGCACTCCAGCACACAGTGGCAGGGCTTTTAGGAACTCAAGCTCTGATGCTGGGATAGGTAATTCCCCTCTGGTTAGGGCAAGTCCAAATGCTCCCTCTGTGGGCGGATGTCAGCTGAGTACAGCCCAGTTATGCTTTCCACTGTGATGGGGCAGCACTGAGTTCAATGCAAAGCCTCTAATCACCACACTCTCCCTCTTCAAAGCACACAGATTCTCCACACCATGCAGCCACTTCTGCGGAATGGGGAACAGGTGGCATCAGCACTTCAAGACTGTCTTTCCTGCTCTCTTCAATAATTCTTTCAGTGATATGAAGTTAAAACCAGGTACTGTGATTTTTCACCTGATTTTTAATTCTTGTGATGATGCTTTTTGTGTGTAGCTAGTTGTTAAAATTTGGTGCTCCTACAGGGGTGACAAATGGTGTAGGCTTCTGTTTGGCCATCTTGCTCTGCCTCCTTCTTTTGCTCATTTTAAAATTGGATGATTTGTGGAGTTTTGTTTTGTTTTTTGCTGTTGAGTTGTTTGAACTCCTTGTGAATTCTGGGTATGAATCCCTTGTCAGATGGATAGTTTGCAAACATTTTCTTCCATCCTGTGGGTTATCGCTTCATTTTGTTGATTATTTCCTTTGCTGTGCAGAAGCTTTCTAGCTTGATATAATCTCAATTGGCTATTTTTGCTTTGGTTGCCTCTGCTTTTGAGGTTTTACACAAAAATTTTTGCCTACACCAATGTCCTGGAGCATTTCACCAATGTTTCCTTCTAATAGCTTCATACTTTGAGGTCTTAGATTCAAGGTTTTAATCCATTTTGGTTCCATTTTGATTTGTGTCTGTGTGTATGGTGAGAGATATGAATCTAGTTCATTCTTGGCGTATAGTTATCCAGTTTTCCCAGCATCATTGATTGGAAAGACTGTTTTTCGCACCTTTGTCAAAGATGAGTAGGCTGTAAATGTGTGGATTTATGTCAGGGTTCTTTATTCTATTCCATTGCTCTGTGTGTCTGTTTTTATGCCAAATGCCATGCTGTTTTGGTTACTATAACTTTGTGGTAAAATTTGAAGTTAGGTAGTATGAACCGTTAGCTTTATCCTTTTTGCTCAGGATTGCTTTGGCTCTTTTTTAGTTCCACACAAATTTCAGGAATATTGTTTTCTATTTTTGCAAAGAATGTCATTGATATTTAAATAGGGATTGCATTCAATCTTTAGATTACTTTGGCTAGTATTGTCATTTTAGTAGTATTGTCAATATTAATTCTTTCAATCCATGAGCATGGAATATCTTTTCATTCTTTTGTGCCCTCTTCTTTTTCTTTCACGAGAGTTCTGTAGTTTTTCTTGTAGAGATCTTTCACTTCTTTGGTTACATTGATTCCTAGGTATTTTATATTTTTGTAGCTATTCTAAATGGGATTGTGTTCTTGATTTCTTTTTCAGATTGTTTGCTGTTGGTATATGTAATTGCTACTAATTTTTGTATGTTGATTTTGTATCCTGCAGCTTTACTGAATTTGTTTATCAGTTCTAATAGTTTTTTGGTGGAGTCTTTAGGTTTTTGTAGGCATAAGATCATGTCATCTGTGCACAAGGCTAATTTGACTTACTTATTTTTAACTGTTTATTTGGATGCCCTTCATTTCTTTTTCTTGCCTAATTGCTCTGCGCCAAGCCCAATTTTAAGTGGCTTAACTTCGTATATGAAGAAAGATATCAAATAAAAGTAAGAAATTAAAAAGAGTCTGTATATAAAAGACAATACCCAAAACAGAAGAAAACTCCAAAATAATAAAAATAATTATATTATCCCCAGAGAAGTACATTTACTTAACCAGTCATAGAGTGCCTCTTAAGTGCTTATTATAAAAGCTGAATAAGAGAAGAAATGAAAGAAAATGTCACATGTATAAAACATGCATAGGAAATTGGGAAAAAGATGATGGAAAAAATAGAAAAATGATAAAATACCCAGAGAATAAATTTAAGGCATTCAGCATCAAATTGATGAGTTCCAGAAAAAGAGCATATAGTTGAAAGAAAATGGCTAAAAAACAGACACATTTCTTTTTCATTGAAAGGGCCCAGATTGGGCTCAATACAATGAGTGAAAAAGTATCCTCTCCAATATGAAACTGTGAGATTACAGAATATCACAGGTATATCAGAACTCCAAAACTCTTCCAGAGAGAGAGAGAGAGAGAGAGAGAGAGAGAGAAAACTAAAAGTCAGAATGTCAGGGATGGGTCTTCCTAAGGGCAATTCTGGATGTTAGAAGACAGAAAAAACATCTTCCAAATTCACCTATAATTCTAGAGGCAGTCAAAAGTATTTAAGTGTGAAGGAGAAATAAAGGCATGGATTGAAAAACAGAACCCATAAGGCATTCTTTTGTGGGAGATAACTGCTGGATGTATTGTAGTAAATTAAGGGAGTAAACCAAGAAACAGGAAGACATGGAGTCCAAGAAATGGTCTCCAACAGAAAATACCACAAAGGGAAGTCTCTTGCTAAGGATTTTGTAGCGAGTCTAGGGAACCAGCCCTCTCAGATCGCAGAAGAGCCAAGGCTCCAAAAGAGGGATCTAAAGGGAATAAAAGGGAACTATTTACTTAAAGGTCATCTGATATGATGGAGCATTCCAAAAGAAAACACTGATAAGTGTGTGATAGATCAGATGCAGCGTGTGGGAAAAAATATAGGTACATAAAAAAACCCAGGTCAATGAATAAAACCAGGTGACCATTAACTTCAGGAAAATGAAAAAGAGTACAGGAAAAAATATAATACTCTACTTTTCACTGTGAATGTCATTTACATAGGCACAATAATGTAAACATTGACTTTATTTTAAAAAACTAGTTAGCATTTAGAAGGATGGGAGCAGAGAAGTGGCCTTTGGTGATATTACTATGAAATTTTGAATCATTTTTACAGGGAATCAGTAGATTCTAAACACTGGCAATATAAAATTACTTAGAAATATGCAGGTTAATATCAGGAGAAAACAGTTCAAGGAGGCAAAAATAAATTGCTTCTAGGAAGTGGGCTTGGGGACTGGATAGGTTGCAGGAGAATTGTAATTCTTTATTCTAAATCTTTTGATATGATTTGACTGTGTAACTATTTGTAGGCACTACACTTGCACTGTAAACCCTCTGTGTACAGCTTCAGATTGTCTCTTACCTCACCTGTGTTATTCAAACCTTAGCTGTGGTAACCAATTCTACACAGGATCTGACCAGCTTCCTGCAGGTATAACCTGACAGTGTCTTGCCTCAGATCCATGCTCTGCACTTCTGACTTCATGCCCTTGGGCTTCTCTGTGAAATCCCATGCAGGAGCCACTGTGGGAACCCACTCACTTCTCACATCTGTGCAACCTGGAAATGCAAGGGAGTTAACACTCCAGAAGGCAAACTTTTGACCAGTGGAGAGTCCTGAGCTGGTGGATAAACACATCCTCTTTCTTCCTCTGGACAGACAGTTTTGAGAGAGGATTCATGGCAATCTCCCTGGATAGAGCAAACAAGTCACCTATAGTCATGGCTGAGCAATAGTGCATCTTTGTCCTATCTTCCTCCTTCCCACTGTCACCGTCTGGACACTCACGCCATCCTCTGGATCATTGTCTCAGTCAGCCTTTGCTTTCTTGGCAAACCCAAGAAAAGTCTAAAATGATTAAAAACTTTTAAACAAATGCAAAATGGAAAGATACTTTCTAAAAAAGATGAAATTTATAAGAAAGATCTTTTTAGATCTTTCTAAAAAAGATCTAAATGGAAGATGATACTGCAACAAGGAAATGCAAAGTGTAAATGCAGACTTTTTGCAACTGTAGATAAATACTTGAAAAGGAAAACTAATGGTTTAGAATTGATAATTTCTTAGCAAAATTGAAAGTTGAAGGAGGAAAGAAATGCTATAATAAGTAAGAAATGCTCCAAAGTTTCCGTCACAAGGAGTGGTAAAGGGGATTGGGCTGGCAAAATGTCTTGTTGGGGAGAGAATGGCCATAGTTTCATCTCATATATCAATGGGAAATATAGGCTTAAATATGGTAATGAAGATAGGGAGGAACCCACAAGCAAAATGGAGAAGCATAATAACAGTTGGAAATTAATGGTGGTAGTGGGGGCGGGGGTGGTAGTATAGAAAAAAAACTCAGTCAAGCACCATACTAAAAATATATATATATAAATCAGTAGCAACAAGTATAATAAATAGAAAACATGAACAAAAGGAAAAAATATATACCATTTAAACTAATAATCATAAATAAGTTGACTTCTCCTTTTTTTAAAAAAAAAAGAAAAGGACTCTCAGGCTACAATAAAACCCCACAAAATTTGCATCTATATAAAGTATATGAGACATACTTAAAAATTAAAAAAAGAGAAATGTTTATTTTAATCTTGATTTTAATGATCAAAGATATACCAGGCAAATGCAAACAATTAAAAAACAAGAAAGATGACAAGTTACTATAAAACTTAATTTGAGGCTTACACCATGAATTGAAGAAAAGAACTAGATTGTTTATGATAAAAGAAATAATCCTTGAGGATAATAAAAGAGCTACAGACCTTTGTGCATTCAAAAATATAATAGTAAACTATAGAGCAAAAACTCCTAGAAATATAAGGAGAATTTTATACAATCACAATGACAGTAGAAGGTTTTATTACATCTTTCATTATTTGGTATATTAAGGCATTAAAAACAAGCAATGTAGAAAGGATTTAAATATTATAACCAACAAGCTAACTTAATAGCTCTCTATGATTTTGTTACCCTGGAAAACATGTTTAGAAATCAACATATACTTGACCACAAAAGAAAACAAACTATCTCCAATAAAAGATTTTACAGGTCACATTCTTGGACCACACTCCTTGAAGACTGTAGCTGTCTTTGTTTCTTCCTGCTCCCCATCCCCCTCCAAAGGCGAATAAATCAAGCTTTAGGTAGTAATGAGAAGGCAAGAAAGGGAGAGCAAGGGGAACTGGGGTTCTTGGGTGGCTACTATGAGATAGCAGCTTCCATGCATTAGCCACTTTTCCTATTTTTTTAAACCCTGTTCTCAACACCTTCCTGTGTAGGGAAATTTCATCCATTTGCAGGGGACAGATAGTTGTTCTTCTTATTCAGTATTTGCACACCATCAGACCCCTATAAACTCCAGCAAAGTCCCTGCCTTCCCTTGAAAGAAAGAACTGTACCTCTGCCCTCAAATCCAAGGCCTCTTTCCCATCTCTGGGTGGCTGTCTTCCACATCAGTGGTAAAATGGGGATTGTCACACTGACCCACTTCTCAGCGGGGCTGTGAGATGCAACGACTAATTACAAAAGCTAATAAAATATTTACAGAGCTTACAGCACACTTTGGAAGTGCAAAGGTGTAGTTAATAAAAATAATGACGGTGCTAGACAAACACTGCTCAGAGCCTAGTGCCACTCTCAAGAAGAGTAAACAACTTGCCAGGGTAATTTCAAGCTCTATTAGACGCTTGCAGCAAGTATCACTGTTATCCAGGAGGAGAGAAAATCTGCCATGCAGGAAATCTCGACTGAAGGCCACAGCCCAGCCGTGCAGAGCAATGTGGTTTGATTAAAATGAGCAGCGACCTTTTGTGCAAGTGCTGGGATCTCTGGGCTTTTTCAGAATTCAGGGAGGTAGAAGTGAGTTGGCTCCTTGCCACCTTGGGCTCAAGGTTCTAGGCCTTGCTTGTTTTGCAAAGAGACCCCTCTCCAGGAATCTGAAGTCCAGACTCCTCTGGGCTGGCGAGGACCAAGGAATGGAGGGATCTCTTAGTGGAAAGTGTAGAGGCATTATGGATCTTTGCAGAAGACACTAGAAAGAGCAAGTAGCAGAGTCTATTTAAGTCATAAGAAGAGGGGCAGAGGATCAGATGGTTCCAGATACAAAGACAGAACCCAAGCTAGGAATTTGGTGCAGGGGACTGGAGTTATGGAAAAGCTGATAGGGCACATAGAAGGAGACCGTGAGGTGACCTAGAGATCAGCAACATTTAAGTAGTAGGAACGAAGGTGGAGGTGCTGTCACCTGAGCCCTGAAGATGTGAGCTGGATCCATAAAGAAGATCCTGCCACTGCCTGAGACACGAGACCCAAAGCAGAGAGATAAGGGGAAAAACCCTGGCTTCTGCCCTCCTACCTCCCACCCTCCAATGTCCTGTCTGTCTTCCTTCCATCAGCCAAACCAAAGCAGAAGCCGATAGATAAGGAAGCCTAGGAATTGCGGTTTGCATGGCTGGCATCTGCAGCACAGAACAGGGCAAGGGAGGGCTTGAGGGCCGATAGGCAGGTGCTCAGCACTTGAGGTGGGAGTAGGGTGGGTGGGGCCGAACAAGGTTGGCTCAGTTATATGGGATGCTAGACTCTCGCCAAGAATCATGGGAAGCACAGATGGGTGTGTAACCTGGGAGTCACTTTCCTCATTTCACACGCTAGACAAAGAACAGGTTGTGACCTCTGGCCTCCCACCTCCCAGCTACCTAATGACCCATCACCTGGTGAGCTAGGCTGGTCTCATCCACTGCCCATAAGAACAAGCCTACTGGTCAAGGAATATGCTTCTGGCCATTAACACAGGTTGTAAAAGTGCCAATGCAGCCAACCCTTAGGGAGCCTATGAACACTCCCTCTCTGAGTGTGAGTTCCAGCCCGCATCAGAGGCTCACTGCAAGGGTCAATCCAATCCTAACTGGTAAACCAGATTCTAATACTACGAGGGTGTGGAATTCTAGTTACAGAAAGTCACCTGCACACCATCACAAATGACCAAACCTGACAACAGGGTCAGCAACAGGGCAATGTATTAAAAATGGAGTATGTCCATCAGTTGGGCGACCACAGGAGGCAATCTAGAAAGTTCCAGACAAGCCCTTTTTAAATTTTCCTCCCCAAGAATGGTGTTTAAAATCGTAAACTGTCTTATGAATCAAGCAAGGAGAGTCAAGTTCACGGGATGTTAATTTAATGGCTCACTCGGGGCTTTGACTAATTTTGTTTCTGTGACAGTGTGATAATTTTACAGACTCCAAACAGGAAGTGAGAAGTAATTCATTTCCATTCACTCCGTGTCAACAAAACTGAATTATTAGGAACCAAACACTCCTTTAGGTGGGTTTGCTAGTGGCCAAACTGGAGACCAGAACTCAGGAGTCCAGGCTACGGGTTGTGCATGTGGCGAGGTGGGGAGAGCTATTGTGTTGTTAGTGACCCCCTCCCCCCGTATTCTGTTCAGAGTCCCCTTTTTCTTTTCAAACGGTTTGACAGGGACTGGTCATTCCTGCCTCCCATGGATATAACACTGTTTCTGTTTCTGGGGCTCTAAGAGTTTCAGATTTGATCCTTATCCGGGAGCTCTCTTAACTCAACTGTTGGGAGGATCAAATGAGAGAATGCAGTTCCTGGTGCCTCTCACCTTACCTCGGAGCAGGAGTTCAAGCAATACAAACTGCTTTAGCGCTTTTGCTGTTGATGTGTTGTTTGATTGGCAGTTGTGCTGGTGAGTTGCCATTTGCCCTTCCAATCCTGCTGACCTTTATGGACTGTAGCAAGCGTCTCTTTCATCCCTGTTTTTGTTTGTTGTCATTGTGGTTGTTGTTGTTGAGACAAAGTCTCGCTCTGTAGCCCAGGTTAGAGTGCAGTGGCACGATCTGGGCTCACTGCAACCTCTGCCTCCTGGGTTCAAGCGATTGTCCTGCCTCAGCCTCCTGAGTAGCTGGAATTACAGGCGCACGCCACTCTACCCGGCTAATTTTTTGCATTTTTTAGTAGAGACGGGGTTTCACCATGTTGGCCAGGCTGGTCTTGAACTCCTGACCTCAGGTAATCTGCCCTCCTCAGCCTCCCAAAGCGCTAGGATTATAGGCGTGAGCCACCATGCCCAGCCCATCTCTGTTTTTGGTGTGGCTATAGGAGGCGCTGGCAGGAAACTGCAGGATTAGGGGAGCATTAAGTTGGGAGGTGACCCCACTGCTCTTTCTCTCTGCCAAACCACAGATAAATGCTGTGGTTCTTCCCCAGAGACCACAGCTCTTGTGCAGGTAGTCACACCCTCCCTTTGCCACCTCAGGAGTGGGGGAGCTAAGTGCTCCCCACAGCCACTGGCCCCGGGTGCTTCCCTGCTTCCTGTTGTCTTCCTAACCCTGCCCTTATCCTCAAAAATTATCCTTTTGTCAAGTGAAAAGAGTCAAACTCTGTAATATATTTTAAAGAGGTTTATTGTGCGTCAAATATTAGTGACCAAGGCCTGAGCCACAGTCCCAAGAGGCCCTGTGCCCTCGGGAAGGTGCCCAAGCTGTTGGGCCACAGCTTGGTTTTATACGTTTTAGGGAGACACGATCAATACATATGGCGTATATATTGGTTTGGTTTGAAAGGCGGGACAACTCTAAATTGGGTGGGGTGAGCTTGCAGGTCATAGGTGGATTCAAAGAGTTTCTGGTTGAAAGAATTGTTATTATGATCTAAAGTCCTGGAATCAACAGAAAGGAGTGTCAGGTTCAAGATAAGGGATTGTGGAGACTGCAGTTCTTGTTATGTACATGAAGCCTCATGCATGGCTGCCCTTAGAGACTATGGTTGACAAATGTTTGCAATTCAGATCTCTAAAAGGTGTTAGACTCTCAGTTAATCTCTCAGGACTGGGAGAGACTGGAAGGGGAAAAGATCTAGTTATAGTAATAGATACCCTTTACAGATGCAATCCCCTTGCCCCCTCCACCGCCACCGAACAGCTTTGCAGGCCATTTAAAAATATGACAAAGAAACATATTTAGGGATAAAATATTTTGATTTCCTTCTTTTTTCTGTCTGGCATGTGGTATGGTGCCAGAGTCAATGTCAGAAAGCAGACCACATTATATAGGGTTAAATCTCTGATGAGATTTTTACAGTTTGTAGGGCGTGACTCTCCAGTCCCCTTAGATAGGAATTTGGGCAAGAGAGGAAAAAGAGCAGAGTTTAGTCTTCACTTTGTTACATTCTACATTTGAGGGTGCCCTCCTCCTTTCTGCCTGATAATTGAGTAAGCTATATTTCACAGTTTAAAAAGCAACAACAAAAACCCAAAACAGCAACACCCAAAAACCCCAAACCAAAATACAGTTTGAAAACTCTCAGGACCTTTGGCCAGCTGTGGCCTGGGCACCACTGTGTCTTTGCCATTTCATCTTTTTATTTATTTATTTATTTTTATTTTTATTATTTTATTTATTTATTTTATTATTATTATTATACTTTAAGTTCTAGGGTACATGTGCATAACATGCAGGTTTGTTACATATGTATACTTGTGCCATGTTGCTGTGCATTTCATCTTTTTAAACTCCCCATCAGTAGGGTTGTGGGAGAGGAAATTGGAGGAATTTGTACCAAGTAAGGTGATCAGGCAATTGATTTATGGCCTATGAATACAGATTTACGGAACATGTAATATTCCCATCAAGAATATTCTGTCTCACTGTAGCCACAGGTATTCTCATGTACCAGTGCCAAGCTCACAAGTTCTATACCCCTCTCCCTGTAATGAAAGATTCTTAAGAGAGGCGCCATACCCAGACTTTCTCTGGGAAACTGAGTACACAGATTTCAGCACCTAGAAAAGTACTGGGCATATCACAGGCACTCAATAGTTATTTGTAGGTTAATGACTACATTCTGGGATATATCTACAACCACTATGGTTGGTATGTGGGGTGGAGTCAGAGACCTCGAGCTTCCTCAGTGCAAACTGTGGCTCATGTCTCCATGTCTACGTGTGCAGGAATCATCTGTAGAATCAAAGTATCAATCTTTGGTAGGTACTGGCAGAAGCATCCAATTGGGTTTCTGATTTTAAATAGTCTTTTCTAAGGGAATATGCCATGGATTCTTGAGGTTACCATTTCATTGCAAACCCCCAATTCTAGCTTTTGAACTGACTAAAAGAAAAAAAGAATGAGGGGACTTTAAATCTCTGCACCTAACTCTGCTAGCTCACAGCTGAAAAACCTTGATCAGAAGTTGCCCACAGGATGACTCACACTGAAATGAGGGCCTTTTCCCTGAACCATGTGTTTTTGTAACGCTAATTGAATATGAGGGAACTACTTAAGGACAAGGTTAGCTTTTCAGGTGAAGTCTCTGGTTGGTCTGGCCTGGTAGTGATGAACTAGCCGTTCTCAGGACCAACCCTGGATGTAGGAGGCTGCTTTGTTCCTGTGGTTTGGCTCCCCAAACTAATGAAATTGCTGGCCGAGAAAGGGGAAGAAAGGCCTGAACCCAGAAGGAAAAAACAGAAGTGGTCCAACCCTGCTCAGTGATGTTTGGGTTTTGCAGATAAATACTGCAGCTGTTAAAAATTATCATGATCAAAATTCCCGCAGGATAAACAGGACTTTACTATTGAGCATTTGAAAGTCTCTAGGCCTGACTCCCCTTCCTTCTCCAGCTGAAGCTTGTCTTTATGGGTACTTTTGTGACAAGACTTCTTAAGAACATAGGTACTATATTTTAAGCAGAGCAAACTGTGGTCAACCAGGAGCCTTGGGAAAGCTACCCTCTACCTATTGTCTACCATTTTCCTCAGCTTGCTAGAATCAGCAGAAGGGCCTTCCTAGTCAGGTGCGACAGCCTCATTCCAGCCAGCTTGATTGGTACTGGAGTCCTTTTGTGACTGGTTGTAATGTTCTAGATCTTTTCAAAAGGATGATATATTAGGGTTCTCCAGAGAAATAAGAGAAATAGAAATAATATAATGTGTGTGTGTGTGTGTGTGTGTATATATATATATATATGAATACATACACATACTCGATTATAGGTATATATGTATACATATACATATTCTATGTGTGTGTATATATACATGTACGAGAGCACTTCTGAAAGCTCTCTCTCTATAGCTTTATGAACTTTATATTACATATAATAGGGAGACTTTAAGGAATTGTCTTACACAATTCTGTGGCCTAGCAAACCTGAAATTTGTGAAAATTCAGGCAAGAGTTGATGTTGTAATCTTGAGGGGAATTTCTCCTTCTTCAGGAAATCTCCATCTTGCTCTTAAGGCTTGCAATGGATTATATAAGGCCCACTGTCATTTGGAGGGCACTCTTCTTACTTAAAGTCTATTGATTTCATGTTAATCTTCACTCAAAGTCAGCTGATTGTTAATATTAATCACAGCTAAAAAGTACCCTCACAGCGGCATCTAGGCTGGTGTTTGACCAAACAACTGGGAGCCATAGCCTAGTGAAGCTGACACAGAACATGAACCATCACAGATGCTGATACAGATCACCTCAAATACATACACATTCCAACAGACACTGTCTCCTTTGGAGAAAATAGTCATCCCAAAGAGAGCTATATGGAGATACACGAAGAGAGTAAGAAAGGGAAACATTGTACATTTTAGCAAGATCTGGGTGTTATTGCCTCATTTTACTTTCAGTCGAAATAAGTGCTGACTGGCACTACGAATTGCATGTGTTTTCTCGTGTGCCATGATTGGCAGTACCCCTTGAAGCACTAGAGTCCCCTCCTTCATTGTGTTCCTCTCATCTCCTCGCTCTCGCCTCAGGCACAAACAGGACAGCAGTTGGGCTGCGTTCTCTAAGAGGTGCGGTCACTGTGAGTTAAAGATCCAGAGCATAGGCATTCTCCCTTCTCTGCTATCCGTGAGAGACAGCAGGGGCCTACCTCTCTGCATATATAGGTCATGATGGTAAATAAGTTGCAAGTTTTCTTTCCCGGGTTATCCTTAGCTTTTCTACTTAAAAGCAACATATGCAAAGCCATTTCGGATGGCCTGCTGTATTCACCTGGGATCTGAACAAATGAACACTACCATTTCTGACATTTTAAATAAGTGAGGCTTTCAATTCATTGAAAGTGAGGCTTTCAATAAAGTCCTGTCCTATGGGCCGACTCATAATATCCACATACATTAAATCTGAGGTTCATTTTCATTATTTTGTTTTCCTATTTCTGGATGCTTCAATCAAGGCTATTTTCTAAAATGTAATTCATATTAATATTTTACAGATTTATATTTACTTTTCAATAGAATTAAGGACTTGACTCAACAATGTTAAGAAAAGCAGATAATAGATATTTATGTGATAACTCTAATTTGAATAGATTATTATAGTTTTTATTTTATAAGATAATGTTGCAACACACAACATCAAAATTTAAAGTGTTCAATTGTTATTATCAAATGCCATCATTTTTAACGACAAACTTCCCTCTATCTGTTTACATTGTATAATTATCTGTAAACAGATCACCTGAACCTTAGAATTTATTTTAATATTTAATTTTAAATGACTTCCGGGTTATAAATTATTCCTGTATATTTTTCTAAAGAGTAGGTCAGCAGGAACTAGGGTGACCAATTCACCATTCTCCTAGGACTTTGCAGATTTTAGCACTGAAAGTCCTGCAACCAGGGTAGCTCTTCAGTCTCAAACTTGAATATTTGGCTACTCTAGCAGGGACAGGGCTGTGACCTGGTCTGACCATTGATTGAATGTATGTGTTGAATCACCTCCTCATCCCCCTCCTCTTCCCTTCACTTGTAGCCTCAAAATGAATTCTGTAATTGACACCAAAGTGTTAGTGTTGGGGCTAAAGGGAGACAGGAATAAGCTGGGGGGCAGGATGGTAAAGGGCTTACAGAGGTTTCCAAAGTGGAGCCTCATTTTACATTGCTTTTATGGGGCAGGTCCTTCTTTCTCCCTTTTGGGGTTCAGTACTATTTTCCTGCCCCTCAGCTGGAGCTTCTTTGTGTTCTGACCTCTGAGCCCCAGGAAATCCTGATGGAGAATGGCCTTGCAGCCCTCAGGTACCAATGGCTGAGTCTGTGCTTGTTTATCAGTTGCTCTTCTGAATGGACTCACTTCATAGGAAAAGGCACTATTAGAATTTAACTTTCCAGAAACATAGAAGGTATGCATGAGAGAATTTTTGTGGGTGAAGTGGGTGGGTTTATAGAAGTACTTAACTGTTACCAAAACATATTTAAATAAAGAGAAGAAAACAGCAAACACTCATTCCACAGCACCTGCCTGCACAGAAAAAAAGAAAATATAAATGAGAGGGCAAGAGTGGGTGAAGAACTCTTGTCCTAATATAGTTTGCTTGATCTGTCCTTCCTACTGGTGGAATTTCCTTTAATGACACTGTAAAATCCCAGTGAGCCTTGACCTCTGGGAGCATGAATTCCAACTCCACCAAGTTCTGGCTATTTGATTTGTGGCAAAATGCTTAGGAATCATGAGCTTCAGATCCCTCACAGAGAACAGTGGAAGTAAAGATACTTATCTTGAAAAGTTAGTCTGAGGATTAAATTAGATAATGTGTGTGAAGATTTTAGCCAAGTGGTGACATATAATAAATGCTCAATAAATACAAGATTACTCTGTCTCCTAACCTTAATTTAATTTCATAAATATTAAAATTAAGATATTCATTCATTCATAGATCCACTCATTCAACAAATACTTATGGCACTGAAAGGCAGCTGGAGAGTGGGCCAAATGAGAAAGACAGTGGCCCACTGAGAGTGAAAGGTATGCTGGCGGACTCAAGTGAAGTAGAAAATGTCGGACATGTCACATATGGCCTTGTGTGCCAGGTGTTATAGAGATGACCCCTTCCCACTGAAAATTGTGCTATCCCTTTCAGAATACACAGTTGCTCCTGGGAAGTGGCTGGTCAATCAGGAACTACATTCCTGTCATCCTCACATTTTGATGTGGCCACTTCTTGCCAACAAATCAAAATGATACATGTCATTTTTAGCCTGGGACATTTAAGAGAGAGGTTTACCTCCCCAGAGCTCTCTTTTCCATTCTCCCAGCTAGAAGCAGATGTCTTCGAGGCTCTCAACAATAGTAAAGTTGCTAGACAGAAGATGGTTCCTAAACCACAGTTTAAAACCATTGCTAACTAGGACCACTCACCTTGGACATTATGTCCTGAGAAACAACCTTCTACTGGGTTTCAAGCATTATGTGTTTTGTGTTCCATTTGTTACAGCAGCTAGCATTACTCCTACTTATACATTGTGCTAAGTTATTTTGTGCAATGTGTAAGTTAGAGTTACACATTGTACAACTATTATACAAAAATTTTATTTGGAGTCCTATTTTATTCTAAATGTAGACTGAAGCCATGGAAGGGTTTTAAGCAGGGAAATGACATGACCTGATTTTTGCTAGAAAATGATTACTCTAGCTAAACAAATTAGGGGAGGGATTAGGGACCTAGAATTGTACAGTAATAAACGCAAGAGGTAATAATGGCTAAAAATACGGTGGTAGCAGGAGAGAGAAAGAGAGAGAGAGAGGGGGAGGGAGAGAGAGAGAGAGAAGTTTTGGTATGTGGGATCCCTAGGGCTAAACAATGTGAGTAAGGGAGAAAGATATTGAAGATAACTCCTGTGTTCTGACTGGAGTGCCAGGTGCCAAAACGAGGACTCTGGGAAGAGTCCCAAGTAGGAGTAGAGCAGTGCAGAAGTGGGGACATTTCTGTGGGCACCATCTCTTGTCTCTGTCAGTCTTTGCTGTGCAGCTAATCTTCATGGGATGCTGCCGTGAGCTCCGCATTATCGGATGGCGTCTTTGGTCTGGCTAGCATAAAGCAGCCTTTCATGCTAAGTAGCAAACTCGTCATGGCATGCATTCCTGTGTTCATTCATTCACTCAACCAGGCACTGGGCTAGGGGCTGGGAAGTTAGCACACGGTTCTGTTCTTGAAAAACTCAGTCCTCACACTCCCAGTCTTTAATAGCTTTTATAAATCTATTATAACAGAATCATTATCCAGAAATAGGTGGTTGGAGGAATTGACAACTAATAAAAATATTGCTCCTGGTATGAAATATGAGGGGGAAGGGTGTGAGGGGCAAGTGCGGAAAGGGAGCAGGTAGGAACAGAAAGAGCAAAAAAGAATAGTTTCCCTTAAAAATGTACAAAGTGTTTCCATCTATAAAACTCTATGGGATACTTAAAATGTGGGAGGGAGACATCAAGGCCCAGAATCTTTACAGCATCTCCCCAAGGTGTTGCAACTAGAACAGTCTTCCGCTGCAAGGGCCGTTCTTTTCTCATTGTATGCCACCATGATGCTTCCCTGGAGAGGGAACGTGCTGTTCATAACTGAGTTGAGGAAAAATGGTTGGCTCTGGGGATCACGGAGAGGCTGCAGCTACAGAGGGGCAGAGGGTCGCCTCCTCACCTGCAGAGGTGCTCAGGCCTGCCTGGCCATCTACATTGGGTGGGTCCCAGTGGCTGGAACTAGTTTGATTGGGTTTCAGTGTAGAGCCATAGGGTGACTGCAGGCTGTGTCCCATGGAGCCCTGAGGGCCAAATTCTGTCTCCAAGTCAGTGAGGAGGGCGTTGGGCTGGAAATGAGGACATGCTGAGAAGGTCAGAATGAGGGAAGGCAATAGACCTATGGTATGTGGGAGACGCGGCCTGGCTCACAGGCCTTAGGGCCTGAGTGAATGTACTATTAGGGGCCTGGCTAGATCCAGTTAGAAGCAAGACTATTTCCTCAGAGCCAGGAGAGCTTAGAGTGTGCACACCCATGGGCACATGTGAATGCTTACAAACATATGTACGCATATCTGTGCTCAGAATGTGTTCCCTGGCAGTGTGGGGTCAGGATGGATAGAATGGAAACAGGACTATTAGAAAGCAGATCCATGGGGAAGACGGAAGAGCTATCCCAGAAAGCACCTGTTTCTCCCCATACTGGCTCTCTCTGCATCACTGGGTCTTTCGGTTTGGTCTTCAGGATTTATCACAGAGCCAGTCTTTCCTACATTGCTCTGATTTTACCTGAGGAAGTTTGCTGAAGACCTGGGGATGCTTCCAGGCCTCCCCAGCGTTGAAAGAACCCCATAAGCCTCTGCTGGAAAGAATCAGGGGCAAAAGGCACACAAGGTGCTAGTGTCAAATACTTGGATTCTCCTGTTAAACTCAAATGTGCTTTAAGGTTTCCACCCTCTGTAAGACTTTTCACAAATATATGCGTGTAAATCAGCAAAGCTCTGCTGCCATATTCAGGTGCCTTGATTTTCAGTTTGCAAAACGTGGTCTCTGTCTCAGCTCATACTGAAAACAGATTTCCTGAGGGTTATATTTTAACTGCAAAGTGTCTCCAACGTGCCAGGCACTCTGAAAAGGCTCTTTCCATCCTCTGACAGCCCCAGGAGTTTAGTATTATTAGACTCCCCATTTCACAGGTGAGGCCTCTGAGGTTCGGTGAGGTCAGGCACCTTGCCCAAGGTCACACAGCTAGGCAGCAGCTCAGGTAGGGTTTGAATCCAGACTGTGGGGCCGCAGAGGCCCTGTCCTTAACTGTGCCCTCCTCCTTCTGTGTGGAGCAGAGGCCTCTGTTCTGCCTTGTTGCACTGGATGGCTAATAGGCTGTCTTCTGCACTAAATTCTGACCTTGGAGGCAGGAGCTGTTTCTCATTTACCCTCATTCCTCCAGCTGGGAGCACAGGGGCTAGCACACAAAAGCAGCGTACGAAGGCTCGTTACCTGTTTGCTGCTGGGACTGGAGAGGCCTGCCAAGGTGACCAGGCCCATTCTCTTGCCCCCGCCTTCATTGTCCAGGGTTCTGTGCACAGCAACCTTACCCAACCCTTTTCACCCTCATGATGGTTTTCCCTCCATAGTCTAAATCTCTTCTAAACAAGCTTCTCTGACAGGCCAGGTCCTGGTGCATGACCATAGGCATCTGTCGTTTCTGTGCAGGGCCAACAGGAAATGTGCCCACAGTGCTGAACAGTAAACAATTTGCAACCAGAAGCAGGCTCAAGTCTCAGCTATCCTTTTCTGGGCTGAGCACCAAAGCAGGCTGTGATCCCTTGTTACCTCCACAGCAAAAATCCCTCTAGTTCCAACGATGATTTATCAAGTGAGCTCGCTGACAGTTTCACAGTGCTGCTTCAAACCTTCCTTTCATTTCAGGGCACAAGAGGTAAAATCCAGTGGTCAGACAGAATGGGAGATTCAACTTACGTGTATGAACGTAGGCACTGTTTCTGAATGGGGAGATAACATTCCATGCTGCTTGAGTTTCTTCCAGAATATTGCCCTGAGGCCTAATCAAAATGAGACAAAGAGATTCACCTTTTCCACTTCACCAGTAGACTTGGAAGAGAAGGGAATTAAATCGTATGATCCTAACCACAGTTCCAAAATGGTGGATTTTTACTCAACAAAACAACTGACTAAAGGAGGGAGGAGGAGGAGTGGATTAATTGAGCTCCTACTAGGTGCCAAATTTTTATATGTCCCTTTAATAGCCGCAGTAATTTATGAGGTGACTTTTTGAGGTGCATTCAGGGATGAGATTGAGACTCAGAGACTGTGACTTGCCCAAGGTCACATGGCTAGTGGGTTACAGAACCCGAATTGATCAAAGGTTTGCGTGACCCCAAAGTTTACGCTGTTGGCTGGATGCAGTGGCTCACGCCCGTGATCCCAGCACTTTGAGAGGCCGAGGCAGGAGAATCGCTTGAACCTGGTAGGCAGAGGTTGCAGTGAGCCGACATGTGGTCCCTGCCTTCCAGCCTGGGCGACAGAGTAAGACCCTGTTTGAAAAAAAAAAAAAAAAAAAAGTTCCCACTGTTCCCACCTCACAGTGCAGCCACAGACCTTTCCACCTTTCCTTTACTGAACAGCCTGCAAAAAAGGATTTTCCAAATTGCTGCAATAGATGACTCTAACATTTACAAATACCATGAACATATAAATAAAATACTTCTATTTTGAACACTTATCTGTTCAGAGATTTACATGGTACATTGTTTTATACTAAACTATATTTTTGAAATATCATGTTTTTGAAAAGCTATCCTGACCTACCTTAGTAGAAATAAACCACATGAAGTAAAGGTGAAGAAAGACAAATGTTAGCACCATTCCACTAGGTGTTTCAGAATTTTTCTTTCTGACTGAAGCCAACAGACAGCATAGTCAAACAAGGAGACAAAGTTAACTATTAACTTGGGGGTGAAAAGTCAATAGTGAGAACATTCTTTGTATTACCCTGACCACACTCCAGCAAATATTAACATATATGGGCAAGGGCACTTTCCTGTAAGTATATAAGTGTTGCATATGCTTACAAAACATCAGCAATGAAGGCACTGTCCAGTGCTAGCTCCTCCTGTTACAAAGGCCCAGAAAATTGACTTACCGAAGGTCACCTCACTAGTTAGAACTAAGACCCTAGAGGAGAATGATCCTGGTCCTCTCACCGTTGTGTGATGGTTGGATAGCTAGGTCCTGGTGGAATACATAATATTGCAATACATGGCATGATCACTGCCATTTACAAACAATGATGAGCTCATCATGAACTGAAATGCAACGCAATATCTGAACCAAAATTTGAGTTTGGTAACCACTAGCTATGTGACCTTGGGCAAGTCATGATCTTTGAGTCTCAATCTCATCCCTGAATGCACCTCAAATAGTCACTTCATAAGGTATTGTGGCTATTTAAGGGATATATAAAAATTTGGCACCTAGTAGGAGTTCAAAATTCTCATAGTCTATGAGAATTTACCTACTTACTCCTGATCTTCTGCCTCCAAGTGGTATGATCTGGAAGTCAATGGATGGATAAATGTTGATGCCATTGCTTTCTAGACTTGAGTTTGCAGTTTGGTTTTCTAGAAGCAGCATGACATAGCAGAAAGAGAACAAAGCTGGCATCAGACTGAGCTAAGTCCTCAACCAAACTCTTTCAGTGTTTAGTTGAGTGGCAGGGCAAGTTCATCTCCTCCTGGGTCTCACGTTTCCCACTGATGAAATGGAAATAACTGTATCTACTAATCCCAATGTGAGAGTGGATTGAATACCTGTCCCCTCAACAAGATTCATGTGCACCCAGAACCTCAGAATGTGATCTTATTTGGAAAGAAGGTCTTTGTAAATGTAATTAGTTAACTATAAAGATGAGATCTCACTGGATTAAGGAGGACCCCAAATTCAATGGCTGATGTCCTTATAAGAAAAGGAGAGGACACAGAGAGGTACAGAGAAGACCATATGCAGATGGAGGCAGAAATGGGACTTACCTGCCACAAGCCAAGGAATAATGAGAACCACCAGAAGAGGAGGAGGCAAGGAAAGATTCTTCCCAAGAGGCTGCGGAGAGGACATGGTCTTGCCAACACCTTTATTTTAGACTTCTGGCCTTCGTAACTGGGAGAGAAAAAAGATTGTGTTGTTTTAAACCACCAAGTTTCTGGTAATTTGTTATGGCAGCCCACAGAAATTAATGCAGTCTGCAAAGGGCTCAACAGGGTGCTTATCACATAGAAAGTAATTGATAAATGCCTCCAATAATTATTATTTACACCTCATAATGTTCAAGCATCAATCAGAGTATTCTGTAGTGGATGGCAGAAGTATGGCAACTGCAAAGTCAGAAAGGCTAAGGTTAGAATAACAGGCTTTATTAATTGAGGATCTGCATCTTTTTCTATTTTTTTTCCACCCAAATCCCAAACCCTACTACTAAAAACAAAAACAAACTTTATTTAAACAACTAACTTTAACTATACATCTTAACACTAAATTTTAAAAGAATCCACAGCAATAAAAAAATTCATAAGAAATAGGTATCTAGGTTCAGTTTGGAAAATTTTTCAAACTATAAACTCTAATTATCTATATAGCTTAATCTAACTGTGGCATTAATTCCCAAATTTCCTTATAAAATATTGTGCTAGCCCTGAGGGGAAAAAAAAGACAATGGAGAATACAAGTGGGGTGGCTGCCTACATCAAATGGTTACAAAAGAAAAAGGACTCAGGGGCCGGGTGTGGTGGCTCACACCTGTAATCCCAGCACTTTGGGAAGCCGAGGCAGGTGGATTACGAGGTCAGGAGATCAAGACCATCCTGGCTAACATGGTGAAACCCTGTCTCCACTAAAAATACAAAAAAAAATTAGCTGGGCAAGGTGACATGCACCTGTATCCCAGCTACTCATGAGGCTGAGGCAGGAGAATCACTTGAACCCGGGAGATGGAGGTTGCAGTGAGCCGAGATTGCGCCACTGCACTCCAGCCTGGGCTACAGAGTGAGACTCCGTCTCAAAAAAAAAAGAAAAAAGACGACTCGGGGCAAGTGGAAAAATTCTGTTTGACAAGGAGGAGGGAGTGTTTCCAGAGGGGAGCCAGCAAACAGGACAAAGAGGACAAGTGCCATGAAATACAACCCAAGATGCTGTGCCCTGGCCCACCATGGCAGTGGTAGAAAGGTTGAAATGCTTCTTCAGTTTCAAACCTCAAAACAAGGCTTAGAATTTCACTAGAGCCTACAGCTTATACTCTTTAAAAACCAACACCACCAATGTCACATAGGGTTAAGGGTTGGGCCACTCAGGATGGTGATCTCAGAAGGGAGGGTCCACCTCCTGTGGGTGTGAGACAGACTATGAATGCACAGCTGAAGCACACCTTCCCAAGCAGGCTTCCCAGTCCAAAATGCCTGCCCACTTCCCTGGTCACCTCCCACGACCCCACCTGTGGAAATGGCCATATCTCTATCACTTTCCTTGGCCCTTAAATATCATTCATAGGTCCACAGGCAGATGCCTTACCCCAAGCTGACCCAATCAGACTCTGTTTTGGGAATCTGAAGTTTAGAACATATACAAATATGACTGGCAGTCTTTCCAACAGAGTCACATTAATTGTAGACAAAGAGGTAGTGTGAAACTACAGACTTGGCTGGGCATTGTGGCTTGTGCCTGTAATCCCAGCACTTTGAGAGGCAGAGGCAGGTGGATGACCTGAGGTCGGGAGTTTGAAACCAGCCTGGCCAATATGGTGAAATCCTGTCTCTAGTCAAAATACAAAAATTAGCCAGGCGTGGTGGTGAGTGCCTATCATCTCAGCTACGTGGGAGGCTGAGGCACAAGAATTGCTGGAACTTGGGAGGCAGAGGTTGCAGTGAGTGCAGATAGTGCCACTGCATTCCAGCCTGGGTGACAGAGTGAGACACTGTCTCAAAACAACAACAACAGCAAAACAAACAAAAACAAGAAACTGCAAACTCGCAGGGCTGTGGACTTCACACAGCTCTGATCCCAGCCTTCCTGGGGCTGGGATTTCCCTGTTTCTTGGATTCCATGAGCTACCTTAGCAGTTTTTAGTAAATTCCCATAATGTATTAATTAATGGCTTCCATTGCTGGTACTAGTACCATAGCCGTGTCCTCTGGGTCGCACCCAGGGTGTAAGTTGTATGGATGGCCTCCCTGGCCAGGCAAAGGGTGTGCCGCAAGGAGTACTGGTAAATAAGCCAAGCAACACAGCGGCTGAGCATCAGTAATGCAGTGGGTAGGTGGGGATTATCTCAGTAGCTGGCACAGAATCTCAGATAACACACTGGCTGAACATCAATAATGAAAGGGGTTAGATAGAATTACTTAGTAGCTGGCACCAAACTCTTCTTAGTAAAGTGAACTGTCCTTGTCTAAAAAATTTTTTTAAATAAAAAATTATTCAAAAAAACTTTCTAAAGGTGTCCAGTAGATGAATTTCCTGAGAGGGAGAGCTATGGTAACAGAAGGAGTTTTTGGAATTCTCAGGGCATTCAAGAAGGAACCAGGGAGGTGTTTTAAGTGGGGCAAGACCTGCCTCTTGCTATCTGCCCTCTCTCAACCTTGAGAAAAATTCACCAAATGTACATATGCTACATGTGAACAATTGTTTGTTGTTGGAACAAAACATATGCTTGAGTTTCTCATTGGAATTGGTGTGTTATAAAACATTCAAGGAAGCTGGAGCCTATGAGGCAGTGGACCCAGGAGAACAGAAACTCCCAAGACTTGGCAGGAGCCTGAAAGGGGGTTTTAGATTTCCCCTGGCCATGGAATTGGACTGGAGGAGGTGGGAAGGCAGTTCCAAAGCAATTTCCCCTAAACATGAAGGAAGAAGGGGGACCCCAGTTCCCCCCATTCACAGGGATATGTGAAAATGACATCCCTGAGCAAACACATTTCAGTTTCATTCCCTGTAATATGTGGGGATGTTCCTTTGGCGTCTTTGCTTGTCATGGACCCCTTTTCTGAGAAGAACGTCATTCAGCAATAAAAACCCTTCTCATATAGGGCCTCAAGGTAAAGGAAAGGTAAACCTTTACACTTGTTCCTCTTAGAAATGCAAGGAGTGTGAATCAGGGGACTCTAGAAGAAAAATCCTGGCTCTTTGTCATTTAGCAATGAGCTGGCTAAATGGCCTCATGTAAGCTATAAGAACAAGGATTGAGATGAAAACTTTGCCTCTGGATAGAAAGAAGTAGTTATGAAAACTGTACCGGATGCCTCCAGTGACCTACATCACATTTCCAGGCCACCTCTTCAGCAACACCTACAGAGAATGATTGTAGGCAAACTCAGGTCCACCTGACTTGACAGCATCTAGTCACGGCTAAGTTCTTTAGCTTTCTGCCCCAATCCTCTCCAAGGCCAGACTCTCTCTCTCCCTGAGCTTTAGTGTATGGATAAACTCTCAGGGGCAACCCCCAACTAGTGGGAAGCCGGTGGCTAAATGCCTGACTCCCATCCTTTGGATGGACAGATGTAGGAGATATTTATTTTTTATTTAAAAATTTTTTATTTTTAATTTTTGTTGGTACACAGTAGGTGAATATATTTATGTGGGTACATGAGATATTTTGATATGGGCATGCAATGTGTAATAATCACATCAGGATAAATGGGGTATCTATCACCTCCAGCATTTATCCTTTGTGTTACAAACATTCCACTTATACTTTTAGTTTGCAATTAAATTATTGTTGATTATTATAAAATTATGAGAGTCACCCTATTGTGCTATCAAACACTAACTTTTATTCATTCTTTCTATTTTTTGTACCCATTAATCATCCCACTTGCCCCCAACCTCACCCACCACCTCCCCAGCCTCTGGTAACCATCCTTCTGCTCTCTAGCTTGTAGAAGTTATTTTTGATGACACTTAGGAGGTCCCAATGGAATTGAGCCCCTCTTGCACACAGTGGCACCTCACTTCTTAACATCTCCCTTATTGGCTTCTCCTCCTCCCCACCTCACTCTCCTCATGCTATCACTTCTGCTTCCTGTGGTCACCTCCCAAATAAACTAGATGCTCCCTAGTCATTAGCTCTATCTTAGGTGCAGTTTCAATATTATGCCATTTTGAGTGAGATGGAAAGCAAATGGATTTGGTTCTGGTATCAGATGAAGAAGCAAGCCTTCAAATGTTCTGATGTCAGGTGAGAATGTCAGGTCAAATATGTTCCAGAAATTCTGAAAATACGAGGCCCCAACTTCAGGACTACATATTCATCAAGCAATGAAGACACAGTCAATTCTTAAATAATCCCAACTCTCTCGGGCGCCTTAGTGTTTACCTTGTAACTGCTGCTTACCAGTGGATGGACTGGCTCTTCTGTTTTAGGCGAGTGCAACTCCCTCACTTCACTCATGGCCAATGCCTTGTGACGTGAACAAGTAATAGTCTTAGAAATCCAGTGGAATTGCAATGGTTCAAGGAATACCTCTTTAAAAAGTAATATATAGCTCTTGAAATGCACATACTGGGGGAAGCCAGCTGCTGTGTAAGAAGTCCAACTATTCTAAGACTGCATGCTGTGAAGAAACCTAAGCTAGCCATATGGAGAGATGATTAGCTCTGTTTCTGGTTATCTTAGCCGGCTATCCTATCTGGTTATCTGTTCTGGTTATCTTGGCTGAGTCTCTGAACATGTAAGTGAATAAGCCATCCTAGACATATGGTCCAGTTGAGCCTTCAGATGACTTCGGCTCCATCTACCATCTGACTGCAACTGCATGAGAAAGCCCAAGTGAGAACTTCCCAGCTGATCCTAGTCATGTAAACAGTGAGGGATTATCAATTGTTGTGTTAGGCCCATAAATTTTGGAGTCATTTGTTATGCAGCATCAGATAACTAATACATTCCACAAAACTAATATGTGGGAGCTACAAGTTTGGCTTCACTGGAATGCTGTATATATGAACAGAGGCTCCGGAGATGAGGCTTGAACATGAGGCACCATGAGATTGTACGGGGCCTGACAGGCTGTTCAAGGTGGTAATCTATTTGGTGGCTGTTGTCCTGGACCAATAAGAGATGATGATGTTCTGACTTGGGCATGGCCGTTAAGGATGGAAAGGTGACAGGATGGAGCTGACAGGGCTTGTTTGTCTGTTGTCTGGCAATTGCAGAGGCTCCACTGTGTGTTTGTTGAGTGAGTGATGGATGGACGTGTGTAGGCTGCGTCAAGCAGGGCTGTCTGTGTGTTAGTTTGAATGACTGTAGCTGACTAATCCCTGAAACAGGATTTAGGGAATAGTCCACTGACTTTTGCATTGTCATATAGACTGCAATCCAAGAGGTTCAAATAATTGAACCCATCTTCCACCTAGAAGATGTTACCTGCGACTCTGGCAGTCTTCCCATAGGGACATGTCTAGGACAGTACCTGGGAGGTCTGCAGAGAAGCAGCCTCCTAGAGCCGGACTCATTCCTTTGCAATCCAAACGTTGGGCAGACAGCCTCTGAATTCAATTAGACAGGTAGGTACGCGACGGAAGCAAGGGACAAGGAAGGGAACACTGGGGTTTGGTTTGCAGTTTTCATCAGTTGCTGGAACCTTCATTCCTGCTGGAGTGTGTTTGGCTAGGAGTGAGAAGTATTAATACGTTTTCTTTTAAAAGGGTGTTTAGAGAAAGAGAGAGAGAAAGAGAGAAAGAGAGACAGACAGAAAGAGAGAGAGAGAGATTTGGGTAGAATAGGGCTTGACACAGATGAAAACAGGATATTTGCTTTGGAAGCCGGGCAATTGACTGTACAGAGGTAAAACCAAATATGATCAAAGATACGACAGACAAAGAGACATAGAGATTTCACGGAGCTATTCTTGAAATGAAAGGAAACTAAAGTTTATTGAACATCTCCCAGGAACCATCCATATATGATCTCATATAATTCTCATGGTAATTCCAAAGTTAGGAGTAATTATCTCCATTTCACAGATATTAAGTCTCAAGGTCACATAAGGTAGAAATTGAGAGAGCTGAGAATCAAACGCAGGCCTCTAACTCTAGAGCCTCTGTGTTGTCAGTTTCATGCTTTCTCAAGGGCGGGCCCCAGAAGGACTTAGAATCTCCTTCCTTCCCCTTTTACCTTCAGCCTGAGACCCTGAGTCCAGGAGAGCCACCTTGTTATCCTCTTGATTCAATTCGTTTGGTTGGGTGGGGACACAGTGAGGGCCAGAGGGACATAGGGCAGAGCTAGAACATTTTCATGAATAGGCCCCTCCCTTCCCAAGACCACATGGAACCAGCCTCCTGGGGCATGACACCTTTGTCCTCTTTATGCTGGATTTACCTAGGGAGACTCTTCTATGTGCAGGGGGGTGCCTCAGAGGTCAATAATAATAATAACCAGTATTTACTGAGCAGTTTCTATTTGTCAGACTGGAGTACCCAGGATACCTGCATCATGGCACTTAACCCTCTGAAGTTGCTGCCTTTAATCTCCTTGTGTCACAAACCAGGCATGAAACTCATCTCATCCCTAACATGCCCAGGATTACTCAGAGAGCACTGAGCTCTGCTGTCCCCCAGGGTAAAACAGAATTGTGCTGTTCTTTCTTGGGCAGGGTGGTCCCTCCTCTGACTCCCTTCTTGGCTCTTCCAGGAGACAGCAGTCCCTGAGCAGTGCTCAGGAACAGTGGTGCTGAGTGTTTGGAGGGAAACGAAGGGAGTTAGTTCCCCGTATTATATCTCGGTGGCAGCCTCTGGGCCTCCACGCAATCCTGCCCAGCTCCTCCTTTTCTGAGCTATGTGGTCAGCGTTGACCTCTACTGGTCAGGGAGCTTCTGCAGAGTGAAGGCTTGTGTGTGTGTGTGTGTGTGTGTGTGTGTGAGTGTGTGTAGTCCCCATGCTACCTTGTCACTTGTCCCTCATGCCAGCTGCCCCTTCTGTCTTGAGTACCAGCGTGCCCCTTGAGCCTTCGTATACTGGCAGTTGTATGGCCCATTACCACTCCCTTTTCTTCTGGAGCATTCACTGAACTCTGCCAAAGGTGAGAAATCTCAGGGGCCTAGAGAGGTGACAAGCTTTCCCAAGGTCACACAGCAGGCTGTAGCAGCCTGGGATTTTGACACCTCCCTCTCTTGTTTCCACATGAACAAGGAGTGTTGTGTCTCTTCCTTCCATGGCTCACCACTGGCCTCAAGCTTGATGACGCTTTGTTACCCAGACCCAGAGCTCCCAATCCCACACACAGACAGCCTCCCTGGTATCCTCCTTGCTTCAAGCTGCCCTCAGGTTAGGAAGGCCCAGGGAATCTTCCATTGGAAGCAAATGGACTTTCTCAGCCCCTGAGCCAGCTGCCCCTCGAACCCCTGGAGTTGAGTCCCCACCCCTACTTTCACAGGTAAATGGCTGTGGCAAAGGTGGTTCAGGGGGTCGTTTGGTACCTGCCTGGCTTCAACCACAGGTGGAAACAAAGGCCCAAGTCCACTCTCATTTGACACAAGCCCCGCTCAGTGTCAGGCAGGCATTCAAAGCCAGGGTCTTTTGCGGGTTGAAGCAATACCCTCTGTCATCACTGCAGCGAACAGTTTCTTGGCTCTATTTTTACAATTCTTGTTTCAGATTTCTTTAAGGCAAGGCTTTCCCAGGAGTTCGCTGAGTCAGATACTCCTCGAGGGAACCCAGGGGAAAGTTGGCCTGGGACTACCACATGCCCCAGTGGGGGCCCTTCCTCAGGAACCATGTGGTCACCTGCTCCTCCCCCATGTTTTGGGAAGACATAGAGAGGACAGCTCTGGGACCTGCCAAGGCCAGTCTCTGAGCCCTGACGCTTCAGTGACCGTGGATTTGGCTAAATCCATCTGTCAGAGCCTGCAGGGCCTCATTCACTCACCAACATACAAGCCTGTAATTCTGGAGGGCCTTCTGTGGGCCAGGACGTGTTCTGTGGCCCAGGACTGTGGCACGCTGGTGCAAACTCCTGCAATGATAGGTGAAGACACTGAGGCCGAGGCAAAGCTTCTTCTGGCCAGAGCATCCCTCCCTGCCTCATAGCTCCCCTTGGAGGAGGCCTACACCAGGAGAACCATCTCCTCCATTCTCCATTTTCTTTCTCTCAACTCTAAATTCTCATTTAAAAATAATAATAATAAATACATATATAATATATACAATAATAAATAACATATATATATGCCTGGCCATTTATTTATTTATTTATTTATGGATATATTTGGCTGGGCATGGTGGCTCATGCCTGCAATCCCAGCACTTTGGGAGGCCGAGGCAGGCAGATTTCTTGAGTCCAGGAGGTCAAGACCAGCCTGGGCAACATGGCAAAACCCCATCTCTACAAAAACACAAAAAAATTAGCCAGGCGTGGTGGCTCACACCTGTAGTCCCAGCTGCTCGGAGGCCTGAGGTAGGAGGATTGCTTGCGCCTGGAAGGTTGAGGTTTCAATGAGCTGTGTTTGCGCCACTGCACTCCAGCCTGGGTGACTGCCTGGCTGTCCACAGGTGGAAACAAAGTGAGACTCTGTCTCAAAGGAAAAAAAAAAAATTTTTTTTTTTTTTTTTTTGTAAAGAGATTGAGGTGAAGCCAAACTCCATGGGCTACATTTAACTTGTGTTCTCTTCCTGTGGAAATAGAGAATTCTGGGCTTGGTCCTGCTCAGGTCCCACTCTTGTAAGCAGACACTTCTGTGCTTCTGCCCTGGTGATTAGGCCTCTGGGTGACTTCTCTGAGGCTCCCAGGGATCATTTGCCTGAACCAGGCCGGGGACTTGTGATAGTCTCAGAGCAGGGAGGCATTGCTCCCAGTCTGGGGGTAGGAGGGGACCCATCCCATCCCTGAGGGCGTAATTGTTTCTGTGAGTATAAGAAGCTTTAATTGAAGCAAACCATCAGGTTGGTGTGAACAGCTCGCAAATCACAACAGGAAATGAATTACACTGTTGAGAACAAATGCTATGGAAATTTCCTTCACAAAATGCATAGAGAGAATGGTATATCCTGCTAGATACTTGTACCAAATGGTTAGATGTGGAAATAATTAGCTAATTTCGTTTAAGTTTTGAGTCTTGGTTTGTTTTTCTTTTATTCTAATGTAACTCTCTTTAGTATAATGGCTTGGTATGTATATATAAATGTGTCTGAAAGCCTGCAGTTTAGGAGCTCCTCCCCTTAGCGGTTTCTCTTTTATTCTGCAATCAAGAGGCAGCGATATGTCCAACTTGTAATTGGCTTCACCCCATAATTTCATCACGTCCCTCACTGCCGAGGGGATATGATTCTTGCACGTCACATGGGGACCTTCTTGGATCCTCTCTGTGCCATTTTTATAACCCAATACATGAAATTTGCACTATTTTTAACAAAATGCTGTTTCATTTCACATTTTCTAGGATGGGTTAAGAAAAAAAAAAAAGGTTGTTAATTTTATTTATTCTTTCATTTATCTATTCATTTATTTTATTTGTTTCTGTCTTGGTTTGGGTCCTCTCCAATACAGCCTGAAACACCGGCTTAGGTGCAGGCAAATTTTTGAAAGGTGATTCCAGGGAGTAGAAGTGAGCAAGTGGGGGACTGAGACGAGAGAAGGAAGAAAAGTCAATAAAGGGCGAGTTATTGAAGCAAGTCAAAGCTAGTTATTGCCATGGTCCCTGGAAGCTCAATCTCTCTGGGGGCTCTCTCAGGAACTGTGTAGAACGCTCGGTGAAGAGGAGGCTGGGGCATTTCCATGCCAATTCCCATCCCGCTTTGACTAAGGGTTTCTCTGGGGGATGTCAACTCCCCCATTCTTCTGGGCTATACTTGTGTTGATTGTCCTGGTGGCTTTGCAGAAAGCCCCGAGGCAGGAAAATGGAGAGAAGCTCAACATTGCTTTGCTTAGTTCATTGCGGGATTAGTTCACCGCAGTTACGAGCTGAAGTCAAAGGGTAGAAATGCATCTGCTACAATATTCCTCATTCGAAAGAAAAAGAAAGAAGAAAAAGGAAAAAACACCCAGGTTTGCAGTGGTGTACACAAATGCCTATGGTACAGGAGATAAAATATGTGAAGAAATTGGGCAATGAAGGGAGAAAATAATAGAACAAAAATTCCCTCAGGACTTCTTAGCAGCCAATGCAAGGAGAGAAACAGATTAGTTGTACAATTTAGTGTCCACAAAACAAAAGCAAACTGTTGCTCAGGCAAACATGACCTTCCCCATGGTCCTCAGAGCAAAGGCACAGTGTCACTGTGCTGACATTGACATTCCAATGGTGAATGCAGTGACCGCTCTTCTCTCTGTCTGATGTCATCACAGTCTGATGGTGGAAGAATTAGTCCTCAAAACAACAAACAGCATAATATTCTCAAACTCATTGTTTGGACAGGACTCTTTCAAATAAGTAACAGGAGCCTAATTCAACTCAGCCTTAGCAGGTAGGGACATTTGTTGGCTTGTGTGCTTTGACAGGCAGGAGTGAACTGACTCAGGCAAAGCGGGGGCCAGGTGTTCACATGTTCTCACCAGGATTCAGTCTCAGTCTATCCAGATACAGAAGGTATTAACGGACAGATCACATCTCTGCAGACAGACACAGGCAAGTTTCTGTGATCCACATGCTCTTCCACCAGAATGACATAGGATGGAAAGAGGAAAGCTGAGCAGGACAATGCAGCAGATGTCCCCTGTACCCACTGTAACCTTCCAGGGTCCAGGTTGACTTCAATACTCGGAGGTTGGGAATGACATAATATGGTTCTCACCATGCACAATAATTTAAGATGATTTTTGAAATTATCCAAATGATATGAAACAAACCCCTGTTTGCTTAAGGAAATGGATGAAATCCACTGTCGTAAGGGAAGGGGTATGGCAGAGCTATTGGTGCCCCACCTATAGCACCTTTGTGTCACCACTCACATATGCTGACAGCACTTGAAACTATCCTGAGGGTTTTCTCTTTCCACAGGATTGAGTTTGATGTACTCATGGGATGGGGCAGAAGTATGGGTAGCTACTGTCCCTAACAAATGACAGTTGGGAATTGGAGGATACATACCCCAGCTTCCTCACCCCAACAACACTGAAGCATGGTCTGTGCTGTCTTCCAGGGTACCCTGGTAGATTGAGCCACAGTTGACTACGGGGTAACCTGCCCATTAATACCTTCTGCCCTGGCTTCCTTTCTTTCACTCACATTCTCACCCTGTGCTGGGGCTTCCTGGGATCATCTTCCATGTAAATTACTTGCACTTAAATTCTTGTTTCGTCCGCTTCCAGAGGAATCCAACCTATGAATGGTCTTATTTATTCTCTCATTTCCAGAAACATTAATTATACTCCCCCACCTTCAAGTTTCCAAAATTATAAAGTCTGCTCTCTGGGTTGGCAGATTTGTGTTGTTTGCTTAGAGATGAACAAGGTCTCCCAAAGGTAGGAGGAGCTCAAGATGACCCCTCTTAGATTTGGAAATCCCCAGCAATAGCCTAATCCTAAAAGAGAGAAAGATGGCTTACCTTTGAGTTGTAATGGGGCTCACATGCTCCCATTATAATTCAAGGTCTGGGTTTTCTGCTCAATGTCCAATCACGGCAACAAGACTTATCGCTCAGCTTTAAACTTCTATTGGTTGTTTTAGATGCAGCACAGCCCAGGAAAGAATAGAAGTCAAACCTCAGCAGGGGTTTGCAACCTGGATTCCTAGGTGAGAGACTACATCAGCACTTTGTCCCTGAAGGCACAGGGAACCGTGGATTTGTAGTCATTTCTAATGGAGTCCAGACAGGTTATAGCCTAAGAATGAAGATAATTCCCCTGCCTGAAATATATGGATTTATTTCTAGGTATACCTCTGTCTGGTTGAAGTAGGACCTTCATTTAAATGTAAATGTGGATTTTGAGAGTGCTCTTAGAGAAAGAAAAATACCCAAGCCGACATCCAGGGCCTGGGGGAAGGTGCGCAGGTTGGCTTGCGTGCACTAATGCTGCAAAGGTGCACAAGGGGCAGCCGTGAAAAAGATAAGTCAAATGAAAGTGAAAAGAGAATAGATAAGCTGAGGATTAGAAAACAAGATGATTTCATGTAGGGTGGGTTGGCTGCGGAGACCTATGGAAAGGTGTTCATACCAGAAGAGTGTTGTCCAGTTGAACTTCCCAGGAAGAAAATGCTCTCTGTGCTGTTCACAAGTGGTTACTGAGCAGTTAAAATGTGCTATAAGAAACTGAATTTTTGATGTTATTTAATTGTAAGTAATTTAAATGTAAACAGCCATTTGTGGCTAGAGGCCATATAAGACAGCACAGGTCTAGAAGCTTCTTGGTTGGGGAAAGCTTAGAGACAAACCATTCACCTGGGATATTAGGCCTGGTAATTCTCCACGAAGGTGGAGTGGGTATATCAGAATTACATTGTCAGGAGGAGACACCTTTCAACAACACCCATGTTCTTTTTCTGATAAGCACCTCCTCCTACCATGGGAGGAGGAGTTCTGCCCAATTCTGCAGTGAGTCACCATCATCTAAGACAGTGTTTGTCCCTCAGAGGTCTGGGGACAGCAAAAGAACTTGAGAACTCCTGAATGAGTGAGCGGAAAAATGGAAATTTTCTTTTTTTTAAATTTATTTTTAGAGACAAGGTCTTACTATGTTGCCCAGGCTGGTCTTGAACTCCTAGGCTCCAGTGATCCTCTGACCTTGGCTTCCCAAAGTGCTGGAATTATAGAAGTGAGACATTATGCCCAGGCCAGGAAAAAAAGAAAAAAAAAAAGGTCAAGAAGGCATAATCTTATTTAGAATTGATCTTGTTCTGGTATATTGTTAAAGACCCATTTCAATTTTCTGTAAGACAAGTGGGGAAGTCATATCTATTTACCCTATGTATGTGGAAGGCCTGCTGTGTGCTCAGCTCTGTGCTAGGCATAGGACCTGTCATGGAAGGGGTGGGGAGGTAGGGAGGTCAGTCATCTGTCCCTAGTCACACATTCATGACTGGGTTTATATACATGTATGTGTATTTATCTTATGCTTGAAATGTGGTATAAATTCATCTTACTTATCATTCCAGGAATGCTCTTGGGAATGGCACAGATTTATTTCACTTTGTTTTTGTGTTTGCATAATTTGGTAAATATAAACATTGAAATTACAACTAAATATTTGTGAACCGTGACTGGGCATTTCTTTGATCTTGGCCTGACTCAGCTCGCTTCACTAGGCTCACTCATGCACCTGTGGTCCGCCAGTAGGTGGACGGTGGACTAGAGCTGGCTTTGATCATCTTCATCAGACTCTCTTACACATCTGGGGCCTATGCTGGGGTAACCGGGCTGACCTTGCCCTACCTTGTTTCTCATGGTCCAGGAGGCTATCCTACGCTTGTTCACATGGCAGATGCCAGGGGACTCACAGCGAGTGAGGCATGCAAGGTTTCTGGGGGCCTCGGCTTGAAACTTTAACGTGTTACTTCTGCCACATTTTATCAGTCAAAGAAAGTCATGTGACCAGCTCAGACTTTAGTAATGGGAATTTAATTCTTTTTTTTTTCTTTTTTTTTTTTTGAGATAGGGCCTCACTCTGTTGCCCAGGAGTACAGTGGCACGATCTCGGCTCGCCGCAACCTCCGCCTCCAGGGTTCAAATGATTCTCCTGCTTCAGCCTCCAGAGTAGCTGGGATTACAGGTGCATGCCACTACCGCCCAGCTAATTTTTATATTTTTAGTAGAGACGAGGTTTCACCATGTTGGCCAGGCTGGTCTCAAATTCCTGACCTCAAATGATCCACCCCCCTCGGCTTCTCAAAGTGTTGGGATTATAAATGTGAGCCACTGCACCCAGCCTAATTCTGTCTCTTGATTGGAAAGGCAGCAAAATCATGTTGCAAAGAGGTGTGGATACAAAGAGAGAAAGATAAATAATAATGGACATTTTTGACAATCTACACACAAAGCTCAATGATCATTCTAATGGGGTTATAGGGTGATCTGGAGTAACATTTGAGTTTTTAATCAGAAACACACAATCAGAGGAGGAAGAGATACCCTTGTGCAGAAATGTAAAATTGAGGTGGGAAGAAAAGTTAGTATACATGGCAAATAAAGACATTGCCATTGACCCTACCCTCATCAGGAAAGCATACATGAAAGATTTTCTTAATGGAAGAGAGGGCTTAAGTTGATTTAGACTTCCATTTATTTCTGTCTCCTTTTTGAGCATTGATCCAAATTTGGATTTTGCAAGACAGCTGGCTATGATGTGGACTTTCCTAGACAACTTTGGCACAGGGAGAAAGAAATTGATATATTTAGAATTAAAGTCTGCTAAGGTCCTAGAGACTTAGGTTTTGTTTATTTTCTCTTGTTTTAATGACTTTTTGGTTGCTGTTGTTGCATTGTTATATTGGTGGTTCATTGGTGCCCCATCGTACCAATATACATGATAAGATGAACACATTAGAGCAATATTAATAAAGATGAGTAGTTATGGCAGAGTAAGATAATAGTGGCTGCAAACTTAGAAGGAAGGGTGTGGTTTAATTCCATAAGAAATAGTAAGCTGTGTATACGTGACATGAAAAATGTTCAACAGTCAGTATGTGTAACGCGGGTACATCACAGCCCTCAGGACCCTCCAGTGTCCTTATCCAGCCATGGAATGGCAGTCCCCTGCTTGGCTGGCTCATGGGCACAATCTCTTTAATTTCTTACAGAGAAAACATCTCTAAAGCATGGAGTTCTTTGAGTGAGGCACCTTAAACTGTCAGAAGAGAACAGCCCTGACTGATCTCTAAGTTTTGAATGACATCAACTCTACCCAGATTACTGGGGAAACAGCAGAACTATTTCCTCAGCAGGTTTTAAGGGAATTTGTTTAGACAGATCCAGGAAATACAATTTGATAACTCAGGGTTTATCTCACCTTCCACTGTCAAATTGGAATCTTTCCTAGAGTGAGAAATGCAGTCAAGAATTGCAGTGCGAGTTAAAGTATATAGCTGCATTGGCAGGAATTTCTCATTTCTCACTGACTGTTAGGAAGCAGACAGCTCTGAGAAAGAGGATAAAGGGCAGAGGAACCCCCTTTGCAGTCCCTCTTACATTGTCTTTGGGATCTGAACATAGATTAGGTGATCCTCTTTCTCTAATATAGTCTATAAAACTCATGTTTTTATGTCAGCTCGACCTTTGCTTTTAAGTGCGACCCACAGACAAGCAGCATCAGCATCACATGGAAGCTGGATAGAAATGCAGATCCTGGACCTCCCCTCACACTTCCTGAATCAGAATCTGCCTTTTAACAAGACGCTCTAGTGATGAGCGGCACATTGAAGTTTGAGAAACTCTGGTCTTGAGAAATCAGTTTATTGGAGTCATTAGAGATAGAGCCCATTTCAGGTAGGGGTTGATGCTTAATATTGCCCATCATTAGCTCCATAGCCTTGAACACCTTTCTTTGGTCCAGACATTGTGCCAGGCAGTGGGGTACCTTAGCAAGCAAAAACCAGCCCTTTCCCTCAAGGAGGTTATAATCAGAGAAGCAAATGAGTCATTGCAAATCAGTTCAATAAGTTTCCTGATAAGAGCAAAAGTCAAATGCTATGGGAACAAAGATAAGAGGTATGCAACCCAGTCTTAAGGGCAGAAATAGCTTCCCAAAAGTGATATTTAAGGCTGAAAGCAGTGGCTCATGTCTGTAATCCCAGCATGTTGGAAGACCGAGGTGGGCAAATTACTTGAGCCCAGGAGTTTGAGACAAGTCTGGGCAATATAGTGAGACCTCGTCTCTACAAAGAATTAAAAAAGAAAGAAAATTAGACAGGTATGGTGATACATGCCTGTAGTCCCAGCTACTTGGGAGGCTGAGGTGGGAGGATCTCTTTTGCACCCTGGAGGTTGAGGCTACAGTGAGCCGTGATTGTGCCACTGCACTCCAGGCTGGGTGACAGAGTGAAACCCTATCTCAAAATACATACATACATACATACATACATACATACATACATACATACAATTTTTAAAATCCTTTAAAAAAGAAGTGATCTTTGAGCTGAAGCCTGAACAGACAGCCATAGTTTTTCAACTAAGAAATGTGGTAGGGGGTGGCAAGGGAAAGTGGTGCACATTCAGCAAAGCGATGGGAACAGAAGCCACCTTAATTGTGTTGAGGAAAGATGGGAGGTGAGGATGTGGAAAGCATTTATGGTTTAAGACTTTCTTAATGTTTGGCTCTGAGGAGCAGCTGGAGAGGATTAACATGGGTTGTGGCAGGATTTATTTTTTCAGATGGAAGTGATCTGATTATGCTATAAATACTGATGGGAAAGAACCAATGGGGTGGAGTAGGAGATAATGGAGTGGAGGAGATCCCTGGAAGCTGAGAGAGAAGAGATCCAGTGCACAGCGGGGTGGGCCTGGTTTCAGCCCAGTAATCACTGGGCTCCTGTATTTTACCAAGGTGGAAGGAGTAGAGGATGGAAATGATGCACGCCTGTTTATAACCTCAGCAGCAGAAAGTCAAAGGACCTCTCTGTAACCTGACAGTAACTTTCCCTAGAGTGAGTATCTACTGTTCAGCTGGGTAGGGGAGTATGGGAAGAAAAATGATAATTTATAGAAGGAAATGGAGAAATCAAGGGCCTGAAGTTCCTGATGAGGCTGAAGAACCAGGAAGAGTAGGAGCCGCTGAGTGACACGTGCTCTTTCTTTAATGAACCTGTCAGCTCTGTGCATCTGTGCATGTCAGTGTGCCAGTGACCTACTATCAACCCAATGTGCTAGCCCTTGTCCCTTACAAAGGTATTACTATTTTTTTTTACAAGACAAACATTTTATTTCAAAAGAGGCAAACCAGAGATATATTTTGGAATAAATAATTTCTCTGGTCTCAAAATCAAACCAAGCAGACTACTGACCATTATTCCTTTGTATAGGTGCCATTCATCTGGCTGGCACTTCCTGGCATCAAAACCAGCATCTAGGGAGTCTCTATGGGTTCCCATCGTGTCCCTGGGAACATGGTATCCTCTGTTCTTCATGAGCACTGTTTACATGGAAAGGGCTGCAGTACTACTGGGAGCATCCCAACAGCATAGCCCAAGTCAAACTCAGGGTCTGGGGAGTGGTTCACACCCCCTGTCCTCCTGTCCACACCTTCAGGGCTGTGTACCATTGCCAGCACCTCCTTAGTGTCTGCTCACTTTCTCTCATGGCATTAAAACCCTCTGCGTTAAATGTGACAGCTAGCTGACAACAACCTCACTTTCTGACTAGACTGCAAGCTCCCGGGAAAAGGACCACGTTCCTTCCATCGCTGTGGCTCCGGTAGTGAGACCACAGGACTTTGCCTGGAACGTGTGCTCCATAAAGATTTGTTGACACAAATAGAATGCCCTGTCCCCAGCTGTTGGCCAGGGACTATGGTTGTCTGATTCCTGAATGGGAACACAACCATTGCCTGAATATCACTCTCTGCCCTCTTCTCCATTTGATGTAGTCCCCTCAAGTATTAGAGAATCCACAGAAAGAGATAGTGGCATCCACACTTGTTTATCGGCTTTGCAAAATGAAGGAGTTTTGTGGTTGTAAGATGGTACCTTGCCATCATTGTTATTGGAAATGGTGACAAGAAAGCAGTGAGGAACTCGCAATGCTGCTCTGGAGCTGTGGGATTTCCTTTGTGATTGATGGTGTGGCCACTTTTCCTGTCGCTGTCAAGTGTTGCTTGGCCTTTTGCTGCAGGAATTATTGGAGTAGGAGGGGCTAGGAGGACCATGTCTGAGGTCACTTGGATTTATCAACCTGGATTGCCAGCAGGAAGCTGGTCAGTCTCATGATCAAGAGAGATGATTTCCTCCACACAATTACCACACAGCTCCACCCCCACTACCCCTGCTGCACTCAGTGGCTCCCTAAGCCCTGATATGGGATCTGACCAGGCCCACTGAGCCACAAGGGCATGCCGTAATGGAATGTGGGCTTATTGGTGACAATAAACTTCCACTTGGAGAAAAGATCGACTACAGAAAATGTCATTACCTTTGAATCCACCAGTTCTGCAAATTTGTGTAAGATCACATAGGACTGGGCTGATTTGCTTTCATGATAGCTATGAAGGAAAGGTTTGCTAACAAAACAAATAGATTAAACAAAAATGCAAATGGCATATTCCGATGTCTTAAGGGGTCATTTTTCAAGCCCTTTCACAAGGCTTACATAAATCCACAGTGAGTTAGAATATTTATTGAAGTGATTGGTGTTTAACTTTGTTTTTATAGATAAGGAATCTTTCTTTTGCGCTCTCTCTCTCTCTCTCTCTCTCTCTCATTCTGTCTATCTTATGCACAACTCTAACAGCTGTAGCCAAAGAAAGAGGAACTCTTTGAGGTGGTTGGGTGGGACCAGCAGGCTTACATTCTCCTAACCATCTCATTCTTCTTGCACTGCCAGTGCTAGCCCCTTAAGAACCTGCACAGGGACCTGTGATATCAGGGAGGCCAGTTTAAAAGCCACCATTGTGACAGGAAGGGGCTTTATTTGTAGCTGTTTGATAAGCAGCTAGAGATACTGTGCATGCTTTGTAGAAATAAGATTGCTTCTGAACAAAACATTCTCTAATCATGGCTGTTCATTCACCACAAACTTGGTTCTCATTAAAATAGTTCTTTCAATTAGCCCAAACAATTGTTTGGGGCTCTTCAAATAGAAGAGGTATGGAGGAGAGGTGAGCAAAACATACTAACTGGGCTGCAGGTGATTACACACTTTTGAAGAAGAGCAGTGGAATGAAGGGCAGAGGTTACCTGGGGCTGCGTTTGTGTCAGGAAAGGAGGTGGGAAGGGAATAGGGAACACAGAGTTAGGAGGTGTGAAATGGTTATTCTTAGGAGCTTATGTGATACACTCTCAAATGTGCTCAGTCAGCCAGGGGTATGGAGCAATGTTACCAGGAATGGTAGCTGCCAGCAGGCCTGTGCCATGTGCCTCCTGGAGGTTGATCTAGATGACATGGTCTCAGGACTGGCAATTGAATCAGCAAGGAAGTAAAACTGCCTTTGCAAAAATTATAACTGAGGAAATTCTGACATTGAAAGAGATCAGACCTAACCAATTCCAACTTGCTTCTAACTTTTAAGTTGTCCTTGTTTATTCCTGGGCGTAGGCCGATCTAACCTTGAGAAGGAATTCAGTTTGTGATTTGATTCTGAAACAAAATTGATAATAGCCCTTTCCCCAAAAGACCGCCTTCTTGCCTGGGGACAAGTCTGCCTTTGTAGGACTAACAAATTAGCTACAAGATTAGAAATTATCTTTTAGGGGTCATGCAGCCTTTGGCTGCAAGAGTCTGAACCTCCTCAAATTGCTCCTGGGGATAACATCACCATCATAAAATCTAAAATCAGTGCTTGAGATATTTTGCGGACCCTGCACTGGATGGATCAGCTGACACCACCCAGATCAGTAATCTGGCTCAACCAGTTCTGCCAGCCCACCCAGGAACAAAAGACAGCAAGAAAACCTCACTTCTATCCCCTATGATTCCATCTCCAACCTGACCAATCAGCACCCCCACTTCCCAAGCCCCTACCCACCAAATTATCTTTAAAAACTCTGATCACTGAATGCTCGGGAAGACTTATTTATTTATTTATTTATTTATTTAGAGACGGAGTCTTGCTCTATTGCCCAGGCTGGAGTACAGTGGCATGATCCTCAGCTCACTGCAACCTCTACCTCCCAGGTTCAATCAATTCTCCTGCCTCAGTCTCCCAAATGGCTGAGATTATAGGCGTGTGCTACTAAGCCTGTCTAATTTTTATATTTTTAGTAGAGACGGGATTTCACCATGTTGGCCAGGCTGGTCTCGAACTCCTGATCTCAAGTGATCTGCCGGCCTCGGACTCCCAAATTGTTGGGATTACAGGGGTGAGCCACAGGACCTGGCCTTGGAGAGACGGATTTGAGTAATAAAACTTCAGTCTCCCGCACAGCTGGCTCTGTGTGAATTACTGTTTCTCCATTGCAATTCCCCTGTCTTGATAAATAGGCTCTGCCTAGGCAGCAGGCAAGATGAGGCCACTGGGTGGCTACAGAAGTGCCTTCAGCCAAGGAGCTATGGCTTATGCACACCTATGCTTGGATCAGCCACCCAAGCTGGAATGCCAGGCAACAGAGAAAGGGTCTGGTTGCTCTGATCTTGGTTTAAGGATCATAAAGGCCACTGTGAGGGGAAGCCTGACCAGCATTCTGAAGCACCTGACTGTGGCCAAAGTTGCCAGGCCCTCTGAGGGCTGCTGACCCTCAAGTCTTCCTGTGACCACTATGATTGGCCTCTGATATATTCTGGGACACTGCTGGCCCAAGTGGTCAAAGATGCTTAAGAGTTTGCACTGTTGAGCTAACTCTCTCATTCTGAGTATTTGTGTATCCTCCCCTTAAGAGTGGGACACATGGCCGACTCCTTCCGTTTCCCCAGGAACCATTGTGTTAGGTGTTAGATGTATGTTTGAGGATGAATGGAAGAAAGGGTGAGAAGTAAGCCAAGAGGGCAGGGGGAGGCGTCAAGCTCTGTGATTCTAGTCCTTAAGCAATGGCTAGCCTCGTGGGCTGACTTGAGAACCAGCATGCTCCATATTAACCACAGGCCAGCCGTCCCCATCAGCCCCAGGCTTTGTGATCACCCTGCTGCCTTGCACAACCTCACCCCCACCAAAGCAAGGCAGCAACAAGTGTTCAAGATTCCCTTGCCAGAAAGCTGCAACTCTCACAGCACTTTCTTTCCATTAATTTGGAACTGTATTCTGGAAATTTCCAACGTGCACAAAGGTAGACAGAATAGTATAATTAAATCTCATGTACACATTACTCAAATATCAACATTTTGCTAATATTGTTTTATCTATATCCCACTTTCTTCACTGAAATATTTAAAAGAAAATCTCAGCTACTTCATTTCTGTATATTAAATAGATAGATAAACTTTCATGTTTAACATATCCATAATATATTATCACTAAGATTATATAATAAACTATCTTTGTTCAAATTTCCCAGATTATCTCAAAAAAATTTTTATAGTTAATTTGATTGAATCATGATCCAAATGAATTCCATGCACTGTTTTTTAAAATATATCTCAAGTTTCTTTTAGCCCATGTCTTTTCTCACATTTTCATTGCCGTTTATGTACACACATACCTCACTTTATTGTTCTTTGCTTTACTGTATTTTCAAGATTATTGCACTTGCTACAGATTGAAGGTTTGTAGTAACCCTGAGACGAAGAAGTCTATTTGTGTCATTTTTCAACAGCATATTTTGTGTCTCTGTGTCATATTTTGGTACTTCTTGTAATATTTCAAACTTTTTCATTATTATATCTGTCATGGTGATCTGTGATCAGTGATCTTTGATGTTACTGTTGATACTATTTTGGGGTGCCATGAACCACACCCGTAGAATAGGATAATCTCAATGTATAACTCTTGTGTGTGTTCTGTCAGCTCCACTGACCAGCTGTTCCTCCATCTCTCTTCCTTCTTTGGGCCTCTCTATTCCCTAAGACACAATATTGAAATTAGACCAATTAATAACCCTATGATAGCCACTAAGCGTTCATTTGAAAGGAAGAGTCATATGTGTTCCACTTTAAATCAAAACCTAGAAATAATTAAACTTAGTGAGGAAGGTGCATCAAGATAGGCCAAAAGCCAAAATAGGCCAAAAACTAGGCTTCTTGTGCCAGTTAGCCAAGTTGTGAATATAAAGGAAAAGTTCTTGAAGGAAATTAAAAGTGCTACTTCAGTGAACACATGAATGATAAGAAAGTGAAGCAGCATTTTTGCTGATATGAAGCAAGTTTTAGTGGTCTGGAAGAAAGATCAAAACAACCACAACGTTCCCATAAGTCGAAACCTAATCCAGAGCAAGCCTAACTCTCTTCCATTCTACAAGCGGGTGAGGAAGCTGTGGAAGAAAAACTTGACGCTAGCAGAGGTTGGTTCATGAGGTTTAAGAAAATAAGTCATCACCACATCATAAAGTGTAAAGGGAAAAAGCAAGGGTTAATGCAAAGCTGCAGCAAGTTATCCAGACAATCTAGCTAAGATCGTTGATGAAGGTGGCTCCACTGAACAACAGATTTTCAGAGTAAACAAAACAATGTTCTATTGGAAGAAGATGTCATCTAGGGCTTTCATAGCTAGAGAGGAGAAGTTAGTGCCTGGTTCTAAAGTTTCAAAGGACAGACTGATGCTCTTGTTAAGAGCTAATGCAGCTGGTGACATGAAGTTGAAGCCAGTACTCATTTACCATTCTGAAAATCCCGGGGCCCTTAAGAGTTATGCTAAATCTACTCTGCCTATGCTTTATAAATGGAACAGCAAAACCTGCATGACAGCACATCTATTTATTGCACGGTTTACTGAATATTTGAAGCTCCCTGTTGAGACCTATGAATCAGAAAAAAAGATTTCTTCCAAAATATTACCACTCATTGTCAATACATCTGGTCACCCAAGAACTCTGATGGAGATGTACAGGGACATGAAGGTTGTTTTCATGCCTGCTAACACAGCATCCATTCTGCAGCCCATGGATCAAGAATTTTGACTTTCAAGTCTTATTACTTAAGAAATACATTTCATAAGGTTATAGCTGCCATAGATAGTGATTCCTCTGATGAATCTGGACAAAGTAAATTGAGTCTCCTGGAAAGCATTCACCATCCTAGATGGCATTAAGACCATTTGTAATTTATAGGAGGAGGTCAAAATATGAACATTAACAGGAGTTTGGAGGAAGTCGATTCCAACCTTTATGAATGACTTTGAGGATTTCAAACCTTCAGTGGAGGAAGTAACTGCAGAGGTGGTCGAAATAGCAAAAAAGACCTAGACTGAGCACGGTGGCTCACGACTGTAATCCTAGTACTTTGGGAGGCTGAGGTGGGAGGATTGCTTAAGCCCAGGAGTTCCTGGGCAATATAATGAGACCCTGTCTCTATTTAAAAAAAAAAAAAAAAAGAAAGAAAAAGAAAAAGAAGAAGAAATAGCAAGAGAACTAGAAGTGAAGCCTGAAGATATGACTGAATTGCTGCAATCTCATGATTAAAGTTGAATGAGTGAGGAGTTGCTGCTTATGCATGAGCCAAGAAAGTGGTTTCTTGGGATAAAATCTGCTTATGGTAGCTGGGTACAGTGACTCACACCAGTATTCCCAGCACTTTGGGAGGCCTAGGTGGATGGACCACGAGGTCAGGAGTTCAAGACCTGGCCTGGCCAACACTCCAGCCTGGGCAACAGAACAAGACCCCATTTCAAAAAAAAAAAAAAGAATCTGCTTATGGTGAAGATGCTGTGAACATTGTTGCAATGACAACAGTGATTTTGAATGTTTAGAATTGAGAATATTCCATAAACTTAGTTGATGAGGAACTCGCAGGGGTTGATAGGATTTATTCCAATTTTGAAAGAAGTTCTACTGTGGTAAAATGCTATCAAGCAGCATCACATGCTACAGATAAATCTTTTGTGAAAGGAAGAGTCAACTGATGCAGCAAACTCCCTTGCTGTCTGATTTTAAGAAATAGCCATAGCTACCCCAGCTTTCAGCAACCACCACCCTGATCAGTCAGTAGCCATCAACACTGAGGCAAGACCCTCCACCAGCAAAAAGATGATGACTCACTGAAGGCCCAGATGATCATGAGCACTTTTTTTTTTTTAAGCAATAAAGCATTTTAAAATTAATGTATGTACTTTTTATTTTTATTTTATTTATTTATTTATTTATTTGAGATGGAATCTTGCTCTGTCACCCAGGCTGGAGTACAGTGGCACGATCTCGGCTCACTGCAACCTCCGCCTCCCGGGTTCAAGTGATTCTCCTGCCTCAGCCTCCAGAGTAGCTGGGACTACAGTGTGCACCACCATGCTCTGCTAATTTTTGTATTTTTAGTAGAGATAGGGTTTCACCATGTTGGCCAGGCTTATCTCAAACTGCTGACCTCAGGTGATCCACCTGCCTTGACCTCCCAAAGTGTGGGGATTACAGGCATGAGCCACCACGCCCAGCCTATCTGTACTTTTTAGACAATGCTTTTGCATACCTAACAGACTGTAATATAGTGGAAGCATAATTTTTATATACCCTTTGAAACAAAACATTTTGTGTGACTGGCTTTATTGCAAGGGTGTGGAACTGACCCCACAGCATCTCTGAGGTACGCCTGTATTGAAGGAGTCAAGTTCTCTGTCCCATAGAATTCCTCGTAGTCTGGTTCTGGCTTCTTTCTTCCTTATAATGATTTTTAGCATGTTCTTCCATCTCTTGAATTTCCTGTAAACTGGTAGTTAGATCTAGATGTATGATTAAATCCAGGCTTAATTATTTCTGGAAAGAACACTGCTTAGGGAATGTTGTGTTCTTACTAATTTGAGGAGACACCTAATACTCACATCTTCTTAGCTCACAGTAAATGCATACTTACTAAATGCATGCTATCGTTTTTCTTAAATTTAACATACTTTTCTTGAATTACAATCTGGCCACACTTGTAGCTTCTTACTATTGACTTTATGTTTTATCCCAAAACTGTCATGAACCACAGGGTACTCCAAGCAGCTGACCCCTCTTGGAGATCAGCAGGTACAACACAGGAGGTTATTCCTGAAGTTCCATTTATTGTCCTTAATTATCATTATACCCAGTTGTTGCTTTTTAACCTCTCAAGTGGAGATCAAGTTATGCCTGGGATAAAACAGTTCATGGCATTGGCCAGGTACTGTGTCCCATGCTAGTCCTCAGAGCTCCGAGGAGTCAGGCATGTTCTTACAAAGCAAAGCAATCACTTTCACAGGTCTGAGTTATTGATACTGACAAACCATTTGTAAGTTTGCAGGTATTATTTAACAGAAACTCCCAGGTGCATCTAAGCAAGTTTGCATAAATTGATTAAACCATAATTCTCAGCTGCAATAATGTTAATCATTTTCCTGGAGCTCACAATGATGGTTCTAGGAATTCAATCTGAAATGTCCTCCATGCTACCAGGACTTTCATTGGTGAAATTTAGGCATTTGCTTGAGGGCTGTGGCATCTCAAAGCAACTACCAAGAACCAGGTAATTGTGAGATTAGTCCCAGGTTCTGCTTGCCTCCTTTCTTCCTTTCTACCCAGGAGCCAGGGAGGTAATTTTCATTGGCTAAGGAAAGTTAACCCAACTACTCAAATTAAATGGATGCAGTTCTCACAATCAAGGACTTAAAATAAACATGTAGTCTCAATTGTTCTATTGTGGAGACCCGTCTTGAGAAAACATGATCCATTCACAGAGGAGGATGGGACGGCCTCTTCTAGGTCCAATTTTGAATTTCATGAAGATTCCCTTGGGAACCTGGAGCCACTAAGGAAGTGGAGCTATCAGGTCCTGGAAGTGAATGTTTGCAAGGCACACTGAAGTTAGAACATCTTTGTAGAAGAAATTGGTGCGATTTACTTTACTCATAGAGTCATACTTGATATGAACCACGGGTTTTGCATGGGCAGGGGTCAACCAAGAGCAAACTTCTGAAGGAGGGCCACATTGCCACAATCAGCTGATTAAAACTCAAGTGGGTTTTCAAAGCCTCGCTCCGGGTCAGGTTATCTTTGCATCTGTTTTTCTATTACCATTAGAGGAATAACAGCAGCCTACTTTGGAGAAAAAAAAAATGATTGGAAAAGCATAGTGAGAGCATTTACCAAGACTGTATTCATATTTCTCTGAACCCTGGGGCTCTGGACCACCGCAGAGAAAAGTTTTGTTTAACCTTTCCATGATGGGAAAACACTCATCCCTAATGCCAGCTCTCCACCTTCCAGCCGAGTCAAACTGCAGTAGGGGGAAATTGCTAGGGAAGCCAACTTTGCAACAGTGAACAAATGTCTTTGTGAGAGAAGAAGGCTGCTCTGAGCAGTGGCTAATGGGGCTGCTTAGTGGAATTTTTTTTCCCTTTTTAACCAAACTGAGCCTTGCTCCTTTCTGGCAGGCAGACAGGCCCACTCTTCCAAGTACGCAGGAAAGTTCTGTTTTGACAAGCGCACACATTCTTTTTCAGAAAGCCACAGAGGCAAACGCCTTTGTTGCAGACAGACCAACTCCCTTCCAGCCCAGGAGGTGAAAACCCTTTCATGAGCCACATAATGGGAGCAGCAGTTGTGCTTGCTTATACAGTTCCCGAAAAGTACATAACTTCCATTATGTAGCTTCCACATACGGAATGTACTTCCCCTCACAAACCCAAACGCTAGCAGGGCTGTTTGTCCGGCACTGGGCCTGGCAAGGAGCAGGAGGTTGGCAGGACTCATGAGGCATTTTTCTGTTGGGCTTTGGTTTCCTGGCCAGTTGAACTCAGTCCAATTATTGTCCCAAAGTTCTGCCAGATAAAACAAGGAGAGAGCTTTTCTAGATGCCTGGCCTTGGGACTAAGAGATGGGGGCGGGACGGTGCAAGCTGAATGGGGATGGGGTGGGGCACACCCAAGACCAGGGCTCAAGGAGTCCCCTTTCCAAGCAAGGGCTCCGACTCCACCCTGTGGAATGTGCAGCAGCCTCCAGAGACCTTGCCCTTCGGGTGAATGCCTGGCACTCAGGCCATTCTCCCTCTGGCATAGGCCCTGATCTTAGCATCGTTTGTGATGGAAAGTCAAATTTCCTGGAACATGGGGTTAACTTTTCAGCAGACTAATCCCATTTGCAATATACTGTACAGTATTCTGAGCAGAACTGGCCCTATCCAGCAGCAGTCTAGAAGGCTGCTTCCTTGAGATGGTATCCATAACAGTGCAAGATACTGTCCACTTCCAAAGTGTCTCCCTTTACTGCCCTTCCATTGCGCTTGCACTTCCTACTGTTGGAACCAGTATTTAAAAGTCACTAAAGGCAGTGTCTTCAGAAAGTTCTATTTAAATGCATGTATTAAATTCATAATTATGCCCACATTAAGATGCATAAGTACCATGTAAGCAAATTACAAAATATACGTAGGCTTAACCCCTATGGGCCCAGTGATTACTCCCCATCCCGCCTTCCTAAGGAACGGTTGCATCTTTTTGACAGAAGAGGTTGACGATAAATGTCTGCTCTGGAATCTCTTCTCACATTGCCCTGGTTCCATCTTTATCTTACTTCCTTCAACAGTCCATGGAGGGGCTTTTCCCAAATCAGTATAAACAAACTCACATTGGATTGATCATTTTCTTGTGTCTGAGCTAGGTTGCTAAATACAGAAGTTGTTCGATGTCCAGTATTTAAAATATGGAGTCTTTCTGTCTTGATTACAATTCAGCAATTCTATTTCTGTTGCTCTGTTATTTTGGTACCTAAGTGTGATTGCATAAATCTGTGAAATGTTGGAAATTCAGGAGGAGCTCATTTTTCCTGAAATATAAGTGCACTCTGGTTTTGCTTTTTGAAAAATGTCTTTGAAGGTTCCCTATACAAAGTGCCTGTGTTCAGCCCTGCAGAGGTGGTGGCAGGGCGGAGGGGCTTGAGCCTCCTTGATGATAAGCAGGACAAGGAATATCATCCAGGCTGCCAATTGCCAACAGGATTCTGATCACTCAAGGCCCTTACCCCTGTGGTCACTTTAGGTCTTCCACTATTGAATGGCTCTCTGGTTCTAGCAATTTTTCTCTGACCACAAATTGTGGCTTTGCAAATGTTCGATGTTTATTTAATTCCATGAAGTTTAGGTCACACATATTGTCTTGTTGTCTCCCAGTTTTCTCAAACCTAATCTGAAGAGTAGTGGAGACCTAGGACGTGGGATCAGTGCAGGGAGGAAGGCCTGGGATTCTAAGCGACTTCTATTTCTTTCTTTTTTTTTTTTTTTTTTGAGACTGAGTCTTGCTCTGTTGCCCAGGCTGGAGTGCAGTGGCGCAATCTCGGCTCACTGCAAGCTCCGCCTCCCGGGTTTACGCCATTCTCCTGCCTCAGCCTCCCGAGTAGCTGGGACTACAGGCGCCCGCCACCTCGCCCGGCTAGTTTTTTATATTTTCTAGTAGAGACAGGGTTTCACCGTGTTAGCCAGGATGGTCTCGATCTCCTGACCTCGTGATCCGCCCGTCTCGGCCTCCCAAAGTGCTGGGATTACAGGCTTGAGCCACCGCGCCCGGCCAGCCACTTCTATTTCTATATAAATGTGTAGAACAGGAGCTGTAAAAAAACTCATTCAGATTGGGTAACCCAGGAAAACATCACTAAAGAAGTAGCACTGAGGCTGAGGCCTGAATGAAGAGAAAGAGGAGGCCCCATGAGGAGTGGGAGAAAGAGCCTACAGGTAAAAGGAAGAGCAAAAGTGAAGGTCCTGACTTAGAAACAAGCTGCAGGCATCGTACAACCAAGGCCTGGTCACTGTGTCTGTGGCTGCAAGAAACGGGGAGAATGGCATGAATGAGACAAGGACGCTCAGAGTAAAGTGTTTGAAACTATTGGGAAAGAATCCAGAAAGCCTTGGAGGGTTTTAAACAGGGAGAATGATGCTATCCAAACTACATCTTTAAAAGTCCACTCTGGCAGCCATGTAGGAAGACAAGTAAGGACCACTGCCTAAATCAAGACAAGAGACAGTGGCGGAAAAGATGCTGAGAGCCCCAGGCAGATCTCAGAGACATTTTGGAAGTTTCATTGGCAGGATTTGGTAATGGGCTGGATATGACCCCAGGATCCCAGGCTCTGCCTGGTCCCAGTCCACTGTCTTTACCTGAACTTTATCACCTCTTTAGGATCCTTCAGAAGCCCATAGAAGCTGAGTCAGGCGTTGCTACCCAGCTCCTGAATTAATCCAGACCACTTAGCACTTGTGCACACCTGCTGTTCCTGAGTCTCAGCTTTATTGAGGCCTTGAAACCTCTCTTTTTTCCCTCTATTCCCCTGGTTACCATTGTGTTCCTAGAGCTTCCATATGTCAGGCTTCACTCTGACACCTGCTACAGGGTGATCCACAATGTGGTTCTTGCTATTCACCCTTATGGCTTTATTCTGCGGGTACAATGCATCCCCCATCCTGTCCAAGCACCTACAGGCCTAACTGGCTGGGTCTGCCCCTCACCAACCCCTTTTCCCCAGTCATGTGTGGTCCTGAGAAGCTGCCCAGCTTTCTAAGAATGCCTCTTTTATTGGGACATTATACTTCGAGCCATTGACTAGACCTGCTCCTACCTGGATATGCCTCTTAGATCCATGTCTCACTGGCCTCCTGTTTCTAAGATTCTATCCTTCTTGGGAACTCTTGCTTGTTTCATGGCCTAGATGAGATCCTATCTGCCTGTTCCTCTTCTGTGGCACCACTAACTAGAATCAAAATGAAGCTGCTACGTCCCTTTGGACTGTTGGCTTCTTCTGTCTCGAGTGGCAGACAGAGCTAATGGCAGGGAGGCCACTATCTGGCCCTGTCTTGGCCAGACCAAAGTTCTTCCTATGTAGTGAGATCCTGGCCTGTCACTTTGCCACACCCACCGAAGTCACAACTGTGAGAGTACTATGCAATGAACACGCCTAGGTAAATGTGCCTATACAGGCTGATTCTTGTGCATAAACATGTATACATGTAGGTATATGTTTATTCATAGAAGTCTACAATGACACTACTTCTTATAATTATTTTAATTCATCCGAGGCCATATATGTAAGGATTAAAATTCAGATATATAGGGAGACCCTCATTACTGGGTATAATCATGAACTGATCACAAGATGATACCTCCCTGAATTGGTCCCACTCTAATCTTGCTTTTATCTTCCTGCACAGCATTATTCAGGTAGGCCTTCCTTTAAAAAAAAAGAAAATAAGACAAGATCATTGCAGAAAAGCATACCCAACTCCCATAGTTTACCACCTCTTCAAAGCTGATTCTTTCCTTGGTTCATCTATCTTTTTCTTATGATTCATAATTCCTTACTTTTTATATCAGTCACCTATGGTCACAATAGTGCTGCGTGAGGTACAATCTCAAAATATAGTGGCTTAGAATAATAAACATCCATTCACTTTACTGGTCTGTGTGTTGGTAATTTGGGCAGAGGTGGCTGAGCAGTCCTGGTCTCAGAATTCTCTCACGTTCCTGGTAACTGACTATTGGTCGATCTTGGCTGAGATGACTCTGGTGACTCGCCTGTTCCCACGTTGTGTGTCCCATCCTCCAGGAGCCAGGCTGGGCATGTTGTCATGGTGATGGCAGAAGTGTAATGAACAGAAATGTAAATGGAAACACGCAAGTACTCTTTGGAGTATTTGTTTGTGTCACATCTACTAACCTCCCATTGGATAAAGCAAGTCACATGGCTTTTAACGAAAGAGTAAAAGCTTTGACAACACCTCTAGAGGCTTCCATAGTCAAGAATTTTGAGGTTTAGCTGAGTAAAATGGCAGAGTCAAAAGAGTAAGCCGTGAGATGGAATGTCTTAGGAAGGCTGCAGTAATACATTTTAAAAGCTTCAAGCCAGGGAGATCTTAGCTTGCAGAAATCCTCACCCCACCATTTTACAAATAAATAAATAAATAAATAAATAATAAATAAATAAATAAATATAAAGCCCAGAGGGGTTCAAGTGCATTTTCAAAGGGTAAGAGATGGAGCTAGAACAAGAACACAAGTGTTTTGCTCAGCCCAGTGTTCTTTCTGTTGCCTGGAGTTTCTCTGGCCGTTCTGATCTTTGTTTTCATTTTCCTATCATCCAACTGTGTGAGAATAAATTGGTCTCAGTACTCTGTTTTCTTAATTCCTAGTAGAAGCTGAAGGCATTGCTTTTCTCCTGGGAACCCTGTTTGGTGCTGACTGATTGGAGGTGCCTCCCCTAGATTTGCAGAGGGAGCAAGGTTTTAATTCCTGGAAAATTTAAAACACAATTTTATCTTTGCTACTCTACTGAACTTCTCCTGAGCTTGCCTTTCCTTATCTCCTTGCTCTCCCAGCTGCCAGGTAATTTGATCTGGATCTGTCTTATCAGTCCTAGGCCAGCAAGCAGGTGATGAATGTGGGGCTGGGGAGGCAGCTGTCTCTTCTTTGAGGCCACTGGCATTTTTGGAAGAGACTCTATGTGTAGCAGTTGCTGGAAATGGAGGTGAAACTCATTCCCACACTCTTTAGTCTAAGGCATGTACTGTTTGTTTTTTGTTTTTTTGTCTTTGCTTCCAACTCACTTAGAGGTGAATCTTTCTTCTTGAGAGTTCTTGGCATTCATGGGGCTTTACAGTGGTCTGGTCATTGAGGCTCCCTACCAGATGACAGAATTTCCCTGGCTTAACCCTGGTTGATCTTAAAATAATAGCTCACACTTATAAATCACATTCAGAGTCTTGAATTGAACTAGAGTGTAAAACAGTGCAGCAGATGGATTATTCAACCTTCTGAAAGAGAAGCCTTAATGGTACCATGGTGGTGCTGCCCCAGGTAACCTGGATAGGTCTTATGCTTCAGATGTGAGATTAAAGGATCAAGGGGAAGCTGTTGAGTCATGGCATCTGACCCACTTAAACCTGTTAGACTCTCTTCAAGAATCTGACATGTCCTTTGAGAGGAATCATCTCTGAGTTGTATCTCTTCTGCACGGCTACAGGGAGAAAGCCTGCTATATCTACTGGAATAAAAAAAGAAGCAGAGAAAATGGAATGTAGACAAACGGATATCTGGACCCAGCTGGACAAAGCCCTGTGATGTTAAAGCCACCAGTCTGACTCTGAAGGACACTGTCGCTACCACATCCCAAAAGGAAATGTACCCAGCCTGCCTACATGACACCTCAGCATCCCTCCCAGGGGAAAGAGCTATGCCTTAGGGGTGTGATGTCACAAACAAGTCAACCATCATTTAGGGGCATCATTTCAAGGTTCCCCTTCTCTGCTTCTCAGCTTACTTTCCCTCTGCTGCTGTCACCAGGCTGTCAGCATCCAAATTAGCACAGGGCCCCAACCCAAGCAAACATCAACTGGATTGTCAGCCCAGTGAATGACCCACCCTGGGGACCTGCTGTTACTCCCTGCCTCGGCTGTCACCTTCCTGTGGCCTTCCTCTTTCCCCAGGCATGCAGAGCCATGAAAACAGCAGTAAGCTTCTCCCTGAGAAAGAAAAAGCTGTGTGTAAGGTCAGGTAACACAGGGCCAGAGAAAGCTCTCCCTTCCCCCTTCCCACAGACACATCTTATCCTCGCCCCAAGTTAAGGACCTCTCAATCCAGCCACAGTAGCAATCCTGGGATGGCAGGAAAACGTTCAGCCTGGAACCCACAACCTCTGCAGCGCAGCAGCCAGCACCAGTGAAGGACATGGAGTTAAATTGAAAAGGAATTTGAATGACAAAGTGACATTATGTCCATCTCCCTAATGATGGGACAAGTTAGTCTTCTGTCATTGGCAAGCAGGGCCAGATCTGTATTTAAAAGCTATTTCTCATGGTTTTAAGTCACCAGCTCAGCTCAATACCTAAAACAAAGAGAATGAATTATGGAACAGGATGAGGGGAGCTTGTTAATTTTCCTCCTCATGCACTGTGAAATGAAAGCTTTATTCTAAGAATGGTATATCCTCAGGGCTCTCTCTGGAGAGACGCTGACAAATTCAAATGTCCTTACTGTTTTCTTTGCCCCTTACTTTATGGCTTTTTCTGTACACATTTATAAAGTATGTATATTTCATGGCATGTCTGTGTCTATAGGACTCAGGGAGTTCAAGTCTGTGATTCTCTTTAGGGCTTCCTTGACAATAAGGAGTGCTTAGGTGCTGTTATTGATGAATACACACACACACACACACACACACACACAAAATTAGAATTTGTGTCCAACCTGTCTGTATATATTATAGAGACATCCATGCAGGCTGCTTGCTATTGTCCGCACTAGTGAGCTATAGCCCATCTCCAATTGGAACCCAATGAAATAATCATAATAATTTTGCCTTCATGTATCACCTTTCATCAGGGAGGATGAAAGGACTTCACAAATTCTGGGTTCTTCTTTGATCTAGGCGCCTATCTGGTACACCGATCTCCATTGTGTATTCTGCCCTCACCCTGCAGATGGGCCTCCCATTGACAGTAATTGAACTTCCATATGCAGAGCAGCCAAAAGGCTGGTCTGGCCAGAGAGCCTTCTGCCAGCTGCCAGGAGGGAGAGGGCTGCTTCCAGAAGGGACTTGGGTTGCTGTTCTGCATCTGCAACCGGGGGCAGGGATTATAAACGTGGGGAAAGAAGCAAGTAATTCTTAAGCTGCAACTTCAGTTTTGAGAGAGGGGTGCTTAATAGGAGGTGGAGGAACATTCTAGGTAACGTGATAAAATAAATCTCCAGAATGTGGGTGTTGCCTAAGGCTCTGCTCTTCACTATCTTCTCTTCCATATCCAGACTTTAGCTATTAGCTTTATGGGAAGGACTCTGAAATATGTATCCCAGGCTCAAACTCTCTCTTGGGTCTAGCCAGGCATCGCTAGCTGTCTCCTGGGCATTTCCATCCACATATTTCACTGGAACATCAGTTGCAACTTCTACCAAATATATGATTCTTCCTCCTCCTTCACTCTCAAATAGCTCCCTTCCCTGACTTTCCTACTTGTAGTCACTGATGTTACAGCTACCAGTAATTTAGCCAATATCTGTGTTCTTGTGGAGCTTGCATTTTAGAGAGGGGTGAGAGAATCCAATAAACAAGCAGTAAATGAAGAAGAGAAACAGCAGGAAATGATAGTTTAGGTGGTTATGGATTAGGGGTATGGACCTGTTTGGACTGAGTGACCAACATTGGCTTCTCCAGGGAGGCGATCAGGGAGGACACTATTCCAGGTACAGTGAACAGCAAGCACCAAAGCCCTGAGACAGTCAAGGCCCCAAACAGAAAAGATGCTGAGCTGCTGCAGCATGATAACAGGAGAGTGGGAGGAGATGAGGTTAGCGAGGTGGCCAGTGATTAGATGAGGTGAGGCTTTGGCAATGGGTTACAGAGCTTGGAATCTAAGCCAAGTGCTGTCCAAAGCCAGGCAGGGTTTCCAGCAGCGGCTTATGGGAGCTGATGTCCATTAGAAGCACCTCTCAGCTGAGACTTTGAGTCACTTCGACTCTTCTCTGTATCACACACCTCTCTCTATACAGGCAGTGTCTAATGGGGAAAGAGAGAAAGGTTTTGGTAACCCTCCAACTCCCTTTGCTTCTCCCCTCCAGGGTCCTGGACAGAGTTTTCTGTGTTCAAAAGAACTAGCAGCCAAACAGAAAATAAAGCATCCTTTTTGTGATCGCTGAGAAAGGACAAGATACCCTTCAGGCTGAATGTGGCTTAGGCTAGCAGACTAAAGCCTAGTTTCCCAATTTTTCTGAGAAGTTAGATCTTTGGACCCACCTGCTCAGGCATGTTTGTTGTTGGAGGGGGTGAGAATGGGTAGTCTCATGGAGAGTGGTTGCTACCCCCATCTCCCAGCTGCTGAGAGTGTTGTCTGCTAAGGAAATCACAGCTGCCCTCAGAGAATCACCCTCAGGAGGTTCCCCACCTTCCCAGCAGGGGCTGCATGCAATCCATGACTGGCATAGGGTACAAAAGGCAGGCCCCTTACCACTAGGTGAGACAATTCTGTGGTACAGTTCAAGCTCCAGAGCTCCCGTGGGAACAGGTCCAAGAAGTGTCCAGCTGAGACCCCAGCCTTGCTCTGTCCTCTGCTGCACCTGGCTTACCTTCCCGTCTTCTCCTGAGAGCATTTTCTCAACAGACATGTGCACTTCATCACCTTCTCAGGATCTGCTTCTAGGGAATGCAACCTAAGACAAGTGGAGATAGAGCCAGACCTTTTAAGGAGCCCTGACAAATCTCTGCAAAATTTCCTAAATTCATTCATTTATTCAACAAACACATTGAAACATGTTTTGCACACTCTGGCACACAAGAAATCAGGTGGGCACAGCCCATTCTCTCATAGAGCTTACAATCCAGGAGAAAAGGCAGACATCAAACCGGTAAATGCATTCATTTGCGTGCATCGTGTTGAGAGTAGTCTTCATCATTTAACAGGGACTGTTTGCCTCCAAGTCCCTGTTTCTAAGACGATGAAGGAACAGGAGTAAGCATGGACACCAGGGCCTTTCTTCTGCTTTGGGAGCTGCTGACATGTAGCTGGGATCTCTTTGTGTCTCCGCTGGGCTGACACTCACCAGTGAGCCAAGAAGGGAGGGGCGGTTAAAGGCATGAGGACCCCGAAGGAGACCCCTTGAAAGTGCTCACTCCTCCTTTTACTAATTATTTTGTTTTTTGAAAAGCTTGCCCTGTTTAGTCTGTCAGGAGGCCTTCCTGCCCACAGGGGATATGGCTGCCTCCCAGGAGAATCTGGCTGGGATTTATACCACCCAGCCCACAAAATCCTGAACAACTCGGGACCAGCCCATGCTATTGTGAGCTGAGAGTCACTCTTCAGTTCTCATGATTGCAGGTAAATAAATGTTCCAGCCATCCTGAGCTCTCACATGGTCACTACCTGCCAAGGAATTTCTCCACCCAGGACCCACGACCACATTGCTGGGCTGAGACTTTCTTGCATTCATAGAGTTCCCCTGTTCCAACGGCCACTAGTCAGCTCCCATTGCCTTTGTTTCCTGCTTGAAAGAGGTAGAAGAGAACTGCTGGCTGATGCTTGTTTAACTCACTGCCAAGGGTGCAGTTTAAGGAAGATCTCCCTCAAAGGCAGCCACATTCTAGCCTCCTCTATAAGTGCTTACTAATGGAAGAGATAATTTGGGGTCAGGGCCAGCTTCGTGGGCCTCTGACCTGTGCAATTACACAGGACTACACACTTAGAAGGGCCCTACTCTTGGTTTAATGTTCTGCTGTTGCTGTCTTGAAATTCTTAATAATTTCTAAACAAGGGTCCCTACCTTTTCATCTTACCTTAGGCCCCACAGATTATGTAGCTAGTCTGGTTTGGGATCATGCATCAAGAGTTGTTCCAGGTTGCCTGCCAAGAGGCAGAGAGAAATGTAAAACTTCCCTGAGATCTCTTTCACCCCAGGATGCTGGTGAATTCTAAAGGCACAGGGGCCGATTTCTGCAGTAAAAAAGTGTCTCTGGGGAGAGTATATTCACAGTACAGAACCATCAGACTGTACAGAGCCCAACATGGTGGCCAGTTGCTGACTGTCAGGGTAGCTGCAGAGGAAGAATGGAGACGTAAGAGCAGGAAAAATCTGCTTGATCGTGAACAGAACTGGATCTGTCTTTTCTTGGTCTGGCAGATGTTTGGAGCTGATCATTTTTCTTAGGGAGCATCTGGGGGCTCCTTGAAGGTCTCCTGCAGGCCCTTCATGGGTGTTCCCTTCATCCTGACAGATGCTTCTCTCTTCCTGGAGTCAGTTGAGGCCTCTTCCACAGCCCTTAGAAAGCCAGCATCTCCCCTCAGCTCCTGGGGCCCCTGTCGAGATGAACCCAGGCAAATCCCACTCCGTTCCTCTCTCCTGCAGGGTCCACCTCCACCCAGCCCCACCCCCTCAACCTTGAAACCATGGCCCATTTCATCTATAGCAGTTGCCACAGTAAGACACTGATCTTTCCTTCCACACTTCCAAATGCAGGCAATGCGTTTCACAGTTTTCTGAGTGATCCCACGGAGGCCTCCTTGCTAGATCTGAGGCAAAGACGGCACTCCCTACCTCCTTCCCATGGGTGGAGTGGGAAGCTTATGACATGACCACAGCTTTCTCTGAAAAATGAATACACCACACATACTCACACACATGTTCAAAATTCTCTCATTCTCTCTGTCTCTTCTGTTTTTTATTCTCATAGTAGGTAAGAGGGGACTTAGAAGTTGTGAAACCAGTTCCTCACAATTTTCCTTATAATTTTTGCATGAGAGATCTGGCTTTGGAATTTCACACTACTGTGTTTCATTGTGTCTGTGGAAACTTCAATATTAACACCTTAGTACAGGTGCCAGGCCCTGGGTTAAGCACCGTAAGTTGAGTCATATATTATTCACACAACTCTGTAAAGTTTACAAAGCAGCTCACGTGCCCTGCCTCATTTGGCTGTCCCCACTGCCCAGCAGAGTGAATCTATTGAGATTCGGGAGGCTGTGTGGTTTGCTCTTGTCACTCAGCTTGTGAATGGAAGGGCTGAGGTGGAGACTTCTTCCCAGATCTCCCACTGCTGACTGTGGTCTTTGCCTTGGCACTTCTGCCCAAGAAACACACAGGGATGTTGGTGACTATTACATGAAGCAGCCACTGGTTAGCACTCTACCAGATATGGAGATTATATTAGTTTGCTCTCACTCTGCCAATAAAGACATACCTGAGACTGGGTAACTTACAAAGGAAAGAAGTTTGGCCAGTTGCGGTGGCTCATGCCTGTAATCCCAGCACTTTGGGAGGCTGAGACAGACAGATCACCTGAAGTCGGGAGTCCGAGATGAGCCTGACCAACATGGAGAAACCCCATCTCTACTAAAAATACAAAATTAGCTGGGCGTGGTGGCACATGCCTGTAATCCCAGATACTCAGGAGACTGAGGCAGGAGAATCACTTGAATCTGGAAGGCGGAGGTTGCAGTGAGCCTAGATCTTGCCATTGCACTCCAGCCTGGGCAACAAGAGTGAAACTCCGTCTCAAAAAAAAAAGAAGTTTGATTGACTCACAGTTCCACATGGCTGGGGAGGCCTCACAGTCATGGTAGAAGGCAAATGAGGAGCAAAGTCAATGTCTTACATGATGGCAGGCAAGAACATGTGCAGGGGCACTGCCCTTTTAAAACCATCAGATCTCATGAGACTTATTCATTATCATGAGAACAGCACAGGAAATATCTGCCACATGACTCAATTACCTCCCACCAGGTCCCTCCCATGGCAGGTGGGAATTATGGGAGCTACAGTTCAAGATAAGATTTGAGTGGGGACACAGCCAAACCATATCAGAGATAAAGCAAAAGACCAGCAGAATGTGTTACTATTTTTGTGGTTGTTACTTTTAGTTCCTGGGTCATCTGGGTTGACTGTTTAGGATGTAGAAATTCATACTCACCTCTGGTGGCCATCTCGCTTCTGGACTTCATCCAGACAGCCCTGACCACGGCCTACCCTCGTCTTTTCCCTGTGTGCCCTGGTTGCCTTGGGCATCTTGGGGTTCTGATGTACCCTCAATATCCCCTACTGAAGTTTATTTTTCCTGCCTTTCAGTGCTCCAGGCCTCTGCTCATTCTGTCACCTAATTACCTTGCCTTCACTAAGGTGAGAAGGTTGAGGCAAGTCCTCAAATCCCTTGTAGGTGGCCAGTTAGCTTTTTAATGGTCTTTAGAGATCATAACACCAGACCTGCCCAAGTCCCACCCTAGTCACCTAATCCTAAAGAGTGTCTGACATGGTGGACAAGGGGACAGAAGCTTGGGATCAGGCTCCCAGGAGACTCACAGGTGTGGGCAGGATTTTGTATCTCTAGATCTTACACCACATGTTCAGCCATGCAGAGGACATGCTGGCCTTGAATGGAAGCTGCTTGGTAGCTGCTGAGGATGTTATGAGTGTCTAGAAAAGTTATTAGAGGGATTCAGGTTAAGGGAACATTGGCTAAGATCAAGAAACAAAAAATGGTAATATTTAGTACATAATACATTCAGTGCATGCTAAGTACTGTTGTGCATTATTTTTTACCCCCTCACTAACCTCGTGTGTATATGAGGAGGGTAAAATAATTATCTTCAATCTACAGGGGTATAGAGAGGTTAGGTAACCAGCCCAAAGTCACACATGGGTGGTAGGGTTCAAACCCAGATCTTTCTGAGTTTGAAGCTCATGTTGTAAAGCATTATGCTGTTTTGTGATGTCACCCCTTGGGAACACCAGAGATGAAAATTGCCCATGTATCAATGTGGGGAAAACCATAAGAACTGTTTTAAAGAAAAAATAAATTACATTTGTTGCAAAGTTCCACCATGAAAACATGTATGATTCCTCCAGCTTCTTCTCTCCCAGGGTTCCCACGTGTTCTGCCTTGGATTATAAAGTAAATAATGGCTCTTCATTTGAAGTTTTGCAAACTAAAGTGTCTTTAAAAGAACTCTGGGTGTGTTACAGAAAAGTGATTTTCCAGAAATACACATTCCTTTAAACTTCTATTCTGAGGGGCGGTCATAAGACCTACTGCCCCCATGGCCAAATCCACCACATTAAAGCAAATGAAAGCATAACTCAGATGATTAATATGAATTATTCCTTCCATAACCCTTTATGTTGTCAAAGTGCTTTGCCCTGTTGCTATTGGTTTATACAAATTAAGTGACTCCGCCAGCCAAAACACCAGGAAGAAAGATTTCACCAGGCTTTGATAGAATTAAATAGTCCAGCATTCTTTGGCCAACACTAAAGTTTTCATATGAAATTGAAACAAGAACAAATGCCAGGCCAAGAGAGTCCAATGACCAGAAAAACTTCTGGAATAATATTTTCACAACAGTGAACCAAGAAAATATTCAAGGCCAGATTACCCCTCCCAACAAGGTCATAACTCTGTAAGAAAATAATTAGTAGAAGACTCTTTGTTCTTCCCTCTCTGCAGACTGAAGGCACCGGCCCTTTGTATTTGGTTGCAAGGCTGATCTTTTAGAGAGCTTTGTTTCCTCATGCCCCAATGCAAGCTAACCTGAAGTGTAGTTGTGTTAGGCTGTTCTTGCGTTGCTATAAAGAAATATAGGAGACTGGGTAACTTTAGGTTTAATTGGTTCTGTGGGCTTTGTAGGAAGCATGGTGCCAATGTCTGCTAGGCTTCTAGAGAAGTTTCAGGAAGCTTACAATCATGGCAGAAGGCTAAGGGAGAGCAGGCATGTCACATGGTGAAAGCAGGAGCAAGAGTGAGAGAGCGAGGTGCCACACACTTTTAAATAGCCAGATCTTGCGAGAAGTCACCCAGTATCATGAGTAGTGATGACACCAAGGGGATGATGCTAAACCATTCATGAGGAATCCACCCCTGTGACACAATCACCTGCACTAGGCCCTACTTCTAATACTGGGGATTACAATTCAGCATGAGATTTGGACAGGGACTCAGATCTGAACTACCTCTGGAGTGTCTCAGTTTGAGTTCTCCCAGCAGCAGACTGAGACAAGGATTTGAGTGTGAATTTTTTTTTTTTTTTTTTTTTTTTGGGAGGAGGTCCCGGAAAACACTGGCAGTGGGGGAGTGAAGGAGTGAAGCAGGAAAGGGAAACTAGCCAACAGAAGTTCATACCAACCAAGTTACCACATTGGGGGACTAGAGGTTAATCTTGCTTAGGTCCTCTGGGAGTCAATGAAGAACATGTGCCTCTGAGGGGAAGGATTCGGGGTATTTAAATACCATCTCCCATTACCTATTGTTTAAGAGTTGTGGGATAAGGATGGCAAATCTCAGCTGCCTCCAACAGCCAGAGAGAGCTCTCAGGCGAAGTGCTGTGGGTGCTGGCAGCTGGAAGATGGACTGACGTGCATGGAGATGGTAGTAAATGCCAGTGCAAGCTGCATCTTACAGAAGAGAAGAAGGAGTAGGCAGAGCATCTAGGATCCATGATACTTTTAGGGGTTCATGAAAATGTCTTAATTTTGATTCCTTTTAAGATCAGCAGAAAAACATGAATATAATACTCACGATACATAACAATAAATCCAGTCTGAATTGTATTTGTCTTTATAGCAATACCATCATAAAATATAATTTTTAATATTTTTAATGGAGGAAAGGGCCCATGAAGACTGACAAAAGTCATATGTGTCCCTGGATAGAGGAAGAGCTTCAATTATTTTTCTTGATTGTTGGCACATTCTCTCATTTAGGATGGCTCACACAGATCCCAACCACCCCACCTCACTTTACCAATTTCTTTCCACTTTTCTTTCTTTCTCTTCTGCTTCCTTGCTCCTGTGTCTCTCCTGCTGTATTTCTTTTTTTCTATCTACAGTGAACATTTGTTATTTTTGTCTGCCCATTATTCATTCCCAAATCTTCTGATAAATAGCCTCTGAATTTGCTTCAGAGGAACCAGTCTTTCTCACCGCATGCAGTCTGCCCTACCTGCTCCTCGCCAAGAGGTGGGTGCTTGACACAGATCAGATGCCTGCTTCTTGGAATTTGACTTTTGAACAGAGTAATAAAAAAATGATATTAGTTTCTGCTCCTCAGATCCCTGGCCTGCCCTCGCACCTATTCTCTTTGAAACCTGGTTCTTCAGCTCTTCCTTCCATTCTGTGAGTGGTTATTTTGTGCTTCAGTTGTGCAGAGGTGAGTGTTTGTTGCTTACAGCCAAACCCCCTCATTTATGTGTACACACACTGAATATGTATACATGTATATATAAATTGTCTCCTGGGCAAAAGTGGCTCCGAGTTCCAGGTTCATCCCTCTTCTCTGAATCTCAGCTTAGTAATTCTATATATAATTACCAAGTCAAGATTCATTCATCTCAGGTAATTACAAAAAGAAGGTAAATAAATGGAAAGAAATAACACAGAAAAACGTAGATATTAATAAAATAGAAAGCAAATATATTAAAGAGAAAAATCAACAGGACCAACACATTTGATTATTTGGAAAGCTTAATGAAATTGATAAACTGGCCAGGTGAGGTGGCTCCTGCCTGTCATCCCAGCACTTTGGGAGGCCAAGGCAGGGGAATCACCTGAGGTCAGGAGTTCGAGAGCAGCCTGACTGATATGGTGAAACCTTGTCGCTACTAAAAATACAAAAATTAGCCAGGCGTGATCGCATGGCTCTGTAGTTCCAGTTACTCAGGAGGCTGAGACAGGGGAATTGCTTGAACTGAGGAGGCAGAGGTTGCAGATTGCGCCACTGTACTCCTGTACTCCAGCCTGGGCGACAGAGCAAGACTTCGTCTAAAAAAAAAAAAAACAAAAAAAAGAAAAGAAAACAAAGAAATGGATAAACTTTTGGTAAGATTGATCCAAAAAAGGAGAAAAAGGCCCACAAGTGACCAGTGTAATAATATTATACAGACATTAAAATGACAATGAAAGAATGTTTTAAACATTATGCCAAATAGTTTGAAAATTTAAATGCATGGACAAAATCCTAGAAAGATACAATTTACAAAAAAGACACGAAGCGAGAATTTTAAACACGTGGATAATCCTATTATTATTGAATAAATTAAATCCATAATTAAAAAAATACTTCCCCTGTATAAAACTATAGGCCCCAAAGCCATCATTGTTAAATTCCATAAAAATTTAAGGGAGAAATAATGCCAATCTTAAACAAACTCTTTTGGAGAATGGAAAATAATAAAAAGGACATGCCTCAATTCATTTTATGATGCTAGTATAACTTGATACCAAGTCTGCATGTGTACACATAAAGTTATGCTAGTATAACTTGACACCAAGACCAGAATAAGAGACAAAAGTAAGTTAATTTTATTCATGATCATACATTAAAAATTCCTTTAAAAAGTTAGCAAACACAATCCAGTCATACACATACACACACACACACACACACACACATCCATATATATGTATATAGAAAATATATCATAACCAACTTAGATTTAGTCCAGACATGCAAATGCAAGGTTAGTGGAACATTAGCAAACCCATTAATGTGATTTACCACATTAAGAAATAAGAATGGAAAAATCATGTTTTTCAAAAAATGCAGACGTATTTGGCAAAATTCAATATTCATTCATAATCTTAAAAATAACAATGAGCTAGGAGGAGAAGGAGAATTCCTTACTCAATTAAAGAGTATCTAATTTTAAAAACCTGCAGAAACATTACAGTTAGAGATGAAATATTAAAGGCTTTTTCTTTGGGACCAGCAACAAGAAATAACTGGTACAGTTATCACATCTTCTAGGCGACATTTTCCTGGAGGTCCTAAACAGTTCAGTAAGTCAAGAATAATAAATAAAATACACAGTGATTAGAACGGAAGGAATAAAATTGCCTTTATTTATTTATTTTTTTCCATTGCATTGGGAGTTATACCTGATGTAAATGACGAGTTGATGGGTGCAGCACACCAACATGGCACAAGTATACATATGTAACAAACCTGCACCTTATGCACATGTACCCTACAACTTAAAGTATAATAATAATAAATAAATTTAAAAAAAAAGAAAAGAAAAAAAATAAAAATAAAATTGCCTTTATTGAGATATGCTATGATCATTACACAGAACTTTCAAGAGTATTAAAAAATAAATCAGACTTAATAGCAATATTGTAGAATGCAAAATCAATCTACATTTGTATCCATTTCATTTCTACGTGTATTAGCAATAAATAAATTATAAACAAATACATTGTCTATATAATAGTATAAAATACTTTGTAAACTAGAAAGCCTCTCCCATCAAAATTACACATCTGTGTATGTGTATGTGAAAGGCACACCACGTTCAGAGATTAGAAAACTCAATATCATAAAAGATTCTTATCAAATTGATATCTCAAATGAAATATGAATAGCTTTCTGTTTTCTGAAAATTAGTAAGTTCTTTCTAGAATTTATATGGAAGTGCAAAGGGCCAAGAATAACGAAGACATTGTTGAAGAAGAAACATAAAGCAGGATGATTTGCTCTAACAAGCAAGAACTATTATAAAGGTCTAATAATTAAGGTCTAGGCTGGGCACAGTGGCTCATGCTCTCAGCACTTTGGGAGGCCAAGGTGGGCGGATCACCTGAGGCCAGGAGTTCAAGACCAGCCTGGCTAACATGATGGGACCCCCATCTCTACTAAAAACACAAAAATTAGTAGGGAGTGGTGGCACAATCCTATAGTCCCAGCTACTTGGGAGGCTGAGGCATGAGAATCACTTGAACCCAGGAGGTAGAAGTTGTAGTGAGCTGAGATTGTGACACTCCACTCCAGCCTGGGCAATAGAGTGAGGCTCTGTCTCATACACACACAAAAACGTATAGATAACTAAGGTGAAAATCTAGACAAATACACAGTGATAGAGAATACAGAGCCAAGAAACAAACCTATACAGGTATAGAAACTTAATTTAAATCAAGGCAGTACTAGAGAGGATTAGAAAAAAGACTTTCCAATAAATAGTGCTGAAACAATGGCATATTAATGGGGTATCAACATGAAAAAATTTAACTGAATCCCTACTTCACACTACACAAAACTAAATTCCAGGTGAATTTTAAACATAAATGTGAAAGGCAAAACAACAAATTGTCTAGAAGACAATGTAGGAAAACATCTTCATTATCTTGGATTAAATAAGAAATAAAACCACTGACTATCATAAGGAAATGATTACTCAAAATCAGGCTCAAAATCAGTAACTTCTGTTCACAAAAATAACATTTAAGAGCATAAAAATGCAAGCCACTGAGTGGGAGAAAAATATTTGGAACACAAAATTGACAGAGGGCCTATATCTGGAATATAAAGTTCTACAAATTCATAAGAAAAAGGCATAAAACCCAATGAAAAAATAGGCAAGGGGTTTAGAACAAATCACTTAGAGAAGAGGATACACAAATGGCCAAAAAACCCAAAAGAAAACATGAAAAGCTGATTAATTTCTTTGTAATGAGGGCAATATAAATTGTAACCACCACATTGAGATACCAATAGATGTTCCTGATGAGGGAATCCAAGGGTCACTGATGTTAAGAGGAAATTTACTTTTTATCATTTACTGTTTTGCGTTGAATTTATTTTACGTCATCTTTGTATTGCTTTACATTTAAAGAAGGAAATTGAATTACATGTACATTAAAGAAGGAAAACAATGAAGCTAAGAACAGAAGTGACTGGACAGGCCCTATCTCCTTGCTTGTGGATTAGTGACAGCCATTAGCTGATTGATGTTCTCAAGCTCTGACAACTCCACAAAGATAAATCAATGGCTGAGAAATCAATTGATGGAGCAGCCCAACAGGTAATTCAGGCTCTAGACAACTTTTTCTTTTTTAATAGCAGAGTGGTTTAGTAAGACAATCTGGTTTTCTTTAGCTTGTAGGGGCTAAAGATTGGGCTAAGATGACACCCCACTGACTTGAAATAAAACCCCTATGAATATACCTATGTTTTAACTAAAGTATTTATGCAGGGGCTAATTTTTCTATTTTGATGGTCCATTTACTCACTAATATTATCTGAATGCCTATCATATACCAGACATTGCTCTAGATAATCGGGATACAGCAGTGAACAAAATAAACAAATTCTCTGCCCTCTTAAGCTTATATCTTAGAGATACAGAAAATAAGTAAATAAATATGCAGAATGATACGAAGAGTAACATGTGTTCTGAAGAAAATTCAGGCAGAGTTAGGGTTGCAGGTGGTGCTATTTCAGTTGGGATGGCCATATAAGGCCTCTCTGAGGGATTAGTATTTCAGAAGACAATGGAATGAAGTGAGGGAGGGGACCACACACATATCTGCAGAAAGAGTCCTAAGCAGAGGGAACAGCAAGTGCAAGAGGCCTGAGGTGGGCCTGTGTATCCCTGGGATCTACTTGAGTTATTGTTGTTTTACAGGATGGAATGTTTTTGCTGTGCTATCTCCTTTAAAGCGGTAAAGCCACAAGTGGGTTTAGTGCCTATTGTTTGTCTGGATACACCCTCCAGACAGGCCTGTGCATGATAGGTCAGTAGCAGATGGTGTCAGCAACTTGCTATGAAATAACAGATTGTCTCCCCTGTTGTCCTGGTTATGCCACTCATATCCCCAGAAGGGCTAATAAGTTGTCTTCTTCTGGTGTAAAAGGTAGTATCTGGGGATTTCCACCCTAATTCTGTAATGTCACCAAAGTAAAGAAGGCATCACTAATCCTATCACATACTAGGGGTCTTGGGCCCCCCACCAACCTCCCCTCTAGGTGTTCAGATGGCATGTCTCGAGCTTCCAGGCCCTACCCCAGATCCTATTTGCTTGCTTCTATTCCCACAGTCTTCCTTCCGGTTCTGACACACAAAAGCTCTATTTTACTCTTTCACAATTAACTTTGGCTCATTAAAACCCAGAGCTCCCATATTTAGCAATCATGAAAACTGGCTCCCCTTTCCTTGAGGGCAAGATGAGCTTACTCTTTAAATTCTGCGAGCAAGTGGTGAGACATAGGTACGTACCACCCTGGTGGGTGGGAAGTGCCCTCCACTCCCAAAGTCGATAGTGCCCGGCTAATGAGACAGAAAAAAAAAAAAAAGGAGGAAAAACAGCTGTCAGCATGTACAACCAGGTTGAATAGTCCATTCCCGCTGCACTTTCTCCTGCCAGCGATCCTTTGCGCATCCCTGTGTCCTCAGGGGAGCAACTTCCTCTCATTGGGTGGACACACCACCCACCACTAAGGGAGTGACTCTCTCTCCTGGCTTGCTTGAGTGTGTGTGTTAGCAGGGCCCCTGGGTGAATTGCTCACCTCCTTTGTGCTTTTTCTCCCAGGGTGTGATTTCCTAATGATTCTGTCTCTTGTCCACCTCTGGGCCATCCCTGTGTGTGTAGTTAGGTTCCAACATCATCATGCAGGTGTTCACTGAAGCTATGGAAATGTGTTTGCCTCCCTGGCCCGCCGGGACCACCCTCTCTTGTGGCTGCCTCTGTTTTCCTCAATTAAGGCTCTACTTTCTTGCCACAACCCAAGGGCATCCACCATCAGACCCACCTTTCCAGAAAGCTCCCTTTCCTGTCCCTTGTCAAGTGACCCCACCTACACTTGACATTTGCACACATGAGGACAATTTTCTTATTATCCTCTTTAGGAGAAATAACCAGTTGTTTCTAACCTGAACAACCTTAGTGTGCTCTCCTCCACTCTCCTACATATTTTATTGAAGAATCAAATCTTACACTGGGAAGCTTTAGTATTGATCATTTTGTTCCTCCTATGCTATCCTTAGTTTTGTTCCTCAGTTGGTCCCCTTCTTGAAGCCCCTGATATCTTAGGGTAGCAACATAATATAATCAGGTCCTTGCTGTGGCAAACAATAGTGGTGGCTAACTGGTTCTCTTACCATGTTTTGGCTCTGAGGCCACCTGTGCTCTTGATCCTGTGGCTCACTTTCTTTGCTTATCTTCAGCAGAGATGGTTGGCAACCAAGGTTCCCAACCAAACCTAATGGCATTTTTCTCGGTAGTAGTAGGCATGTATTAAATAGTAAAAGCACCACACAGAGTCTCTATGTCCCTTTCACTCAAGGGGAAGTGATCCTACCTGTGTGCAGGGTGAGAGGAAAGTGAGCAGGCAATGCAAAGAATGACCTCCATCCAGAAGGCAGGCGAACATGTAATGTCCTACAATCCTCCTGATGTACTATGACCAGGGCAGTAGATTCCAAGATAGAGTGTGTATCATATTCCCTTAGCGATCCTGTGAAAATGCAGATTTCGGAGATCCACTGACAGATATGGAAACTGAGGCATAGAGATTAAGTAACTTGCCCACAATTTTACAGTGAAGTAAATTCTATATTATGATTTATTTTTATATTCTGAATTTGATACTCTTATTGTCTGAAGTGCTTAAAAGTCTAAATTTGCTGTTAATTGATTCTCCTGTGGCTCATGGCATTTTCTTCCAGGACATGTTTCATAATTTGAAATTGTGAGCTCGTATTTCATAGGCTTTATTTGTGAATGTCCTGTGTAGCGTAGGGAGGAAGCATCCTACGTTCTTCCCAAACGGTTTTAGTTTTGCTTCCTTCCAGATGCTCCAGAGATGTCGCTTGCTGAGAATCACTTTTTATTAATTTCTAGGTTTGGGGTCTCTTGCGATACATTTGCAAATTTTGTAGGTAGACTCATTTTCATTAAAAAGAGTGGTTAAGAGAGATTCAAGCTTGTTGGCCATCTTCTTTTGAGGGCAAGTAGACTTTCTCTAGTTCCCTGTGTATGTTAGTCAGCATCCTCCAGGGAAACACAATCAATAGGGTATGTGTTTATGTGTCTGTGTGTGTGGGAAGGGAGAGAGAAAGAGAGAGATTTATTTTAAGGAATTGGCTTATGTGATAGTGGAGGATTGGCAAGTCCAAAGTCAGCAGGATAGGCAGCAAGCTGAGACTCAAGGAAGAGTTGAAGCTGGAGTCCAAAGGTGGTCTGCTGGCAAAATGTCCTCTTCTCCCTGTCAGGTCAGTCTTTTCCTAATTAAGGCCTTCAACTGATTAGATGAGGCCCATTCACCTTATGGAGGGTAATCTGCTTTACTCAGAGTCCGCTGGTTTAAATATTAATCTCATTTAAAAACTCTCCACAGAAACATACAGAATAATGTTTGACCAAATATCTGGACACCATAGCCCAGCCAAGTTGATGGGCAAGATTAATCATCACATTGTGTCAGAGACTGTGGGACATTTGATGATTCTGGATTTATACAAAGATTCCAGTTCTAACTTTCTGCCTCATATAGGTACAAATGCTTCATCTCTTACCCTGCATGGAATTAGTCTATTTTTAGGCCCAGGTTTCTGAGTTCCACTTAGGATGACCTAATTCTCAGAACCTGAATTTTTATTTGGAAGTCTGTTATTGCTCTCATTAAATTACTTCCCTCACCTGATGTTCTTGAGAAAACCAGCTCTTTAATGATGTGTAGAGATTGTGATGGTGTATTCCCTTGGCCCACAGATCTCAAATCAAGTGATCTGGTAATAAATTTTAGCACCTGTAATTCATACAGTATTCACTTGGTATATGAAAGGAAATTCAAATTTAAATGTTGTCACCTCAGCGAGCAAGTATGATCTGAGCCCAGCTGATTTAGGTGTCATGTGAGATCTGGCTTTATAAACTAGGCCATAGATTAATCTGGAACCTACTGCAGAGTGTGTATACCACAGTCATTGAAAAGGACCCAATACGTGAATCTTGTAGTGCTATTAACATTGATGATGATGACAAGGCCACTATTTTGAAGCACTTATTATATATGCTGCATGCTATATTTAGTATCTTACATATGGTATTTCCTTTGAAACTCATGGAACCAGGAGCTGCAAGAAGTGTGTACTGCAAATGGAAAACAACCAAAGTTTGGAGCAGTTACCTTATTATGCAGGTTTTTAAAATTGTAGTGTTATTGTATAACAACCCCCAAATCCTAGTGGTCATTGAAACTCTCTCCGGAGAGTTGGGGAAAACATTCAGAATAAAACATATGGCTGGGATGACTTGTGTGCAGCCTTGCCTAAAGGTGGAGGTGGCTTTACATTGCGTGGTCTCTCCTTGAAGATTTGAAACAGTTAAATACGATCTATTACTAAGAGAAATCTTTTTTCCTTATCACACAGTGAAAAAACAAGTTCTATGGGTTATTCCTGGGATATTTATTTGCATCTATTCCTCTCCACTCCTGTTAAGAAATCTTAGTCTGGATCTACATTCTTGGATTGCCATGTCAGTTTCTTCATCATTTCCCACTTCCAATTTCTCCTGCTTCCATCTAGCCTCTGTTCAAGAGGCTGGAACCTCTGTAGCTCCTAGCCTGATCAAAACACTAGTGTCATCACACCTCTTCTAAAATTCTCCAGTTGAAAATCTGTCTGCCACTTAACATTGTCTATGGTTTGGCCCACTGTGCCTTCACCGTTTCCCACCACCTTCCAACCCCCTCCATCCTCTCCTCCATTGCTGTTCTCTACAGTGGTTCCTGCTCATGTCCATTGGTGTCTTTGCACCATCATTAGCCCAGGCCTTTGGGGCCTGGACATACAGTTCTAACAGGTCTTTTAGCCGGTTTCCACTTCTGTAAAGTAGGATACATTTTTTAGCTTGTGGGTGGATATCTAAGTGAAAAACTGTATTTGTCATGTAATTCTGTGCCTAGCACAGAATTTTTCACATGGGATGTTCAATTAGTCTTTAGTCTTCTCATATCTCTCATCACATTTTCTCCCACAGGAAGCACTGCCCTCTCCCCTTGGAGTGAACTTTAAGTGTCTGTGCTAGTTATGCCTCTACAGAACTTCCTGAACTGCTCCAGCACCAATTCTATTTTCTTATCCCCCATCTGACACACAAGGCCTCTAACGAACTAGCAAGCAATGCTGCTTTAACGTATGTTCTAACTCTCACTATGTGTGTGCCTTCTACCCACCCTGCAGTGTTATGCCATTCATCAACGGTGCAGGTCCCTCCTTGCCTGGCGTGACTGTCTCAAGTGTTAGAACCTATTCTTGATCTGAACTAAACCAGCTCAAATTGATGTCCTGACCTGGAACAAGCATTAATACCACCCCCACCCCCCGTTATTCTCCCAAGGAAAGAATTTGCACCCTCCTCTGAATCTGTGCAAATTTGGAATATCAAACTATGCTGGCTGAATACGGATTTCAAAACCATTTTCCTTTTATTTTAGATCCAGCCCTCAAAGTCTGGTTGAAAAGTCTGGCTGACATGGTTTGCTTTTCATAACAAAAGGGTGTCTTAGGAAAGGTTTGCCTATTGGGGAGAAAAGCTCTGAAAAGTCCAAGAGTTAAATTCTGCCGGTGTGGCCACAGCTCCTCCAATCCTGTATTCCATTATTTTCCTCTGCCCTTGAACAGTTGATAATATTGGGGGTGGGGAAGAGAGGAAGAGAATACAAGCCACCTTTTTAAAGTCAGCCTGCTTTGGCTCTGAGAACTGAAGACTATGAAGATCAGAGCAAGTCCATATTCCAAGTCTTCAATGGACCGTGTCCTTTGAACATGAAAGCCCTAACTTAGGCTCCCCAAGGCATGGAATTACTTAAGTGATGGTCACCCTGGGCCTACGTCCAGCTGAGAATAAAGCCAAAGATTTCAAGGCTAAAATTTTTATGAGAATGGGACATTTACCTACACCATATATTTCCAAAAATATACTGAGGACCGGAAGTGGGAGGAGACCCAGTGGCTTTGGCTTTCCTCCGGATGCCATCCAGGGCCACGTCTAGAGAGCTCTGCTCTCCCATCCTGGTTATCTACTGTAGGACTATCTGAGCAATGCCACCTCAATAAAAAAGGGCTCTACCCCTTAGATCTTTCTGTCACTATTTCTCAATTTAAAAAAAGACTGTGTTATGGAAGCAAATGTTTTAGAAATATTTATGTATCAACTCAGCTGCCTTTTGTCTCCTTCCCTTTATCTCTAGATGAAATAGGTTCTGGGTGCAGTGCATAGAAGAATAGGATCCATCTGCTTTCTCATCTGCTGCAGTCCTCTAGCCTCTATGACTGGAGACACTCTCACTAGTCTCTTCGACTCTTTCTGGATCCTAAGGTAGTTAATGGGGTTCTAGGCCAGGCATTCTGTTCTACCCACACAAGACTTGTGTTGGTCTTGTGTTGCATGCTTTGTACCAGGGGCATCATCCCGTTGGGGTTTTTTGCTTGATTTATTTTCATTTTTTGGAAGCGAGCTGCTGTTTTACACTCTACTTCCGGAAGGTTGGTTTTGGTTTTCTTTCTCCACCTGCCTTAGTTCCTACAGGAACTTTTTCGCTCTTACCCATTCTGTGTCACCTCCCTGACACTCCCTGTCTTTCCCTCTCTCTCCCATTCTGCCTCCTGGCAAGACATCTTGCTATTAATTCACCTCTACCAGGACACTCTGTCCTTCTACCTACTGTCCAGATGACATCTTACATCCTTCCAGACCTTTCTGGGTCACTTGCAGCCTTGTGATATATTTTCAGTGCCTGAGAGACCTCAATAGTCTGCCCTGCCAGACCGTGGTATCTGGCTATATAAGAGGCTATGATTAAGCATCAAGGAATTAGCCATAGCTTGGTGCATAGCTTGGTGCCCTGCATGGAGAACTGAAAATGTGGGCCTAGAACTTTGACTACTTTTTACTGAAGTTATAGCCCTGCATTTATTAGAAATATAAAGGTTATAGAGGACCTGGGTTTTCATCTTAGCCCTACCTTTTATCTACTTTGTCACTCTGGCCAAATCCTTTCTCTTGGTGGGACTCATTTTGCTTATTTGTGAAATGAGTGTTGGAGTTGGAAGCATCCTGAAACATGCTTCCAACTCCAAAGTGCCTTGACTCCTATCCACTTTGATCTGAGGTAGTTCTGCTTTCAAAGATGCAGGAAGACCTTGTGAAACTCCTCAGTTTAGGTGGACAGAGCTGATCATTCTCTACTTGGTCTTTGTCTACAAACTTTGTCACTTAACTAGGATAATCCTTCCCCAATGACATTTTACTTTATATTGCTTTAATTAGCATCTCATTAAACCAATTCAACATGTATCTATTTTGTATTGATGTCAAGGTAGAATGACTTTGAGAATGAGTTGAGAAACTGGCACATGAGTGCCTCCCTCCTTATGGAGATGAAACCACCAAAACTGTCATCTGGGAACCACCCCAAAGTGGTTAAAGCTCCCAGATGCTCCTACCCTGCTCTGCCTTTCATAGACCTGCAACTGGGAATTCTATAAGCTTTCCTAGATGTGCATTTTCTCTTCTTGTTCTTTTTTTTTTTTTTTTTTTTTTTTTTTTTTTTGAGATGGAGTCTCACTCTGTCGCCCAGGCTGGAGTGCAGTGGTGTGATCTTGGTTCACTGCAACCTCCACCTCTCAGGTTCAAGTGATTCTCTTGCCTCAGCCTCCCGAGCAGCGGGATTACAGCCATCCACCACCATACCTGGCTAAGTTTTGGGATTTTCAGTAGAGATGAGGTTTCACCATGTTGGCCAGGCTGGTTTCAAACTCCTGACCTCAAATGATCTGCCTGTCTTGGCCTCCCAAGGTGCTGGGATTACAGGCGTGAGCCACCACACCTGGCTGCATTTCCTCTTCTTACAGAGGAAGAAAATGAAATCGACCTATACCTTGGGAAGGATCACAACAACAAGGGTCCTTAAAAGAGTAACTCCGAGCTGATGCAATCAAGGCAGGCTCTTCTCCATGTTTGCCCTGAGAATTCTCCTTGCAATATGGCTGGGCCAAATAATAGCACCTCATATTTCTATAGTGATTAAAAACCCACATTATTTTTGCTACCTTATTTGAGCCCCCAAATAACCCTGTGAGACACGCAAGGCAAATATCTAGCTGTGTACCTGGTGAGATAGCTATTCTTATTCCCATTTTTTAGATGAGAAAACTGAGTCTCAGGAAGATTGCATGACTTGCCAAAGTCATTTTCCAACCCAGAATCCCATATCTGAGCCTTTTCTCTTCCATACTTTACCATTTTTATCTGAGAGTGTGTGCCTCCCTGTTCAGCCATGAGTCTGAGCCTTGCTCTGCAGTGATGAGCAAAGAACCTCTTCAGACAGATTCACAGATCATTTTAATGCAGCTGTGGAGAGGACAATAAACATGATCTTATAGCTCAGTGTGCAGAGGAGCAAGCGAGATTTAATATTATATATGGTCATGGAGCCCGGAGCCCCAGATCCAATCCTTCTGGTGGTGTGACAGATGACTTCAAGCTCCAAAAATATTGTTAGTCAGTTTCTCATAAGCTCCAGTTGTCTAAAGCTTTTGGAAGCATTTATGAATGAGATGGGGAGAGGGGTGGCAGGAGTGGTGCTTATTGCTGCTTTGCTTTAAACAAAATTACAAAATGAGGCTCTTAATTTGCCTGCTTCTCCAGCAGCTCTACCAGCAGATATGCGTGGGTTTATAAGGTCTTTCCTTCCTCCCCTCTGCTTTTTAATAGGAGAGTCGTTCTTGGGGTAAACCAGATGCTGCAATTACTTGGCAACAAAAGAAGGAAACAGCCATGTGTCTAATTACTAAGGCAACCTCACATGTGTGTCTGCTTCCCTCTTATTATGTAAATAGGCAGATAGTCCTATGTGTGGAGAGCAAAACCCACATAAGCGCAGAGATTCATCCATGCATTGCTCCTCCAAGAATGACCCTAGAAGGGCTCCCCACATGGGCATGGCAGGGCTGAGCCTTTGAGAGTGGGAAGGAAAGGCTTGCCCTTCTGAGCATGGCAGCTGCTAATGGGGAAAGACTGTCTGGTCTTACAATGTCAGAGGTGGGAAGGCCCCTCCAGACTCCCTGCTGCAGCCTCCTAGTTGGATCTAGCTACAAGGAGGAGTAGGGGACCCCCACAGCCTGTGGGTGGCTGGTCACGCTTCCTCTCCCAAGGCAATCCCAGAGGGAACAGTGATAGTCAGTAGCCACCGACTTCCAGAGCCTCAGCACCTGCTGTGGGCCTGGGTAAGGGGGAGCATTCCAAAGATGCCTGCATCCCTTGTGTGCTAGGGATGAAGGCAGAAGGAAACAGAATGCAGGAACAGACTGGGCAGACTGCATGTGTCTCTAGTGCAGCCTACAGGGAACACAGACAATGCTCAGCTGGTCCTGCGGCCTCTATTCTGATAGAGAAGACAGACAGAGCAAGTGAGTGAGCTAGAGAGAGAGAGCTATCCAGACTGACTCCTAAGTAACTAGGAAATCCAAAGGAAGCTAGAACAGTGCTTGGCTTGCTGATAAAGGTCTACACTGTGAGGTTTATCAGGTGTGTTTGTGTGTGTGTGTATGTGTGTGTATGTGTGTGTGTGTGTGTGTTTTTTCACAAAGATAGACAAACTGTCCCAGGATTCAGCTACTGAGCTAGGCTTCCTCTAAGTAGATAGAAACTACAAGGCTGCAGAAGTTCTGGTGGACTCTAGAATCTTTGCTAATGTACCTTGGAGACATAAAACACACAGGGCAATTTTTAGAGATTGATTTAACTTCTCAAGACATTTTAAAATTCCTTAGAGACTCACTATAACAACTAGCAGTCTCTGCTATAGGTTTTTGATGCAGAGGAATGAACTGGGTATCATTCTGTGTGAGCATGAGGACCCCGTTGTGAGGATTAGCCCCACTATCTGATATCAAGACCTTCCACGGAGCAGCAACCCTCCCAATGCTTGGTTTTCTCAGAAGGCTGCAGTCAAGAGTTCTTTCTGTTTTACTTTGCTTTCCCACACAGGTTTGTATTTTAATTCGTTCCCATTGTTGCTGTTTTTCCTCTGTTTTTACCCCCAGGTTGGCTTTTTGTTATGGCAAAATTAGTGCATTGAGAAATAAAGCTTAAAACCTGAAAACTTCCTTATCTCCAACAGTAAAAATCTCAAATCTCAATCTTATACAACTGGTATAAGCCCAGGCTTTTGGTTTGGTTAACTCAGAAAGACTGCAGACTTTGGAGAGGGATAGACTTGGAGTCAAATCCCATTTTTGCTATTTACTTCTAGGTTACTTTGGGCAAGTTCCTTAACTTCTCTGTGTCTCATTTTTTTCATCTACTAAGCAGAGATAATTATGCTGCCCTTATTAGGTTGCCTAAGGATTAATCAGTCAGTCATGTACAGATAGCAGCACATGGCAGCTATTCAACAAATGCCACTTCTTTTCCCAGCTGTCCTCTTGTCCTCTTGTTCCTGTCAGCAGCTGTCATTCCCAGACATGGTTCACACGGCCACCATCTATCTTTGTAAAAAGTCTGACATAGGGAACCATGAAGGAAAGGGGTAGTCAGGAGCCATTAGCATCTATTAATCCAACCATTCTAACATATTTCCTTTGAACAAAGGGCACCACTATTATATTCCATGTACATGGGAGTCCTGATTCCCTGTGGAGAAGTATTTTGGTTAAGTGAGAAGACTGAAATCAGGCAGCCTGGGATCATGTGTCAGCTCAGCCATTTATTAGCAGTGTGACATCCGGCAGGTCATGTAATTCGTAAAACCTCAGTTTCCTCATTTCTGAAATGTGGGGAGTAGCTCATACCTAACAGGGTTGATTGTTATATTTATTAATTTAAATAATACTTATTAAGCACTGTTTCAGTTATCTGCTACTATACAACAAATCATTCTGAAACTTAGTGACTTAAAACAATAGTTATGATTTCTCATAATTCTGCCATCTAGGCTGGGCTCAACTGGGTGGTTCTTCTCCTCTGTGCGGTGGCTGTTGGGGCTGAAACATCTAAGATAGTGCACTCTCTCTCTCTCTGTGTGTGTGTGTGTGTGTGTGTGTGACCTCTCCATCTGGCAATTGGGCTTTCTTTTTTTTCTTGTTCATGTTTACTGAGACAGAGTTTTGCTCTGTCACCTAGGCTGGAGTACAGTGGTATGATCATGGCTCACTGCAGCCTCAAGCTCCTGGGATCAAGCAATCCTCCCACCTCAGTCCCATAAGTAGCTGGAACTACAAGTGCACACCACATCTGGCTGATTTTTTTATTTTTATTTTTTATGGAGATAGGGTCTCACTGTGTTGCCTGGGCTGGTCTTGAATTCCTGGGCTCAAGCAATCCTCCTGTCTTGGCCTCCCAAAGTGCTGGGATTACAGGCACAAGTCACCACACCCAGCCTTAATTGTGCTTTCATACAGCATGGTAGTATCAGAGTATTTGGTCACACTACTTGGCAGCTGGCTCCCAAGAGAGAGGAAGCAGAAACTACCAGTCTTCCTAAAGGTTAGACCTAGAACCAGCACAGTGCCATTTCCACCAATGTTTATTGGTCAAAGAAACTCAAAGGGCCAGCCTAGATTCAAGGGAAGGAGAAATAAGCGTCATCTTTTCAAATGAGGAAACATGTGCATCCAGGAGGGGAAGGAATTGACAGTGGCCATGTTTGGAGAAGTGTTACTGTAAGCACTTAGTCTGGTGCCTGACTAAGGACTAAGTAGGACTAAGTAGGAGTCATTTACAAAAAATGCATGGTCGAGATCAGATTGAGAGCTCTAGACACTTTAGGATAGGAAATAAAACATGGAATTTTCACCCAAAATTTCAGGAGATCTTGGGTCCTTCAGACTGATGAACCAGAAATAATTCCTAGCAAGCATTCCCAATAGAAGCACCAAGAATGCCACATTTATCCACATCCATTAAATCTATGCCTCATGTAAACGTAAAGGCTTATGTAAATGGCCTCTTGGAGTTTTGTAAGCAGTGTAGAGGTCCTGCTTTCCATGGAGGTTAATGCAAATAAATCCAAAGAAACCTGGAAACATGTGGTTCTTGCAATGCAGAGCAGAATGTGGAACCCATTTTACAGGAGCCTGTTGGCCAGAGTTGAGTCAGAGTAACTAGCAGAAAACCGTTTGGGTGAGGGATTTCTACTACAATAAGGAATGATTTTGTGTGTCTATCATTCTGTCAGGCATGAGACAGTGATGGATGTGGAAGAGGATATTGCTGCAGCTAGCCGGAGGTGGAGAGAACACGGATATTTTCATTCACTGGGCCTCAGTGCAGTCAGGGCTTCATAAAATGCCAGGACCAATCTGCTCTCATAAAAGAATCAGTTGTTTTTCCATCACGCTCCCAGATTGGCAAAGTTGTATAATGTTCTTCTGAAATAAGAATGGAATAAAGGATAAAGCAAGGCAAGGAGTGGTTGGTGTGTATGCTCAAAGCCCAAAGATGATGGTCAAGAAAAATTTCATTAAAATGTTTGAGAAAATAGACATATCTGCTGGACTAAATTTCCAGCTTTTCCTTTCACAGCTTATACCAGTATATTTCATTGCAGGAAGAAATAAAGCATCCCAATGATATAAAATCCTGCCTTTTGAGGTTACAAAATATTCAGTTTACAGAGTTAAAGAAAAAGATTTTATCTGTTACATGCTCTGTATTTGGACTCTGGACAAATTTAAATGTGTTTTGGGCACACAGCTTGTGGTCACAATAAAATTGTGAAGCAATCAACTTTTTCTTAGGCCTGTTCTCTACCTTTATTCCACAATTTTACCTTTGATTTGGCCTTCCTTTCACCCTGTCCTTGAGTGCCAGTGCTCAGGTGATTCAAGACCCATAGTGCAGCAATTTATACTAGAAGAATAAGTGTATTCTTTATTTAATACTGGTAAAAGAATTTCTTTTAGAGAGGAAATTGTCTTTGTTTAGGGGAATACCTTGATAAATTACTGGAGGGTAGAAGGGAGCAGCGCCCTGAGGGCATGATCTGAAAGGAGGCAGAGAAACCGAGAAGATGACTAAAGGGTTCTGCATAGGAAGCAAATAGCAGCTGGGAAATAGAAACACAGCCAAGAAAGACAATAAACGCCTAGCCCCTTAGCCAGGAGCTGACACCTAAGATGGTAGAAATGACCCAGTGACTTCTTTTCAACAGTATTAATTACTGTAACAGCGGTTCCCAAACTTTCTTGGTTCACAGGTCCCTTGATGCCTCCGGCATTTTTTCATAGTCTCCCCTGGGCCACAAGAAAGAACAGTTCCTTTATTAAGTAGCAAACCCAACCAGCTTCATATGTCCTAACAACTTAATTGTAGTTTGAAATAATAATGTAAATTTAAATAAAAAGAGTGTTATTTTATTGTTAAATAGCTAAAATGATTTATTAATCAGGTGTGTGTACCTTGGATGTGCACGTCTCTCAAACCTTGGCCTAAGGTTGGAAACCTCCACCCTCATTTCCTGTTCCATGTTGATTTTCACTCAGTGCTTGCTTTTTGTCTCAGTAACCCAGAACATCCAGAGTCACAAAGATATCATTGAAAGGATGTGGCGCAATCTACTGTTGAAACAGTGAACTACTTTGAGCCAATAACTTCTGCTGCAGTACCTGACAGATACTGAATATCGCTTTGTTACCTTGAAAATGTAAAATACCTCATAGCACTTTTTTCCTTTTTTCTTTTTTTTTTTTTTTTTTGAGACAAAGTCCGGCTCTGTTGCCCAGGCTAGAGTGCAGTGGTGCGATCTCAGTTCACTGTAACTTCCACCTCCTGGGCTCAAGCCATCCTCCTACTTCATGCTCCCGAGTAGCTAGGGCTACAGGTGCATACTACCACACCCAGCTAATTTTTGTATCTTTTGGAGTTAGGGCTTCGCCATGTTGCCCAGGCTCATCTCAAGCTCCTCGGCAGATTGCTTGAGCTCAGGAGTTCGAGACCAGCCTGGGCAACATGGCGAAAAAAATCCAAAGTGCTGGGATTTAAAAAGGCGTGAGCCACCACGCCTGGCTCCCTCATAGCATTTCCATAAGTTGGCTACAGCATCACAAGGTGTCTCCGCACACAGTTTGGGAACCATGGTACTGTAGTATTTACTTGTAAGTTGCCGATGTTGGCTGCCGTGTCGAGTTCTTCTGTCTTTCCTAACTTTCAGCATATTCTCATAAACCTGAGACAGCCTTCTGTGAGTCTAAGAGTGGATGAGTGTCAGAGATGGTTCAAGGAGGCAGGCTGGGAACAACACACACGGGTGGGAAGAAAAGCCCAGAACATAACTAGTTCAGCAGAGACAGGAGCTCGGTGTGAGTGACCCTCTGGACATAACTTCCAGAGTCCTGGTAGAATATCAGGGCGGCATTTCACTTTCTACAGGATTCAGAATGGAATTTGAGCCAATCTTCAGACGCAATGACTCCAGTTGGCATTGTTTAAAAGAACTGAACACCTATTATCTTGGTTGTTGGCAAGGTTTGTAGAATATTGAATGTAAATTACCATCATTGCTAAGCCTAAAATTAGAGATGTGTGTCATGGGGACCAAAAAAAGAATCCTTATATAGTATGTATATATATATATGTATTTTGAGATGGAGTCTCGCTCTTGTTACCCAGGCTGGAGTGCAGTGGCATAATCTCAGCTCACTGCAACCTTCACCTCCTGGATTCAAGCAGTTCTCCTGACTCTGCCTCCTGAGTAGCTGGGGTTACAGCCATGCACAATCATGCCCGGCTAGTTTTTGTATTTTTGGTAGAGACAAGGTTTCACCATGTTGGCCAGGCTGGTCTCGAACTCTTGACCTCAAGTAATCCACCTGCCTCGGCCTTCCAAATTGCTGGGATCATAGGCATGAGCCACAGAATCTGGCCTATAGAATATATTTTGATGACAGAGGTCAAGGTGGAAGCTAGTTTTAAGGGCTGTCATTTTACATTAATAGAGCAATAGTGCCACATTTAACTAGCAATTTGCCTTTCTTTTGCTGAATCCATTACTGTGCCTCATTCTCCTTGTCCTGTATGAACCATCCTGACAATGTTGTCCCATGAAAGACAGTGCCCATATTTAGTGACCCTCTGAGTTCATACTCCCAATTCCCAGGTCAAGGTCAGGTCCAGGTCAGGAGCAGGAACTGGCAAATTTTTTTTATAAAGAGCCAGACAGTAAATATTTTAGGCTTTGCAGACAGTACCATCTCTGCCACAATTGCTCAGCTCTGCTGTTGTAGCATGAAAGCAGCCACAGACAATACATAAAGGAATGAGCATAGCTCATTCTAATAAAACTTTATTTGTAAAAATAGACAGTGGGCCATATTTTGCCTATGGGCTGTAATTTGCAAACTTCTGATCCAGGAAGTGACAATTTGTGATAGAATGCATACGATATAGTTCAGTAGCCACTGTAATGAAATACACAGCTGCAATGAGTTTGCCAAACTCACAGTTAAGGGCACAGTCTTCCAACACAACTATCGCATCTGCTCAAAATTCAGATACCAGCTGAAAGTTTAGAGATCTTCAGGGCCACCCTCACTTCTGACCAACTGGCTACAAATTCAAGGGTCCCCACCCACAGACTTTCTCAGGCATGACCATTTGCTAGAACTACCCACAGAACTTAGGAAAGAGCTATGTTTCTAATTATGGTTTTATTATAGCAAAAGGATACAAGTCAGAACAAGCCAAAGAAAGAGATACATAGGGCCAAGATCTGGGAGGGTGCCAAACAGAAAACTGTCAGTCATCTCCTGTGGAGTCCTTGATCATGTTACCTCCTCCCAACTACAATTAGTAATAATACTCAAGAGTACTGCCAACTAGGGAAGCTGAACTGAGTTCCACTGTCCAGTGTTTTTATCAGGGCTTGATCTCATACTGCCCATGTTAGCTGATCTTTAGTTCCTCTGCCTCTCCTGGAGATTGGGGCTAAAAGTTTTAGTTTCCAGTTCTTAAACTGAAACTGGGAAAAGATCGGAACTGATATGGCATGTGGCATAAGTCCCCATCATATTGCATTTTTAGGCTGTCCAGTGGCTAAAAACCCTTGGAAATCAAGAATATTTCTACCAAACAAGACATTCAAGGGACCTAGAGATCAGCTTCTAGCAGCTGAGGACAAAGGACAGAACTTGCTTTGGGTAAAGTTAATTCTTCACTACACAATAATATATAACAGCTTCAAAATTCCCTAATTTTATGGTTTCCATTTATTTACCTGTTTCTTCATTCGTTTCTGTATTAAAGCAACATTTTTACCATTCTAACAGTCTCCTAAATGGTCTTCCAGCTTCCACTCTTTCCCTTGTTTAGAGCCATCCCCTGTAAACCTAAGTCAGATGATGTCACCCCTCGGCTAAGGACTCCAATGGCTCCCATCTCAGACAAAAAGCCAGAGTCCTTACAATGGTGTACAGGGCCCTTCATGACCTGGCTCCCATCACCTGACTACCCTCATCTCCCTCTGCCCTCCTCTCACTCCTCTCCAATCGTATCAGCTTCCTGACCATTCTTCACACATACGAAGCCAAGGCCTCTCCTTTGCATTGTCTGTTCTCTCTGCCTGGAATGTAAATATCCTCCAGATAGCCATGTGGCCATCCCCTCCTTCCTTCAAATCTTCACTGAAACGTTACTTTCACAATGAGACCTATCCTAACCACTCCATTAAAATTGAGACCTCTCTGAGCCCCCTGCCCTCAGCACCCTGGTCCTACTCTCTATTTTTCAAATATTTTTAAATTGTAGTAAAAAGTGCTTAATATAAAATGTACCATCTTAAACCATTTCTAAGTGTATAGTTCAGTAGTGTTAAGTAGCTCACATTGTTTTTACTAATATTCAGAACTTTTTCATTTTGCAAAACTGAAACTCTGTGCCTATTAAACAACAACTTCCCTTATCCTCCCCCTCCAGCCCCTGACAACTATCATTCTACTTTCTGTTTCTATGAATTTGACTACTCCAGGTATTTTATGAGTGGAATCATATAGTACCATTCTTTTGTGTCTGGCTTATTCCACTTAGTATATTTTTCTCAAAGTTTATCCATGTTGTAGTGTGTGTCAGAATTTCCTTCCTTTTCAAGGTTCAATAATATCCCATTGTACTATGGTCTGAGTGTTGGTGTCCCCCTGAAATTCATATGTTTAAACCTAATATCCAGTGTGAGAGTATTAAGAGATGGGTCCTTTGGAGAAGTGATTAAATCATGAAGGCTCCACTCTCACGAATGGGATTTGTGTCCTTATAAGAGAGGTTGAAGGGAGCTGCCTTGCCCTTAGGCCATGAGAGGACACAGTCAGAAGGCCAGATCCATTAAGCAGAGTGAAACCTTACCAGACACTGAATCTTCTGGCACCTTGATCGTGGAATTTCCAGCCTCTAGAATTGTGAGCAATAAGTTCACGTTGTTTGTAAATTACTCAATCTAAAGTATTTTGTTATAGTAGCCTGAAGAAAGACAGAAATTGGTACTGAGAAGTGGGGTGCTATTATAACAGACAGCTAAAAATGTAAAAATGTAGAAATGGCTTTGGAACTGGGTAATGAGTAGAGACTGAGAGTCTGGGGGTGCATGCTGAAAAAAGCTTACATTGCTGTGAACAGAGCATTAAGGGTGATTAGTGTGAGGACTCAAAAAAAGAAAAGAACTGTAGGGAATGCCTCAATCTTCTTAGAGATTACCTAAGAGGTCATGATTAGAATATTGGTAGAAATATGAATGATAAAAACTGTTCTCATGAAGTCTCAGACAGAAATTGAAACATGTTATTAAAAACTGGAGGAACAGTGATCCTTGTTATAAAGGATCAGTGATCACTTGGCTAAATTGTATTCATGTCCTAGTGTTTTGCGGAAGGCAAAGCTTGAGTGCTGAAATAGAATAGTTGGTGGAAGAAATCTCCAAGTAAAGTGTTGGGGGTGTGGCATGGCTGCTCTTGACTACTTATAGTAAAATGGAGGAAGAAACAAAAAAAATTAAAGATGGAATTTATAATCAAAAGCAAAACGTAAAGATTTGGAAAATTCTCAGCCTGACCATACTGTAAAGAATTGAAAGGCATGTTTGGGAGATAATGCCAAGGGCATGGCCAAGTGACCATTTGATAAAGAGATTAATGTGGGTAGGCAGAAGCCTAGTGCTATTCTTTACGACAATGCACGAATGTTTTGGAGATCTTTGAGGGGTGCCCTACCCATCATAGGCCCAGAATGTCAGGGCTTTGAGAGCAGAATGAGTTCACAGCTCCACTCCCCTGACTACAGTGCAGCACTCCTTGGCCACTCCACTTGTGACTCAAGCAGGTGCAGCTTGTCCACCCCTTCCAGAAAGCACAGGTGGTAAACCTTGGCAGCATCTATGAGGTGCCATCTCCACCAGGGTGCAGGGGTGGATGAACTGTGAAGGGATGGCTACCTTCATCTCGATTTGGAAGGATGCCCCAAAGAGCCTCAAGGCCCAGGAAGAGAACCACGGCAAGGGTGGAACCACTATAATGAGCTCCAACTAGGGCAATACCCAGTGGAACCCTGAGGGTGGGACCACCTCAGAAAGTCCCCACTAAGGCAATGCCTGGTGAAGCCATGGGAGTCAGGGCTATTCCCAATACCCTAGAACTATAGAGCCCGTATTGTGCAACCCCAGCCTGGAAGAACTGCAGGTACAAAACTCCAATCTGTGAGAGCTGCCACACTCAGGAACCCATAGTGGCAGGGTCACCCAGAGCCTTGGGAGACCAAGCCCTACCCATGTGTCCAGAAAGTGAGACATGGAGTCAAATAAGATTATTATGGAACATTGAGATTTAATGTTTGCCCTGTTGGGTTTTAAATTTGGTTGGGACCTGTTATCCCTCCATTCTTTCCTGTTTCTCCTTTTTAGGATGGAAATGCCTGCCGTATGTCTAGCCCACCATTGTAGTTTGGAAGCACGGAACTTGTTAGATTTCATGGACTGATAGTTGGAGTGGAATTTGCCTCAGGATAAATCACACCTTTGAGTCTTACTCAAATGTGATTTAGGTGATATTTGGATGAGACTGTACTTTAGACTTTTGCACTGATGTTGAAACAAAGACTTTTGGGATTATTGGAATGGAATAAATGTATTTTGCATGTGAAAAGGACTAAACTCAGGGAGCCGGAATGCTTTGATCTGCTTGTTGGTATTTCCCCCAAAATTTATATGTTGAAATGTAATATCCAATATGATAGTATTAAGAAGTGGAGGCTTTTGGAAAATGATTCTCATGAGGGCCCTGCCCTCATAGATAGGATTAATACCCTTATAAAAGAGATTGCAGGGAGCTGTCTGCCCTTCCACCATATGAGAACACAGTGTTTGCCCCTTCTACCATGTGAGGACACAGCTGAAAGGCACCATCTTTGAAGCAGAGAGCAAACCTTCACTAGGCACTGAATGTGTTGGCACCTTGATCTTGGAATTCTCAGCCTCCAGACCTAAGAGCAATAAATTTGTTGTTTATAAATAACCCAGTCTAAGGTATTTTGTTATAGCAGCAGGAACAGACTAAGACACATTGTACATATATATATGTGCCTATCTATCTATCTACTTACATTTTGTTTATCCATTTATCCATCAGTGAACACTTAGGTTGCTTTCATCTCTTAGTTATTGTGAATAATGTTACAATGAACATGAGTGTGTACTCACCTCTATTTTTTTCATGGCATTTATCACTTTATAACATTATATAATTTACTTTATTTATCACGTATATTGTTTAGTATCTATTTCACCTCACAAAAATGGAAGCTCCATGAGGGATTTTTGTCTTGTTTGTTCCCTGATGTATTCCAAGCATTCTAAGCATGATGACATGCAATAGATAGTCACTAAATAGTGCTATTAAGTAAATTAGTAACCAACTTTTACCATATACTAGGTCCTCTGCTAGACCTTGTGGAGGCACCAGCAAATAAAATACGGAATTTACAGCTTATTTATCTTTAACCCTTGGGATAGTTAAAGAAAATTAATTGGCAGGCCCAAAATTGGCAAAACAAGCTTACTTGCAAGAATGCTGTTAGTTCCTCAGCTTACCTACTTTGCTTCATGTGGGTCCCTTGCTGGATTTCACAGGCTTACAGCTGGAGGGGAATCACCACCTGTGTTACCTAACGACCAGAATAAGCTGTTCCTAGCTCTTCAATTAAAGTATACATGATGTGAAGAGATTTGAATAATTGATTTGTAATTGAATAATGATTCAATTTTTATGTTATCTCTTCTGGAATAATTCCACCCACGGATCTGGCTTACTGGACAAGTATATTTCAGGATTCTTATAATTCTTCATTTAAGATTACCATCCATACGTAGAAAGGTTTCAAATGTTTTTCTCATCACATGTCTGTAGAATTACTTTGATTTCCAAAGTTTAGGTGATAGCCATTTTTAAAATCAGCAATTTTACTTGAACAAAATTCCAGTTTCCCTGAAATAACTAAGCACCCTCATGGGGTGTACTCTACTGGGAGTTTACCTGTGGAGATCTCAGGAGCTCTGTTCCACTCTTTGGGAGTATGCAATCAATGCAGTGGATTCTCTTTTCTGCTTCTGCTTGGTCTGATGTTGAAATTGTTTTTTTGTTTTTTTGTTTTTTTGGTTTTTTTTGAGACGGAGTCTCGCTCTGTCGCCCAGGCTGGAGTGCAGTGGCCGGATCTCAGCTCACGGCAAGCTCCGCCTCCCGGGTTCACGCCATTCTCCCGCCTCAGCCTCCCGAGTAGCTGGGACCACAGGCGCCCGCCACCTCGCCCGGCTAATTTTTTGTATTTTTTAGTAGAGACGGGGTTTCACCGTGTTAGCCAGCATGGTCTCGATCTCCTGACCTCGTGATCCGCCCATCTCGGCCTCCCAAAGTGCTGGGATTACAGGCTTGAGCCACCGCGCCCGGCCGAAATTGTTATTTTTACTCCCTCTTTTCAGCAAATAGAAAAGTTCCTTTCCTCATTTCTTCCTGTTAAAAATGTAGTTCACGATTATTCCAGAAAATACAAAATAACAGAAAAAAACAAAAAAGGACACTAATTATTCCAACTGCTTTTAACAGCTTGGTGAATATAATTCTAGATCTGCACTCTCCAAATTAATTACCACTAGTCCCACATGGCTATTAAGCACTTGAAATGTGGCTAGTCTGAATTGAGATGTGTTGTAAGAGGAAAATACACATCAGAAGACTTAATATGGAAAAATGGTGTGAAATATCTCATTAATAATTTTAGGATTCATTACATGTTGAAAGTAAAATATTGTTAATATATTAGGTTAAATAAAATATATTATTTGTTATATTAGTTTATTTTTACCTTTTTTAATGTGGCCACTAGAAAACAAAACTATATTGGTGGTTTGCATTATATTTCTGTTGGACAGTGTTGCTCAGAAGATAATTTTCTGTGTATCTCTGCACATAAATACATATTGTAAGGGAAGGATCATGGTACTTCTATTTCATGACCCCCATTCTTCACTTAGTAATGTATTTCAACATATTTCCATGCCTTTGGACATATTTCTTTAAAATTATTTTGTAATAGCCACAGCATTTCATTGTAAAAGTGGACCATAATTTCTTCAATCAACATGCTTTTAGTAAACAGTGGAATGTTCCCATTTTTCACTAAACAAAGTGCATTATAATAAATATCCTTGAACCTACATTTTTGTCTGTGTGACTATTTTATTATACTAAATTTCCAAACATGGAACTGCTAAATCAAAAAACACACATTTTTAAGGTTTTTGATACTTTATAGTTTTATAAGCTAAAAACTACCATGGCAGTCTAAAAAATATGGTGCTAATTTAAACTCCATCAGTAGACTATACCCTGGTTCATTTCCTTATAGCTTTCTTTTATTGACTGTTGTAATTTTAAAGAAAAATCTCATCGTTTTCATTTTCTTCTGTTGTAAGTAAGTTGGAAGGTTTTTATATTTTTATTAGTTTTTATTAGTACTTTGTAACTCATCTTTTGTAAACTAACTGTTCATGTCTGTAGCCCATGTTTCTTTTGGAGAATTCATCTTTTGTTATTGATTTATAAGGATGTTTTTGTAGATTAATTATATTAATCCTTGGCCACACATGTTTCATATGTTTTTTAGTTTATTTGCTTTCTAATCTTTTATGTTTCTTTTTGATGTTCAGAGGTTTTTAATCCCTACATAATTTTCTTTTAAGATAACTGCCCTTGAGCTTATGTTAAGAAATTCCTTTCATACTTTAAAAATTATATTGTTATTCAAGTATAACGTTTTCTAGTATGTTCTTGGTAAAACTTTTTACATTTATTCTCTTACACCATATGGAATCTATTTTTGTGTAGAAATTGCAAGGCTTATCTTTTCTAAATATTTAGCTAGATATCCCAACTCCATTTATCAACCATCTGGCCTTTGCTCATTGGTTTAAAAGTCAACGAACGTGAAAGGATCAAGTACATACTAGGTCAAGTCCATGGAAATTGGTAGAAGCAGAAAGAAAGAGGTATGTGTTTGTGTCCAGGATACAGGTGGGCAGGAATCACAGGGATCAGGGTAGGCTGATCAGCAAGAAGGCGATAGGGTGCCAGCCTTCTGTCGTGTCCCAGAAAAATGTACAAATATATCCAGCTTTGTATGTAATTGCATGAGATTGACAGATCTCCTGAGTCTGTCCAGTGGAGTTATTGGGATACTGACTCAAACACGAAGATCTCTAATCTGAAGAGTTGTGGAAAGCAAATTAAAGACCTAGAGAGGAAAGCCATACTCCAGGTAAAGATAGGCAAAAAGATGCTACTCTACTTTTTATGTAGTCACATTGGGATATTCAGCAGCCCCCAAACTCAGACTACACTGCTCAGTCTCAGCCATCTCTTTCTACTGATGCCTTCTCTAATCTGCGATTTTCTGCTGCAATAAATATTGCTGGTTGCCTCTCCTGCACCCACTCTCCACCCTATCAGTGTCCACAGTCTTGTTTAGTTATCCACTCTCCCACTCCAGGAAGCTGATTCCACTCCATTCAGCACCAGGGGCAGACCCTGGTTGACTCAGAACAATCGGAATGTTATACCCTTTGACCCCAGTCATTGGTCCAGGAGTGGACATGTGATGTAAGCCATCATCCCATTGGGAATTAAGGTCTCTTGCTTGGAACACTGGGGCGAAAGCATTGCCTCTCACCCACTGGACACAAAAGGGGAAACAAAGGCACCACCTGCTTCTGTCAACCATCAACCAACCAGCCTTAGAACAAAGTCAGCACTGTGCAAGGGAGTGAGAATAGAAGAGAGGAAATTCCTCAGTGAGACAGCTAAGTCACTGAATCTACCAACCCCGAAGGCCGTCTTAACTCAGGGCTTCTGTTACTTGAGTCAATAAATTTTTGTGTGATATTTTCTGTTGTATGTAACCTAAGATTCCTAATTGATACATCCTGGCCTAGGAATTCTTGGCTTAAACACTACCTTCTCCATGGCTTCCATAGTCAAGCCAGCTATAAGGGATCCCTCCCTCAGATGACCCTTGCTCTGAGCATATGTTATGTCGAAATTCGGTCCTAGGAGAAGGATTCAAAATCAATGAACAACATGCCTACCTGTACATCTGATGGAGAGGCTGAACCTTTGGGCTGGACTCTTTTTCGTCTTGACATTTCAGGGGACATTAAGTGCTCATCTGATCTGCTGGGCCCCTTAAGGTGAAGGTCTCTGGTTTATCCATCTGGTCCACTCATAGGCAGCCTGTGATAAAAATGAACATTTAAAAAGGTACAGAAAGGCCAGGTGTGGTGGCTCATGCCTATAATCCCAGCAGTTTGGGAGGCTGAGGCAGGTGAATCACTTGAGCCCAGGAGTTCAAGACCATCCTGGACTACATGGAGAGACCCCATATCTACAAAAAAATACAAAAATTAGATAGGCATGGTAGCATGTGCCTGTAGTTCCCAGCTGCTTGGGAGGCTGATGCAAGAGGATTGCTTGAGGCTGGGAGGTTGAGGCTACAATGAGCTGTGATCAAGCCACTGTACCACAGCCTGGGCTACAGAGTGAGACCCTGTCTCATAAAATAAAATAAAACAAAATAAAATAAAATAGTAGAGAAAACTCCAGCCACTTACCCATGGTAATTGTTATAGTTATTCCTTCATAAATATGACAGGACTACCAAGATTCACTACCTGTTGAAGCAAACAAGTGAAACGAAGGAGATGGGCCAATATGATCAAATAGAACAAGTGACCCCAGGAAAGCAGAATTAACTTTTGGAGAAGAAAACCTCAAAGAAATCTCATTACCTCCCAGGAAAAGTTGAGTGGCTACTGCATCCATTTACACAAGGGCACACAGCTATATAAAGGAGCAATAAGAGAATAAGAAATAGTGTACAAAAGTTCATAAATACAATTATGAAAATTAAAAATATGATCACTACATTAAACATTGAATGCAGGGGCTGTAATTTAAAATGTCCTAGGATGTAAAACAAGAGAGGGATGGAGCAGAGGAGAGAGAAGGCGGATGAGAAAGCAATTGTTGGCAGGGCTGGAAATGGCAGAAAGGTCTAACCAGGAGGGGGAACATCCATCAAGTAAAAGTCTACAAAGAGAAAACAGAAAATATAGGGGAGAAAATATTTTAAAAACAATAGAAGACATTTTCCAGAGCTAGAGAAAGACACAAGACTTCAGATATAGAAGATCCAGAAATTATATATATATATATTTTATTTTTATAATTTTATACATTATACTTTTATGTTTGTAATAACAACACATATACATGTACATATATAATTTAGACTCTGTTTGCCCTACTAGAATGTAAGCTCTGAGAGTGCAGGGACTTTGACTATTTTTTTTAGTTGCTGTGTTCCTACTGCCTAGGATCTGACACAAATAAATAAAATAAAAATAAAAATATAACTAATCCAAATCAAAAGGAATAAAAGAGGATGAAAGGGGTAGTATAAATAACCTAAAATGCTTGTTTTCCAAAGTAGAGTACCAATATTTCTTGACATTGACAAAACAAGAAAAAATACTATAGGACTTCCAGATCAAGATGATAGATTGAGCACATGGATATATTTTTACTCTGTCTTGAAATCCCAACAAAACAACAGTAAAGGGGCTTTTTACAAGCCAAAAAAAGAAAAAAAAAACCCATAGGAACAAAAGGAAAGAGTAAAATGTACCATCAGAAAAATGTTGGAAGCTGGGAAGCAAATGGATTGGGACTAACTCTCAACTAACCTGGGACAGCTGAATCCCAGGCTGGTAGTAGAGAAAGTTCTAAGACAGCTCCACTGACAGGAATGGGGTGCAAAGGGTATGTGGTTTGAGGAGGGCAGACATGAGGTAAAAGAGGTCTGGGCTCTCATTTTCTGAAGAAAAACAATAGATACTGAAAAGTTGAGAAGTGAAAACAGAAAAAAGAATTCTTAGTAATATGGAGGTAACTACCAAAAGAATCAGCCAGAAGAATTGAAAGTGTTTGCCTCTGAGGGGAACAAAATGAGAAGGAAGCTTCTGTTGTTTGTAACAAACTTTATTGAAGAATTTGACTCTGTAAGTTTACTCATATAACTATAATATTTTTTCAAATTATTAAATAACAGTAAAAAAGTTATACACCACTAGCTAAAAACATAGGTAAAAGCAGGATCCTTTGGAGAGTAGGATTATGAGGAAGGGGGCTAGATGAAGTGCACACGTATTTCCATACCCTTAAATACTGTTCGAGCTTTTATCTCCATGCATGTTAAGCAAGTATCTATATTTACTTAGAGATGTATATTGGTTACAAAAATGGTCATAATAATTGTCTTCCCTGTATACCTGCCCTTGTGTGGTACCCTTACGTTGTCTCCAGGCTCGGTCACTTGACTTGCTATGGTCAGTGGGACAATAGCAAATGTGATACACGTAGATGCTTGAAAATTGCTTATGTATTGGAACTTGCCCTCTTTGCTGGTGGGACCCCTGATTACCGCTACTGTGTAAAAAACCTGGGCTAAACTGCTAGAAGATGAGAGACCAAATGGAGCAAATGTCAATGTTTCAACTGAGGCCCTCATAAACCAGCTGGTCCCCAGTCAACCTGGCAGCCAACCATGGATGCATGAGCCCGGCAAGACCAGCACAAGAGCCAACCAGCTGAGGATAGCCCCAACTCCCTAGTCACAGAATTGTGAGCTAAAAAAGGTGTATATTAAACTTTTGAGGACAACTGATTATGTATCAAGTACTAATTGATAGAGATACATGCAGATATGGAAGTAGAAAATAAAATAGAAACAAAGATGTATAACAGAATTTTTGGATCCCAACTCAGATCTGTAAGATCATGCCAGAGAGTAAATCCTGAGAATTTATTGTTTGAAAATTTCCACAATGATTCTAATACAACCTGGACAAACATTTGAGAACCATTGGTATAGAACAAAGACCAAAGAGTTTGGAGATCTAGATTCCAAACCAACTTCTTGTCCTTACTAATAGTGTAATCTTGGGCAAGCTATTTAACTACTCTGAGCTTCAGTTCTTTTTCCCAGTAAAATAGAGGAAAGTTGTTATAAGGATTAAATGGTCTTGTATATAAAAAGTGTACACAAAATTGTACACAAAATTTCTTCCCCTTCCTCCCCCATGAACCCTGATGGACCCTCACCGAAGCAGCCAATTTAATGTATAATTCCAGAAAGCCTGCGGAGTAGTATAATATGAGATTTTTCTTGTCTTTTCTATCTTTAATAAAGCACAGAAGAGAAAGAAAGTTTGGTGGAAAGCAACCCTCAGAAGGATTTTATTTCCCTCATTTGTCAGTGTGACTTTAATAAAAATGTGATGGTGTGAAATGAGAAACTCCCAGGGAAGAATGGAACAGGCCATAAGGGGAAAACAGGGTTTTTATCACACTCATGATTTTGAACAAATAATTTGGAAAATCTCAAATACAAGACCAGAAGTTTCTAGTAAAGGTGCAAGAAATCGTAGAAGAAGGACCAATAGCACGACATCAACTTCAGAGTGTAAAATCTCCTTCATGATTTGCTGGAGTCTGTACAGTGAATGTGGATGACCAGGGGGAAGCTCCATGGATTCATGGAAGTCATGTCACCAGTCTGGGCCCCAGTTTTCCTATTTGTAAAGTAAGAGGCTTGTATTCATTGATTTCTGTGGTTCTTTGGAATGCTATCATTCTATCAATTTATAACTAGACCTTTTTTTCCTCCTTATCTAACTGTATCATACTTCAGCCCTCCATTTTGAAAGGAAACTGGGCAACCATTAAAAACAAACAACTGTCTCTTGGTGTTGACCCGATCCCTGATTTTTATTTGTTTTCATTCAGAGAGAAAGATAACTATGTTTGTGGCCCGTCATCTATGTCTGTGTTTCTTATAATTTTTTTTTCAAATTTGCAGCACCATACTATCAGAAGAAGAACTACAAGCATTGCCTCAGTTTCCCCCAGGTGATCAGCATTTGGGAGGACAAAAATAAAATGGCTTGGTGACATCAAAAAATAAAACAAGTGAACAAATATAATTATTGGCCACTCTTGTGTATAAATGCCTTATGGCTCCCACGTCAGCCAGAAACAGATACACACTCAGGACATTCACCTTAGCTGTATTACAAACTGCATCATCAGTTCATATCAGAAAAAGAAAGATACTCTGGGCTCCTGGTGACCAGAGCCCCAGGCTTTAACGACTTTAACCCACGTTTCTGTTATCTGGGTATCTGTCCCCAAGCTTGGGGCCCCTTCCTGATATGATGGTATGCACAGCCTCTGATGGAAGAGGAATTAAAATGTGAGAAAATTATGATTGAATGTAATTAGACAAGCTTTACCAGTCCTGGTAAAGAACTCAGAGAACCATCCATCTGGCCTAAGCAATCTGTTATAATAATGCTTGAAATGTGAAACTATTTAAAATCTAATTTTAAAATCCTATAGAAGGCAATGATGGCATTTTTTAAAGTCAAAGTGAACATTTTAATATTGACATTTGTGGATCTTTCCCAGCGTGGTCACAAAACCACCCCGGAAAACACAGACACAGAGCTAACAGAGAATCAAGTAATTCCAGCAGGTATGTGATCCGTGTCAGGCCACTGTGGTTCTTAAAGTAGACCTGTAATAGACATACTCCATTAACTGAGTTCACTGGCTGCATATCTTCAATTATAGCATAGGTTGGGGGGCTCTCTACCCTTGGAAGAACCAGTACATTATTGGGCAGGCCAGCACTCGCCCCACTAAGTAGAGAAAAGGGAATGGACTTTACCCCATGTCGGTGATTAGAACCTTGGTTCAACTGTAGTCTGTGAACCAGTTGCATCAGCATCACCTATGAGCTTGTTAGAATTACCTTCAGTCCTACACCAGGCTGAATGAATCAGAACCTGCATTGTTACAAGTTCCTAAAGTGATTCATATGCATGTTAAAGTTGAAAGAACACTGGGGTGAAGCCTCTTTGTCCAGGTAAGATTATTTTCTCCTTGTGAAAGACTGCAAAAAATGGTCACAGATTTCTCCCACTTCTGTTTTCATGTGCCTTTGCTTCCCCCATTAAGTGGTAGAGTCTATTTCTCTACCCCCTTGAATAGGGGTGCTTAATGTCCTGCTTTGAACAATGAATTGCAGTAGAAGTGATGGTGTTAGAGTGCCAAGCAGCCTGGTAGCTTCTGCTCTTGCTCTCTTGAGACCCTGAGAACACTGTGTGAAGAAACCCAGTCCAGCTGGCTGGAGGATGAGAAAGCTTGTGGAGACTAAGGCCCAGAGAAGAGCTGTCACCCATAGCCAGGCATGTAAGTGAGTCATGTTGGATCACCCAGCCCCAGTGGAACTGCCTGATGATAACAGTCACATGAGTGTCTTCAGGAAAACCAACAGAGGAACAGCCCAGCTGATCCCAGCCCAAACTGCTGACCCACAGAATTATGAGGAAAAACTCGTTGTATTAAACCATCAAATTGTATAGGTGCTTTTTATGCATCAATAGATAAATAATGCATTTCTGAACTCTTCAACCAGGGCTGTATGGATTTCCTGAGAACAAACAAGTCCATCTTGGTGAAAGAATCTGCCTTCACTGATGTGAAACTAAAGCTTGGGCAAGTTTACTTCTGGAGAAGAAACACTGTTGATAGGCTTACACGTGACGATGGAGCAATGGAAATATTAATGCTGGGTGATTAACACAGACTCTACAACCAGTGAGTTCTCTTCAGAACCTCTGGATGACTGTTGCAAAGAAATAAAAGCCATGATCAAAATTTTCTGATATCTGATGTCTAGATTTATGCAGAGACCTCTGGCCTGGCTCTGCCTACTCTCACCCCCATGCCTTGACCTAGACTCCTGATAGTTTCTGCTCAGATCCAACACCAACCGAAGAAGTGATCCAGAAGTCTTCAATGAGCAGTGCAGAACTGGAAAGCGTCTAAGCTTTGGAGTCACCCTGAACCGAGTTTCGATCCTGACCCCACCACTCATTAGCTAGGTGATTGGACAAATAGATTACCTAACTTCTCTGAGACTCAGTCTTCTGATTTGCCAATTGGGATTAAGGATCCTTATCTATCAAGATCGTTGAGATTATTTATCAGAAAAATGATAGCATCTAATGACTGCCCTATAAATGTGTTCTGCATAAATGAGGCTGGGATGTGAAAGCTATAAAGTCCCTGACAAGTGTAATTTTTGAAAAGAGACAAACTCATCAGTTCCCCTCCACCAACCCCTTTCCACACTTTAAGACTTCCTAACTTCTAAGTGTCAGGATGTTCTGACTACAGTCTGGCTGTGTTTTTCTGCTGCCTGATTGGCAGCCATTCTGCTTAGAGCCACTTGGAAGGAGGAGGGGGACAGGGTAATCAGCATTCATCTCTGGGCCACCAGGTCAAGTGGGTACTAATCAGGAAAAATGTTTGGCTATTAAATGCTCCATTGAGTCCTTTAAATATCACCTGATGTGTCATAAATTTGGATTAGCCGTAGAAAATCAATCTTCACCATATGCAAATTAACGATGAAATGAGATTCTCCTTGTGAGCCATTGCTGTCCCTCAGCATACCAGTCACTTCAACTTTATTTAACTGGCCTGAATTTCTCTTCCATTTTGCTTCACTTTGTGACTTGAAGCTCATTATCCCTTTGACAGCTTATGGTCAGAGAGCTCTGGGCCTTCAGAGGGACTCAGCTAGTGCTTTCTTGGGTTAGTTTTCTCATTCTCCCTAGTGCAGACTCAGGCTGCCACCCGGAATGAACCTGGATGTGCTGGCCTTGTCCCTGACAATTTCCCTAAAATTGGATGTTGAACCTGGTAATGATGCATATGATGTGTGTGTGTGGAGTGTGTGTGTATGTGTGTTTGTACCTATGACTATAAATATGGATTCTAGGAACACATTCAGGAAGTTACCTTTTTCCATTACAAAATAAAATGCTGTATTTATTAGTTACTCTTCATGATTCCACAAAACAGTGAAGCTTTGGAATCAAACTTCTTGGAGCTGGGCTGAATATGGAATGGCAAAAAATGGGCAAGCTTTTTACCACGCCTCATACTGCTCTGTTTTAGCCCATGCATTTCCCATATAGTTATATGTGTTATATACAAAGCATATAACTACAGGTAGGGAAATGGAGCAAAAAGCACTGGTGACTTTTCAAGAGAATAAAATGCTAGTATCTGGTTCCAGCAGCCACTGGCTACCCAGGAATTTATTAATAGTCTGCCTTTGTGTTCAGCAAGCTTGCAATAGGATGCAGCTAATTAGCCTGCCTGGGAACCAACTGGCATGGATTAGAATGGGGTGGAATGGAATGCCTAATGATAATAAACTGTATACTACTTTATAATTTGCTAAAAAACTGACAATAAATTATCTCACTAGATCCTTTCAACAGTCATGTGAGGTTTGCATCAATATTATCCCATTTTACAATATGGAAACTGAGATATGGAGAGGGTAAATTAACGTGAAAAATCTTTAAAATGTTCATGCTGTATGACTAGTAACTACATTTCTAGAAATTTAGCTTGACAAAATAAAAAATCCAAAAATAGATTTATTGATAGATATATACAAAGAAGTTACATATAATAGTGAACATTAAAAATAACCTATATGTCCAAAAAGAAGAAATCACTTAGGTAAATTATAGTAATTCAACATAAACATACACTTGATAATCTCTAAAAATAAGGTTTCTGAATATCATTTAAAGATGCGAAAATAAATTTACTACATAATCTTTAATTTTTAAAAGGAGATAAAACTTTTTATGCTGTGTAATCCCAATTTTGCTATATCTCTGTATATACCTAAAAATAACATGAAAGAGATATCTTACAATGTTAGTTATGGTTATATCTGTTTCATGAGATTAATATTGACTTTCCATCTCTTTCTACTTTTCTCTATTTTCCTAATTCTCTATAATATACAAGTATCATAATTTAAAAAGTGACAAACAATAAATAAAATAATAGTAATATACAAAATTATTTTTAATGTTACTTGAGCAGGAAGAGCTAGTGGAAAAAACAGAATATTAAAATGTGAAACACTTGGAGTGGTTTTGAAGGTCAGAGTAAACATATGCCAAATACAGTTATTTTGTCAAAACCATTTTGTTCATTTCTAACTAATTTATCTTTAATAAGATAAACAAGGTTTCAGGAGGCTCTGGCAATGATCCATCTACAAAATCACTGGGTGTTTGGTTCATCCTCGCAATTTTCTATACTTATTTATCCTTCACAAAGCACTGTCAGTGTTTGGGAAAATGATTTTGTGAAACTTGGTAAATGGCTAGGTAAAATATTTCCTTGGATAATGGTGTGCCTGACACTTTAAACATCTGAAAACTCTCAGAGTTATTAGATCTCAGGTAGAGGAGGTCAGATAATGTCTCTGGAGATGGCTCCTATTAGTAGAGCTTTGGATGATGTAAAATACAAGGCAGAGGGTGGAGAGAAAATGGTGGGCTGCAAGAGCAGAATTCTAAATAGATACTTAGAAGGAATTTCCAAACAAGAAGCATAGTTCCTACTTCTATCAGAGTAGAGGGAAGAAAATTGATTCTGCAAGGGAAAAGTCCAGCCATCGTGAGGAGACTTCTAATGACACCCAAATTCCTTTCCTCAAAAAAAATTCTTTTTGCTTGAATTGCACTTAAAGCTATAATTTTAGGACTTTTGATTTGGGTACATTTAAATGTTAATGTATGGGGTTTTAAAAAATTTTTAAACTCATTTGGAATGTAGTGATAGTTTTTTACATTTAATTATTTAATTCTCCTGGAATGTATTTCCTTTTTTTAATGTAAAATCTTTAATACATCTAGAGTGAATATTAATGATTTTATTAATAATCATATCCACTACCTCTTATCAGTACTTGCTACATGCCTGGAATTGTGCTAAATCTTTTTACACACATTAGCATACATCATTTGCTTTAAACCTCACAACACTATGCAGATCTGGGGACTGAGCCTCAGAAAGGTCGAGCAGGGACACAGCCAGCAACACACACTCTGATTCCCAACAGGCCATTCCCTTAAACACCTTACTATGATGCCACTTGCATCACAGACCAAGTTGTTACGTCAAGCATGGTTCCTTTCTGAAATTTTTGTTTGGTTCCGTTGATCTGTTAGTACAGACTTGCATCTTATTATTTAAACAGCTGATAGGACAAACACCTCTGATGATTCTACATAATCAAAATTAACCTTGACTATTGTTACCCATACATTCTTCTAGAAGATTTTTTTTTTTTTGACGGAGTTTCGCCCTTGTTGCCCAGGCTGGAGTGCAAATGGCTCAATCTCGGCTCACCGCAACCTCTGCCTTCTTGGTTCAAGTGATTCTCCTGCCTCAGCCTTCCAAGTAGCTGGGATTACAGGCATGGGCCACCATGCCTGGCTAATTTTGTATTTTTAGTAGAGATGGGGTTTCTCCATGTTGGTCAGGCTGGTCTCGAACTCCCAACCTCAGGTGATCTGCCCGCCTCAGCCTCCCAAAGTGCTGGGATTACAGGTGTGAGCCACCGCACCCAGCTCATCTTCTAGAAGATTTTTAAAATAATGTTTATGTTTTAATTATCCAAGTAATACATACTTCTTATTGGCTACTTAGGAAATGTACACAAGTAAGAATAGGAAAAATTAAAATCCCTTGTGAACTTACCCAACCAAAAATGATCACTGTGGTAGCATTTTTGTGAGAATATCATTTACGTATTATCTGTCTCCATTAGAATGTAATCTCCATAAAGCAAGAGTTTATTTCTTTTTATCACTGTTGCATCCCAGTATCGCTAATGGATGGCAAGGTTCACTCTCCAGATCACATGCTCAGGACCAAGGTACTTATTACCGAACCTGCTCCCAGGGCTGGCTCGTATATGAATTCTTCTCTCAGAAGAGCCTTCAGCCAAGGGAGCTGCTCTGCCAAAGTTACATCTCCTCCAGAGGTAGCCCACATCCAATGAGCTATGGATTTGGAGGTACCTAAAGGCCCAGGCCCCTCACCACAACTTGGAACAACTCCAAAGGGCCATTCCAAATCTAGAGCTTTCTGTGGAATTGGCTGGGGCCTATAATGTCCTCCTTCCCTAACTCCCCTACTGATGTTATTCTGAAATTACTCCCCAGTAAACCTCCTGCAGGCTAACTTCTGCCACACAGCTTGTTTCCAGGGAGCATAATCTAAGATAATGTAGAACTGTGCTTGACAAGTGGTTAGCTCAATAATATTTGTTGAATGAATACATGCAGAACTCCCTAGGGGCTCTTTCTTCATTCTTGCTGCTTTAACTCTTCAGCAATGAAACAGAAACTCCACTGGGTCCCCGGGAAGTCAGGAGTCAGTCATTCATGTGCAACCATCAACACTATTGCAACGTCTTCCCATCATTGTCTCCTCTATTCTTGATGAAGCCAGGAGCCTCATCCAGTTCTTGTTAACAGCCTAACATAACAGTGGCCAAAGACAAGATCCCAACTTGGCCACCATTTCTGCGTGTCTCTGGAGCCTGCCTCCACTAGTCTTTACAAATCTTGAGGCTTATTATCACTGCTTACTGAACCCAAGGAATCTATAGAGCTAGAAATCCTGCTCATCCTGCATTTCCTAGTCTCTGCCCAAGCTGCATGGGTCCTAGAGTGGTGGTGAGGATGCTCCCACCTCAGTGTGTTGTATAGATAAGGGCACTTCATGATTGGAAGTGCATGGTCATTCAACCTTCTGATCTTAGTTTCATCCACATGTCTACTTTTTGATAGCATCATTTGCAAACAGAACGACTGTTGGGACAGTACTAGGACAGCCAACAGAGCCAACATGCCTCTGTTCTTGGTCAAGTCTTCACCTACTCTCCTATTGAAATCATTCTTTGTTCTATCTGAAGCCAGATAGAAACAGAGCTTGAAATTGGAGATTTATGATAAGTTAATTTATTGAAGATGATTCTCAGGGGAAGGGAATAAGGGAAGCAGGGCAGGGGAGGAGAAGGAGCTAAGCAAGGATGTGGTCTCAGCATGAGTCAATTGCACCACAGAGTTGTCCCACCTAGAGGTTCAAGGATCCAGCCTTTTATACCTCATGCAAGCTAGCCATTGGCTATGGACTATCCCCAGAGGAGGAGTGGGAAGCATAACCTTCCAGGCAAGGCAGCTTCCAGTCAGTCAAGGGCAATTCTCTCAAGAAAGGGGTAACTGTGAGCCATTAGCAGCCCAATACTCTCAGCAGGTGGATATGGGTGTTCCAACAATATTCACTACAGGGGTCTTGCTCCCTCTCCTAACAGGTGGCTTCCATCACAATGATCCCTGTGTTTCAAACATAGTTTAGTACCTTTGCCTAAAAAGGGAAAATGTTATACCTCCTTCACATTTCCCCAGAGAGTTCCTCCATTCTTGTATACATTTAGGATCCCAGAAAAATAAGCAAATGGAGGCTCTATGCCTACCCACCCTCTTATCTCCTCTCATCAGCAGTATCCAAGTTCCAAATGCTCATGGTACATTTGCTTACAAAGCCCAGCTTCATAAGAAGGGAGAGCTGATAAATATTTAACAACTGGCTCTCCAAAGAGAAAAACCTTAAGTTGTAAGCATTTGTCACTTTCTGTGGTGTAAATACTCCCATGTGATCAATTTTAAGCTAACATAGTGAAGTCACTGAACAAAGTGTTGGAAATAAAAATGCCATAGCACACAATCATGCAGCATGTTCACCATAAGTTCACATAAATCACCTCAAAAGCATAGAAATAGTAAAACATAATAATTAATTTTGAGTATATATTACATTTTTCCTTTTTTATTATTTTTTTAAATATTATATACCCTATAATCAACAGCTTAATAAACTTTAACACATGTATAAATATGTGTAACCATCATCACAATCAAGATTCAGGATACTTGGTAGAAGACAGCTCTAGTATGCCCCAATCCTTGAAAATTTTCCATTAACATGTACATACGTATGTGTATATTTTCTCAAAACATTCTAATTCATGTATTCAAGAAGATACTGCAAGCTAGGTTACAATAATAAGCAAAAAGACTAATCTCTGCCTTTACAGAAACAGGCATTAATCATATGATCATACAAAAAAAAATACAACTGAAAACTTAAATCTGAGGAAAATGCTATGAAGGAAAGTCACAAGAACAAATTCCTAGAAGTGAAATTACTGAGTCAAAGAGTAGCGTATTTGCAAGGCGTTTGGCATATGTTGCCAAATTGCCCTCCAGGAAAATCATTCCAATTTACATTTCTACAAACATTGTATAAGCAATGTATATTTCCTCCTACCCTTGCCAATACTACAGAGTATCTTTTTTTTCAGCTATTTTTATTCTGATATGTTAAATTTTTTTTTTAATTTTGCATTTTTAATTACATTTTTGTCTTCCTTTTTGATCCAGTCTTTTCATTTTTTAGAAATTTTCTATTGGAGTATTCACCTTTATTTTATAGAAATGGGAAAGCTTTGTATAATTTGAGGCAGAGACCTATTTTCAATTATCAGAGTAATATGTTTTACAGGAAGTTAGACATACTTCTTTCAAAGAGGAACAGGTTAGGAAAACAAAAGTGCATGACCTGTAAGGTCTGTAGGACCTGGCCCAAGTACACGTGTGCAGCCTATGCCCTCCATGTTTTCCATCTCACTCAACCCACATTGGCTGCCTTTTGGTTCCCCAAAGTTTCAGTTTTCTAATTTTTGTGCATCAGTAATTTAGTTTTATCTCATTTTAAACTAGTTTCATACTTAAGCTCTTACTTTTTCACCTCCTCTTGTTTGGTTGAACTAATAGTTTCTACAAGAAGACTACATGGATTAGAGATATTTTGAAGAGTTTATCTGATAAAGTCATGTGCCTTTGCACATGGAAGACACTTTATTGGGTATGAAATTCATGATCTTTTTCCAAAGTCTCTAGGTAAGATGATCCAGAAGTTTCTGACATTTAGCATTGAAGAGATGAGTCCTGTTAGGGTAATTTGTTGTTATTGTTCTGCATGACCCCTTACGAATTTTTTCTCTTACAATTAAAAAATGACAATTTAGATACTGTCTTTATCTAGCTGGTACAGTTCTGTTTTATTGGTTTTGCCTGACAGGGAAAGCTTACTTTCAAGCTCCATGCAGAAGTCTTTCCTTAACTCACTAATGTTTTATTCTGTCATATTGTTAATTATTGTTCTACATTCTTCTGTAATGCTTACCAAGATCTGCAAGTACATATTTATTTGTGTATTTGCTTCTGTACTATCTAGTTAGGTAGAAACTTAATTGAAGGAAGTAATCACATTTAATACGCTCATTGCAGCCTATGCAGCACATAGCACAGTGCACAGCACATGGTAGATAGCTCAATAAATACATGTTGAATAAATGGGTGAACTAGTATTGGTTTTGTTTCATTATGTCTTGCCGTCTTCAAGCAAACCAATTATCTTTGTATTCATTGCTCTATATTTACGATTTTTTTTCCTTCAGTGTCACTTTTTAGTATATTTCTTTGCATTCTGGGAGAGTATCTTTAGTTTAACATGTTACTATTTATATTTCCCTTGACATAACTTCCCTGTACCAACAATATAAAGAAGTATAGAATGTCTTTATAGAAGTATATAACAATATAAAACAATACATAACATAACTTCCGATTTCAATGGAGATATTGGTTTTGTTGCTGAGATTTTAGTTTCCATGCAATACTTCCTTCTCATTCATTTATTTTATTTCACTTTCTTTTCTTCTCTTTTTGTTGCCTTATCACCTCAGCCTGCTCTCTATGACTTTATGCTATTGATTCCTAGAGACTCTGTGTTAGTCCTTTCTTACACTGCTACAAAGAAATCCCTTAGGCTGAGTAATTTATAAGGAAAAGAGGTTTAATAGGCTCACAGTTCTGCAAGCTGTACAAGCATGGCACCACTATTTGCTTGGCTTCTGATAAAAGTGTCAGGAAGCTTACAATCATGGTGGAAGGTGAAGTGGGAGCAGGCACATCACATAGCAAGGCCGGAGCAAGTGAGAGAAGGGAGAGGTCCCAGACTCTTTTAAATAGCCAGATCTCACATGAACTAACTGAGCAAGAGCAAGCTTCTCATGAAGGGGATGGTGCTAAAGCATACAGGAGGGATCTATCCCCATGGTTCAGTCACCTCTCAGCAGGCCCCACCTCCAACATCAGTAATCACCCTTCAACATGAGATTTGAAGGAGGCAAACATCCAAATCATATCAGACTCCATACTTAGCACTCTATTAAGAATGCTGACTAATTTCTCAGTTTTTTTCCCCTCTGGGTCCTATAACAGATAATTTTCAGAAAGGTGCTCATCCCTTGAATCTTCTAGATGTAATTCCATTTCCTTTTCCTTCAGTATTTTTTGAAAAACCCGTAAGTTGGTATTTTTCTCTCTATCCTCAAACAGGGTAGATCCATAAATATGAGGGTGAATAGACTTCCTTGGTTTCTATCAATCTTTTTTTTTTTCAAATCTCTGTCTGAAGGACATGTTAATGTCAGCAACAGCCAGTGCCAATTTTAGGAAGCCTTTTGTGAAACACTCTACCTGCCTAGTTATCTGTGTTCTAAATCATGTATCACATGAAAACAATAATTCTATAGGTAGACTTTTATTAGGTTTATTTTCTGTTCTCTGTACAGCCAGTGGTGTTTCTCTGGTGGTTACACCTCTCAGAATTGGTTACCTCATTTCCGTCATAAATTTCATCACTACCATCATAAGCAACCATCAATGTTTCAGGTGTAGTTAGTGTCTGGGATTCGCAGTCTCTGCCTAGAAGTAGATAGACAAGGTAACAGAAGCAAGGTGGGGACAGAGGAGAGGGATGGAAATACGAAGTTACAAAAAGAAGATAATTGTTCTTGTTTCGTGGAGAAGCCCTCAAGAAGGCCAGTGGGCAATGGCTCTGGAACTCTGGCATATTCATTAAGTGTATGCTTACGCACTACTTCTCAGGCTATCTCTCTTTTATGAGAGACGTGGAGAAGTTCTTTATGGCACTGGAGTCAGACAGGATTTCTTGACCAAGACCTCCCACAAAGTACAAATTAGGAAAAAGTGATGAATGTTATTATCACATAGAAAGTCAAACTTCTGTTTAATTATAATCTCCCTAATTAAAGTAAAAAGACAAACCAGAGAGTGGGAAAAGATATTTGCAATATGCATGCCTGACATACATAAAGAACTTCTGCATGTCATTTAGAAAGAGAGCATCAACCCAACAGAAAAATGGGCAAAAAGTATGAGCAGGCAATGAACATAGGAGAAAACCAATGGATCAAAAAAACGTAGGATAAGGTGCTTAACTTCACCAGTTATCAAAGAAATACAAACAAAAGCCATGAAGCACTATTTTGCACCTATCACTTTGACATTTTAAGTCTTATAATACCAAGTGTTTGCAAGACTACAGCTTACCAAACATCTTATTAACTGCTTATCAAAGTATAAATTGGCATAGCCTTTAGGAAGGTCATTGGCAATGACCTATAAAAAGTGAGTTGAACTTAACCCTGCAATTAACAATTCTACTTCTAGGTATACACTCTAGAGCTTTGCAAACTAGAGCATGCATAAGAATCACCTGAAGGGCCTGTTAAAACACAGAGTCCTAGGACCTAACCCTAGAGTTTCTGATTCAGTGTGTCTGGGGTGGGGCCTGAGAATTTGCATTGCTAACCAGTTCCCAGATGATGCTACTGGTCCAGGAACCACACTTTGAAAATCAATGCCCTTGCAGAACTCTTACGCATATGCACAAGGTTTATGTACAACCATGTCCATTGTAGTAGCATTTGTTGCAGCAAAAAAAACCCAGAAAACAATGTAAATATTCATTGACAGAGCAGATAAGTATACTGTGATATAGTCACATGCTGGGAAAGAATTCTGCAATTTAAATGAACAAACTAGATTTCCACGCAGATTGAGAGTCACAGCCTTTCTAACAAGTTTTAGAATCAAATTGTTACAAGCCATTTTGGTTGCATCACTTAGTCATTCACAGTTTCATGGATTTGTGTTTTCTATCTTTTGTTTTGTTAAACTGGTCAGAATATTTTCTGTTTTATTGTTTTGCCTTTTTCAGAGAACCAGCTTTTAAAGGTATTTATCAGTTCTTCTGCTTTTCTGCTTTCTAATTAATTAATGTCTGTATTTTATCATCATTAATTTCTTTTCTTTATTTGATGTTCTTTTTAGAGCTTATTGAATGGAATCAGGAGCTCATTTATTTTCATTCTGTCTGTTTATTAATGGTAGCATTTAGGGCTACTGATTTCCCATTTGGTAATGCTTTGGGGCCCATTCCACAAATGTTGCTATGTTATTAATTATTCCTATTATTCTAATTATAGTTTGAATTTTCTCTTTGACCCAAGAATTTTAAAGGATAGCATTTTTTAAATTTCCATGTATTTAGAGGTTTTTGTTATTACTTTAAATCTTGTGGCATTATGAACAAAGAGTGTGGAATAGTGTGTGTGTGTCTCTGTGTCTGTGGGTATTCTATATGCAGTAAAAAAGAATATATATTCTCTATTTAGAGAACACAAAGATCCTTGGACACTTATTTAATAATTTTTATTGATTTATTATTCAAATCCTCTATCATAATTAATGGTTTGCATAATCTTTCAAAGACTCAGATAGAGCCTGTATAATTAAACAGGAGAGTGTAACCACTGATATTTCTTCAGTTGATCTCCTTTCTTCTTTGATCTCATTTCTATTTTCTGCTTTATGGGCTCTGCCTGCCTATGGGTGCCAGTGAGGGCCATTGTTATGGACTGAATTGTGTTACCCCAAATTTATATACTGAGGCCTTAAAACTCCATGTGACTATAATTTGGAGATAAGGCCTGTAAGGAAGTAATAAAGTAAATGAAGTCATAAGGCTAGACCTCTAATCCAGTAGGACTGTGGCTTTATAAGAAAAGGAAGAGACACCAGTGCTCTCTCTTCACATGTGTACAGAGGAAAAACCATGTGAGGACACAGTGAGGAGGTGGCCATTTGCAAGCCAAAGAGAGAAGCCTCTGGAGAAACCAACCCTTCTGGCACCTTAGTCTTGAACTTCCAGCTTCCAGAATTGTGAGAAAATGAATTTCTGTCATTTAAGCCTTCTGGCCTACAATATTTTGTTATTGCAGCCCAAGCTATCTAATACAGTTACATTAACATTAATAACCCAAATTTATCAGCACTTGACCATACATATTTGTGGAAGACCTTAGTTTCCTCTCCAAAGGCCTCCTACCCACCCAGTATTTCTGAGAGTCACAGGGAGTATCACATGGGCTTGTTTCCTGTAGGTACTGTACAGCCCTCAAATCTCTCCCTGGGCACAACAGTTTCCCACCAACTTCTGCTGCTGTCTGAGCCTCTAGATGGACACTGCAGGCTCTTGGCACAGATTGGCAGGGTTCCTCTCTCTGTTTCACTAAGAACCCTGGGGCACCCGAGCCCCTAAAATGACCAGGATTTTTTGTAGCTTGTGGATAGTCTCCACTTTGTAGAGAACCAACTCAGAACACAGTCATGTGAAATAAAATAATAACAATAATGTATGTAATCATCATACACGTTTTACTATTTTAATATAAAATATGAACAATATTTATGTGAAACTGATATTATTTTGTATTATTTACTTTTCTACAACAAAAGGCTATTGTTTAAACAAAACAACAGCAGGACTAGCTAACAGCAGCATTGAGCAAATAATCGTAGGACCAATAAAATAAATATGTAATAAAATATAACATTTTTATAATTTTTTTCTATCTTCTGATAGGGCAACTTATTTAAACTCTTTTTTTAAAAAAGCTTTGAAATCAATATTCAAATTGTATAGGCTATATTGTGTATTCTTAACATACATAAATGTAGGACTTCTGAAAAGAAACAGATAATACAATGATAGTTATTAAAGAGACATTACCTGTATTTAATAAAAAATAACAATGAAATTTTTCTTTTTGTTCCATGATACAATAGGGTATTTTTATCCTTGATTTTTCTTTGCCAATAATACTTTTCTGAACTCCCTGGAACCTTTAGGATATTTTTTCTTTTCTTTTATGTAGGGGTAAAACTGAATATAGTCAAACATAAGAGTTACTTTGACTTGTAGTTCTGTTCTTATCAAATGTATGCTATACGGATTCTGATATAGGTTCAATGTGATGACATCAAGCTAAATATACCTTCAAGTCTCAGTGAAAGTGTTTGGCACGGGTTACTTAATATAATAAAAATACTTTGCTTACTAGCAGCAGCAGGTTTTTAGATTGATAGGAATTAGTTTCTAGCTCTTCAAAACAAGCCCGTATTTACCAAATGGATGGACATTTGTGGAGATCTGGAAACTAATTCCTACAAGCTGTTGCTGGTTTTCAGGATGAGATGCATTTTTTGATACAAACGCATTTTTGATAGAAAGTATGACCATTATTAAGAGCTGAAAAAAATCTTTGCTACACTGTAATGTGTCAACACCAACATCTATTATCAAAATTTTCCATTTGGTTTACTCACAGGACATTATAATTGTGTTTAATTGCTATTTTAATCAAGAAAGGAAATTTCACTCAATTTCAGGTAACAGAGGAATTACATGATAATGCATGTTTGTGTGGTTATCTCGAGTTAATTCAGCAGGTGCTGTTTTCAGCTAAGCTTTATTGTATTGTTTAGAGATGAAAAACTATTTGATTGATTTAGAAGTATGTATCTGTCTCTTTCTGGACTTGAGGGATTCAGTGTCCATCTGTTTTCATATCTCCTTCCCCATCAGGCACAATTCAACATTTTTTTTCACATATCACATAGTATGCTATGTTTTGATTCTTTATCTCCTTAATCCAGTTGTATATGTCCTTACATCTTTCATTAAAATTAGACAGTCAATGAGCCTTTTGTTTTCCCAGTGATGTCAAGGTTATGCTGGCATTTGTATTGTAGTTGTTCTCATTTTTATTACATAAACTCTTAGAAAATGTAATCACACTATTCACAATATTAAAAAATTAAGTAAGATTGGATATCCAAATTGTTAAAAGAAAGGCCTCCATAAATCTGCTCTTCCAAAAAGAAATAAAACAGTCCCAAAAATATTTTAATCAAACTTTTCAGAACTCTAAGATTAACCAAAGCCTTGCAACAACATGAAGACCGTTCATTTGATGAAAACTGATTACCCTCAGTAAGAATGGCAGGGTTCATGGCACTTTAATTTGACCTACTCTCATTCCCATCTTTCTAACTCTACAGTAGCCTTGAAAATCAGCAGCCATTTAGTCAACATGTACTGCATTTGGAGCTTCTCAAAAAGCCCCACCCTAGGGCGTTGTCACTATGCGATCTACCTCATAGTTCCCTGTAGAAACTCCATGTGCAACATGCTGTCGTTACTTAACTCAGAGCTCACCCTATAGGAAAAGCCCTTACTCCAGAAGATTTGTCAAAATAATCAGTGGCAATAGTAACAATAATACATAGTTTCAAATAGCTAGAAGGATAATATTGAATGATCCCAAAGAAATGATAAATGCTTGAGATGAATATGCTAATTATCCTGATTCAAATATTCTTCATTATACAGATGAAAGCATTGCTATGTACCCTATGAATATGTACAATTATTTTTAGTCAGTTAAAAAGTTTTTAATGAAAAAGTTTTTTAAAAAATCAGTGTCGATTATTTAACATCACAGCTTCCCAAACCTGTAATACCAGTTGAGGTAAACAAGAACCTGACCAATAATTAAAAGGGAGATCTAGGGAGCAATATGCCATAAAGGACCTTGAAAATCTCTAACATATTCCTGGGGACCTAGAAGGATGCATGCCATGCAATGCTATATGCATTGAAGAAAAGACCTGAGAATACCCCAATCACTCCTCACTGGCTGACCTTGAGGCCCTGAGCTATTAGAAAGTAAAGTCTAAGGTAAAGGTGTAAACTGTCTAAGTGTTGAAAGACATGATTTTACACAGAGTCCCTCAGCAAAAACTGGAATATGTATTGACTCAAAGCATTAAAAAAAAAAAACTCTGACCGGCCAGGCACAGTGGCTCACGCCTGTAATCCCAGCACTTTGGGAGGCTGAGGAGAGCAGATCACAAGGTCAGGAGTTCAAGATCAGCCTGGCCAACATAGTGAAATCCCATCTCTACCAAAAATACAAAAATTAGCCCAGTGTGGTAGCGGGCACCTGTAATCCCAGCTACTCAGGAGGCTGAGGCAAGAGAATCGCTTGAACCCAGGAGGTGGAGGTTGCAGTGAGCCAAAATCATGCCATTGCACTCTAGCCTGGGCGACAAGAGCAAGACTCCGTCTCGGAAAAAAAAAAAAAAAAATCTCTGACCAAACATCATCTAATCACTAAACTGACTGAGCAGAAGCTTCACAAACCACAAAGAATACAGACAATAGCAACAAAAGTATGAACAACAACAAACCCTCAGGAAAGGAAGAAAATTATTCCCAAAATTACCGCATAATATTATCTAAAGTACCCAATTTTCAATGAAAATTGTGAAACACACAGAGAAATAGGAAGGTGTGACCTATACAAAGAAAAGAAAGCAGTTAATGAAAATTATCCCTGAAGGGGGACTAGATGTTGAAATTACCAGACTAAGATGTTAAATTTTATCAATATATTCAAAGAACTAAAGGGATTACAGCCAAACAATTAAATAAAGTATGACAGCAGTGACTCATTATGTAGAAAATATCAAGACATGAATAGAAATTATTTTTAATAAAGAGCCGAAATACAATTATTTGAACAAAAAAAATACTATCAGGTTTCAACAGCAGACTTGAGTGGGCAGAAGAAGCAACAAACTTGAAAATCATTCAACAAAGATTATCTAGTCTGAAGAATAGTAAGAAAAAGATGGAAGAAAATGAACAGAGCCTTAGAGACTTGCAAGACACTGTCCAACACATTAAGATGTGTACAATGGGAATTTCAGAAAGAGAGGAAAAACAAAAATCTTTAATCAACACATTCAAGAAGCTGAACAAACACTAAGTAATGTAATCTCAAGGAGATACTATAATCAAACTGTTGGAAGCCAAAGTCAAATACAGTATCTTGAAAATAGCAAGAGAAAAACAATCCATTACATAAAAGAAATCCTTAATAAGATTAGTAGCTGACTTCTCAACAGAATTCATGGAGGCCAGAAGATAGTGGAATGACATACTTAAAGTACTAGAAGGTGAGGGGAAGAGAATGTCTGTAAACCAAGTATTCTGCATACAGCAAAATTACCCTTAGAAAGGAATTTAAAACATTCTCAGACAACCTAAAAGAGAGAAAATTTATCAATAGTAAATCTGCTTTACAAGAAATAACAAAGGAGTTCTTCAGGCTGAAATGAAAGGATATTAGATGGTAACTCTAATTCACACAAAGAAATAACGAGCACCAGTAAAGGTAATTACACAGACAAATGTAAATCACAGTATAAATGTACTTTTTGTAATATTTTCTTCTGCTATCTGATTTAAAAGTGAGTTTCACAAAGCAATTATAAAATGGTATGGGTGGGCTTATAACATATCAAGATTTAATATGTGATTAAAACACAAAAGAGTACAGATGGAATCAAGCAATACTGATACTAAGCTTCTAGATATTAATAAAATTAATATTAATCCAAAGTAGGATTTTTTTAGAACAAAAAGAAAACTGTTTTATTACAAAATCAAACTTGAATGTGACATGCATCATAGTCAATCTGCTTAAGAGACTGCAGAGACAGAAAGATGGTCACCAAAATTAGTCCACAAGTGGAAGAATTTACAGCACCATGTCATACATAATTCATCCTAAATTCACATGGAGATTGAAGAGGCTATCTGTGTATGCTAATTGTTTATATTCAATGACAAAAAATCTTTTCACATCTGCATAACAGGAGGTAGTTTAGCAGCTTGAAGCCAGGTACTTGCTGAAGGTAGGCTTTCATTCTGCTACAAAAATGGTTGAAAAGGGTTCTATCCTTTTGGCTACTTACATTTTAGAGCAGTGGCTCTGTGCTCTATGGCACTGGCTACAGCACTCCTGCTTGCTTTTCCTGGTTGCCGGTGTCCAAAGTAGGATATTTTAAGATGCTAATTATAATTCTCAGTGCAACCGCTAAGAAAATAACTCAAAAAATATGGTTAAAATGGAATTATAATTATATATTTAAAAATATCCCTTTAAAACAAAAGAAGGCAATAATGGAAGAATAGAGGAACAAAAAGTCATAAGGCATATAGAAAACAAATAGCAAAATGACAGCCATAAATTCTATTTTAACAATTATATTAAATGTAAATGGATTAAACCCTCCAATTAAAAGTCAGAGGTTGGAAAAATGGATTTTAAACAAATATGATTCATCAGTCTGTTGGCTATAAGGTTCCACTGTAGATTCAAAACACAAATAGGTTAGAAGTAAAAAAAAAAAAAAAAAAAAAAACAGAAAAAAATGCATCATGCACATAATGGCAAAAAGAAAGCAGACATGTTTGCATTAATATGAGACAAAATCCATTTTAAAACAAAAATTTTTACCAGAAACAAAGCAGGAAATTTTATAATGATAAATTTTCAATATATCTGGTAGACATAACAATTATAAACATAACAACAGAGCCCAAAAATATATGAAAGAAAAACTGACAGAATAAAAAAGAGAAATAGACAATTCTACTATAACAGAGATTTCAATACCCCATCTTCAATAATGGATGCAACAATAGACAGCAGTTCAATAAAAAAAAAATAGAAGACGTGAACAAACTATAAACCAACTAGATCTAAGAGATGTATATAGAAAGTAATCTGCCTGACAACAGCAGAATACACATTCTTCTCAAGCACACATGGAACATTTTCCAGAATAAACAATAAACATAAAGCAAACCTCAATAAATTTTCAGGAAATCATACAAGGTATATTATCTAACCACAATAAAATAAAATTGGAAATCATAACAGAAGGAAACTTGAAAATGTACTAACATGTGAAAATTAAACATTCTTCAAAATAACCAATGGATCAAAAAGTAAATAACAGGAAAATTAGCAAATACTTTTACATACATGTAACTAAACACAACAAATGAAAACTTTTGTAATGCAGCAAAAGCAGTGCTCAGAGGGAAATCTACAGCTATGAACAGCTACATTAAAAAAGTAGAAGAATCTCAAATCAATAACCTTACCTTCCACCTTAAGAAATGGAAAAAGAAAGAGCAAACTTAACTGAAAGCAAGGAAATATTGAAGCAGAAATAAATGAAAGAGACAATAGAAAAACAACAGAGAGAATCAATGAAACAAAAAGTTGGCGTTTTGAAAAAGTCAATAAAATAGACAAATCTTTAACTAGCTTGACCAAGGAAAAAGAGAGGAAACTCAAATTACCAAAATCGGGAATAAGAAAGGCTGAGGTGGGAGGATAGCTTGAGCCCGGGAGTTTGAGACTGCAGTAAGCTATGATTGTGCCATTGCACTACAGCCTGGCAACAGAGAGAAGCTCTGTCTCTAAAAAAATGAGAGAGAGGATATTACTACTGACCTTAGAGTAATATGAAGAATTATAAGGAAATATTATGTACCATTGTACACCAACAAATTAGATAGCCTGGATAAAATGAACAAATTTATAGAAAGACACAAAACACCAAAACTGACTCAAGAAGAAATAGAAAATCTGAGTAGCCCTATAACAAATAACAAGATGGATTTACCAGTTTAAAAATTATCCCCAAAGGGAAGTCAAGACCCAAATGGCTTCATTAGTGAATTCTAACACACATTTGAAGAAGAAATAATACTAATTTTTTGCAAACCCTACCAAAAAGAGGAGGGAACACTTGCTAAAGCATTCTATGGGGCAATATTTCACTGATACCAAAACAAAATAGGTATCACAAGAAAATAACACTACAGACCAATATTCTTCATAAATATAGATACAAAATTTCTTAACAAAATATTAGCAGGCAGAATCCTGCAACATGTAAAAGTGCCCAAGTGGAATTTATCTCAGGAATATAAAGTTGTTTTGACATCCAAAACTCTATCAGTGTAATCAATTAATATGTACATTATAGAATGAAGGACCAAAAACCCTCCTACTTGATCTTCTTAATAAATGCAGAGAAAGTATCTGACAAAATCCAATACCATTTGATGATTAAGTAGATAACAACAACATTTATGAATAAAGGGAACTTCCTCAACCTGATAAAGATTACCTATGAAAAACCCACAGTTAACATCATACTTAATGGTAAAAGACTAAATTATTTCCACCTAAGATCAAGAACAAGACAATGATATCCACTGTCATTACTTTTCAATCAACATCGTACTAAAAGTTCCAGCCAGGGCAATTAGGCAAAAAAATGAAATTAAATTAAACTAGAACTGGATAAGTCTAGTTCTTACCCAGACTAGAAAGGAAGAACCTAAACTATGTCTATCTGTAGATGACATTATCTTTTATATAGAAAATGCCAAGGAATCCACAAAACACTACTAGAGCGAATAAATAAGTTCAGCAAGATTGGAGGATACAAGAACAATGTACAAAAGTCAATTTTATAAAAAATCTGAAAATGAAATTAAGAAAGCAATTCTATTTACAATAGCATCAAAAAGAATAAAAAACTTAGAATTAAATTTAAAAAGTGCAAGACTTGTCCAGTGAAAACTGTGAAATACTGTTGAAATAAATCTATAAAGGACTAAGTACATGGAAATGCATTTAAGTTACGTGACAGAAGACTTAACATTGTTAGTCAGGCAATACTTGCCAAATTGATCTACAGATTTAGTGTAACCCCTATTAAAATCCCAGTGACTTTTTTGCAGAATTTGCAAGCTGATTCAAAAATTCACAGGAAAATATGATGTATCCATAATAGCCAAAACAATCTTGAAAAGGAAAAACAAAGTTGAAGACTTCACATTTTTATTTCAAAACTTACTATAAAACTACAGTAATTAAGACAGATTGGTAGTGGTATAACAATAGACATACAGATCAATGGAATAGAATTGAGAGTCTATAAAGAAATTCTGACATTTACAATCAATTTTAAACAAGGGTGCCAAGACATTTCAATAAGGAAAGAAAATCTTTTCAACAAATAATACTGGAACAATTGGTTATTCACATTTGAAAAATGATATTGAGTTTCTACCTCATACCATACACAAAAGTTAACTCAAAATGGATCACAAACGTAAATGTAAGAGTTAAAACTATAAAATTCTTACAAGAAAAATAGAAGTAAATCTTTGTGTCCTGAGTTAAACAAAGGTTTCTTAGATATGACACCAAAAGCACAAACAACAAAAAAAGATAAATTGGGCTTCCTCAAAATTAAATACTTTTTACAAAGAATATCATCAAGAAAGCAAAACAAGGCAATCTATAAATTAAGACAACATTTTTGCAACTCACACATCTAAGTTCCTAAGTTACTTGTATCCAAAACATATAAAGAACCTTCATTATTCAGTAATAAAAAGACAAATAACCCAATTTAAAAAGGGACAAAGGATCTAGATAAACATCTACCTAACAAAAATATACAAAAAACAGCCAATAAGCTTATGAAAAGATGCTCAGTACCATTATCCTTCAAGGAAATGTGAATCAAACTATAATGAGATACTATTTTACACTCACTAGGACAGCTACAATTTAAAAAATCAGGTCTACCCTCTTTGGGTCCCCTCCCTTTGTATGGGAGCTCTGTCTTCACTCCGTTAAATCTTGCAACTGCACTCTCTCTTGGTTCAGCTCAAGCTGAGTTGCAGCTCAAGCTAAGCTTTCGCTCGCTGTCCACCACTGCTGTTTGCTGCCATCACAGACCTGCCGCTGACTTCCATCCCTCCAGATCTGGCAGGGTGTCTGCTGTGCTCCTGATCCAGCAAGGCACCCATTGCTATTCCCGATCGGGCTAAAGGCTTGCCATTGTTCCTGCACAGCTAAGTGCCTGGGTTTGTCCTAATTGAGCTGAACACTAGTCACTGGGTTCCAAGGTTTTCTTCCATGACCCACAGCTTCTAATAGAGCTATAACACTCACCACATGGCCCAAGATTCCATTCCTTGGAATCCATGAGGCCAAGAACCCCAGGTCAGAGAACACGAGGCTTGCCACCATCTTGGAAGTGGCCCGCCGCCATTTTGGAAGCAGCCCACCACCATCTTGGGAGCTCTGGGAGCAAGGAACCCCCCGGTAATATTTTGGTGACACAAAGGGACCTCCAAAGCGGTGAGTAATATTGGACCACTTTCACTTGCTATTCTGTCCTATCCTTCCTTAGAATTGGAGGAAAATACCAGGCACCTGTTGGCCAGTTAAAAATGATTAGCATTGTCACTGGACTTAAGACTCAGGTGTGAGGCTATCTGAGGAAGGGCTTTCTAACAACCCCCAATCCTTCTGAGTTGGGAATGTTGGTCTGCCTGGAGCCAGCTTCCACTTTCAATTTTCTTGGGGAAGCCAAGGGCCGACTAGAGACAGAAAGCTGTTGTTCTGAACTCCCGGCATTAGCCGGTTGAGATCATGGCACAGCCAGAAGTCTCTACTCAACAGTCACCCATTCGTGCACCCCTACCTTTCCTTCTGACCCATACCTCCTGGGTCCCGACCATGACTTTCTTGAAAATGTAGCCCCAAAATTCTCCTTACCTCTGAATCTACTTCCTCTGATTCCTGCCTCCTAGGTACTAATGGTTCAGACTTCCATTTCCTCTAGCAAGTTGTATCTCCAAAGGGATCTAAGGAAGCTCTAAGCTGCGTCCTTAGGCATCTAGGCTATAAACCCAGGGAGTCTTATCCCTGGTGTCCCTCCCAATTTAGGTATACAGCTCTTGACATGGGCAGTTGTGTGGGACCTGTTCCCCACCACCTTTGCTAGGGCCCCAAGTTTGTAATGGCTAAGAGAGAGAGACAGAGAGAGAGAGATGGAGACAGATGGAGAAAGAGAGAGAGAGAGAGATGGGGAGAGAGAGAGAGATGGAGAGAGAGACAAAGAGGGAGTCAGAGAGAAAAAGAAAGAGAAAGATAGAAATAGAAAACACACACACACACACACACACACACACACAGTGTGCCCTATTCCTTTAAAAGCCAGGGTAAATTTAAAACCTATAATTGATAATTGAAGGTCTTCTCTGTGACCCTATAACACTCCAATCCTACCTTGTTGTCAGTGTAAACAAAGGCGTAGACTGAAAACACTGAGACCACTGACAACCTATAGATTTCCTATCAAAAATCCTTAATCCAGTAACCCGCGGATGCATTCAATCTGTAGCGGCAACTGCTTTGCTAAAGAAGAAAGTAGAAAAGTAACTTTTAGAGGAAACTTCATTGTGAGTACACCTCACCAGTTCAAAATTATTCTAAGTCAAAACAACAAAAAGTAACTTACTAACTCAAAAATCTTAAAGTATGGGGTTATTCTGTTAAAAAAAAAATGGTAATTTAACACTAACCACTGATAATTCCCTTAGCCCAGCGGATTTCCTTACAGGGAATTTAAATCTTAATTACCATACAAAGGTCTGACCAGACCTAGGAGGAACTCCCTTCAGGACAGGAGGATAGATGGTTCCTCCTAGGTGATTGAGGAAAAAACCACAATGGGTATTCAGTAATTGATAGGGAGACTCGTGGAAGCAGAGTTAGAAAAATTGCCTAGTAATTGGTCTCCTCAAACATGCGAGCTCTTTGCACTCAGCCAAGTCTTAAAGTACTTACAGAATCAAAAAAGGACTACCTCAATCCTGACTCAAAAGGTTACCTACACCCTCTCTGAAATGAATTTGCATAAAAAACTATTGTTATGGGAATGCATCTTGATGAGGCAGCTGGGTTGTTATGAAATACTCAGGAACCCAGCCCACCTCTAGGACTCACCCCTGAGCACAAAGGCAATGTTGGGCATGCTGGTAAAGAACCACTAGAATCCAGCAGCCTGGATGCCTTTCTTTGTGGTTAAGAAAGGTGGGAGAAGGGGTGCAGGACCGCAACATCAGTGAGCGTAACTAATCTGATAAGCAGAGGTCCATGGGTGGTTACGCACCCTGGAAAGTATTAGGACCATAGAGTATGCTCTAGGACTAATGCCCATCAGAAAATGACTAGAGGTGCTGGCATCCCTAAGTTCTTTTTTCAGATGGAAAACATTCCCTCCCGAAGGCAAAAACGCCCCTAAGATGCATTCTAGAGAATTGGGACCAATTTGACCCTCAGACACTAAGAAAGAAATGACTTACATTCTTCTGCAGTACAGCCTGGCCACGATATCCTCTTCAAGGGGGAGAAACCTGGCCTCCTGAGGGAAGTATAAATTATAACACCACCTTACAGCTAGACCTCTTTTGTAGAAAAGAGGCAAATGGAGTGAAGTGCGATATGTACAAACTTTCCTTTCATTAAGAGACAACTCACAATTATGTAAAAAGTGTGATTTATGCCCTACAGGAAGCCCTCAGAGTCTACTTCCCTACTCCAGCGTCCCCCCGACTCCTCCAACTAATAAGGACCCCCCTTCAAGCCAAACGGTCCAAAAGGAGGTAGACAAAGGGGTAAACAATGAACCAAAAAGTGCCAGTATTCCCCGATTATGCCCCATCCAAGCAGTTGGAGGAGAATTCGGCCCAGCCAGAGCGCATGTACCTTTTTCTCTCTCAGACTTAAAGCAAATTAAAATAGACCTAGGTAAATTCTAAGATAACCCTGATGGCTATATTGATGTTTTACAAGGGTTAGGACAATCCTTTGATCTGACATGGAGAGATATAATGTTGCTGCTAAATCAGACACTAACCCCAAATGAGAGAAGTGCCGCCATAACCGCAGCCCGAGAGTTTGGCTATCTCTGGTATCTCAGTCAGGTCAATGATAGGATGACAACAGAGGGAAGAGAACGATTCCCCACAGGCCAGCAGGCAGTTCCCACTGTAGACTCTCACTGGGACACAGAATCAGAACATGGAGATTGGTGCTGCAGACATTTGCTAACTTGCGTACTAGAAGGACTAAAGAAAACTAGGAAGAAGCCTATGAATTATTCAGTGATGTCCAATATAACACAGGGAAAGGAAGAAAATCCCACTGCTTTTCTGGAGAGACTAAGGGAGGCATTGAGGAAGCATACCTCCCTGTCACCTGACTCTATTGAAGGCCAACGAATCTTAAAGGATAAGTTTATCACTCAGTCAGCTGCAGACATTAGAAAGAAACTTCAAAAGTCTGCCTTAGGCCCAGAGCAAAACTTAGAAACCCTATTGAACTTGGCAACCTCGGTTTTTTATAATAGAGATCAGGAGGAGCAGGCAGAATGGGACAAACGGGATAAAAAAAGGCCACGCTTTAGTCATGGCCCTCAGGCAAGCAGACTTTGGAGGCTCTGGAAAAGGGAAAAACTGGGCAAATCAAACACCTAATACGGCTTGCTTCCAGTGCAGTCTACAAGGAGACTTTTAAAAAAACTGTCCAAGTAGAAATAAGCTGCCCCCTCATCCATGCCCCTTATGTCAAGGGAATCACTGGAAGGCCCACTGCCCCAGGGGATGAAGGTCCTCTGAGTCAGAAGCCACTAACCAGATGATCCGGCAGCAGGACTGAGGGTGCCTGGGACAAGCGCCAGCCCATGCCATCACCCTCAGAGCCCCAGGTATGCTTGACCATTGAGAGCCAGGAGGTTAACTGTCTCCCGGACACTGGCACGGCCTTCTGAGTCTTACTCCTCTGTCCTGGACAACTGTCCTCCAGATCTGTTACTATCCGAGGGGTCCTAGGACAGCCAGTCACTAGATGCTGCTCCCAGCCACTAAGTTGTGACTGTGGAACTTTACTCTTTTCACATGCTTTTCTAATTATGCCTGAAAGCCCCACTCCCTTATTAGGGAGAGACATTCTAGCAAAAGCGGGGGCCATTATACACCTGAACATAGAAGAAGGAACACCCGTTTGTTGTCCCCTGCTTGTGGAAGGAATTAATCCTGAAGTCTGGGCAAGAGAAGGACAATATGGACGAGCAAAGAATGCCCATCCTGTCCAAGTTAAACTAAAGGATTCCGCCTACTTTCCCCACTAAAGCAGTACCCCTTTAGAACCGAGGCCCAACAAGGACTCCAAAAGATTGTTAAGGACTTAAAAGTCCAAGGCTTAGTAAAACCATGCAATAGCCCCTGCAATACTCCAATTGGATAGATACTAATTAGGAGTACAGAAACCCAACGGACAGTGGAGGTTAGTGCAGGATCTCAGGATTATCAATGAGGTCGTTGTTCCCCTATACCCAGCTGTACCTAACCCTTACACTCTGCTTTCCCAAATACCAGAGGAAGCAGAGTGGTTTACAGTCCTGGACCTTAAGGATGCCTTTTTCTGCATCCCTGTACATCCTGACTCTCAATTCTTGTTTGCCTTTGAAGATCCTTCAAACCCAACATCCCAACTCACCTGGACTGTTTTACCCCAAGGGTTCAGGGATAACCCCCATCTATTTGGCCATTAGCCCAAGACTTGAGCCAGTTCTCATACCTGGACGCTCTTGTCCTTCAGCACATGGATGATTTACTTTTAGCCACGCGTTCAGAAACCTTGTGCCATCAAGCCACCCAAGCACTCTTAAATTTCCTTGCTACCTGTGGCTACAAGGTTTCCAAGCCAAAGGCTTAGCTCTGCTCACAGCACGTTAAATACTTAGGGCTAGAATTATCCAAAGGCACCAGGGCCCTCCGTGAGAAACGTATCCAGCCTATACTGGCTTATCCTCATCCCCAAACCCTAAAGCAACTAAGAGGGTTCCTTGGCATAACAAGTTTCTGCCGAATATGGATTCCCAGGTACGGTGAAATAGCCAGATCATTATATACACTAATTAAAGAAACTCAGAAAACCAAAACCCATTTAGTAAGATGGACACCTGAAGCAAAAGCAGCTTTCCAGGCCCTAAAGAAGGCACTACCCAAGCCCCAGTGTTAAGCTTGCCAATGGGGCAAGATTTTTCTTAATACGTCGCAGAAAAAAACAGGAATATGTGTAGGAGTCCTTACACAGGTCCGAGGGACCAGCTTACATCCCGTGGCATACCTGAGTAAGGAAATTGATGTAGTGGCAAAGGGTTGGCCTCATAGTTTATGGGTAGTGGCGGCAGTAGCAGTCTTAGTATCTGAAGCAGTTAAAATAACATAAGGAAGAGATCTTACTGTGTGGACATCTGATGATGTGAATGGTGTACTCACTGCTAAAGGAGACTTGTGGCTGTTAGACAACCATTTACTTAAATATCAGGCTCTATTACTTGAAGGGCCAGTGCTGCGACTGCACACTTTTGCAAATCTTAATCCAGTCACATTTCTTCCAGACAATGAAGAAAAGATAGAACATAACTGTCAACAGGTGATTGCTCAAACTTATGCCGCTCGAGGGGACCTTTTAGAGGTTCCCTTGACTCATCCCGACCTCAACTTGTATACTGATGGAAGTTCCTTTGTAGAAAAAGGACTTCGAAAAGTAGGGTATGCAGTGGTCAGTGATAATGGAATACTTAAAAGTAATCCCCTCACTCCAGGAACTAGTGCTCAGCTGGCAGAACTAATAGCCCTCACTTGGGCACTGGAATTAGGAGAAGGAAAAAAGGTAAATCTATATACAGCTGTAAGTATGCTTACCTCGTCCTCCATGCCCATGCGGCAATATGGAGAGAAAGGGAATTTGTAACTTCTGGGGGAACACCTATCAAACATCAGGAAGCCATTAGGAGATTATTATTGACTGTACAGAAACCTAAAGAGGTGGCAGTCTTCCACTGCCAGGGTCATCAGAAAGGAAAGGAAAAGGAAATAGAAGGGAACCACCAACCAGATATTGAAGCCAAAAGAGGTGCATGCGGGACCCTCCATTAGAAATGCTTATAGAAGGACCCCTAGTATGGGGTAATCCCCTCTGGAAAACCAAGCCCCCATATCCAACAGGAGAAATAGAATAGGGAACTTCACAAGGACATAGTTTCCTTCCCTCAGGATGGCTAGCCACCGAAGAAGGAAAAATACTTTTGCCTGCAACTAGCCAATGGAAATTACTTAAAACTCTTCACCAAACCTTTCACTTAGGCATTGATAGCACCCATCAGATGGCCAAATTATTATTTACCAGACCAGGCCTTTTCAAAACTATCAAGCAGATAATCAGGGCTTGTGAAGTGTGCCAAAGAAATGATCCCCTGCCTTATTGCCAAACTCCTTCAGGAGAACAAAGAACAGGCCATTACCCAGGAGAAGACTGGCAACTAGATTTTACCCACATGCCCAAATCTCAGGGATTTCCGTATCTACTAGTTTGGGTAGATACTTTCACTGGTTGGACAGAGGTTTTTCCCTGTAGGACAGAAAAGGCCCAAGAGGTAATGAAGGTACTAGTTCATGAAATAATTCCCAGATTCGGACTTCCCCGAGGCTTACAGAGTGACAATGGCCCTGCTTTCAAGGCTACAGTAACCCAGGGAGTATCCTAGGGTTAGGTATACAATATCACTTATGCTGCGTGTGGAGGCCACAGTCCACAGGGAAGGTCGAGAAAATGAACGAAACACTCAAATGACATCTAAAAAAGCTAACCCAGGAAACCCACCTTGCATGGCCTGCTCTGTTGCCTATAGCCTTACTAAGAATCCGAAACTCTCCCCAAAAAGAAGGACTTAGCCCATATGAAATGCTGTATGGATGGCCCTTCCTAGCCAATGACCTTGCACTTGACTGAGAGATGGCCAACTTAGTTGCAGACATCACCTCCTTAGCCAAATATCAACAAGTTCTTAAAACATTACAAGGAACCTGTCCCCCAAGAAGAGGAAAAGGAACTATTCCACCCTGGTGACATGGTATTAGTCAAGTCCCTTCCCTCTAATTCCCCATCCTTAGACACATCCTGGGAAGGACACTACCCAGTCATTTTATCTACCCCAATCGCGGTTACAGTGACTGAAGTGGAGTCTTGGATACATCACACTCGAGTCAAACCCTGGATACTGCCAAAGGAACCCAAAAATCCAGGAGACAATGCTAGCTATTCCTGTGAACCTCTAGAGGATCTGTGCCTGCTCTTCAAACAACAACCAGGAGGAAAGTAACAAAATCGTAAATCCCCATGGCCCTCCCTTATCATATATTTCTCTTTACTGTTCTCTTACCCCCTTTCACTCTCACTGAACCCATGCCGCTGTACGATCAGTAGCTCCCCTTACCAAGAGTTTCTGTGGAGAATGTGGCATCCCGGAAATATTGATGCCCCATCATATAGGAGTTTATCTAAGGGAACCCCCACCTTCACTGCCCACACCCATATACCCAGAAACTGCTATAACTGCCACTCTTTGCATACATGCAAATAATCATTATTGGACAGGGAAAATGATTAATCCTAGTTGTTCTGGAGGACTTGGAGCCACTGTCTGTTGGACTTACTTCACCCATACTGGTATGTCTGATGAGGGTGGAGTTCAAGATCAGGCAAGAGAAAAACACGTAAAGGAAGTAATCTCCCAACTGACCCAGGTACATAGCACCCCTAGCCCCTACAAAGGACTAGATCTCTCAAAACTACATGAAACCCTCTATACCCATACTCACCTGGGAAGCCTATTTAATACCACCCTCACTGGGCTCCATGAGGTCTCAGCCCAAAACGCTACTAACTGTTGGATGTGCCTCCGCCTGCACTTCAGGCCATATATTTCAATCCCTGTACCTGAACAATGGAACAACTTCAGCACAGAAATAAACACCACTTCCGTTTTAGTAGGACCTCTTGTTTCCAATCTGGAAATAGCCCATACCTCAAACCTCACCTATGTAAAATTTAGCAATACTATAGATACAACCAACTCCCAATGCATCAGGTGGGTAACTCCTCCCACACAAACAGTCTGCCTACTCTCAGGAATATTTTTTGTCTGTGGTACCTCAGCCTATCGTTGTTTGAATGGCTCTTCAGAATCTATGTGCTTCCTCTCTTCTTAATGCCCCTACGACCATCTACACTGAACAAGATTTATGCAATCATATCGTACCTAAGCCCTGCAACAAAAGAGCACCCATTCTTCCTTTTGTTATTGGAGTAGGAGTGCTAGGCAGACTAGGTACTGGCATTGGCGGTATCACAACCTCTACTCAGTTCTACTACAAACTATCTCAAGAACTAAATGGTGACACGGAATGAGTCGCTGACTCTTTAGTCACCTTGCAAGATCAACTTAACTCCCTAGCAACAGTAGTCCTTTAAAATCGAAGAGCTTTAGACTTGCTAACCGACAAAAGAGGGGGAACCTGTTTATTTTTAGGGGAAGAATGCTGTTATTATGTTAATCAATCCGGAATCGTCACCAAGAAAGTTAAAGAAGTTTGAGATCGAATACAATGTAGAGCAGAGGAGCTTCAAAACAGTAGACCCTGGGGCCTCCTCAGCCAATGGATGTCCTGGATTCTCCCCTTCTTAGGACCTCTAGCAGCTATAATATTTCTACTCCTCTTTGGACCCTGTATCTTTAACCTTGTTAAGTTGTCTCTTCCAGAATGAAAGCTGTAAAGCTACAAATGATTCTTCAAATGGAGCCCTAGATGCAGTCCATGACTAAGAGCTACCACAAACCCCTAGATCGGCCTGCTAGCCCATGCTCCGATGTTAATGACATCAAAGGCACCCCTTCCAAGAAAATCTCAACTGCACAACCCCTACTATCCCCAAATTCAGCAGGAAGCAGTTAGAGCGGTCATCAGCCAACCTCCCCAACAGCATTTGGGTTTTTCTGTTGACAGGGGGACTGAGACACAGGACTAGCTGGATTTCCTAGGCCAACTAAGAATCTCTAAGCCTATCTGGGAAGGTGACCGCTTCCACCTTTAAACACGGGGCTTGCAACTTAGCTCACACCCGACTAATCAGATAGTAAAGAGCACTCACTAAAATGCGAATTGGGCAAAAACAGGAGGTAAAGAAATAGTCAATAATCTATCGCCTGAGAGCACAGTGGGAGGAACAATGATCACGATATAAACCCAGGCATTCAAGCCAACAATGGCTACCCTCTTTGGGTCCCCTACCTTTGTATGGGAGCTCTGTCTTCACTCTATTAAATCTTGCAACTGCAAAATAAATAAATAAATAAATAAAATAAAAATCAGAAAATAGCAAATGTTGGCAAAAATGTAGAAGAATCAGGATACTCATACAATGCTGTTGGGAATATGAAATATTGCATCTGCTTTGATAAATGGTCTGGCATTCCCTTAAAAGTTTAAATACAATGTTGCCAAATGACCAGGCAGTTTCACTCATAAGTATATACCCAAGAGAATTAAAGCATATTTCTACACACAAATTTGTACACAAATAGCAATTTTCATAGCAGCCTTGGTCATAATAGACAAAAAGTGGAAACAACCCAAAAGTCCATCAACTGATAAATGGATAAATAAAATATGGTATATTCATACAATGGAATATCGTTCAACTCTAAAAGAAATAAAGTATTGATAGGTGCTACAGCATGGATGAACCTTGAAAACATGATGCTAAAAGAAAGAAGCCAGTCACAAAAGTCATATATTGTATAATTCAATTTATACAAAATGTCCAGAATTGGCAAATCTACAGAGATAGAAAGTACATTAGTGATTGCTTAGGGTATGTGGGAATGGGATGGAGAAAGTGACTTCTAATGAGTATAGGTTTTCTTTTGGGGTGATGAAAGTGTTCCAAAATTAGATACTTATTCTACTAATATATAGTTGACTCTTGAACAATGCAGGAGGTAGATGAACTGACCTTCCATGCAATTGAATATCTGCTTATAACTCTTTACTCCTCTAAAACTTAACTACAAATAGACTTCTATTGATCAGAAGCCTTACTGATTACATAAACAGTTGATTAACGTGTATTTTGTGTGTTATACGTATTACATATTGTATTCCCACAATAAAGCTAGAGAAAAAAAAAGTTAAGAAAATAGTAAGAAAGAGAAAATGTATTAACTACTCATTTAAGTGGAAGTGAATCATCCTAAGGGTCTCCATCCTTGATGTCTTCAGGTTAAACAGACTGAGGAGGAGAAAGAGGAAAGACTGGTCTTGCTGTCTCAGGTGTGGCAGAGGCAGACAAAATGAAGGAAGTGGAAGGGCAAGCAGGAGAGGCAGGCACACTTAGTGTAACTGTGGAAATACATGATAATTTCTGTCTGACATTTTGCTTTTTCATTCCTCCAAAAATGTTTCTATATGGTACCAATTATTCTTCCACCATTTGCTTTAGCTTCAGTGCCTATATCATAGAAGAGCCCGTGTCACAAAAGAAGTTGTAAGTACTCTTGAATAATTGAAACTTTTCTGCCAGATTGTCTAAAGTTTTTGGCACTGGTTCTTCCACATCTTCTTCCTCATCATCTGGCACTGGTTCAGATGCACTCATCTTTATAAAGTCATCATCTGTTAATTCCTATGGTGTGGTGTCTACTAGTTCTTGAATTCCTCCAAAATCCATATCTTGAAACCCTTCACCTAGCACTTTTTTTTGCCATTATCCACAATCTCTTTCATGAATTCCTTGCCTGACTCTGTTGTAAATCCTGTGAAGTCATGTACAACATGTGACCACAGTTCTTTCCAGCAGAAAGTTATTTTATGCTTGATGGCTTTCATGGATTTTTCCTATGACAATGATGGCATTTTCAGTGGTGTAATCCTCCCACACTTTTATGATGTTCTCCCTAATAGGGTTCTCTTCCATAGCATTGACAGTTCTTTCCATAAGGTACCATGTGTAATGATTTTGTAAATGTCCTTATGATGCCCTGATCTGGAGGCTGAATTAGAGACATTGCGTCTGGGGGCAAATAATCCACTTTAATGCCCTTGGTATTGAACTTGTGGAATTCTGGGTGGACAGAGGCATTGTCCAATATTAAAAGAACTTTAAAAGGCAGTCTCTTACTGGCAAGGTACTTCCTTACTTCAAGGACAAAGCATCAGTGGAAGTAATCCAGAAAATGGGTTCTTATTTTTTATGCATTTTTATTGTATAACCAAAAGACAAGCAGCTCATGTTTGTCCTTTCAATTCAAGGCCCAGGGGTTAGCAGCTTTGTAGATAAAGGCAGTCCTGATCATAAACCCGATGGCATTTGTACAACATAGAGTTAGCTTATCTCTTTTTGTCTTAAATCCTGGTGCTTACTTCTCTTCCTTACTCATAAATTTCTTTTGTGGCATTTTCCCCTAGAATAAGGCACTTTCATCTGCATTAAAAATCTGTTCAGGCAAATGTCCTTTCTCCTTGGTGATTTTTTTGAAGGTGTTTGGGAACTTGTCTGCTGCCTTTTGGTTGGCAGAAGCTGCTTCTCCTGTTACTTTGAGATTTTTAAAGTTAGGCCTTTTTCTAAAATTATCAAACCATCCTTTTCTGGCATTAAATTCTCGGGCTTTAGATTCTTTGCCTTCCATTTGCTTTAGGTTTTCATGTAATAACTTCACTTTTTCTTGAATCATATTAGAGTATAAAGGTATGCCTTTCTTATATCAATCCTGCACCCACAGAAAAGCCACATTTTCAATGTGAGATAAAAAGTACTTCACAAAAAGTGCAAGGTTTCATGCTCTTTCTTTCCTTCTTCTTCCTTTCTCTCTCTCTCTCTTTCTCTCTTTCTTTCCTTCTTCTTCTTTTCTCTCTCTCTCTTTCTTCTTTCTTTCTTGCTTTCTTGTTTTCTTCTTTCTATGATCTTTACACTAGTTTCATTTATCTTGAAATGGTGGACAACTGCAACCACTGACCTCAGTTGATGGTGCATATCAAGCAACTCAGTCTTTTCTTGTAATGTCATGACTTTTCTCTGATACTTGGGAGCACTTCAAGTACTGGCAAGTTTGTATGTGTCCCATGATGTTATTCAAGGTTTATGGTATTGCACGATGAAAAATACATGCGAACCACAAGAGATCATTTTTTAATGTGATATGCAATTTACTGGAGAGACAAACTGTTCACAAGGAGATGATTAGCAGCACATGGTGTTTTAAGCAGATACTCCCAACACTGGAGCTGACCCAACAGTAACAAGAGGTAAATACAAAATTATTACAGTAGTACAGTATGTATTATAATTAATGTTATGCAGTTATGATTTAATATTGCATCTTTACATTTCTTTACATTTCTCTCAACTGCAAAAGGCACCATGTATGGCCTGTATGTGTATGCATAAGTTTTGATAAATTTAAACTTTTAATAATAGATGAGTATAATTTATGATAGTAAATGATAAAAATAGACTACCATCTATATATATTTTATGCATTCATTACATACCTAACTTTTTCTTAATTTTTTTCCATATTTGTAGGCTATATGATTCATCTGCAAGTTTTTTTAAGCTGTTGCAAATCTCTGGGCATCAAAATGGACTGCTTGGATCCCAGTAACTTGCAGAATTTTATTCCCAAGGTATCCCATCTTCTTTTTTGCTTTCATGACAGATCTCTTCTTTTTTATCTATTCAGTCTTTTGCTAATTTTTATTATTAATACATTTTTAATAGCAATATTCATAAATGAGTTTGGTCATCTTCCTTGTACTCTGATTTGAGTGGTGGTGTTAGTTTTGGCTTCCCGTGGAAGCTCTTCCTATCTTGCTGTGCTTTGAGACAATTTAAGTATTGGAATTCTTTGTTCCTTGAACATTTGAAATTATTTACCTGAGAAACTATCTGAGCCTGGTGATTAGGGGGTGTTTTGGTCTCAATTTTTGATTATTAGTCCATTAAGAGTTCTTATTTTCTTTAGGGTGAATTTTGGTAATTTCTATGTTTTCTAAGATACTCAGTTATTTTATCCAAGTTTCAATTTAATTTGTACCCAGGTTTGCCAAACATTCCCTGAAAGGTTTTTGAGTGTCTTCTGTATGTTTCATTAATTCTTCTTTCTAATTTGTTGATTTTTATTTCTAATATGATTTTTGTCAAGTTTTTAAAATTTGTTTCTTCTTTTTCAGTCTTGTAATTCATTAATTTCTGCTTTTACTTTATTATTTATGCTTTCCATATGTTACTCGTGATTTTTTTCCCTAAATTCGGAGCACGTTTTAAAATTTTTTCATTTGTAGTGTCTAATATATGTGTTTATGGCTTTATTTTCCTGTAAAATCAGCTTTGACCATCTTTCATTAATTTTGACATGCAGTATTTTATTATTACTAAGTCTTAGAGTTTGAAATTTCAGCTTCAATCTTCTCATTGACCCAAAAATTGTCAAAGAGGAAAATTCAGGGTTTTCCATCTATTATTACATTATGAGACAATTTAATTACTCTAATAAATATGAGTGTTTATTGATCTATAATAAATAGTATTCATCATGCTGGATGTATTAGTCAAGATCCTGGCAGTAAGACAATATGCCGAAAAATATTTAACTATAGAGAATTGAACAAAGAAACTAAGCATAGAGATGTGAGCGGGGTTAAGGGAACCACACAAAGATGGTGAGGTGTCCAGGGACTAGCAACAGTGGGAATCTGTGAATACCCGTAAACGTGAAGGAATAAAGGGAGGGAAAATTATCACTGGAGCCTGTGAGAGTCAGAGCCATGCCAGAAGGTCTGCCTAGACGAGCTGTAGTTGAGGAGGAGCACATCCACTGCTGAACACTTCCACTGCTGAAACTGCAGGGGGTGAAAGGGATAGAGGAGACAAACATTCCAAGCATCCTTCCCTTCGCCTTCCTTCCCCTGCCCATACCCGATAGCGGAGCACAGTCTGAAGACAGAGGATCTGAGAGCCTGAAAGATGCGGTCTGTGGAGGTCAGCCACAGAAGGACACAAAACAGGAATTGAAAAGGGAGGAGAAAAACAAATCTGGAAGCAAAAACTGGGAATAACCAGCACCTCAAGTAAATATCATTCTACTCGTATTTAAACATCAGGAATAGAGGTAGACTGTGTTATGCTCTGTACTCTGTGGTCTATTTACGTGATTAACTCTATTTATAGCTTTCCTGATTTTGAAGCATTCTTGCATTCCTAGTACCCTGAACCCTACTTGCATACCTGCATATTCTTTTCACTATACTTTTGAGTGGTAGCCTCTCTATTTGGAATTTTTATATCTATACTTGTAAATGAGATGATTGGTTCAGCATTTTCTTTTGAGAATGCCAGTTGTCATAGTTTACTACTAGGGTTAAATTTGCTTTGTGAAATGAATCAGAGGAGCTTTTCATATTTTTATATCCTAAAATAATTTATACAATAAAAAAAAGATTCCTTAAAAGTTTTTTCTAATTACTCAATTATATTCCTACTGGAAACTGGTGACTTTTCTTTCAGTTAATTCTTGGACAATGTTTTTGGGTCCTCCATAATTATTGGTCTGAACAGGTTTTCTAATTTTGAGCCAATTTTGGTCACTTATAATTTTCTAAGGAATGGCTCCTTTCCTGGATATTTATTTTCTCCTGGTAGATCCACATTTTATTTATCCAAACTTGGGGGTTAAATCATCTTTGTAAAAGGTTTTTGCATCCCCCATGGCTGCCCATAGGATTGTTGTAGTTGCTGCACGGAGAGCTCCTCAAAGGCTTGGTTAAAACAGTTTAAACTCTTAAGAGGAGTTTTATCCTGCAGATAGGATTGTTCCAGCTTCTCTGCAGCTGTAGAAAAATGCCACATCCTGTGGAGCTGACCACATGAGAATGTGCTTGAGCTGTCCTTCCAGAATGATTCACCATGTAGTTGCATAATCTCAGCACCTGCCTACCCTGGAAACTGACCTCTGAAAACTGGCTGTGATTTAGCCCTCCTGCTCAGCAAAAGCAACAAGGAAGTGTGTGAGAGGAGGAGAAAGAAAGGGAAGCAGGGAACGCATGCATGAGTAAGCCCTGCTCTAAGAAGGATGTGCCTTCCTTGATGATGCTTTCCTTCTGGCCTTGGCTTTGCCACTTTGGATGTGTCGTTGTGAGTAACCTTGCTGGGCTTTAGTTACCTGACTGTGAAATGAGAGACTCTGAGGGCTTCCTATATTTATGCTTCTATTAACAGATTCCCCCTGAGGATCATACCTCTGTCTCAAGAAACTGATGGAATTATGTAAGTAACAGTGCCTGAGAGCTGAGATCTTATTCAGGAGGAACCAAAAGACCCTTCTGCTCCCCCTGTATCTCCCCGCCAGCCTGCCTTGAACTCAAAGGGCTCCTATGTGGGGCTCAAAGTATCAACAGCCTGGGCAAGAGTCTTGTCCCAAAGAAACAACCCTTTGAAGTGTTTAACACCTTAATGTGCACTAACCCATCCAACTGGCAAAGTTCTAAGCAGACAGGATGTTTCTGATGAAGAGGGAGAGGTCTAGTGCATGGACCACTGGAGAAAGCCAGCCTGGAATGACAACCAAAGTTGCCAGGGATGGATGGGGAGGTGTGCAGTGGGCAGGCAGGTGACAACATAGTATTTATTGAGTGTGTGGTCAAGGTAGAAGTGAAATACAACACTGTCTTAGCTTGGGCTACTATAACAAATCATCATAGATTAGGTGGCTTAAACAATAGACATTTCATACACTTCTGGAGGCTGGGAAGTCTAAGAAGGTGCTGGTGGATTCAGTTCCTAGTGAGACTTTCTTCCTGACTTATAGACATCCACCTTCTTACTGTGTCATCACATGTTCTTTCCTCCATGTATGAGCATGGAAAGAGAGAAAGATTCTTTCTCTTCTTGCAAGGGCACTAATCCCATCATAAGAGCCCCAGCCTCATGACCTATTCTAACCCTAATTACCTCCCAAAGGCCTTACTCCCAAATAGCATCGCACTGGGGATTAGGACTTTAACACATGAATTTTGGGAGGACACAAACCTTCAGACCATAACAAACACAAATTAGTCTGCAAGAGTTTGAGGAATGTTTAGCATGAAAGACTCTGGCAATGTAGCGTGAAAAACATGGTCTTTAGAAGCCAGTAGAGCTGGGTTTCTATCCCAGTTTTGCCACTTACTTAGCGAACTCCTAAATCTCTGTGAGCCTCTTTCCTCACTTGCAAAATGAGAATAATAATGCCTATCATTAGGGCTGATGAGAATTAAGTGAAAAAATGTTTAAAAAGTACTTAAGCACAGTGACTGGTACAAGTGAGAATTTAATCAACTTATCTGTTATTAAAATGAATCCCACTTTTACCACCATCTCTCTCTAGAAGCTATTCTTAATCATTTCATTAATCACAAGAATTTTTGTGTTCCTGTCAGGCTGGTCACTCTAGGGTTACAAGGAAAAATATTCCCTGCACTCAAACAGCCTCTCATCCAGGGGAGTAGAGAGATTTGCACACAACCAAGTAAAACATCAAGCAAAACTAGCATGAGTATCAACTAGAGGTGTCCCAGCACATTGTGGGAAGGCCTAGGAAGGAATGATGAGCTCTCAGAGTGAGAGTAGGGGAGTGGGTCAGGGAGCATGTGAATTAGGTTTTACGATCTGATAAGGTCATCTAGTCTAACACCTTTGCTTTACAACTAAGGACCCAGACAGGTTAAAAAAGTTTTAAAATTCTCCACTCACATACTGCCATTTTTTTAAGCTTGACTTCGTTTTCTTTTCTTTTCTTTTTTTTTTTTTTTTTTTTTGACAGAGTCTCGCTCTGTCGCCCAGGCTGGAGTGCAGTGGCCAAATCTCAGCTCACTGCAAGCTCCACCTGCTGGGTTCACGCCATTCTCCTGTCTGAACCTCCCAAGTAGCTGGGACTACAGGCGCCTGCCACCACGCCCAGCTAATTTTTTGTATTTTTAGTGGAGACGGGGTTTCACTGTGTTAGCCAGGATTGTCTTAATCTCCTGACCTTCTAAGCTTGACTTCTTAAACCTCACAGGAACCCTACAAGATATTCTTGCCACCACCATTTTATGGATGAAGAAACCAAGGTATAGAGAGGTGACATAACTTGTCCAAGGTCATATAGCTCATGGGTGACAGAACAAGAATTTGACTCCCTGTAGTCCTCTCCAGGACCAACACGGCTGCCTCTCTTAGCAGCAGAGCTGGAGCCAAAGAGCCCAGCTTGCGACTGAAACCCTATGCTTTCCCATTCTCCTACACAGCCACTTCCAGCAAGTCAAATATTTCAGAAGGCAATTCTGGATGAGCTTTTCCAGGTTGAGGACAGCCTAGAAAAATATGGAGGACAGCAAGAGAAAAAGCATGGAGACCTAAATGGCCATGTTCTTGGAAGAGTGCAGGGAGTACCACAATTGAAGGGTGGAATGAAGTTAATTAATAACAGTAGTGTAATACTTGCACCATTACAGTCAAACCTCAGATGAAGAAGCAGCAGCAATAGCAACATTTTTACACATTTTAGAAGTAAGAAAAGGCAAAGAGTGATCTCTCGGGCATTAGTGTCTCCACTGTCATCACAGAAACCATAGAGATATAAAGAAACCCTCAACTCTAAACCTGCTCCTCTCTTGGGTTCTACCATCCACCCTCCTGCTACTCAGAAGCAGGGGAGTGGTAGTATACTCATTTCTCCCTCATTCCTTTGCAAATTCTATTTTTAAAATATTTTTGGCTGGGCACAATGTCTCATGCCTGTAATCCCAACACTTTGGGAGGCCAAGGCAAGAGAATCACTTGAGGACTGGCCAATATTGCAAGATTCTGTAACATACAAAAAAATTTTTTGAAATTGCCCTTGTGTTGTTCCAGGTTTGTTAAGAGGCAGACACCAAGGTGAACTTAAACATGCAAGGATTTTTGTTAAGGAAAATATCTATGAGAGAAAATGTGGAGGAAGCCAGTAGAAGTTCATGATGAGTGTGACCTTGAATGAAGGAAAGAGGCAGAGAAGGTTGGGTGGAAGTGTCACACTGTTGTGCAGTGCAAGGAAGGTTCCACAAAGCCACTGGGGAGTTTTAAGCCACAAACACCATTAGGGGAGCTCCGGGTCTCCCAGAAACATCCCTTGTTTGGGAGCAGTTGTATTACTGCCACCCTTGGTAACTGGCTGACATTGGTTCATGGGAAGCATGGCTTCAACACAAACATGAGGTTGGATTTAGATCACAGCAATAGTGCCCGTGGTCCATTATGTGCCCTGTAATTGGGGAGTCTAGACTGATGCCCAGGCACATAGCTCCTCATCAACTCTACAACTCCTGGCCCAGTTCAGACCCTTCCATTCTCTGGAGAACCCCAACTGGTCTCCCTGTTGCTAATGTTTATCTCTCCAAGCCTTTTTCCACACCACAGTCAGAAAGACCTTTCTAAAATACAAATCTAACATGTCAATCCTCTGCTTAACGCCTTCAATAATGATTTTGCCAATTCCCTTGAAATCCATAAATGGAGCTCTTGCTTTGTATAAGAGATTGATTGAACATTTAATCAAACAAGACGCCCTTGAACTGGTAACACATACTTTATTCCAGCACTCTAGTCTGAGTGAGGTAAGACTCTATAGAGACTGAAAATACAATTTAACTGAGACACTTACACATTACCTTTACTGAGAGTCATTGAAATTCTTGCTGATCTTGTTGGGAAATTAAAATCTTCGTAAAATGTGACTTGGTTAAGCTTATCAACAGCTGATTATTAATGACATTACAGCAAAAGCACAATCAGACTCAACATACTACATTATGAGTTATGGATTTGGAATTTTATTGACCTCGGGACTTTCTCATACTTTATGAACATCCTGCCATCTAGAATCCACCCAGGGGGTGGAGGGTGCTATCTTTTGGGAATGTATTAACTGTCTTTGCCCATTCATGAGGTAAACCAATAATTAGTTCATGGCAAGATGGCAGGAAGTTCCAGTCACAAAATGTAAGAATGACAATGTAGCTCCCATTATTCATTCTTCAGGAACATAGTGTAGACCTTCCTTCTCATCTCAGTAGTTAAAAACGTCTGTAACTCCTGGGACAACCGGAACACTACAGGTGGCACTGATCACAAGTTTTTATCCAAAGAAAATGCCATAGTTTTAATTTTTGCTCTGATCTATGCAATGCTGAAGTCCTTTGACTTAGTGACACACCTAGAGGAGGAATTCCTAATATAAAACTTTGAATGTCACAGCATGTCCCAGATTTAGATATTCTCAGGGTGATCATTTTGCACAGTTAATTCCGTGAAATCCAAAATTGGTTCATAATGTCACTTGAATATTATTTCTAATACAAAGGATTTGAATCATTCTTAAATATTAGGACCAGTTTATATCTGCCCCCAAAGTATCACATTTTCTCCAAAAAGCACTCACCATGTTAGTCTAACCATCATACAAGTGGTCCTTCTAGGAAATGTCCACAAGAAAGTCTGGAGAAACCCTACACTTGATGCCCCATTATTAATCCCAATATTGCAAACACTTACAGGGGATATATCTTATGCCAGTGGACTTATGACACTGGCATCTCATATTTTCTCTTATCAAGAACTCATAACAACCATTTCAGATAAACAGCTTTTTGACCATGGCAGATTCTTATTCAAAATTCCTCTAATTTATTTAAAATTGAGGAAGAGAGAACCAAGACTCCTAATCTCCCACTCCTTTGCCACTTGCTTGCACCTACTTCAGGTTCCTAGAGGAGAGATAAGAAAGAGGCCAGGGTGAGAAAAATGCAAGTTTTCTCTTGCTTTGTTCCCAAAACCATATAGAAAGAGTCCAACCTTGGTGGCTGAGCTGGACCACAAGAGGATGACAAGGACAACCTTTGTGCATCTGACCAAGGCTACACTAAAAGTCAGCTGTGATGGTTTTATGTGTGATATTGTTAGGCTTTATGTCCCCACCCAAATCTCATCTTGAATTGTAATCCACAGGTGTTAAGGGAGACACCTGGCAGGAGGTGATTGGATCATGGGGGTGGTTTCCCCATGCAGTTCTCACAATAGTGAGTGAGTTCTCATGAGATTTGATGGTTTTATAAGGCAGTTTTCCCTGCTCTTGCTTGCTCTTTCTCACCTGCCACCATGTAAGATGTGCCCGCTTCCCCTTCTGCCATGATTGTAAGTTTCCTGAGGCTTCCCCAGTCATGTGGAACTGTGAGTCAATGAAGCCTCTTTTCATCTCAAGCAGTTCTTTGTAGCAGTGTGAGAATGGACTAACACAATGTGTCAACTTGGCTTGGCCACAATGCCCAAATATTTAGTAAAGCATTACTTTTTATGTTTCTGTGAAGGTGTTTTTGGATGAGATTAACATTTAAATTGGTGGACTTTGAGTAAAATGGATTGCCCTCCAAATGTGGGTGAACCTCCAAGGAGTTTAAGGGCTCAATAAAACAAAAGACTGACCTCCCCTCAGCAAGACGAAAGTCTGTCAGCAGACAGGCATCAGTCTTGAACTGAAACATCAGCTCTTCCTGGATCTACAGCCTTCTGGCCCACCCTGCAGGTTTTACATTTGCCAGACTCCAGATACACACACACACACACACACAAACACACAGACACACACACACACACACACACACAGAGAGAGAGAGAGAGAGAGAGAGAGAGACAGAAGGAAAACCCAAGAAACACACACAGACCCATGGAGTGGGATCCTGAGGCTGTCCCAGGGCAAAGGGACCCTTCCCAAGCAGGCATTTCACAGTCAAGTGGGTTCTACCCCCAGTGTTATGGCCTAATTATATGCTGGATCCATGTCATCTGGATGTCCAGAGCCCCCAAGATGTCTCATGCTGGAAGTGTTTTATTTGCCTCTTTAGATCCAATATCCACCTGCCTTTACCAGCACTCTGGCCAAGACACTGATCTCTGTGAGCCACATCACAGGGTTTTCTAACTTCCAGCTGGCCACCAGTTGGGTCCAGCCTCTCATGCAGAGGTTGTTGCTCTTCAGGCAGCCATCCCCATGGAGCTTCCCTGTCTTCCAGTTCTGAAAGCCTCTGCCTCTCCTTGCTCCTGTGGGGACAGAAACTGAAGCTGTTGTTTCTAACTCCAGGTACTGCATCATCCCCTGTTTTCCTGGGGCTGACTACACCTTTGTAAATAATCTCTTTTCAAAACCCTCCTTAAACTACCCCATATAAGTGTTTCATCTGTTTTCCAGCAAGACCCGGATTGACACCCACCCCATTAGGATTGTCAAATTTAGCAAAATCAAAAGACAGGATACCCAGTTATAACTGAATTTCAGATAAACAATAATTTTTTTTAGTATAAAAATTTCCCAATATTCACTGTTTATCTGAAACTCAGATTTAACTGGGCACCTTGTATTTTTATCTGGCAACCCTAGCCTTGCCATCAACTATGAAAATATTTTGGGAATCTTGGTGAACTTCAGCTTATCCCTGAAATAAATAAAGTTAATGACAGTCACAGAATATTAATACTCATGATGCAGATATGGTCCTAATTTGTAGGACTGTTCTCTGAATTGTTTAACTTCCCCTTTGTCTGTGTGTATGTGTGTGCACGCGCGTGTGTGTGTGTACGTAAGTAGAGAGAAAAAGAAAGTGTGTGAGAAAAAGTGAGAGCAAGAGAAAATAATGAGAGATAAGCCTGGAAGGGAAGATTGATGCTGGCTCATCAAGAACCTTAAATTCTGGGCAGGCAACAAGAGGCCTCTCCACACTATAAGACATTCTCAAACTCTTGTATGCATGATAAGAGTTCTGGCCCTCACTGTATTATCCACATTTCCTTACCTATCTTTCATGGTTGATTCTGATGAATTTAGCTCTCCAAGGTGTTTTCGTCTTTTTAAAAAAATCTCCTGAAATTTATATCAATGAAATTGGACCCTGGGAATCTTGCTAGTTCTACTAACTGCAAAACCACATTTGGATACTATGCCACATTATATTTGTAGAACATATTCTTGATAATAAGATGAGATAAAGAAGACTTGATTTAATTTCCCTTTTCTTATTTTTTCTTGTAAATACAAGAAAGGAAAAGAGAAAAGAAGGAATGAAGGAAAAAAGGAATGAAGGAAGGAAAAGAAGGCATTTATAATAAGTTTTAATAGCTCAAATAAGTGTGCAGAAAAAATCAAGTTTTGGCTCTTGTAATCTGTGTTTAAAAATAAAAACATTATGTAATCATGAAAATAAGTGATTAGGTTTTGCAGCCTCCAGTTATTATAATTTCACTGGATATTTTTGAGATAGTCCAAGGCTTCCTGCGAGACTTCATGAAGAAAAAAATTGCCCCAAGTCTAGAAGGTGTTTGATGAAGTATTATAGTGACTGTCTTTTCAGTCCTTGACTACGGAGGCACCTATGTGGGTCTGTGAAAAAGGCTGTCACTTGAGCAATGAGCATAAGCAGCTCTCTGTGCTTTTTGAGATGGATTTGAAATTAAATCACTTAATGTTCCCATTTTCCATGGCTCTCAAATAGACACTTCAGAGATAGTTTCAACAGTGTATTTTAGGCAACAACTTCTGCTTTCAATGACTGGGCAAACATTACATTTTGCCCCTCCTAGGCCAAATCCTAGAAAGGATAGAAAACATAATAATATATTACATATCTACATAAACACATTAAAAAATAAGAAGAGGGGCTTGCAATGGACAAAAAGCTATGAGAAACACACCAACAACAGAAAGTACAGGATCACACTGAAAAGGAAGACAGGAGGGTGGGTATGCAAGACAGTGAGGCCGCAGAAAGGGAAGGCAGAATGAGGCCCAACATAGTGGAATCCAGGAGCAAGAAGCGGTACCCTTAGCTGGGATACTGCCATCGAGCTACCACACTGGGTACCCCAGACATTCCTCGCCACCCCCAGTCTTAAGCAACCCCGTTACAAATGTGAGTGCAGGAGCTCCAAGCAGATGGTCAGACCACTAGACCTTCATGAGACTGGTCACAACACCCTGTCTCGTGTGAGGTTTGTGGTTATCAGGCCCCCACGGGAAACTACCCCAGAAATGTCCTCAGAAGGCCCTTCAACCTATGCATGAGCACCAGTTTCCTTTTGTCTAAGAAGTCCAGCTTGCAATAATTTTGAATCTTTATCTATCAACATTTCTTCTTTGTGCCTCCTGGCTTTATGAAATGTAGATCAGGGTCATTTACTCAAATGTTACTCACAACTATGCCAAATACAGAGCCAGTTGGCAACTACTACAAACCTTTCTCCAGGTTCATTTGGAGGCAGGAAGCAGTGCTCTTTGAGCCAGGTTGAACTAGCTGTCAGTCCATCTTACTTGTCAACATTTTTGTTTAATCTGCTTACTAGCTGTGTGACTTGAACCAGCCACTTGGTCACTCGGAGCCTCAGTGTCCTCTTCCTACCTCAAGGATTGATATGAGGATAAAATAGGATAATATGCTTTGCACAGTCATTGGAATATAGGAGGAGATCAATAAACGTTCAGTTGTTATTACTATTTTGAGCATTTGGGGTACTCAATGGTTTTCCTGGAAGTTAGTCTTCCTGAAGCCCTCGTGGCCCATGTCTTACTTCTGTCATATACCTTGGCTGTGCCCCTTCTTCTAGCTTTTCCTTATATACTCTAGAGTAGAATTTATCTGAAAGCATCATGTACAGGCACATTTCTTTCTGGAGGTGACATATTCTTGGATTGTAATAATTTTAGCTTTAAAGTCTCCATGTTTTCTTATGTCATATCACCAGTTAGATTTTCTAGCCACAGGATTGTATCCATTTTTGGGGAATGTTTTGGAAATCTGCCTTCCAAAGTCTAGAACCCATTTTCTTACCACCCTTAACATTTCGTTTATGAATCCTGGGGTAAAACAGTCACTTTATGCAAAGCTTTTATCGCTTCCATTTTACCAATTAGATTTTTTTTGTTGGTGGTCATAATCAGTTCCAGAATAATCTTTCTTCCTTTGTGGCTTCCCCTGCCTGGCTAGGAGTGGAAGTTGTCAGCAGGGCACTGTAGGAATATGCCCTGTTTTCAGCAGAATGAGGCTTGTGCAAAATGCTGGAGAGCTGACACTCTAGCCCCAGCGCCAGCCCCAGTCCCACTGCTAAAACTCCGAAAACAATTGTTCTTCTCACATTTTAGTCTCACCAGAATAGTCTCCACTGTGTTTCTCCACATGGATCCATGAGTTTCTGGGTCATCTTCTATAGTGTGATTCTGTCTGTCTTTCTTCTGAACACAGCGTCCTTCTAGTTGTATTTCAGTTGATTTATTTACCAGAGCTGAGTGTATTTTATGAGACTCTTGTTCCCTCTTTACATTAAAATTTTAGGTCATCTTGATTTTCCCTGAGTTTTATTCCTCCCTGCCTTGGTCAAGGCACAGTCTAGCTCCCTCTTTAAGCAAGTCCTTATGAAACACTTTTCTCTTTTTCTTCATGAAATGCCCTCCATCCCCAGCCAGGAATCCCTGCTGTGTCGTCAAAGGTCACAGTCCAGGAAAAAAAATAAAATGCCTTCTTCTTGCTGGTGGCTGGAGTCAGCTGTTCACAGCCCACATGATCCAGTTATTCCTTAGGTATGACAGGTGGAAGAAGTAAAAGTGCTGAGTTTTCAAGCCCTTCAGTTCCTTTTTTTTTTTTTTTTTTTTGACGGAGTCTCACTCTGTTGCCAGGCTGGAGTGCAGTGGCACGATCTTAGCTCACTGCAACCTCCACCTCACGGGTTCAAGTGATTCTCCTGCCTCAGCCTCCTGAGTAGCTGGGACTACAGGCTCGTGCCACCACACCCAGCTAATTTTTGTATTTTTAGTAAAGACAGGGTTTCACCATGTTGGCCAGGATGGTCTCAATCTCTTGACCTCTTGATCCGCCCGCCTTGTCCTCCCAAAGTACTAGGATTACAGGCATGAACCATGGCCCCTGGCCAAGCCCTTCAGTTCTTTAACTGAGATTTCAGACCCCAAGGCAACATTCCAAGTCAACTCCGAAAGGATCCACGTGAATCTGCAGAACGAGGAGCAGCTTGTTTTTTCTGGCAAACTCTCAATGAAATCAGCCTCAGCAGATGTTAATGGGCCCACATATTGCCTCAGCATTCAACATTCCCCTGTACACCAATGGCTTCTTAATGTGAGCACCTATAAGTCTTTGCCTGAGAACTTTCAACAGTCCATGTGGGAACAAGCAAGAAGTGTTAGGGACCCCCAAGAGCAGCCGTCAACCAATAACAGATGAAAACTCCAACTTTCCTGCCCTTCAGGTGGCACATTTCGGCAGCCTATCCCACACTGTTTCCCAAAGACCCTCCGTCAGCCTCACCCCCAATTAACCACAGTGGTAACTTGCTCAGCAAGAATAACTTTCCTTGCCTCTCTGTCTTCTTTGCTTCTTTACACTCCCAAATAAACAACTGCATTCACATAAGTTTGAGGGTCTGCTTCTGCAGAACCCAGACAAAGACACAAGCTGACATGTGTTATCTGTTCATGTGTGCCTTGGTTCATAGCAAGAAAGTTGGAACCATGGTTGTATACTGTATTAATTTCCTATTGCTGCTGTAACAAATTACCATAAACTAATTGGCTTAAAACAACATAAATTTATTGTTCTGTAGCTCAGAGTTCTCATTGGGCTAAACTCAAAGTATTGGCAGGGCTGTTTTTGTTCCTGGAGGCCTAAGGGAAGAATGCATGTCCTTGCCTTCTCCAGCTTTTAGGGGCCACATGCATTCCTTGGCTTGTGATCCCTTCCCCCTTCTTCAAAGTCAGCAGCACAGCATATTCAAATCTCTCTTTGTTGCTCTTGCCTCCTTCTTATAAGGACTGTTGTGATCATGTTGGGCTTATCCAGATAATCCCGGATAATTTTCCTATTCAGAGATACTTAAATTAATCATACCTGTAAAGTCCCCTTTGCCATAGAAGATAATATATTCTCAGATTTCAGGAATCAGGACATGGATTTGGGGGGAGGGGTTGATATTTTGCTATCAACGATATTCAAAGGTCCAAATTACAACTGTGAAACTGGATCTATTGCCAGCATTTACTCTGCATGGTCCATGTGGAATGTGGATTAGTACCCCAGATCCAGGTCTTCTCCCAAATTCCTCTCCACAAGGGGCAAGCGGGCACTGTATTCCAGCTTGCCCGGAATAAGGCTGGCCTAGCTTGCTGAGAGTATGCTGATTACACTTGTCTTCTGAGGGCTGGTTTTCCCACCTATAAAATGAAAATATTTCAATCTATCTTCCAGGGGTGTTAAAAGGTTTAAATGAGATAACAAAGTTAAAATTGCTTATTAAATTATTTTTGTCTCTTGAGGTTATATATTATTTTGACTAAGTCTACACTTCTTATGTAGTGGTAAAAAAAAATTAAGTATATAATTTAAGGCTCAGTAAATACATCTTTGCCTCAATTAGCCATTTTAGGCATTAGGGATACTGAGATTTCCTGTCTAATTACCACACTCTGTTCTGCAGCAGCCTCTCCAGAGGACCCAAAGACAATTCCCTCTTCCTGATCAGATGACCTCTTGTCTCTCCTTCCAGGGAGGAATTAACTTCATTATCTGAGTGAGGAACTTAAAGCCATGGGGACTTATGTGCAGGTAATCACATGGCATGAAAGAATAGAGATTCAGTCAGGATCTACATGCATGGGAAGGGATGCTACCCAGAATAAATAGATTGTTCCTCTCAGCATTTCAGGGTCTTCTCTAGTGACTGTGTGGCAGAGGACACAGATTTACTCCTCTCTCTGGTCCAGGGCACAGAACTGGTACCAACAAGCAGAAGTTGCTGGAAGGTAGCTTTCAGATCATTCCAAGGAAGGATTTTCTGGCATGTAAGGCTGTCTTATAATGAAGTGCTTCCTTTGGCAAGTAGAGCTTGGCCATATACATTGCTCAAGCTGGTGGCTCAGCAGGTATCTTAATCTATTTTGCATCACTATAAAAGAATACCCAAGGCTGCATAATTTATAAAGAAAAGAGGTTTATTTGGCTCAGAGTTCTGCAGGCTGTTACAGGCATGGCACCAACATCTGCTTGGCTTCTGGTGAGGACCTCAGGAACGTTACAATCATGGTGGAAGGTGAAGGGGGAGCCAGCGAACCACGTAGCAAGACAGAGAGAGAGTGGGGAGGTGTCGCACCCTTTGTAAACAACCAGATTTTGCAAGAACTCACTCATTACCACAAGGAGGGCACCAAGAAATTCATGAGGGATCTGCCCCCATGACCCAGACACTTCCCACTAGGCCCCACTTCCAACACTGGGGATCATATTTCAACATGACATTTGGAGGGGACAAACATCCAAATCAAACTATATCATTCTTCCCCTGGGGCCCAAAATCTTATATTCTTCTCACTTTGCAAAATACAATCATCCCTTCTCAATAGTTTTCCAAAGACTTTAACTTTTTCCAGCATCAAATGCTGGATGTCTACGGTCCAAAGTCTTGTCTCAGAATCAAGGTAAGTTCCTTCTACCTATGAGCTTGTACAGTAAAAAACAAGCTATTTACTTTCAAGATACAATGGTGGAACAGAAATCGGGTAAATATCCCCATTTTGAATGGGAGAAGTTGGCCAAATAAAAGGGGTAATAAGCCCCATACAAGTCCAAAACTCAGCAGGGCAGACACTAAACCTTAAAGCTCCAAAATAATCTCCCTTGACTCCATGTCCTGCATCTGGGGCACACTGGTGCAAAAGGTGAGCTCCCAAAGCCTTGGGCAGCCCTGCCTCTGTAGCTGCAGGGTGCAGAGACTGTGGTTGCTCTCACAGGTTGGAGTTGAGTGCCTGTGGCTTTTCTAGGATCAGAATAAAAGCTGCTGGTGGCTCTACCATTTTTGAGTCTGCAGGACAATGGCTCCCTTCCCACAGCTCCACTAGGCAGTGCCCTGGTGAGGATTCTGTGTGGGGGCTCCAACCCTACTGTAGGCTTCTTCCTGGGCAGCCAGGCTTTCTCATACATACTCTGGAATTTACATAAAAACTGCCAACCCTACTTCATTCTTGTATTCTGTGCACCTATAGGCTTACCACCACATGGAATCCACCAAGGATTACTCTCCAAAGTGGCAGCCTGAGCTGTGCCTAAGGCCCTTTGAACTGCAGCTGGAGCAGCAGGGATAGGGAGGAAAGCCTCCTAAAGTGGCTCAGGGCAATGGCACCCAGGGCCTGGCCCTTGGAAGCCATTCAGTCCACCTAAGCCTCTGGGCCTATGATGGGAAGGGCTGCCTCCAAGATTTCTGAAATGCCTTTGAGGCCTTTTCCTCACTGTCTTGGATATTAGCACTTGGCTCCCTTTTAGTTACACTGATCTCTCCAGCAAGTGGTTGCTCCACAGACTGCTTGAATTCCTCTCCTGAAAATGTTTTTTCCTTCTCTATCACATGGCCAGTCTGCAAATTTTCCAAATTTTTATATTCTCCTTCTCTTTTAACTTTAAGTTCAACTTTAACTCATTTATTTGCTCCTGTATCTGCTTGTAGGCCATTAGAAGCAGCCAGATCACATCTTGAATCCTTTGCCATTTAGCAGTTTCTTCCACCTGATACCCTAGGTCAGGGGTCCCCACCCACAGGCCACAAACCAGTACCAGTCCATGGCCTGTTAGGAACTGAAGGGCAGGAAAGCTGGAGTTTTCATCTGTTATTGGTTGATGGCTGCTCTTGGGGGTCCCTAACACTTCTTTCTTGTTCCCACATGGACTGATCAAAGTCCTCAGGCAAAGAGTTGCAGGTATTGTTCATGTGATTAAGTTGCATTATATGCCATGGTTGACTCTAAGAAAGGAAGATTATTCAAGTGGGCCTGACCTAATCTCATGAATCCTTTAAATCTGGGTCTTGAGATTAGAGACAGGGGATATAAGAGACCCAATATATTAATATAAGAGGGAATCATTGCAAGGGACAGTCTCTACTGCCTACCTGAAGATGAAGGGGTCATATGGCATGCAGTGGGCAGCTGGCCTCTAGGAGCTGAGAACAAGTCCTGGTCAACAGCTAGCAAGAAGATGGAGACCTCAGTCCTGTAACTGAGGAACTAGACTCTGCCAATGAGTTCAATGAGAATGAGCTTGGATTTCTGCCCACCCCTCCCCCCGGCCCCAAAACCTCCAGATAAGAAGGACCCCTTAAATGTGGGACCTGAGCAGGGAACTCTGTCAAGATGGGCCAGGAATTTTGACCTACAGAACCATGAGCTAACAAATGGATATTACTAGGTTGGTACAAATTGATGGCGGTTTTTGCCATTAAAAGTAATGGCAAGAACTGCAATCACTTTTTCACCAACCTAAATATTTTAAATCCTTCAGTTTGTGGTAATTTGTTATGCAGCCATAGAAAACTGATACACTGACCCATAAAGCAATTCTAGACCTGTTTGCGCTTGTTCTCACCAATGGTCACCAATGACTATCATGGAGCAGCCATTACCACTATAAGGAGAACCAAGCAGGAAGAAAAGCCTTGGGTATGAGGCAGGATTAGGGGATTGAAACTAAGAGAAAAGGGAGGCACAGGAAGGCTGCACTGGCTAATTGGATGAAACAGCTGCACGAGCAGAGGAACCACTCGGAACCCAAAGCAGTCATGGGAAAGCTTGCAGCAGCCTGGTGGGGTGAGTCAGGAAAGGGGGCTTCTTTCTTAAGAGCAGGAACTATGCTTGAGATTACTGTTTGAAGGAAGAGACATGAATACAGGCCTCTTATGAGAAAATATACCACTGGGATGACTCAAGGAGCTGAAATTTTTGAGATGAGTATAGCAATAAGAAGGTAATAGCTAACCTAAAGGAGAGAAAGATAAAGAAGGGGAGGAGGAGGAGAAGAAGGAGAGGGAAAGAGGGCTATAAGGAAAACAAAAAAGAAAGAAATATCCACAATAAAAATGCCCATACAGGGCCAGGCATGGTGGCTCATGCCTGTAATCCCAGCACTTTGGGAGGTCGAGGCAGGTGGATCACAAGGTCAAGAGATCGAGACCATCCTGGCCAACCAACATGTTGAAACCCCATCTCTACTAAAACTACAAAAATTAGCTGGGCGTAGTGGTACATGCCTGTAGTCCCAGCTACTCGGGAGGCTGAGGCAGGAGAGTCGCTTGAACCCAGCAGGCAGAGGTTGCAGTGAGCCGAGGTCGCACCACTGCACTCCAGCCCGGTTCACAGAGTGAGACTCCATCTTAAGAAATAAATAAATAAATAGAAATAAAAGCCTGTATCGAAGTCTTTAAGCAATTTCTATTAATTTGTGTGTTTGGGAAGCAATTCAAAATAACACAAATACCTTTTGTTAAACCCAATTGCTAGTATACAAATTTTTGTCACAGCATACTAAATTAAAACATCTCTTAACACCACAAAAAAAAAGTACCTTTCTGCTTTAAATAAATTACCTTTGTAGAGCAGTGGTTATCTTATTCCGTAACAGTCAACAAATCCACCATGTTGGTGAATTAACACATTTTCCCCTTATTAGAATGAAAGATCCCAAAGACGTGAAAGAAGCAGGTATTAAAAAGGTGGTCTCCTTAGAATCTCTCAAATACAAGTTTTCCCCAGTATTAAACAACAAAACGTCACTTAGGTCAGGATTTCTAGAAATAGAACCTGAGACAGGAATTTCAAGGTACACAATTTATTGAAGGAAGCTCTTCAGGAGAAGGGGAACAGGATGGAATGAGAAAGCAGCTAATCAAGGATGTGGTCTCAGATGGATACCAGCCTCAGTCTTGTCCCATAAATGGGCTGGGAGCTAGCCTTTTGTAGCCCTATAGAAGTTAGTTACGCTGCCTTTTGGGACTGCAATGCAAAACCTCAGGTTCAGCCAAAGGCAATTCTCTCGAGCCACTCACAGGAGCTGGGGGAGGAGTGCGAAAGCAGGTAAAGGAAATCTGAGTGGGGTCTCACTCCAACTGTGAGCAGAGTTTGAATCTTTTCTAAGGAGGTTCCTTAGCCTCAAGATAAATCAGAGGGTAGAGACAAGGGGGTATCCAATTCCATATGCCAGAAGCATACAGGTATCCAGCCCTAGCAAAACACCTGTGACACCAGTTTTAGACCTGATCTTTGATTGTTCCCCCTTCCTGATGGCCACAGTCATCACAGTTCTGGCCCTGACTTTTATGCATTCCTGTTAACTCCCAGTCCTCTCTTTAACCTTGGCTTAGAGTCTCTTGGCCTCCAGTCTCCTCCATGGCAGGCACTATATCCTGGTGAGTCCTCATCTCTGCTGGGATCTGGTTTCAAGAGACTGTAAGAATCTTTAGGCTTAGGAAAGAAATTACAGAACATTCGAACTTAAGGGACCTTCAGAGTCTCACGTAGTCTAACTTGTTATTCACAGCGGGGAAGGACCTTGCTACATGCTGGTTTAGTCTCTTGCCATAGAGTCCAAGAATTTTGTAAGCGCAGACCAGTTCAGATGTCCACTCCTAGTCTAAGTACTTGTTGTCATAGTTTTAAGGTACATGGAGCAGCCTTGTCCAGGCAGGGACTGTGGGTAGAGCGAACATCCTCCTCTGACCCAAAGGCAGCCTATCCATTGTCAAGCCAAGAGCCAATCAAATTTCCTTCTTCAAAGATATGAACTGAGATATATATAGAGAGATTATGGTTAGCAAAAATGGATACTCCCAGCACTCCAAAGAGATTATGGTGTAGAGAGGGACCAGAGGAGGTCACAGCAATATTTACAAGTCGGGTACATTTATAGCTTAAGGGGTATTCATAGAAAAACATTTATAATTATGGAGGCAATCATGAAAAATTTATGCAAGTTTCTGTTTGCTTTTACTTATCCAGATAGCAGAAAACTGGGTTCCTGGGTCCCCAGACGGGCATTTTGGTTAGGTCTTTTAAATATCCTGCTACTTCCAAATGACAATTAACCAGTTTCTCAATTTCAAAAAATCTAGCCTGCCTGTGAATTGAGTGAGGAATGGTGGAATTTGTCTAAGGAACTCAACGGTTTAATGCATTTTGCCATGGAGATTACAGCTATTGCAGCATGGGGACAGGGCTGGCTTGAAAAAAGATGAGCCCTCATTGAGCATTCTGTTCAGGCAGCTGCCCATTATCCAGGGGGTGGATGATCCAGTTTGGGGATTTTTCATGCCTCTGGCTTCTCCTCCCTTCTACTGTCTGCCCTTTGGCCACATTACAGATCAAATTAGCATGTCTTTGAGAGGATAGAAGGGGAAGGGACAGGTAGAATTCAAATTGGTCAATTTTGTAGCTTGTTCGCTGCTCTAATACATGAGATCAAAACCAAAGGCTAACGTGGGGTTTTGGATTATCAGTGGATTATATTTAATCTATACCAGACCTCCCCTCCATTACTACAGAAATTGAAGTCTGATGGGGACTCTCTGTATTTCATATGGATGCCAGAGCTCAGCACATAGAGGCTTGTCCAGAATCTCAAACACATACATGTTAGAAGTTTGGAGCTGGAAGGGGACTTAGAGATGAGCCAGCCTTGGAAAATCGAAGCTCAGAAATCTGAAGCAATGTGCTCAAGGTCATACCATGAGATGGTTGCCAGTAGTTAGTGAACAACTTGAGAGGAGACCTGAAACCAGTCAATTTTAAAATGACACAACTGACAGGTTAATAAGTGAGATATTAATTACATGTGCTCCTTCATGACCCCTCATGGCTTCTTGTTGGGACTCTCCACCAAATGGAAACTAAAATCAGGATCATCCATTGCGGCAGACATCCCCCCAGCACTGAGAGCAGAGACTCCTAACCCTAAAGTTGCTGAAGAACACAGCTCTGAGTTTGAGACTAGACAGACTTGATGCAAAGAGGTAGCAAGAGACAGGTTTTCCTTTTGCCTGAGGAGAGAAGAGTTTAAAGATCAAGAATGAAGAGTGATACATTCCATCATACACACACAGAGGTTGTCGTCATCATCATCATCATTATCATCATCATCATCAAAGGAAAGAGCAAGAAATGAGAGAGGGTGGCCGGGCGCGGTGGCTCAAGCCTGTAATCCCAGCACTTTGGGAGGCCGAGACGGGCGGATCACGAGGTCAGGAGATCGAGACCATCCTGGCTAACACGGTGAAACCCCGTCTCTACTAAAAAATACAAAAAAACTAGCCGGGCGAGGTGGCGGGCGCCTGTAGTCCCAGCTACTCGGGAGGCTGAGGCAGGAGAATGGCGTAAACCCGGGAGGCGGAGCTTGCAGTGAGCTGAGATCCGGCCACTGCACTCCAACCTGGAAGAAGAGACCGGCCCCCGTCTCACAAAAAAAAAAAAAAAAAAAAAAAAGAAATGAGAGAGGGTTCCTCATGAGGGTTGGGGACAGCTGAGAGAGAAGAGGAAGGCCTTTGCTTCTCTTCCAGAGGTTTCTGACAGTGGCAATCTCATGGAACTACCTCATTGGAGCCAGCAGAGTGTTAGAGAGCTGGTACAGGAGAGGTACAGGAGGCAGGCATCAGGCTGTCTTCAGCCCCCAAGTGGTGTGGAGGAGACTCTGCAGGTCCCACATAGCCAGCAGAAAGAGTCAGCATGCTCTTGAAAGTTGCCAGATGAGTGAGGTAAATTCAGGAAGACAAACATCAAAAAAGGATGCAGCTTATATGGTGGTTGGGATAGGTAGAGGAAGGGAAGCATGACTGATTTGATTCTAAGAGAACGTTTTGGAAACCAGACCACCCACTTGCCACACCCAGCATGTGAATTACATGAGCAACACTCCTCAGCAGACTGCCCACGTCCAGTCCACCCGCACAGAGAAGGTGGTTACCACCCTGCATGCAGACACCCAAAGTAGAAGAGGGCAAGGTGGCTGCTCCCTCCCACACATCCAATCACGAAGACCTCCAGTCCCTCCCACACATCCAGTCACGAAGACCTCCAGTCGCCACCTGCTCCTCAGACTAAGTTAGGACAAAACAGGGGGAGAGGCAAGAAATCCCACAGTCATTTTGGGCTAGACTGCGACCAAATTGCAAATTGCAGATCCTAAGTTAACCCTAACAATGACTGGAGTCATTACACAAACTGGATGATGTTTCCTGCCACCCAGTAGAACTGGGGCTTATATTCCATGGGGAGAAAGAAAACGAGTTTCGTCACTGTACTTGGTGTCTGGGGGGCTGCTTTAACTGCGAAATTCCATATCCAAGACAGTCCTTTATGGGGGAGCAGTCCTCTATTTCCTGAAAATCAAGTAAGAGAGGCAGAACCCCACACGCAACCTCCAGGGACAAACCGGTAGGAGGAAACGAATATTCAGTAAGCACCTGTTATGTCCCCGCCCTGTAGTAAACACCTTCGCCATCCTTCGCGTCGTTTCTATCTGTAATGTCTCTGCAAAGAGGAAGCGCTCGGCCGGGCGCGGTGGCTCAAGCCTGTAATCCCAGCACTTTGGGAGGCCGAGACGGGCGGATCACGAGGTCAGGAGATCGAGACCATCCTGGCTAACAAGGTGAAACCCCGTCTCTACTAAAAAATACAAAAAAATAGCTGGGCGAAGTGGCGGGCGCCTGTGGTCCCAGCTACTCGGGAGGCTGAGGCAGGAGAATGGCGTGAACCCGGGAGGCGGAGCTTGCAGTGAGCTGAGATCCGGCCACCGCACTCCAGCCTGGGGAACAGAGCCAGACTCAGTCTCAAAAAAAAAAAAAAAAAAAAAGAGGAAGCGCTCATCTTTGTTTTAGGGAAATGCAGCTAGGACCTAAGAGCTACATTTACATCGGTCTCAGTGATGCCAAAGCCCTTTCCTCTTCCGCCAAGCTGCCTCGGGGCAGAACTCAGGCTGAGAAACATCCTCAACCCCAGCCTCATTCCTCCCTCCGCACACTCCCGCCCTGAGTGCTTTAAGAGTAGGACAGTCAGTAGCTGAGCACACAAATGCAGCCCTGTCTGGGAACAGGGAGTCCAAGGGGATGCAGCGGTGGCCTTTGGAGGGGTCAGTGACAGCTGTGTAATCGGGGAAGCACCTTGTCCAATTGGAAGCCCACCCTCCCTTTGAACTATGCGCAGCCCCCGCCCCCCCCCCCCCCCCCCCCCCCCCCCTCCCAGCTGCCTGCCTCCTGCTCCCTCCTCCCAGGCTCTGGGTTGAGTTTTTTCCTTGGCAAATCACACCATTCCGTTGGGAGGGCGGCTTGCTGAGTTTGGCAGTGTTGACACAGCAGTCTCTGGACACGTTCCGGGAAAGCAGGCTACAGCATGTGAGATGAATTTTCTCCTGAACTGTGTGGTTTCCAATGTGTTAGAAAAACAAACTTGGAGAAGTCTGTTTGGCGTGTGTGCATGTGTAGACCCCACTTCCGGAGTCGAAAATGCTGTTGGCCTTCGCCCTTGTTACTTAAAAAAAAAAAAAAGAAAAAGAAAAAAGAAAAAAAAGTCCGTCCTCCCAAGGTCTGGTTCCCTGAAACCTGAGGCAGCGTGGACAATGGGAGCTCTTTCAAGTCGCAGCCCCAGGGGCCACGTGACTGCGCCTTTGTCCCGGGAGTGGAGGCAAGTGGAAGCTGCCTGGGTGTCTGGACATTGGAGCCCTTTCAGTGTTGCTGAGCTGCTGGGCCTCACCTCTCCACCGCCTGCCTCCAGGCCCTTGGCTACCCCTCTTCCTCCCAAACATCCAGTTCCTGTTCCCAAAATAACTGCCCACAGGAAACTGCCTCGAGGTGGAGTCTCTGCAGTGGGTGAATTCTTAGCGCCTCTGCAGGGATCTCGGGACCTGGTAGGGCCAGTGAAGAGAGCAGACTGCCTATCACTGCTACAGTTCACAAGCTGTGATGCCGGGAGGGCTGGCAACACCCACTCTTCATGCTCCTCCCATCCCATAACTTCTGTTTTTCCCATAAAAGCACGGCCAGGTAGCAGCCAAGTCTGACTCCTTTCACTGCTTTTCCATCCTTCAGGAAAGGTGTTCAAGTACTTTTGACCTTCCGATGCACTGGCCAGTAATGCCTTGTTTCTCCACAGGGCCTGTGGCTACCTGGCCACAGGGCAGTGAAAGCACTCCGGCTGGAAACTACTGCTCCCTCACCTCCCATCTTCCCATGAAACAAGCCAAAGAAGCCCCCTTTATTGCAGAAGAGAGAGGTCCCCGCTCCTCCTTGCCAGGGAGAGAGGAGGCAGAGCTGACTCTGGAATCAGAGTCCTGGAGGGGAGTCATCCTCGGCACTCTAAGTGATAGGGCGCGCACGAGGGGGTCGCTCATCTAGATTTCATCAGTGTAGTTAAAGTAGGTGTTATCCAATTCTCTAAGCCAGTGATTCTCAACCCCAGCAGCAGCACACCGGGATCACTGGGGACCTTTCACTACTTCTTTACCCAAGCAACCTCCAAACCGAGAAAATAAGAACCTCCAGGGGGTAGTACCAGGCACTTGTATTTTAAAAAACCCCCTAGATTGTTCCAGCATGCAGCCAAGTTTGAGAACCACTGGCTTAACAGTCCTTCTCAAACTCATATATATGTGAACCACCTGGGATCTTGTTAAAAAAATAAGTTCTGATTCAGCCTGAGATTCTGGAGGCCTAACAAGGAGTGCTGACTCCGCTGGTCTATGGATCACACTTCAAGTAGCCAAGCCTAAGAGTCTGTAATGATACCCTGTACCTCTCCCTGGCTGAATGGGCAGAAACAACAAGGAGATAGGATGGGAGGGTCTATAGAGGCTTGTGGACTTCTAGGTCTTGAAGGGATTGCTGAGATAGAAGTCACATCCATGCCTTTGGGAAATCTCTTCAATGGTGGTCAGTGGGATTGTGTCTGAATTCAGGATAGAGTAAAATATAAACTTCACCCTTCAAAGCTTGGATGAGAGAAATGACATGGGAGGAAATCACCTCCTGTCTTCCAGCTCTTGGCCTGACGCTAAGGATAGTGACGGTCTTACGCTGACACACAGAGTGACATAAAGCCCTATTTGGGATTGTCAAAAACCATCTGGCCTGAAGAGGGCCATGGGATCTCAGGGAGCTCAGGCAATGAGGGGGATGAGGCAAATGTGGTTCCTCCTCTCAGGATGTCTCGGTGTTTCACATACAGCTGACGTGCTCTGCCTACAACAGGGAAATCCTTTTTGTTGCCTATTTCCTTTCTGATTCAGAGCTAGTCAGTGCCTTCAAAAATACAAATAACATCAGAGCCTCATAACAGGTTTCTCAGAGTTACCCAGCCACAACATCCAGAGCCTTTGAGCCACGGTGACAGACCCTCTGGTCTAAAGGCCCAAAGCAATAAGGCACTGACACAGGTGGGATTTGAGACTCATAGTTCTCCCCAAGCCTCATTTTCTCATTGGTAAGATGGGCGTAACAAAAGTATATACCTTTTCAGATTATATGAAAATTAAGTAGTGTGTGTAAAGCACATTGCACAACAGTTGGTAAATAGTAAATGCTCAATAAATGCTAGCTGCTATAATAATAATTATTATTATTAAAAGAATATTCATCTCATAGAATGTGAAAGCTAGCATAATGCTTAGCACATAGATGTGCAATAAACACTTGCAAAATCTAAGCCAAAGATAAGTTTTTCTTTTATGCTCCCTTTTGCTTTCTTAGGGTATCTATCAGCCTTTAGTTGGTTTCCATCTTCCTGCCCCTTCTTTAATCATCCTGCAAATGCAGAGAAGGTTTAGAATGCAAATTCTCCCTGGAAGAAGTGTGACAACTGCCTGCTTTACAGAAAAGAGCTCTTCCTGGTGGGGGGCGGGGGGAGGAGGAAAGGATAGGACTTGGGAAAGGAGCTCTTATTTACAGAGACCCTGTAAGTGAAGAGCGCAATACCAGGTGCTTTATAGACATTACCTCAGTCAATGCCAGAGTCCTTTCCTCCTTACATACAAAGGAAGGGGCAGCATCTTCTTAAGCGGAAATACCTCCCTTTGCATGGTAACACTCTGCACACATCCATGCTCTCAGAGTATGGTTTGAGGAATCATTTCTTCATCACTGAAAGTTTCTGCCTTTGTTGGAAAACACATCTTTCCCTCTTAAGTCTTGGAGGACTAAGTCTCGAGGAGTAAGTCCAGTAGGCTCAGAGTGTCTCTCTGAATTTAAATACAAAGGAAGGCGTCTATGGAAAGGTTGGAGCTAGGCAGGAGCCATGGCTCTGGAATGTGACAGCACAGGGCATAAGGAATTGCAGTGTTCCCTCTTGGAGTTCTCCTTCCTGATAACCGTGTGTAGGAGGGATCTGCTTTCTGCCAAGTGTGGTCTCTGCATGTCTGGAGACATTTGGGGATGGGAAGTAGTGGGGCAGGCCTTCTGAAGACCACAGAACCACATGGGAGGAAAGCATCTGTGATGGCTCATTTTATCTCAATCTGACTTGGTTAAGGAATGCCCAGATAGCTGGAAGAACATCACTTTGGGGTTTGCCTGTGAGTGTTTTAGGAAGAAATGAGCATTTTTATCAGTAGACTGAGTAAAGAAGATTCCCCTCACCAATGTGCCATCATCCAGTCCATCGAGGGCCCTGCTAGGACAGAAAGGCAGAGGAAGTCTGAATTTGCTCTTCGCTTAGGCTGAGACTTCCATCTTCTCCTTCCCTCAGACATCAGTGCCCCTAGTTTTTGAGTCTTCTCACTCAGATTGGGATGTATGCCACTGGCTCTCTTGGTTCTCAGGCCTTTGAGTCTGGACTGGACCTATGTGACCTGGGCTTCTAGTTTGCAAATAGCAGATTGTGGAACTCCTCAGCCTTCATAATGGCATGAGACAATCCTTCCTAATATGTCTTTTTCTGTATATCTAGATATAGTCTATTGGTCCTAGTTCTCTAGAGAACCCTGACTACTACTCCATCTGCATGGTGGGTCATGCTTGGCCTTGATTATTAGAAGCAGAATGATGTTGAGTGATTATTAGAAGCAGACTGATGGCGAAGTACAGTGTAGTGGCTGGCCCTGGGTCTGGCCCCACCCAGCCCCATGGATTCATGTGATCGCTGGAAGAAAGAGTGCTATGTGGGAAAATGGAAAGGGCTGTCAAATGAAGAGTGGCGAAGTGCTGGAGCACGAGCAGCCCAGCTCTGGCTGTCCTTGGTCTCCATGTGAGGCAGCGTGGAGAGGTGCCTTCATCTTCTCCATGTTGCCATAGGCCATTATGCATTTTGTCATATGGAAGGCTCTAGCACTTTCTCTGGCTAGGGTGGCAGCTATCAGCGTGGGGCAGAAGCAAAACCTGGAAGAGGTGGCCATGCCCAGCAAGCATGGCAGTGCACAGGACAGGCTGCAGTGCCCAGTAGGAGGGAAGGAAGAAGGTGCCCACTATGCAGAGAAGGACCCACTGGAAGTGAGAGTGGTGACCAGGAAAACCCCAGTGACCAGTGAGAGGAAAGAAGAGCAGTGCCCTGCAGAGGCCCAGCCTGGACCATAAGCCAGAGAAAGAGACAAAGGAGCCTGGGGGAACGTTGTGTGGCAGCTGAATGGACTTGGGCTCGAGCTCCCAAAAGACACCAATAAATATAATATGGGGAGGCTTTGACAGGAGCTGAACTCCTGTCATGGCTGGTGGTAGGTGGAGTGATTTCTGCTGAAGTCTCATTTTTAACCCTGGGGTTCCTGGAATGCCGAAATATTTGTCACTACCCTAATATCATTGGGATGAAGCCTCTTTTCTGTACATGGCTGTGAGCACAGCACTCACGCCTTCATCCTCCCCACCCCCTCCCTCCCTCTCTCCTTTATCTCTTTGGATTTTTTTTTTTTTTTTTTTTTTTTTTTTGAGGCGGAGTCTCGCTCTGTCACCCAGGCTGGAGTGCAGTGGCCGGATCTCAGCTCACTGCAAGCTCCGCCTCCCAGGTTTACGCCATTCTCCTGCCTCAGCCTCCCGAGTAGTGGGACTATAGGTGCCCGCCACCTCGCCCGGCTAGATTTTTGTATTTTTTAGTAGAGACGGGGTTTCACCATGTTAGCCAGGATGGTCTCGATCTCCTGACCTCGTGATCCGCCCGTCTCGGCCTCCCAAAGTGCTGGGATTACAGGCTTGAGCCACCGCGCCCGGCCTATCTCTTTGGATTTTTGTCTGCCTCTGTCACCATCCCTCCATCTCCGTTGTCTGTCCCTCTCATCCCTGCCTCTATCCTGTTCACCCTATTTCCCATTCCCTACACTATTGCCTGACGCATGGTAGGCATTTAACAATTTTTTAAACTTCATATTATGGAAAATTTCAAACATACACAAAAGTTATGGAATAATATAAGGAACCACCATGTTCCCATCACCCAGTTTTAATAATCTTTCATTGACATCCTCACCCACCCCTCCCTGCATGTTATTTTGAACCAAGCTCAGGCATTGTATCATTTTACCCCTAAACATTTCAGAAAGTGTCTCTAAAAGATAATGGCTCGATTAAAACATAACAATACCTTTAACACACTCAATAGTTAGGAATAATTTCTTGCTATTATCAAACACTGAATCAGTGCTTCAGATTTATTCAACTGACTCCACTTCTTTTTTTTTTTTTTACAGTTTGTTCATTCAGATGAGCATCTAAATAAGATTCATACATTGTGTTGTGTTAATAAGTCTTGTTAGGCTATCGTCACCAAATATTTTTTGGCTGACCACATCTCTTTCTTCTGTGTCTTTCTATTTTTCTGTCTTCCCTTCCATAAACATCTTGGTTTCTGCAGCCTTGGTTTCTGTCTGTCTAGGTCTGTTTCTGTGTAACTTTATCTCTCTGTGAATATTTTTCTGTCTGTCTGTGCCTTTATCTGTATCTTACTCTCCTTTCTCTCTCTCTCTTTTTCTCTCTCCCTCCTTCCCAAGTCCTGTCTGTCTTTGGGTCTCACATGCACACGCACACACACACATATACATGCACAGCCAGGATATCCTGTAAGGGAGTCCTGCACACACCTGTGGCTGAAAGTGTATGAACTTGGAGCTGAAGAAATAAACAAGGTCCCTAGCTTAAACATGAGTGCAGCTTTATCGAAGCGTCTTCTGCTTTTTGTGCTAGATCCCTTCCACTGGCTTTCTTAAGACTCTCTTGTTATTGAGTCCTCCTTCAATAACCGGCACATAAGAGACAGGACCAAAACAAATTAACAAATATGATGGCTGAATGTCCTGCACAGATGTCCATGGTGTTTGTTACTTTATCTGTTGTTCCAAGTAAAATTCCTGAAGGATCACAGCTTGGTGAATTCTTAAAACACTGTCTGTAAAGAAAGCTGCTGAAATAGAATGCTTGTCAACTAAGTGCTACTTCACATCAATCACAGGGATGGCTCTGAGTTTTGAAAGAAATCTTTTACAAAGTCTTAAATTATTTGTTAGAGCTGGAGGCAACAAACCCAGTGTTTTTCCATTCTTTTCTGTAGTGGAATTCTTTTTTGAATAAAGTCTTACATAAAACCCAAATATATAAAATGCATAAAAACAGAACTTGGTAAGTGTGGGTTGGTGGGTGGAGGGTGAATTGCTGTGGAAAATAACTTAAACAAAGCAAAATAACAAAAACCGACCTGACCAAACTTATTTTGCAAGGAAGTGTGCATTAGTATAGAACCAACAGCAGAATTCAGCACCTCCTACCTTACGCCTTGCAGGCAAGTTCAGAATTTCACGGAGATCTTGAGTCTAGGGCTTTTAATATTTTTCAGGTAACCATTTTGGAAAATGAACTGAGCCAAATAGTCATTTTGGAGGTTTCAAGTCCTCAAAACCTTGAGCCATGGCCCCTTTGTTTCCTAGGGCAGAATCTGTTGATCGACTCCTTGGCCAATGACTATTAGCAGAACAACTTTAGAGTCTGATTATCAAGGTCAGAATTGCAGGATGTGTCTGCCTCTTAGGAGAGTTGCCTGTGCTTGTGGGAAGGTGAGTCCTGTATGTTTGGATAACAGAGCTGGAGAGTCAAAGATGAGAATAGTGACACTCCTTGATTAGGGACAGTTGCCATGAGCCCACTTTGAAATGGAAATTCCAAGTGATGGGAAGAAACATGCTGGATGAGAGGCAGCTTGGATGCCTGGTCTGCAGCTACACACCTAGGACCCTAGAGAACCCACAGATGAAGCTGTAAACCTGGAAGAGACTCAAAGCGCTTGCTGTCTGCATACGTGCATCTCCAGGGGTGCTGCCAATGAGAGCTGCTGAGGAGGCAGAAGTCTCTGGTTCATACTGAAGGTTGACTGTAAGTAAGCTCAGGGAGAATGACTGCATACAGCTGCGAGACTTGAGAAAACTCACTCAGCTCAATATTGGATTGAGTTTTGGGGACCAGTGAGGTATACTAGAAAACACATGAGCTTCAAGGCTAGAAAGACTGAGTGTGTATCCCAACACCATCACTTTCTTTTATTATTATTATTATTATTATTATTCTTTAAGTTCTAGGGTACATGTGCATAACGTGCAGGTTTGTTACATATGTATACTTCTGCCATGTTGGTGTGCTGCACCCATCAACTCGTCAGCACCCATCAACTCGTCATTTACATCAGGTATAACTCCTAATGTAATCCCTCTCCCCTCCCCCGTCCCCATGATAGGCCCCGGTGTGTGATGTTCCCCTTCCCGAGTCCAGGTGATCTCATTGTTCAGTTCCCACCTATGAGTGAGAACATGCGGTGTTTGGTTTTCTGTTCTTGAGATAGTTTGCTGAGAATGATGGTTTCCAGCTGCATCCATGTCCCTACAAAGGACACAAACTCATCCTTTTTTATGGCTGCATAGTATTCCATGAACACCATCACTTTCTACTTGAGTGACATTGGGACTATTACTTAACCTGCTAAGCCTTGGTTGCCTCGTCTGTAAGTAAGGATGATGCCACTTACCTAGTTCACAGCATATTTGCACAGTTGACTCTCAGCAGCCTTGCAAAACTGGTCTTGCAATGCCTGCTAGTCAGTGAAGAAACTAAGATCCAAAAGGAGTCCCCTTCTCAATCTCACTTACCTGGTGAGTGTCCCAGGTGAGAAGATCTTTGCTTCGCTCCTGGTCCACGATTTATCCACCACCCCATGCTGCCTCTTGTCTAATCTTCAGTTGGACAAATGAAAACACAGAGGCCAAGAACTGCATTAAAGAACAGCCAAGATTCAAATTTATAGAGAAAGAAAATATATTGGTAGTTGCCTTGGGCTGGGGTGGAAATGGAGATTAATTGTAAGTTGGCACAAGGGATCATATTGAAAACCTCGTAAAATTGATTTATAGTGATTGTTGTACAACTCTATAAATTTACTAAAAATGCATTGAATTATACACCAGAAATGTATAAATTTTATGATAAGTAAAATATACTTTGCTAAAGTATAGCATACATATATTGCTAAAGCTGTTTTAAAAAGCCAAGATTACAAAATACATATTTTCTTTTTCTTTTTTTTTTTTTTTTTTGAGACGGAGTCTTGCTCTGTCGCCCAGGCTGGAGTGCAGTGGCCGGATCTCAGCTCACTGCAAGCTCCGCCTCCCGGGTTTACGCCATTCTCCTGCCTCAGCCTCCCAAGTAGCTGGGACTACAGGTACCCGCCACCTCGCCCGGCTAGTTTTTTGAAAATACATATTTTCTCAGAAAGAATTGTCCATTTTACCAATCATATTTGGAAGTCATTCATATTAGTTTATTTCCTTTAAAATGTGTGCCCTGTAATTACTGATTTGAAAAAATAGAAGGGTCCACTTTCCTCTACAGTAGTCATTCATTAGCAACACAGTTAATATCGGCTCCATTTTATTCTCCTCATTTGTAAGACTACAGTTTGGCAACCATGAGATTGGTCAATATTAGAAGTACCACTTGTTAACAGCTGGTACAGGAGGTGGCACATTGTGGGCTCTCACTAGTAGCAGGGTTAGAGATCTGGAAACTCCTATATACCCTAAGATCACAGGATAAGGAATTAGCAGTCTGCATGTCTGTTGTGACAACTAGCAATACTGTATGAAGGCAGGTACCACCCTGTCTGACACTCAGTAAATCAAGGCAATGAGCACTTTTATAACAACCCAGGGCTACTGAGTCACTGGACTTCAGTTGTGCTGCAGAAACCCTCACTCCCATGTCCCCATTCTAGCTGGATGAATCCTAGCCTTTTATTTTAATTTAATTTTTTTTTTTGAGACATGGTCTTGCTCTGTTGCCTAGGTTGAAGGGCAGTGGCACAGTCTTGGCTCACTGCCTCCTGGGTTCAAGCAATTCTTGTGCCTCAGCCACCTGAGTAGCTGGGATTACAGACAAACACCACCACACCTGGCTAATTTTTGTACTTTTAGTAGAGACAAGGTTCCACCATGTTGGCCAGGCTAATCTTGAACTCTTGGCCTCATGTGATCCACCCACTTTGGCCTCCCAAAATGCTGGGATTGCAGGTGTGAGCCACTGCACCCGGCCAAATACTAGCCCTTTAGAAGGCTGCATTGTTGTCAGTAACATATGGGAGTGTTCCATCACTAATTTTCACCAGTGAAGGATGAAGGAGAAAATCCAGCAAGGTTGTATTTTGAGAAAGAGCGACACTTGCAGGGCGCAAATATGAAGTTTATAGTTAGTATTTTGTGGTGGCTGATTCCATTTCTTCATTTAATTGTAATTGAAAATGTGACAAAGCAACTCTTCATTGTTGTTGTTGTTGTTGTTTGAGATGGAGTCTCGCGCTGTTGCCCAGGCTGGAGCGCAGTGGCACGATCTCGGCTCACTGCAAGCTCCACCTCCTGGGTACATGCCATTCTCCTGCCTCAGCCTCCCGAGGAGCTGGGACTACGGGCGCCCGCCACCACACCTGGCTAAGTTATTGTATTTTTAGTAGAGATGGGATTTCACCGTGTTAGCCAGGATGGTCTGAATCTCCTGACCTCGTGATCCACCTGCCTTGGCCTCCCAAAGTGCTGAGATTACAGGCGTGAGCCACCGCGCCCAGCATTGTTGTTGTTGTTGTTGTTTAAAGGAAGTGATTTTTGTGGTTTGGTGACCCTGGTACATTTTTCAGAGTGGCCTGGCCACACATTGGTACTGGTTGGTGCCTTTGGTTGGAACAGCCAGTTTCAATGTTGGTATGTGGGCTAGCATATTACTGCAGCTCTGGGAGATATGAAGTGTGTCTTCAGGGTCTTAGAGGCTAACACTGAGAAGCTGTAAGCTTTTCTTTTTCTTGGCTTTGATAGCAATGACCATTGACCTAACACCAGGAATCCTGTGTCTCCAGTGGAGAGTGAAACCAGGATTAAAGTGGAAAATCTTGGGGGCCCAGGTCACCACATGTACGCTCCAGGGGTTGCATTCCTTATCTGTGAATGGAGCCTGCTGGGCTGACCATGGAGGACCTGAGGGAAGGGGCTGAGAGCTCAGACTGACTGATTGGATGTCTGTGTTCCAGATTCCTGCATCCATAAGTCTGAGACATTCCTGCTCCTCACTGTATTCCATATGGTTGCCACTCTGCCTTTATGGGGATACTCCTGACATTTATTGTCTCCTCTATGCCAGGCACTGTTTTGAGCTGTTGCACTACTGTTAACTTTCTCAGTTCCCACTACAGCCAGCTGAGGTTTATCTGCCTTTCTATCTATTGAGGGTCTCAATGGGGTTGTGCATTAATACATGCAAATATACGTGGTTTGTATTAATACATGCAGATATACGTGTATGTGTGTGAATATATATACATGCATGTATATTGCATGTATATGTATACATGAATATTCCAAATTGCAACAACTCTACCTACTTCATTGCCAGAAATTCTCATAAATTTGTCTCCAAAATACAAAGTTAGTGCTCACTGCTTTGGCTTGCGGAAGGGCTGGATGGCAGTAGCCTTACTTGAAACTGAGCTCAGCAACTTCTGGCTCCCAACATCCTTGCCAGCCTCTGGCTTCAGTTACTTCAGTGTCTGCCAGGCTGCTGGGGGAGAGGAGAACCAGCGATCTGTGGTGCTTTTCAAATCTTCTGGCAAGATCACAGGAATTTGGTTTTTACCAAACCATTCCCTCCCACTGGCACTGAGATCTTACTCCTCAACCCTGCAGTCACTGCTAAGCCGCCTGCTTCTGAAAGCTCAGGTAGAGACCCTTCTTTCTTGTCCTGAGGATTTCACACGGTGAGAAATAGGACAATCATCCCTCTGTATCATCCTCGCTGAGGGGTGCTCCATGGCTGAACATCTGAGCCCCTAGTGTCACAGCTCATACATAGGTTACAACAATTACAGTACACACTGGTGGCCATTTGGTCTGGCATGCGCCCTTGGGGTGGTGGATCTGGGCATATGCTGTATCTGGGAGCAGCAGCCTGCTCCAGTGAACCCTCAAGGGAATGCGGTTTACTGAAACAGATGTACTAAGCCCTCAGGGAGGCTGCTGCCCTCTCTTGTAACTACTTTCCTATAATTCGATTTACTTTTGAAACTCGATGGCAAGTGAGTGACCAGCATCCCAGTCCCTTTCTCCCAGAGTTTTCATGGCCTCTGGGAAAATTCTTGCAGCAGAAATGTATTAGGAAAGGAGATCTGCCATCCTTCAGGAGGCATCATTTAGTCCCTAAATACTGAGTGTACTAGAAAAGAAGACTGAACTTCACTCACCCACATCTTTTGATTCTTAGACCTTCAGTCACCAAAATTTAGGCTCTCAGTTAGAAAACTTTAGCTCAATGAGGTTAAATTACTGGCCCAAGACGGTATGACCTATCAAGGGCTTTGCATCAACCTACATTGCTTCTAGGACCAGCTGTGGCTATAAAGAAAAAGAAACCTCAGATGTGTTTGGAGCCCTTGGTACTATTCAGGTTGCTGCAGAAACAGGGGAACAAGGATTTGAGGGCAAGTTGTTTATTCGGGAAATGATCTCAGAAATCACCAGTCAAAAACTAGGGAAGTAAGAGAAGCAGACAGAACAAGCAGAGTACATTAATAAGCAGGTTATCACAGAGCAAACAGGGTTTTGAGGAAGCACTGGAGACTGTAAAGGTTTGATCCTCAAACTCGTGCGTGCATCAGAATCACCTGGAAGGGATGTTGAAACTGACTGCTGGGCCCCACCCTCAGAGTTTCTGATGAGTAGGTCTGAAGTGAGTGGGCCTTGCAAATCTGCATTTCTTTCAGGTTCTCGGGTGATGCTGATGCTGCTGGCCCTGGGACCGTACTTTTGAGAGTAACAGTGAAGCCCATGCCTCAGAGTGGTCCTGCCTAGGGTAAAGAGTTGCATATTCATCTGTCACTTCTCATCTGTCATTGGCTGAAGGCTGCTCCTGGGATGGTTAACTCCTTGGTGCCTTGTCTACTCACCACGCATAGCCCTGCAGCCAGAGGTAGCACTCAGGCTGAGTAACAGGCACCGCTGTAAGGAGCCACCGGGTGTCAGAGAACAGAGAGTGTGGGGGCCACACCACCTGAAGGAACGGTGTATCTCTGTGGCCCCAAATCATAATACCCTAGTTAGGGAGGCAGAAAGAACACTAAACCGTAGCGACCAAAAAAAAAAAAAAAAAAAGCACTAGTGTTCCAGCTGCTCTTGCACTCATGGTTGTGTGACCTCAAGCAAATCTCTTACCCACTCTAGGACCCCAGCTAGAAGATTTCCAAGGTCATATCTGTCTTGAAAATCTCAACTTTCTGTCCACAAAAGCCTTGCAGCCTGACAGCTAAATCCAAGTTATCATATTCAGCCACAGCCTGTGAAAACGTTCAGCCCTAGCCAGAGCTCTGAGAAAGCAGAGGTTTGAGAAAGCACCAATGTTCACATTTGTTGCCCCTGCCCACTCTTTCCCTGCAAGCTGCTACTTTGCTCAGGCAAGTGTTGCCTCCAGAGTGCCAAGCAGTGTGCTCCACTGCCCTCAGGCTCGCTAGGGTAGACATCCTGGGTGGGGCTCTCAGCCCGCTGGCCCCCAGCACCAGGCTCACTGCCTTCCTCTGAGTCCTTGGCAGGTGTATCAAACATTAATGAGCCACGTAGTCTCAATCAAGGAGGGCTATAAAACTATGCATTTTATTTTAATGAGTTATGCAGTTAAAACAAGCAGCTGCTTAAGCTCTTCATTTGGGGTAGGATGATGCATTAGGGCAGACTTAATTGTTCTCCTACCTCCCACCTTTCCCTGAACAGCCTGGCAATGACCACTGACTGCTTGTTGAGCACCACTGGTTGAGCTTTCTGGGCACTTGGTCATAAAAATCAAACCTGGGCTTTCCCAGGGTACTGGAAAGGGCAGCTGATGTAGAGGAAATACATGAGGCTTACATGCAGATAAACTAATGTAGTGGGCATCTATGGGTTTATCTTCCAAGTAGCCAGAAGCCCTTTTGTCAGAAACAGTTCCCAAATTTTCCTTGGAAATCTCACGTCTCCCCCTTCTTAATCCCAAAGGTTTGAGACAGTGAGGCCCACCTGATCCCAGCCAAATCAGCATATTTCATAACTGCAGTCCAATGACTAACTCAGAGATGAGCACATGACCTAAGTCATCCAATCAGAGTTTATCCTGGGACTTCTGCTGAGTCAACCAGGAAAGAGACACTTTGTTTATGCTAAACCTGGAGCTGTGAGGATGAGCATGTGAAGTTTCCAGGGGTCACCATGAGAGACAGCCGGCCTGAGAATGAAGGCAATCTGAAAGGCAGTGGAGCCAAGAGCGGGGGGGAGGCAGCTTCTTAGGGACATTTTTCAAGTGCCTTGATCCAATTGTCCCCGATAGCTGTGCCTACCCTTAGACTTTTCAGGCATGTAAGCCAACAAATAACCTTGTTTCCTCAAGACATTCTGTGTCTTGTATCTGGAAGAATTGGGTCTAGTGTATTTGTGTTCACATGATACCCTGCTCTTGCCACAGCTAGCTGTGTAACCTTAGGTAAAATCCTGACTCCCACCCCCCAAGACCTCCACTCCTGCTGTGCCTCTCAGGGGCCTTTCCGGCGGGGACATTCCACAATTTGAGTCTCAGTGCTATGTCACCATTCAGAGAAATGGCAGAAAATCCCAGGATTAAAGTTCTGCATCTGTTAATTCTCTTGGTACAGTCCTTATCTCTGGAAGGGCTACACTGTCACCATGCTTGACTCATGAAAACTCAGAGGTGCTTTGGAAAAATCTCATAACAACCTCTTCCATTTTTAAGATTTCCCTTACAACTCTGAGTATAAAATCTCATGCTGCCATAAATACCTTTTATTGCTTAACTTGTCTTCAAATCATGGCATGAAGAGCCATCAGAGGAGCAGGAATTCATTATTTCAATGAATAACTGGAAGGCCCAGACCTTCACTGAACATCACTGTAAGAGAAGGGCAGAGGACTTGGAGTTTTTCCATGCCCATCCCCCAGTGTGGTCCACCATCTCTCCTGCTCCCTCAAGTAGCAATATCCTCTCCTCTTTCAAGATTCACTCACATATAGCACCTTTCTGAATCCAATCCATGTTCTCCTGGGCAGGACCAGATATCTTCTTTGTTGGAGGTCCTCTTTCTCTGTCTCAGAAATCCAGAGAGTGAGTAGGGAGTCCAAGGTCATGAGTCCAGCCCTTCAAGGTCATCCTGTGACCTAACCTGCCATCTTTGTGTTTCCCTTGTCCCAAAGTAGACCTGGCCACCTTGGTAGACCTCGCTGTATGTGTGTGGGTGTGTACAAGCACATACACATATGTGTGGTTCTTTTTAAGAGACCTGAGCACAGTGCCTGAACACCTTCCCACACTATCAGAAGGTTAGGAGAAAGGTATAGATTGGGGTCATGCTTCTCATAAAAGTGCTATCTGTTTATAAGCATATGATTGGTTGCCACTTGGATGGGAAGTTACTTCGTTCCTCCTGTCCCATGAAAGTGGCTGAAAGTTCCTTGCCTGACACCTGACCTGCTGCCAAGCTCTCTTGGGTCTCCCAAGTTTTGTGATGATAGGTCCATGTGCCAGGTCACCCTTGTTAATTCCCTAACATTTCAAACAGAAATGCACCCCAGGTCATACTTCCTTTCAAAACATGTGTCACCCTAATCATATGGAACACTGGAGGACACCAGGTTTGATCACATTTTTATATCCAAGCTCTGATTTTAAATCCAAACTAAGGAGTCACTAATGTATGGAAACTTGAGGACCCTCAATATCACTTTTCCCTTCTTTGTAACTTGACCTTTAGTCTCTTCCACTTTTTTTTTCCTCTAAACCTTGAAAGATCTTCTAAGTTCATGTTAACTTAATTTAATATGTTTAATAACTATATGCTGCTTTTCTCTTTTGTGGGGGAAGAAAGCTTCTGAGTGTCCCAAGCTCATTGTCCTATGTTTAGGGTCTTCTCCACCACTTTGTTTCTCACAATAGAAGCCAATAAGCCGTGCAGGTAGGGCACAAGCAGGTGGTCAGGGCTTGGTCACTCACACCCACAATCTGTAGACTTTCAGTTGGAAGTTGGCCACCCAAAGAAGCAGAAACAGAGGAAAATTTCTTTTGATGATGGTGGGGGTGGTGTGAACGCAGAATTCAGAAGCCAGTGGCCCATTCACAGTAGCAGGGGCATCCCCCATTACACACCTATTTCTGTGGCACAATAGTGACTGTAGTTCTCTCAGTGAAGCCACCATCTATCCATATACAACGCCAAGCCTGAGTCTCTAGAGCTCTCAGGGATCCTGTCAGCTACCCAATATTCTTTCAGTGAATTTCTTTTCCTGGTCATATCACTCAGAGTCTATTTCTGTCATATGCAACAAAGAGCACCAGTCATGAAGCTGCTACTGCTTTCTCTTCCTGCCTCCCTCAACAAAAAACCCCTTCTGTCCATTTTTGGCACAGCCTTTCATGATCTGCTCCATCTCCCCTGAGGCAGCACATATATCCTCAGCATCCCCTCTGAGGTCCCACCATACCCAGACATGTCTCACATCACACCAAATTAGGAGCATTTACCTGTCTGTCTTGTTGCCAGAAGTAGCACCCAAGTCATTGATAGAGAAGGGATGATACCTTCTACCCCATGCCCACCCACAAACTCAACCTGTCCTGCAAGACTTTTCTCTGTGGAACTGAACTGGGGGCAGCTGGGCATTTGTGTCAAGGTTGGTAGAATTATCTGTACTTTATAGCAACCCAAAGAGAAACAGAAGTGGCTTGGCTTACAGACCTGAGAACTCTGCTCAGAGTTCTCAAATGAGTCCAGCTTACTCACAACCCAACAGTATTCAAGCCAAGAGTCCCAAGAGATCCTCTTATCATATTTTTGAGCAAAGTGAGACCCACCGGGAAAGTGGTTTATTCTGAGTCACGTGTCAAGATAGCAGCTGCTGATTTTAGATCTCTGGAAACCCTCAACTCAGTTAATCAAGCATTTGTCACACCCTATCAACCCACTAAAATCCTTTTCGTCTTCTTCAAGCTCTTCTTTTCCTCCATTAGACAGATCTATCAATTAAGTTCTCTTCTTTCCAGGGACCAAACACATCTCTTTTCATAAAAATAATTTTTTAATTAAAAAATCTTTACTGGGGATGATTACATGTGTTTTTCTTTCTTATCAGCCTTTGCGTATTCTTTTAGGACCTGATCAAAGCTTCAGCTTTTCCAAGGAAGAAGCAAGAATGTATCTTCTAACCCAATATCCTCAAGATTGGGAAGAGTGTCCAGAGTCAGTAAGAGAGGCTTAGCCAGTGCAGAAGCCTGGGTGTTCCACTAACCACTGAGCCTCACCAATCTAGAGACCCAGCAAGCATTTGGTTAATCTGATCCACATAGATGGATGGGTTTGATAATTCAAGCTAAGAACCTCCTGCTCTGGTTCTAGAACTCTCTGAGGACAGTAACTGCTTCTGGTTCTTTAGAGAAATTTCAGGAGAAGCCTGAGGATAAAGAAGGGATGGAATGGAAGGAGCGAATGAAGAGGCAGGCTAAAAGCCCTTGGCTTGTTTTTTTGGCATCTGGAAAGCATGCTACAGCAGTGGTTCTCTGCAAGATAAGAGCTGGGACACAAACGAGAATTTTATGCAGGCAGGGCAGGGACTCCTAAATGCTCCTGATGCATAGGCACCCCACCCTCCCAATGAGAACCACCACTCTGTGGTATTGTGACTCCATATCCAAGCATCAAAATTCTTTATCCTTTTCTTGAACTGTTCATCTCATGAACAGATGAGTCCAGGGTAGAGTGTCCAGGGTTGTGAACCAATTCACTTTCTTAGAACAAGAGTGAAAAGATATCTCCATCCACCCAAATTTGCAGTTGATCTTTCCAATTGCTTTGGAGAGTTTCAGTGGGAAACTAAATGCCTGAATTACTGGTTAATGTATTGTTTGTGTTCCACTTGCTCCCACAAAAGACTCAAAAGAACTTACAATAAAAACACACATGGTAGTTTGGGAAGACTGCAATAAAGATAAGAAAGATATTGGGTATTATGTGGACAAAGAGGATCATTGTTTCATTTACTAAGGAAGAGAGTTGCTTTAATCAGGAGCTTTGAGCTTCCTGAGATGGGGGTAAAAGTGAAACCTCGTGGGTCCTTTAGAACCTTATTGATCAAAAAATGTTTTATCAAGGGAGATAAGCTTTAAAAGATCAATAAATGTAGACACAACTGATTCTTTTAAATGTTGGCATATTCTATAGTACGGATGACTCATAATTTATTCAGTCACCTATTGATGGCTTTCAAGTTGTTTCAAGTTTTGCTTATTTTTTCTTTCTGGATCACTTGAGCAATACTTCAATATCTACAATGCATTATCAAAAGAGAAAAGCTAGAAGCAGACACATTTATTGACTCCATTTTTAAACAATGGACATAAAAAATTTTACATATATGTATATGTGTTTGTACATGTTTGTTTGGCCTGTAGAAATATGTGAAAGGAAACACCAAGATTGCCAATATTTGCTATCAAGTAGAATTAGGTTCGATCATAAGTAACAGAGACTAGAACAGCAGGTGATACAAACAAGATAGAAGCTCATTTCTCCATATGACAAAGAAGCCTAGAGCCAGGCAGTCCAGTATAGTGGCTCTACAAAGTCACCAGGGACAGGGCTTCTTCCGGGTCACCACTGCAAAGTGCCATGATATAGCCCTCATCCTCATGGCCTGGCTATTTTCCTCATGGTCCAAGATGGTTGCTAGAGTCCAGCCATCATATTGACATTCAAGGAAGCAAGAAGGAGGAAAAGTTGTTAGAAAGAAAGGCTCGCTTTTAAAGGAGGGCTCTGAGAAGTCCCATGTGACAATTCCACTTACATTTCATTGGCCAGAACTTAGAAAGATGACCATATGATATTGCAAAGGAAGCTAGGAAATGTAGTCTTTTATTTGGGAAGCAATGTACCAGCTAAAAATATTGGGCTTGTTAAACTAAGATGAAGAGTCAGAATGGATACTGAGAAGTCTTCAGCAATCTCTACAATACTTAATAGTTAATTTGAAGTATGAATAAGGAAGTGACATTGTCAGAGAAGGGAGGAATGGAGAGGCAAGCAGGTGGAAATGGTTAAACTTTTTTCTCTATCTATGTGTTACTTTGTATTACTTCATTAGTTGTACTGAGTAATATTTTTAAAGTAACTTTGGTAAAGTTTAAAATTTTTTTAATGGTTTAATTTTATATTTTAATTTTTGTTGGTACACACTAGGTGGATATATTTATGGGGTACATGAGATGTTTTGATACAAGCGTGCAATGAATAATAATCACATCATGGAGAATGAGGTATCCATCACCTCAAGCGTTTATCCTTTGTGCAGCAAACAGTCTAATTATATTATTTTAGATATTTTTAATTGTTCAATTAAGTTATTATTGGACTATAGTCACTTTGTTGTGCTATCAAATACTAGGTCTTATTTATTCTTTCTAATTTTTGTGTCCATTAACCATCCCCACCTCCCCATGCCCCACCACACCTCTACTCTTTCCAACCTCTAGTAACCATCCTTCTACTCTCCATAAGTTCAATTGTTTTGATTTTTAGATCCTACAAATAAGTGAAAATATGCAATGTTTGTCTTTTTGTGCCTGGCTTATTTCACTTAACATAATGATCTCCAGTTACATCCATGTTGTTGCAAATAACAGAATCACATTCTTTTTTATGGCCGAATAGTACTCCACTGTGTAGGAATATGACATTTTCTTTACCCATTCATCTGTTGATGGACTCTTAGGTTGTTTCAAAATCTTGGCTATTGTGAGTAGTGCTGCAACAAATATGGGAGTGCAGATATCTCTTTGATATAATGATTTACTTTCTTTTAGTTATATAGCCAGCAGTGGGATTGCTGAGTCATATGGTAGCTCCATTTCTACATAGTGGTGGTACTAATTTACATTCCCACCAACAGTATGTGAGAGTTCCCTTTTCTCTACATCCTCCGTAGCAGTTGTCTTTTGGATACAAGCCATTTTAACTGGGATGACATGATATCTCATTGTAGTTTTGATTTGCATTTCTCTGATGATCAATGATGTTGAGCACCTTTTCATGGGCCTGTTTGCCATTTGAAGTATCTATTTGAATCTTATGTTCATTTTTTATCGCATTATTAGAGTTTTTTTCTTGTAGAGTTGTTTGACCTCCTTATATACTCTGGTTACTAATCCCTTGTCAGATGGGTAGTTTGCAAATATTTTCTCCTATTCTGTGGGTTGTCTCTTCACTTTGTTGATTGTATCCTTTGCAGTGCAAAAGCTTTTAAACTTGATGTGATCCCATTTGTCCATTTTTGCTTTGATTGCCTGTGCTTATGGGGTATTGCTCAAGAAATTTTTGCACAGACCAATGTTCTAGAGAGTTTCCCCCAATGTTTTCCTGTAGTAGTTTCATAGTTTGAAGCATTAGGTATAAGTCATCCGCCAATATTGATTTGACTTCTGTATATGTTGAGACATACGGGGTCTAGTTTCATTCTTCTGCATATGGATATCCATATGTTCCCCAGTATATGTTCTTGCTACCTTTGTTGAAAATGAGTTCACTATAAGCATGTGGATTTGTTTCTGGGTTGTCTATTCTGTTCCATATGGTCCATATGTCTTCTTTTATGCCAGTACCATGCTGTTTTGGTTACTGTAGCTCTGTAGTATAATTTGAAGTCAGGTAATGTGATTCCTCCAGTTTGCTTAGGTTAATTTTTGCCATTTTGGGTCTTTTGAGGTTTCATATAAATGTTAGGATTGTTTTTCTATTTCTGTGAAGAATGTCATTGGTATTTTGATAGGAATTACATTAAATCTATAGATTGCTTTGGGTAGTTATGGACGTTTTAACAATATTGATTCTTCCAATCCATGAACATGATCTATTTTTCCATATTTTTGGTGTCCTCTTCAATTTCTTTCTCAGTGTTTTATAGTTTTCATTATAGAGATCTTTCATTTCTTTGGTTAAGTTAATTGCTAGATATGTAACTGCATTTGTGACTATTGTAAATGGGATTACTTTTTAAATTTTTTTCAGATTCTTTGCTCTTGGCATATAGAAATGCTACCGATTTTTATGTGTTGATGTTGTATGACACAGCTTTACTGAATTTGTTTATCAGTTCTTTGTGGAGTAAGAATTTTGTGGAGTAAGGTTCTTCCAAATATAAGATCATATCATCTGCAGACAAGGATAATTTGACTTCTTCCTTTCCAATTTGGATGCCCTTTATTTCTTTCTCTTGTCTAATTGCTCTAGCTAGGGCTTCCATTGCTATGTTGAATAACAGTGGTGAAAGTGGGCATCCTTTGTTGTGTTCCAGATCTTAGAGGAAAAGCTTTCAGTTTTTCCCCATTCAGTGTAATACTAGCTCTGTATTATCATATATGGCTTTTATTATGCTGAGGTATGTTCCTTCTATACCCAGTTTTTTTAGGGTTTTTATCATGAAGCAGTATTGAATTTTATCAAATGCTTTTTCAGTATTAATTGACATGATCATATAGTTTTTGTCTTCCATTCTGTTGATGTGATGTATTACATTGACTGCTTTGTGTATGTCGTACCATTCTTGCATCCCAGGGATAAATCTCACTTGGTCATGATGAATGATGTTTTTAATGTATTATTGAATTCGTTTTGCTAGTATTTTGTTGAGGATTTTTGTATCAATATTCATTAGAGATATTTGGCCCACAGTTTTGGGTTTTTTTTGTTTTTGTTTTGTTTTTGTTTTTGTTTTTGTTTTTTTAATGTGCCTTTGTCTGATTTTGCTATTAGGGCAATACTGGCCTTAAAGAATGAGTTTGGAAGCATTCTCTCCCCCTCTATTTGTTGGAATCGTTTGAGTAGGATTGGTATTATCTCTTCTCTAAATGGTAGAATTCAGCAGTGAAGCCATTGGCTTTTCTTACTGGGAGATTTTGAATTATGGCTTCAATCTCCTTACTTGTTATTGAACTGTTCAGGTTTTGGATTTCTTCATGGTTCCATCTTGGTAGATTACATGTGTCTAGGAATTCGTCCATTTGGTGTAAATTTTCCAACTTATTGGCATATAGTTGATCATATGGTATCAGTTGTAATGCCTCCTTTTTCATCTCTCATTTCATTTATTTGTATCTTCTCTCTTTTTCTCATAGTCTGGCTAAAGGTTTGTCAATTTTGTCTGACTTTCCAAAAATCCACCTTTGTTTCATTAATCTTTTGTACTGTTTTCTTCATTTCAATTTCGCTTATTTCTGTTCTGATCTTTAATATTTCTTTTCTTCTACTAGTTTGGGGTTTGGTTTGCTCTTGCTTTCCTAGTTCTTTAAAATGCATCATTAGGTTGTTTATTTGAAGTTTTTCTTCTTTTTTGATGTAGGCACATAGCTATAAACTTCCCTCTCAGTACTGCTTTTGCTGTATCTTATAGGCTTTTGGTATATTGTGTTTCCTTTATTATCTGCTTTGAGAAATTTTTCAGTTTCCTTCTTAATTGCTTCATTGACCCACTGATCATTCAGGAGTATATTGTTTAATTTCCATGTATTTATGTAGTTTCAAAAATTTCTCTTGCATTTTATTTCTCATTTTATTCCATTATTATCAGGAAGATACTTGATATTATTTCAATTTTAAAAAATGTTTTAAGACTTGTTTTGTGACCTAACACATGATCTGCCCTTGAGAATGATCCATGTGCTGAGGAAAAGACGTGTATTCCACCATCATTTAATATGTTCTGTAACATATTATCTGCACTATAGAAGATGTTCTATGGTGCAGATTAAGTCTGATGTTTCTTTATCAATTTTCTATCTGGACGATCTGTCCAATGCTGAAAATGGGGTGTTGAAGTCTTCAGTTCTTATTGTATTGGAGTCAATCTCTCTCTTTAGCTCTAATGACATTTGTTTTATATATCTGAGTGCTCCAGTGTTGGGTGTATATATATTTACAATTGCTATTTCCTCTTTCTGAATGGGCCCCTTTATCATTATATAGAGATGTTTTTTGGCTCTTCCTATGATTTTTGTCTTGAAATCTGTTTTGTCTGATGTGAGTATAGCTACTCCTGCCCTTTTTTGGTTTCTATTGGCATGGAATATCTTTTTCCATCCCTTTATTTTCAGTCTAAGTGTGTCTTTATAGGTGAAGTGTGTTTTTGTAGGCAACAGATCAATAGATCTGTTTTTCAATCAATTCAGCCATTCTATGTCTTTTGGTTAAAAACATTTTAATAAGCATGATAGGGACAGTTTTTCCATAGATCTTTATATAGAACTCATGGAACAGCCTGATAAGCCAACAGCTTCATCAGGCTTAAAAAGACAGGAAAGTTAAAAATGAAGGGCTGAAATCCTTTTAGGATCCTCATGGGAACCTTCCATTGAGGCACAAATGCAGGTGGAGAGGCTGGTTATGAAAGGAGCTGAAGTTTAGAGCAGAACTGAGTATAGGGAGGGAAACACTGGCTACTCAGAATCTGAACTCAAAACTTCTTGGGAACCATTTGTCTTTCCTCACCTATAGGTCCCAAGAAGATGAGCAGGGCAGGACAAGTCCTTTAAGACAAACTGGAAAATGTGGGGCTTGGAAATGTTATGATACCAGGTTCAGAGTCCATCACCAAACTCATTGGTGTCCCAGAGAAAGCAAGTCAAATGGACATGTTTGACCCAACTCCCCATTTTACAACTGAGAACAGTCTAGGGAATGAAGGGTTTCACCCAAAGGCCCTGGCTATTGGTAGCAGAACCTATATTAGAACTCAGACAACTTGATTCGCAGGCAGCACTCTCCTCCCTGCTCTGCTCCACAGCCCCTTTCCCTCACAACAATCCCCAAGAACATTTCCATGGAGAGAAGCAAGAACATTCATTCTTGGGTTCTTGTTCTGAAAACTGTGACTTCCCCATGGGTGCTAGGAGTCCAAAGTGGAACCAAAGGCTAACTGGTGTTCTCCTACTGGTTCCCATTCAGGTGCTCCACTCCCCAAAAGATAATAGAGTATGTGGTAACCTGGGGTTCCAGAAACAACCCTTTATTAATTTCCTAGGGCAGCTGTAACAAAGTACCACAAATTAAATATGTCAAAGCCATCAATTTTCTCACTGTTCTGTGGGCTCAAAGCCTGAGATCAAGATGTCAGCTGGGCTGTGCTCCCTCTGAGACACTGGGTAGAATCCTTTCCTAGCTTCTGGTGGTGGCGGCCAATGCTTGGCGCCTCTATACTTTGCAGCTGTGTCATTCCAGCCTCTGCCTCTCTTGTCACATGGGGCTCTCTCCCTGCATGTCTCTCTTCTCCTCTTTTATAAGGACCCTAGTCATGTTGAATTAAGGACCTGCCCCACTCTAGTAGGACCTCATCCTAATTTACATCTTAATTACATCCTACAAAGATCCTAGTTCCAAATATGGTCACATTTAGAGGTACCAAGTTTACAAATTCCATATATCTTTTGTTGGGGCCATAACATAACCCATATCAGCCTCCTTTAGGTTCTTCCCTAAAAACTTTCTGGGCCCACAGCATCTCAGTCAGTCAGGGCCACTGTATTAGTTCATTCTCACACTGCTAATAAGGACATACCTGAGACTCGGTAATTTATAAAGTAAGGAGGTTTGATTGACTCACAGTTGAGCATGGCTGGAGAAGCCTCAGGAAACTTAAAATCATGGTAGAAGGGGAAGCAAACACATCCTTCTTCACATGATGGCAGCAAGGAGAAGTGCCAAGCAAAAGGTGGAAAAGCCCCTTGTAAAACCATCAGATCTTGGCCAGGTGTGGTGGCTCACACCTGTAATCCCAGCACTTTGGGAGGCTGAGGTGGGCGGATCACGAGATCAGGAGATTGAGACCATTCTGGCTAACACGGTGAAACCCCGTCTTTACCAAAAACATTAAAAAATAGTCAGGCATGGTGGTGGGCGCCTATAGACCTGGCTATTTGGGAGGCTGAGGCAGGAGAATGGCATGAACTGAGGAGGCGGAACTTGCAGTGAGCCAAGACCATGCCACTGCACTCCAGACTGGGTGACAGAGTGAGACTCCGTCAAAAAAAAAACAAAAAAAAAAAAAACAAAAAACTATCAGATCTCTTGAGAACTTACTCACTATCACAAGAACAGCAGCATGGGAGTAATCACCCTTATGAGTCAACTGCCTCCCACTGGATTCCTCTCATGACATGTGGGGAGTAAGGGAACTACAATTCAAAATAAGATTTGAGTGGGGACACAGCCAAACCATATCAGCCACCAAAAGGATCACACTTGAAAGGAGTCCACTGTGGACATAATTATAAACAGAAATACTTAGAATTTCAATGTTAATAATGAAAAAAAGAAAGGTAGCATGCTCCAAGATGTGCCCTATTCCCAAGCGTGGACCACCAGGGCAGTCACCCAGGGGTGGACCTGACCTCTTCCTCAAGGTCGTCAAAGAAACACCAACAGCCTTGTCAGGGGGACAGGATCCTTCCTGCAGGCAGAGGCAGAACAGAGACAGTGTCTCCTTGCTGTGAACAGAGTCCCTCTAGCTGTCTTGGTACAGAGGATGGAACTTCCCAGCCCTGGCAACCCTGAGGGGTGAGGAAGAGGATGAGGCCAGATCAGGGAGTGAGGGAATTCCCCCAAGCACCACAGCATATAAGTTTATGGGCTAGAGTGGGAACTCTCATGCCCTGAGCTCTTGAGCAGTTGCCAGACTAAACACAGCACGGGCTGTACTCCTAGCCAGCCACATGCCTTTCCCCAGCCATGGGCCTCAGTTTCCTTGCATTCCAACTAAAGGAGTTTGGTCTCTAAAGTCCCTTCCCAATTCAGTAGTTCTGAGCTCAGAGTAAGAGCAGGAGTCTCCTGGGGGGATGTCTCCAGTGGGTTTTGCTGGAAGCAGAGATAGAGAGGGGGATTCAGGTTCACAGGAAGGAGAGAAGCAGGACAGAAAGGGAAGGGGCCAAACACATCTGGTCTCAATAAATCTAGCCGTGGCTTGAGCCTAAGGGGTCTTTGGAACATAAATCCCACCACAGAGTCAATTAAGGGCTTTGTAGCCCTTTAATATCAGTAAGTTGGTCTCTGTGGGCTGCCGTAGATGACGGTGTGCATACCTCCTGGGTGAGGTGGCCCAAGGGTAATTCTCTAGAAAAAGGGGGCTGCTATGAGTCATTTCAGCCCCTCACAGTAGCTAGGAGAGGGGAGAATCCCAGCCATCATTGCCAGGGAAATGCAAACATTAATTACCTCAGGCCTCTACCCAGAAGAGACTTGCTGAGAACATAAGAGAGATCCTGCTTTCTGTAAAGCCCTCCCCATTCACTCAACTTATATTATGGAGCCCCTGCTACCTGCTAGGCACTGTTCTGGGTGTTGGAATATAATACCTGGCTTCCCTGAAATCACAACAAACAGTCTGGTTATGGTACTTCTCTCAAGAACAGCTGGATTCCTGCTCCAGTTAGACCCTGCGCCCAGAGGAGCTAACCATCAGCTGTGCTGGGAAGCATCTGCAAGGCTGGGGAGGATGAGAGGAGGGAGCAGCTCAGGTTTGCACATGTTGGGTCGTGAAATGCCTGCAGCACATTCAAGCAGAGAGGCAGTCGCCACACTGGTACAATTTGGAGGCAAGTCTGGCTCCCCTCTCCAGGAGTTTCTGGCCAGGAAGCCTGCTGTGCAGCCAAATGTAGCCTCCATATGTTTGAGCAAATTCCACTTGGCAGGTGGAGAGGGAACATTTGCTGGGCAGGCAGTCCTTTGCCTTCAAAGCCTCATGTGCCTCCCCTCTCACCTTTTAGCTTGCATCTCTATTCATCTCTGCTGCCCCTACCACAATGGGAGCTTCTCCAAAGGGCCTCAGTGCTCACATTTGGCCAGCCTAGGACCAGCTTTCATGCCCCTAGAGGTTGGAGAGGAGGTGGTGTGTGGTGGGGACTGTGAGCCTCAGAAGCAGGGCCAGATCTGGGTCCTGCCAGGAGGTCCACGTCCAGCAGTGGCGGGGGTGGGGACCACAACGGATGGGGACTACAGCCCTGTGAAGCCAGAAGGAAGTTAAAACAGGTTGTTTAATGTTCCTTTTTCAAAGTTCAAAGTTATTCCTCATCATAGAATGATAAAGGGGATGCTTTGAGAAGCAGAGAAGGTGGCCTAAAGTCAGCATCACGTTAGTGAGAGGTGGACAGGCTTGGGGGACTGGAAAGGATGTCCCTTATAAAGCACCCACTAGCATGAAAATAAGATGCCCTTGCTGGGAAAACGAGATGCTATCTAATGGGTTCATGTGTGGCAACAATTTTAATTGCAAACTGAATGTGTGGATGGCTCTAAGCCAAAGTATCAACTTCAGCCAACTATCACAAGCTCTCAGCTCTGTCTCCTTCTCCCCAGCTCTCCCTCTTTCTATATACACAGACACACATATGTAAAATGTATGTGTATATGTGTGTGTACATACGCAACCACACACACATACATATATGTGTATATGTGTATTTTTTTTCTCTACGATATGGAGAAGATGACTTTCCATCTTGCAGAGAAAGACCCAACAGCAAGACTTCTATATGGTCACTGGTGCATATTTTAAAATTGTTTTGTCATCCCAGGGAAAAACAAAAGACAAGACAGAAAAAGGATATGGTATTGGCCCCTGAATGAACATTTATTGGGCACCTAACGTGTTCCAGGCACTATGCCAAGCCCTTTCCTGGCATGATCTCGGTCCTGCAACGACCCCCTGATATGAGGCTTATTTGCATCCTCCTTTTACAGACACAGAAACTGGAGCACTGAGAAGGGGGCGAACTTGTCTGAGATCACACAGCCAATACCTGTGAGATTCCAGAACCCAGTCTCTAACCACTTTATTACAGACACAGATTCCAACATAGCCCTGCCTCATATAAACAGTCTTCAAGAGTGTGTCAAAAAACAACTTTTACAAATGAAGTCCAGGAATAAGTAGAAGAGAAGGGCTGGGCAGAGAGGGAGTAAGGATGGAGTGAGGATGGAGAGAAAAAATGACCCTCGAAAAATGAAGCCAAGCTGAGGGACTGCACTCAGCCAGACAGCTAAGCTCTAAGCTTCCTGGGAATGGCTGCAAACAAGGATAGGCAGGGAGTGACCCGCCCTCACCTAATAAGAGCGTCGTAATCTAATCAGTCACAAAAGAGACTTTCCCAGCCCCAGTTCCGGGTAATCCATGGATTTGTCCTGGAGTCTTCCTTATTTAAGGAGCATGATTCAGAGCCATTGTTGTTGAGGAGGAGGAAGAGAGTAATGATGCTTGTTATGGCTGGTGTCTTAGCCCGTTTGGGCTGCTCTAACAAATTACTATAGACTGGGTGGATTAAACAACAACCATTTATTTCTCACAGTTTTTGAGGCTAGGAAGTCCAAGACCAAGGTGTCAGCAGATCTGGTGTCTGACCTACTTCTTGGTTTGCAAAAGGCCATCTTCTCATTGTATATTGTCATGGCAGAGAGCAGAGAGGGAGAACAAGCTCTCATGTCTTTTCTGGGAAAAAGGGAACTAATTTTATTCCTAAGGGCTCTACCTTCATGACTTAATAGCCCCAACAGCCGAGCCTCCTAAAACCATTACATTGGGGGTTAGGATGTCAACATATGAATTCGGAGGAGACACAAGCAGTCCATAATAGTTGGTGCCTGAGGCTGCAATTCATGAGCACTCCCTGGACATACATGTCCATATGTATGTCTTCCATTGGAATAAGACAGCAACTTAACTTTCTCCCACTTCCCTCTGATCTCTCCCACTCTCCCCCTTCTCCAGCCCACACCAACACCCCTGCAATGTTGGTGTGGTCTGGCATTTTAGGTCCACAATATTATGGACCTGTGCTTAGGTCATTACTTATCTAGGCAGTCATAAACTGTACTGGATTATTTCTTCACCTTTACTCCTCCCACATCTCCTTGCTTCCTCCTGGAGATACCTTTTCAGGTTTTTTTCAGGAAGGCACTTTACATAGTATGTGTCTGTGACTTTCTATCTCTGGGAATGCCTTTTTTTCTATCCACATTTAAATGACCATTTAGGTATATATATATGGTTTATATATAGAGATATACATCTATATATACACATCTGGATATATATACACATCTATATATATACATCTACATATATCTAGATATATATACACATATCTAGAATATATACATATATATGTATAAATGTATATATTCTAGATGTGCTGATATTTTCCTTCCACACTGGAGAGATCACTCCATTGTCTTCCTGCTTTCCAGGTGGCCATTGAGAAGTTTAATATCTATTTTAAATGAACTCTTTTGCATGGATCTGCATTCTGTCTCTGGAAACTTCTCTGTCTTTGATGTGTTTAAATGTCAATACAATACGTCTAAGGGTGTGTGTGTGTAATTCTCTCCTGATTGGTGCACCATCCACCCATCTAATCAGAGGCCTCAATTATGTCATTAAATCTGGAAAATCCCCAGTCATTAATTCCTCAAATATGTATTCTCTTCCCTCCATAGACTCATTTCCCTCTTGCTTAGGGAAAAAAAAAAAAAAAAGTCAACACTTCTAATTCTAAACTCCATATTGTTTTCTCTCATCTTTTCCCATCTCCATGCCTTTGTGATACCTTCTGTAAGATGAATGACCTACATGTCTGTCTCACCAATTTGTGCTGCTGCAAATATCCTATGTTCTTCAACCCATCCATTGAGTGCTCTATTTTAACAATTCTACTTTTGTCTCTATTACCTCCAATTAGTTTTTTTGTTTTGTTTGTTTTGTTTTGTTTTAAGACAGAGTCTCACTTTGTCGCCCAGGCTGGAGTGTAGTGGCTCCAGCTCAGCTTACTGCAAGCTCCGCCTCCCAAGTTCACACTATTCTCCTACCTCAGCCTCCCAAGTAGCTGGGACTACAAGTGCCCACCACCACACCAGGCTAATTTTTTGTATTTTTAGTAGAGACGGAGTTTCACCGTGTTAGCCAGGATGGTCTCAATCTCCTGACCTCGTGATCCGCCCACCTCAGCCTCCCAAAGTGCTGAGATTACAGGCGTGAACCACCATGACTGGCATAGTTTTCTTTATAACTGCTTATTCCTACTTCCTGATCTCCCTGAGGATATTTATGATTTTTTTTTAAATTATTATTCTATTTGTTCCATTATTTCTGCTCCTCCTGCACAAGTTGCTCCTTTTGTTGGGTGTCTTAATAGCACACACACTCCTCTCAGATGTCGCCCTGAGAGTACCTACCCTGCCCACTTTGGGATTGTCAGCTGACAGCTAGGACTGCCACCTGGCTGGGAATGGAGAATATTCACCAATGCTCCTCCAGGGCACCTCTTCAGGGTAGAGTCTGTAGAACACACTCTGGGCTCAACCCTCAGGCTGGCTTACCACCCAGAGTGGACCACCTTCTGCTGAAATGGATGACTCTCAGGGCTGGGTTGAGGGAGTAAGACAGGCTAAACCACCTGTCATGTTACAGTCCACTGCTTTGCTGTCACTCTAGAATCTCTCTCTGGCAGGATCCCTTCCTGCCCTGTGGGAGAGGGACCCAGTGGGCAGTCCTCCACCCAGGAAATGTGGGAGAAAAAGGGCACTGCTGGAAAGCCACCCGTGGTCCCAGCCCTGCCACTGTTACCCCACGCGGGGACCCTACCACCTTCACTGTCCTAGGGTTTTCTCCTACCGTCTGTATCGGTGCCTGAAATCCAGACACTTCTTTTTTGTACCTGTGGTATTTCTGGTTTTGGACACAAAAACAGCAGCCCATGCTGGTCCAGAACGCTCCTCCATTTCTGAAACTCCACTCTTATACATAAGCATGACCCTGCCCTCCAGGCCCTTCTCAGAGAACACAGCCTTCAACAGCCAGTTGGAGCTGCCCAACCTCCACCCAGGGCCCCCCAGAACAAGAGACATTTATGGAAGCAAGCTGGAATTTTCCCAGGGCTTCTGACATCTTTGAATGAAACCAGTCTCCAGAGAGCTGATCTCGTCCCCAGTTCCCACTCCTTATCCTCCATTGGCCTCCAAAGAATTGCTCTGGGAAGCTACTGCCCACCCCAGCAGTGAATGATACCTCTGAAATCTTATACCTAAGAAATTTCTTTTAGAGTCAAGTACCAAAATCTTTACCCTCCTAAAAACCAGAAATACATTATGTTCTCTCTGATAATAAGAAATGTATGACTGACTCTTTTTCCCTTTCTACTTGGGCTGTTATAAAGTTCAGAGCCAGAACTGAGGCAAGATTCCAGCACTTACATGGAGACACTGATAGCCTGTGTATTTGAATTTCTTTCCTTCCTATTCCTGACTTCTTATTATCAGGTCCTGTTGGCCTTTCTGCCTATTTTATTTATACCCCGATTGTCCAAAAAAAAAAAAATTAAGTTCACTTTTAGAGACCCAAAAATAGGAAAGAAAGAGAAAAAGCAAAAGAGGTGATTGCTTATTTTCTTTAGACCTGAACTTTTAACTCTAAGCTATATTGTACAATTTTATTGTATGTGTTTCTTTTGTATGTTAACTCAATTCCACTGTGGAATGAGGCAGAGTATATAAAAATAGACACAAAATAAGAATACATAAAGTCTGTGGAGCATGTCTTTGTGAGTAATCCTATGAAATACCAAGACTTTCCACAGATGGCCATTTATTACATTAAGCCTTAATGAAAGTCACAGTCTACCAATCAGTGGAGTGCCCCTGATTTGCAGCTGATCACAAAGCTTATGTAAGAATAATAATGACACCTACTTTGGCCTATCTGGTGCTTGGGCAGACAGATTTCACAGGAGAGAAGGTGCAATTGTTTACAACATTTGTCCCTACTGAAAACTAGTTTCTTATTCAATGAGGGTGCTCCCAAGCCTTTGTGAGCAAGGTGTGTGCTTGTTAGAGGCAGAATTTGTACTAAGCAGCTCATGCTCTTTTAGCACTGGCTAAAGCAATGGCTGCCTGGAGTACAGGACACCAGTGAGAACATAAACCAGCCCATAGAGGAAAGCCATAACCACATGTGCAATCATGGGGAGTAAGAATTTCAGGCACCAGTTGGAGCTCCGTGATTTTCCTAGGCACAGATACATCAAGATTCCTGGGTGACTCACAGTTGCCCCCTAAAGGCTTGCTTTCTCCGGCAGATTGGCATGGAAAGCACCAATGAGCTGCCTAAAATCATGCTTCATCCCAGCCTTTTTTCATAGCTTTCTGGACATGCGAATAGGTGGAGGCCTGTGTGAAGCTGAGCTGGAAACAAATGCCCTCTGAGCACTAGAAAAGTCACTCCTTGAGGAGTTTAAGAGAAACAGGCAGCTTCTCCATGCTGACCATGCAGACTTTCCAGGAACTTTTTCACATGAAATTTCTTTTTCCTCAAGGCTTAGGTTAGGGAAGGCAGCCAGGAAGAGTCCATGGATGCTCAGGCAGGTGTGTAGGGTCTGTGTGTTCTAGGTCCAGATTTGCCCCCGTTCACTGGTCTGAGTCTTTCCTTTCTCTGTGCCTCTCTTTCTCTCATCTGTGAAATGGGGATTATAACCAATGCATGGAAGGAAGGCTTGAAGACTTGAGGAGAAATGGTGAAAAATTCTACACTTCTCAAAACAGGTCCATATATAAAAATCATTCTCATTGCTTTAAATAAGTGATAGGGGAGATAGAAATAAAGTCCCATGGAAACAGAACTGCACATCAGATTCTGAATTCAGTTCACAAGGAAAACTCCTTCTTATGGGAATTGCTCCATAAACTGGAGAATACTTTTGAAATAAAATCATCCACTCTTTATTGATCTGTTATGTTAGTTGATAATTTGGCATTCTGCTTCTCCTTAAAGAGAGGCAGATGGGTAAGACCCGTAGAGGTTTGTGGAAACAAAGTGCGATGGGTCTGTGTGCTTTGGAGGCTAAGTGTGCTCAGAATCTGGCAGCAAATAGATCTCTTTCTAGCTGAGCCTTAGTTTTCATATCTGTTAAACAGGAATAATATCCACCAAATAAGGTTGTTGTGAGGCCTAAGGGAAATAATGTAAGAAAACACTTCAGACAGTGTCAGACCCATAGTAAATGCTCCACAAATGATAGCAATAAGTATTCTTGTTAGAGTAGGAAGGCCCCATCACCATTACTCTCTCTGTCTCGTTTTCTTTCTCTCTCTCTCTCTCTTTCTCTCTCTCTCACACACACACACACACACACACACACCCCACAGGGCCAGGACTAGGGAAAGGCAAGCTGAGAATCTAGGGTGCAAATCATTCCCAGGTCTGTGCAAATCCAAGAAGGAGTGCTTAATTAAATTTTGCAATCTAGACACGTGCCCTAGTCTTGACTCTGATGTGTACACACACACACACGTCAAATGAGAAAACGGAGAAATTTAAGGAAACTGGATCTCACAGTTTGCACATGGAAACACTGAAGGTTCCAAGTTAGAGCCTCCTCCTCCCTTCTCCCATGCTCCATTCTCCTGGGTCTGAGCGTGGAGATTCAAAGAGAGGGCAACAAAGCCAGATAATGTGAGCTTGTTCCTGCAATCACGCCAATAATTTGCAGAAGAGAGAGACAGTGTCTTCTTGTGCACCAAGAAAGCTTTACCCACCGAAATTCTTCCACTACCTGTGAATGGACCTTACTTTAGAAACTGACCCCACTGCACTTTTGAGTAGGACTGGTGCCCATCAAAGGCGCACTTATAGGGCCTTCCAGCCAATCACACAAGAGTCCTTTTGATTGGTCTCACTGGTTGTTAAATAGTTTGATATTGACCTGTGCAGAAGAAGGTTTCCAGAGCCCATAGAGGAATGTGATGATTTGCCCTCAATAAGGACAAAAAGCCCAATTCAAATTCAGCAGGTGAAGGTGTCCCTGCCTCTTTACAATGCCTCCTTAGATCATCTGCTCTTGATCTCAAACTCCACAGCCCTAGCTCCAGTGCTCCTCCACTTCTCATCCAGGAGAAGCTATCCATCCAGTTGCCCACCCTTTTGAAAAGCCTGCATTCTTGTGTGCATGGGTGCCACCCATTGTCTCTTCTGCCTTTACAGCTCTGCTTAGCATGGGGCCTGCAGGTCTCATCACTAGCTCCAGACTGAGCCCTGATCCAGGCAGAGGCATGTTAGGAACTCCAGCCCATGAGCTGATGGTATCAGGAATTAGCCTTACTGCTCTGAAGTCAACCAAATACAACCTTCTCTGATCAAAATCATGACTACCCGGTCCCTAGTTAGGTTTCTGCCCTTGCTTACTGAGAATACACCCATTACCAGGCTCCCTCCTCCCCACTGGGCAAGCCAAAGTCCCTAGGGCTTGACCTTGATTTCAGTCTTGGACTGTGCCAACTCCAAACCCGAGGTCTTGCTTTGGCTTCTGCCAAAAGCTGACCCTGAGCAAAGACCAGGGGAGGGTAGTTTGGTTTGGAAGATTATCCAAGGAAGCATAATGAGAGAGTAGGGAAATGAGGCAGGAAGGGAAGTCTAGAAAGCATGGGCTAATGAGCAGGTTACCACTGCAGGCACCTGGAATTCAATCTTGCCAGGAATCCTCAGAGAGACAGTGTAGAACATATCCCTTAAAACTGACCCACCAAGAGGGAAGAGGCTGAGATATTCGTCCATCAGGGTTAAGGATTAATCTAGGAAGAGTTAATTCTCAGAACTCCTACTCTCTCCATGTGCTGGCAAGTTACTTCTGTGGCCAAGAAAGCCTTCAGGTGGAGAGAGGTGCAGGGGCTCAAGATAAGAAGGCATCAGGGCATAAACAGGGTATCAGGAACCATCAACTGAAGCTACAGTTGACCTCCAGGGTGGCAGAAGTGGTACAGCATCAGAGTTGGCAGCACCTGCTGTCATGAACAAACTTCCTGGAATAATAAAGTGTTTTTCTGGGCTTGGAAGAGCCCTTTCTACTCTGAGCCTTTATAATGTTAAGTTTTCCCCTCCAATGTCTCCTCTACCACCCTGATCTTGATTTTTCTCATCAAGAGAGAAAGTGAGAAATTGAGAAAGGACAAAGTAAGAAAGTCAGACACAATAGTGGTCTACAGACTTCCCTCCCACATTCCACTTTCATGTCAGGCTTCTGTCTCAGGCTGGGCTCTCCAGAAGATACCCTGAGATGAAGAATTGTATGTGCTAGTCATTTAGTAAGGAAATACTCCCAGGGAGACTTATAAGGCAAAGTCCCTCTTGGGTGGCCTCTGCCTGATCCCATGGGGAGCTCTGGAGTGTAAGTTACATCTCATAGTTTTCCTGACCCAGAGACAAGAGAACTGGGCTCTCATCTTCCTGTACTGATGAATCATTGGCTCAGGGCCACTCCAGAGGGATGTAAATTCCCAGACCTTTCCAGCTTTCCACTAGTGTGAGCAAAGTGAGCTCTACTAGCCCAACTGCAAGTGCTGCCCATTGAAAATAAAAGTGCGCCTAAGCCATGGCAAGGGGATTTGATGGGCCCTGGACGGAACACCAACATTATCTGCTATTAATTGCAGACAAACTTTCACTTTAACAACAGGTTCTGCTGATTAAAAAAAACGTTTGGATACTGCTGGATTAAATAATCTCAGGGGTTTTTGTTTAACTCTCAGCTGTGAAAGTCTCTAATTCTTCAACATAGAACTGCAGGTCACGTGGTTTTGGGGACCGGGTGCTAAATTATCCCATTAGGACTGAAAATAGTTCCTAAATCACACCCTAAGAGTGCCTGAAGCAAAGGCCCAAACATAGCTGGTTGCAGCAATTTCCAGCTCAGAAAGATCTAGTCACAAAAATACAAGAATTACTGAATCTATCCATCAGAGATGACACACAGAAAAGTAGGCTTTGCAGCTGGTCCCCACCCCCACCCCCATCACTCTTTCTCCGGAGATTTTGACTAATAAAAGAAAGTGAGTAGGTGTTGGTTCCCTTGTTGCAAAATTTTATTCATTGGTGGTATATATTTTTATTGCATTTCCATTCAATAATTCCTCAGAATAGCTCTTAAGATATGCAAAAATGAGAAATGAAGATGAAATTATGAGATGTTAAAAGTATCTAGTCCTCTCTCACCTCTCTCACTCTGGGTAAAACTTGGAGGTTGGGGTAAATTTTCTGGATCCTTTAAAGGATAAAATGAGTATGTGGGGAAGTCCTCCAAACCATCAAAATATTTACCTTAAGTTTAAAAATATTTAGTGAGTTCACCATCTCATGCCTGTTCATTCCTAAGGTTATATCACATGATACAGTCATGTTTCCCCAGGAAAAAAAGAGGGACTTCAGAACCTATATTGGAAATATCGTATGTTTTTAGTTCTTTGGAAACATTTCATCACCGGCAAATAGAATGATTTAGAGGAGTTTGTTCATTTTGACTGCACATGAAAAAGTAAGCCTGTTCTTTCTTAATTGCCAATAGGAGATAATACATGAAACATATAATGGAATGTCAAAACAAATTAATTTCCTGCTCCGGCTTGTAAATACAGCACTTTGTGTAAGCAACAGCAAAAACTCATGAAAAGTGAGATCTTCGCGATACTAATTTCACTCACCTATTCAACAGGTCTTCCATGTGCCAGCGTTGTCCTAAGTGCTGGGGACATAGCAGTGAACAAATCTCCAAGATGCCTTCAAACCTTGAAATATTCATCCCTTTATTTTCTGAATTTGGCATACATATTGGAAAAATGTTTCCATTTTTAAATCTCTGCCTGCTGCTCTGATAAATAATGTTTTCCCAGGTTCCCAAAAAGAGAATTAATTTGGCGAAACAAATCAGTTGTTGTTTCACTCATTGTTATGGTAATAGAGAAATTAGGTTTTTAATTAAGGCTGAGGAAGGATGGAAGAGTAGTAGGCAAATAAGTGACTCCATGGTTTGATGCAGACATGACAAGTCTCCTTTTTTGCCGTAGTGTCTAAAATTCTGTCCATTAGAGCATCCCGTAAGGCTTCATCCCAAAGTCTGTATAGTTTCTCCATCAAGCAGATAGAAGAAAACCTTCCCTACTCTTGCAAACTCGTTACTAGGTTTAAATAAGATACTGTTGAGGGAAATGACTTTGTGGAGCTTACAGAGCTTTCCTTATCACAAGACTATAGCTTTTTAGATGGTATTGGCCAGCCCTAAAGAGGCCTAAATAGATTTTGAGCATGGTCTGAGTATAAGGAGGCCATGGAATGCATGATCTCACAGTGAACTCCTTTACCTTGTTCTAGTTCCTGTGCCAAGTCCCCATACCCAGGGTTCAATTCACAGAATGAATGTGCTGGGAACTGAGGGGGTGACTGTTGGTTTAAATCAGTAACAGGCAACTGGCAATCAACCTTGAGACAAGGTATAAGGGACATTCATCTGTTTTGACCATGAATTTTATTAGAGATTTTTTGTGTTGCTTGTTTAGGTTGTTTTGTTTTGTTTTTTAGAAGCAGATGGGGGTTTTATGTTCAGCTCAAGCCCTCCAACAACAAGGCTGAGAGTGAGCACCTATCTGCAGGCCAGAACTTGGGTATTAGCAGCTGTGGTTCTGCACATAGTCATCCTCACCTCCTTGAACCATGAGTCTTGCCAAGTGTACTGAGAGGGGCTGGATGTTTATTTCACCCTTCCCGGGTAAGTCACTCCAAGTTTATAGGCAGTCTTCCTTCTCTGTAGCCACACTTGATGTCGGTCTGGTGTTTGCGGGGGGTGTGGGGGACTTTCCCACTGCCCTCACTGCAGGCCATTCTTGGATCCATCACAGCCCAATTCTGGGAGAGCAGTGCAAGAAAACATTCTGGTGTCTTGTGAAACTTGTTCAGCTGGGAACTTGGCTACAAGGGTTGCTATGGTAACCTAAGCAGCTGCACTTGGGGGAACTGTGCTTCCTGTTGGAGTGTGGGAGGTGTTTATGTTTGCACATGAATGTGTGTAGCACAGAGGAAAGGAATGACATCACTACCAAGAAGGGGCTAGTCAATCCACGTAAGGCCCCGGGATTATCCCATAAGCCATTTCCCTCAGGTCCACTCAAGTGTTCCCCCAGAGTCAATTGCAATTGTAATTTCATGACAGCATGAAGTCAATCCTTTTCAAATTGTCTGCATTAGCTCTATGCTTGTGGAAATCTTCTCCTCAGTGTGTGGTTTCTCCAAGTTTTATCGAGATATAGTTGCCTCACACTCTTTCAGTCCAATAAACCTGCAGGTATCCACAGACGGATGAATAGCATGTGTATTCTACCTGTAAATATTGTTAATGGCAGGTAACAGGGATGCTGTGACTGCTTATAATAATCGAGTTCATCTTTGAATGTTAATTCACTTGATCTTTTTGAAATTATATCTAGAATTTCTACAAAGCATATCATCAAACATGATTTACAGATTTTGGATCTCATGCAATGTACTCAGGGTTTGTAAGAATTTCTTCATTCTCAGTGCTTCTTTGTATAATTAAAGAGCACTGAGTAGTATTTCTTAATAAAATTTTAAACTCCCAAATGTAGAAAGTCTGAATCATATGTAACTGAAAAAAATGTGGAAGAAATGTTAGATATTAGAGATGTTTAAAATTAGCGACAAAGTGAAACGTTACACAGATCCCTCTTCTCTCAGGTATTAATAATAACAATAAATTTATTAGGTGATTATTATGTACCAGGCTCTAAGTGTTTTACATGTACTAACTCATTGAACCCTCACAATAACAACATAGATATTATTATTATTGTTACTATCTCCATCTTAAAGAATAGGAAATTCAAACACAGAGAAAAATTGCCCAATTCACAAGACTAAGAAATGGTGAAACTGGGATTCAAACTAGGTGGTCTGGCTCTACCACCCAGTCTGATGACCCTATCTCTGAGTCCTCCCCAAACAAAGAGTCTACCTGGGGTGGGGAAAGAAACAGAACCTCTGCTCAGAGCCTACCCCAATACTTTCCTCTATTGCCCCTCTCTAGCTATCTCTCCTCGTCACCCCTTCTACAGTTCATGTTTCATTTTGGGTAGAAAACAATTTCTTTTATCATCATGTACTCCTTCAAAAATTATTGGTTAGGGCATATACTTTGGGCTTCTGGTATTCAAGCACTCTAGAACTTTAAAAGTCTTATCTCTCAGAGTTACTGCATCTGCCGTGTGCGTCAAAAGTCTGTTTCAAAACTCAAAGCTAAGCACTGGCTCATTTCTATCTCCACATTTCAGTTCACTCCTGAGGAGATAAGCCCCCACCTCATGGTCTAATTTTAGTGGAGGAAAGACTGTAGATTAAAATGAATTAGCAAGAATGAAGATACTTCCATTAAAATTTCAAATATTATTCCTCTACACGTTGTATCTGAGAATAATGAAATTACTAATTGCGTTTGTGAGAAATATAGGAATAAGTAAATGGGATGTGTTAATATTTTAACTATTCAGATCTGCTGCAATGGCATATGTTATTTAAAGCAAAGCTAGATTTGTAAGCCCTCTGTGTCAGAGGGCTGTCTCTCAACATCCACTCTTCAATTCTTCCTTTCAGAACAGTCATCCCAAATTCTAGCCACAAAGCTAGACATAGCATTTCCCAGGCTCCCTTGAGCTAAGTATGGCCATTTAACCAAATTCTAGTTGAGAAATGATTTGTCTAACTAACTTCCAGATCACATTCTTAAAAAAGGAAGCTGCTTGCTCTTCACTCTTTCTTTCCCACTGTCCAAACGTCAGATGCCACAATCTCAGAAGCAAGTCAGTTTGACCATGCTGACAAAACCAACAGCTTGATGAGACAACAATAAAAGAACCTTGGGTCCATGGTTACCCTCATGTGGGAGAGCTGCCCTGGACCACCCACCAGCTAAAACAAAGACATCTGTAATTATAAAACTTGCTTATCCTTAATAATAGAGAATTAAAACATCTACTTTCTTTAAACCACTGTTATTTTTGGCCTCTCTTGGTAGCCAAGCCAATATCTTGCTTAATACCCCATCCAAAATTGGAAAAGCATCTATTTCAAAGCATCTATTATACACATAGCCTTGTGCTGACCATCGAGGCACAATGAAAAAGATGTACAAATTCATATAATATGTTATCAAATGGAGGAAACTAGACCCACAGACATGCAGTCATATGAAAACACAATGCAGTAAACAATATGACAAAGGAAAGGCAATGACAAAAAGGCACAAGGGGTTTGGACAAGTCCATGGCCTGAAGGATAGGTAATGAAAAAAGACCTGAGAAAAAAGGTGGGACCTGACCTGAAGCTTCAGGGATTGGGTGGAGCCAGGCAAGGCAAAGAGGAGAGGGAAGGGGGACAAGCAGACGAACAAAGCATAGTGGAGGTAGAGTCTGTGTAAGACTGTGGTCAACAAGCAGACTGGGGAGAATAAGCCAAAAGGAACATGGTGGGACACAATAGGATCCAGTTGGGCTGGACCTTGAATGTCTGCCTATGCAGTGAGGACACCATTCTCTAGGTGTTGGGATGGATTTTCCTCTCCTGGACGCTCCTGTTCCTATAGATGTTGACACCCCTGCAGCTTAACCAAGGTACCTTCCTGTAACTTCCAGGGAGTGAATCACAGAAGCCTTCTGTGGAACATGCCTTACCCACATCCCCTCACTTCTTATCCTTTCCACTCATGTCAGCCCTTTTTCAATGGCTAGCCCTGATGTCTTTTTGTCTAAAGGCTTCTACTGGCCAGTAGAGCCAGCTATGCCACAAGAGTGCCCACAACTGGTGCCCTATTGCACCAATGGGAGGTGGTGGATAAATCTGGCAGCTCCATCATCTCTTGAGTGGAATAACTCTGAGGCATGTGTTCCACACTGGCATCCAGAGTTCCCCAGAGAGATTAAACCCCAGTTTCCCACAGTAGTAAGAGCCTGAAAAATGCACCTTGTGTTGGCTTACCTCCCTTCCGTGCACCATTTCCCCACTCTCCTCTACTGTTTCCTAGGATCATCTCCCAAGTAAACCCCCTGCATTAGAATCCTGATCTCAAGATCTGTTGCTGGGAGAACCAAGACTCTTACAACACCCTCAACTTTCAGAATTCCCTATGCGGACTTTATTTACATACCACAGAGGCCGAGACAATGTGAGACTAACAGGATAATACTGAGACTTTGAAGGTCTCAAAAACGCAATGCAGAGAGCCAGTGAAATAAACTGTTTGGGCTCAGATTACACCCGTGTCACCAACTCACCAACACCTCCTTTGTCTCCAGGTAGATGATGGTTTGTCAGCGAGACTGGCCTACCTCAAAAAAAGCAATCTTCAAATTAATGTTTAATTGCTCCTTCTTCCTGAATCAGGTAACCTCCCCATGGTTGTGAGGAAGCCTCACCCTCTTTGATTGGCATCTTCTCACAGAGGAATCTCTGTGGGAGCAGAGACCAAAGGCCATGGAGATTTGGCCTTTCAGCACTCCCTGTCCAGAGTCTCAGCCCTACACAAGTAATGAGGAGTCCTGGAGGTCCCTCAGGAAAGAAGTGTCATGACAAGGCTGCCTATTTCTTCAGCAGACTCAAACCATCACACTCCCTTCAATGAGTACTTGGACTTAGGAGTAGAAGGAGTCATTTAGATGTGAGCAAAGTATCAATACAGGCTTCGTATTGGCTAAATAAAACAGAGAAATGGGATGTACCCTTGAGGGGAGTGGGTATGCCCCCATCCCTCCATTCCCCATCCTAAAGACAGGAGAGCTTTCTCTCCCCTCACTCTGAGCATTCACTGTCCTTCTGCATCTTCCTCCTGTGTGCCTTCTCTTCTCCTGCCCACCAGTTCCAGCCTTACTTGATTTGAGGAAGCAGAAACTTTGCTCTGCCATCCTAATTTTCCTTTTGGTTACTGTGGCCTACAGCTTCCTCAAGTCTTTGTTTCAGTCCCATTAAAGGAAAGAATGTGGCTTTCAGGGTACTTGTGAGAGAAAAGGAGGAGCAGAAATAAAAAAACAACAGGATATACATAGATTCTCTACCTTTTTTGAGGAACAAAAGCATTAACACATTTAAAGTTTCTAATCACAGTGTCTGGCTCATTACAAAGACCTAAGTCATAGTAGCTATTACTGTTTGTGATAGATTCATTGCAAACATGGGCCCAATTCTCTGTATTTTCCCATATCCGTGACCCTTTCCAATGTGACTTTGTAGCTCCTCCTATTAAGCGGTGGAGACTACTGCCTCACTTCTTGGATCTGGGAGACCTTGTGACTTGCTTTGGCCAACAGGATGTGGGAAGATGCCAGTGATGGAATGCCAGTGCTGAGCGAGGCCTTCAAGCGGCTTTGCATGCTTTTCTCTCTCAGAAGCCTGCTCAGCTGCCATCATAATAAGCACAAACTGGCCTCCTGGAGCATGAGAAATGATGTAGAGCAGAGACAAGCTATCCCAGTGACTACCAATGCACGAGAGAGCCCAGCAGAGGTCAACAGAGCCTAGGCAAGATTAACAGAACTGCCCAACCAACCCAAGGACTCATGACCTGGAGTAAGTACTTTTAGTTGTCTGCCACTGAGGTTTTCTGGTTGTTTTTTTATGCAATATAATTGTGGCAGTAGCTAACTGATGTGCTATGTGTTTTTTATTATTATTTTTTTAACAGGGAGTTGACTAAAGAGAAAAGAGCATTTCTGTGTGCAGGTTGGTTGGAGGCTGCTCAGGCAGACACAGGCAGAGAGGGTGGGGCCAGGAAGGAGAAGATAGCAACTCCTGTCTGTGCCACTGTGGCCTTCCCATAGTTCCGTGGTCTTCAAATTTTTGTTTGCATGCATGTCGCAAAAAAGAATCTCGAAAAACAATATACCTGTCACATATCTTTAAGTTCATAGGTAAAAGTTTTCATGATAAGTTTAAGTGATTGCAAGGGATATAATTTTCATTTTACTGCAAATATTGACATATAAACATACCACTATCAATCTTAAAATATTAAAGAGAATCTGGAGCTCATAAAGATTTCATGCTCATCACCATCCCATTTAAAATATATGAACAGGTTCTTCTTTACTGTTGAGAAATTTTACATTTTCCCTTTTTCTCCTTGAATTTATATTTCTTTTCTACTTCCTCCATGAACCTTTAACATAATTTAATATACTTTTAAAATTTGAAGATATTTTATTGATCATCCTATCACACATTAAAATATATTACATATGTATTTGTAATACATTTAAAAAAATGTTTTATTCTTGTGACCTTAAGTCTCCCCATGCCTTAAAATATTGCTTCTGGATTGAATTATCATACAACTGATCAAAATTGCTTTCAAATGTTACCAATTTTCATCATTTTTTAAACATAAAGTTAAATGTAATTAGAAGCGCATCTCCTAATGAGATGAACTATGTTCTAACTTTTCATATGTATTTAATGAAAGAGAAAGGCATATTCTGCTAAAAATTAATCAGTCCAGAAACTAGGATAATATTATTTCTGTTAATAGGAAGTAGAAAATATTAAATATTTCATATGGTAAATTAAAGTGAGCAATAGCTATCATTGGATGATTTCATATCATTTCATAAGATGGGTTTTCAATTACCTTATTGAATCACATATACTGCATACAAATAAGTCACCTAAAACTGGTATCTGTGCATATTATTTGATATATCTTGAGAATTGTGAAAGTCTTGGCAAACCTTGCAGTTATATTTAAATGCGCCAGTACAGCCCAACCTATATGCCTGGACTGTACTTTGGTACTCTTCCTTTGAGCTGGAGACCTGACCTAGGATTAGCACTGAAGGTGGTTGAAAAGTATTGCTTATATTTAAATATATTCGAAAAAGCCGCGTTCTTTTTTCCTCTGGCATTCAGTGTTTCTAGCTGATGTTCTCTTTGCTTTACTGTCATTGTACTCTCCTTTAAGACGGAAAATATCTTGACTCTTACCATAATGGTTACCATATGTCTATATTCAGAACATCCTAATATATGTCAAAATACTATTTTCTAGACTATCTTCTTCCTTAACATAAATTGCATAAGATGCGAAAACATGAGAGCTCAGGAGTTAATGGAATCTTGGCTAAGCAATAAAGAACTCTTCCTCTTATTTTTTTCCATTCTTCCTGAGGTTTGCACACCTCATAGCAATATTACCATAGTCAGATCACAGGTGAATGAGGAGTATGCCTTTTTGCTTTTTTAAAACAATAAAGTGAGAGAACAAATGGAAACTCAGAGGTGTTCTTAGGTAAATAAAACCAGAAAAGTATGTGTATGAAAATTAAGGGTCTGGAAATCTGGTTCCCTGAACAACCCATGCTCAGTATTCCTTGGAACTTTTTCACAGGCAATCAGAGGTGATTGCTTTTCTTCCCTAGGTGCTTTCGTGTCTTTCCAAATGATGCTTACATCCATTGTTTCATTTGTTCCTGCCACAATGGGTTGAGGGGGAGGGCAAGAGCTCCCATGTCCATTTTACAGTTGTGTAGACAGAATTCAGGCATATTAGGTGACTGTCCCAGAGCCATGGGACTTTGGCCAAGATTGAAATAATATTGATTATTCAGAAAGAAATATATCTAGATAGATAGATTGTAAGTGATTATGTAATTCTTGTTAGGGACAAAGATTTTCCACAAAATAAAAAAGGGACTAATATAAAATTAAAAGATTTCACAGAAAATCATATAATTCTAAATTTAAATGGGAGGTAACATCAAGATTTATTTATTTTTCTAGAAAATGTCTGTTTCCGGCAGGAGAAAGAAATAAAGGGTATTCGATTAGGAAAAGAGGAAGTGAAATTGTCCCTGTTTGCAGATGACATGATTAGAAAACGCCATCATCTCAGCCGAAAACCTCCTTAAGCTGATAAGCAACTTCAGCAAAGTCTCAGGATACAAATTCAATGTGCAAAAATCACAAGCATTCTTATACACCAATAACAGATAAACAGAGAGCCAAATCATTAGTGAACTCCCATTCACAATTGCTTCAAATAGAATAAAATACCTAGGAATCCAACTTACAAGGGATGTGAAGGATCTCTTCAAGGAGAACTACAAACCACTGCTAAATGAAATAAAAGAGGACACAACAAATGGAAGAACATTCAATGCTCATGGATAGGAAGAATCAATATTGTGAAAATGGCCATACTGCCCAAGGTAATTTATAGATTCAATGCCATCCCCATTAAGCTACCAATGACTTTCTTCACAGAATTGGAAAAAACTACTTTAAAGTTCATATGGAACCAAAAAAGAGCCCTCATTGCCAAGACAATCCTAAGCCAAAAGAACAAAGCTGGAGGCATCACGCTACCTAACTTCAAACTATACTACAAGGCTACAGTAACCAAAACAGCACGCTACTGATACCAAAACAGAGATAAAGACCAATGGAACAGAACAGAACCCTCAGAAATAATACCACACATCTACAACCATCTGATCTTTGACAAACCTGACAAAATCAAGAAATGGGGAAAGGATTCCCTATTTAATAAATGGTGCTGGGAAAACTGGCTAGCCATAAGTAGAAAGCTGAAACTGGATCCTTTCCTTATACCTTATACAAAAATTAATTCAACATGGATTAGAGACTTAAATGTTAGACCTAAAACCATAAAAACCCTAGAAGAAAACCTAGGAAATACCATTTAGGACATAGGCATGGGCAAGGACTTCATGTCTAAAACACCAAAAGCAATGGCAACAAAAGCCAAAATTGAGAAATGGGATCTAATTAAACTAAAGACTTTCTGCACAGCAAAAGAAACTACCATCAGAGTGAACAGGCAACCTACAGAATGGGAGAACATTTTTACAATCTACTCATCTGACAAAGGGCTAATATCCAGAACCTACAAAGAACCCAAACAAATTTACAAGAAAAAAACAAACAACCCCATCAAAAAGTGGGCAAAGGATATGAACAGACACTTCTCAAAACAAGATATTTATGCAGCCAACAGACACATGAAAAAATGCTCATCATCACTAGGCATCAGAGAAATGCAAATCAAAACCACAATGAGATACCATCTCACGCCAGTTAGAATGGTGATCATTAAAAAGTCAGGAAACAACAGGTGCTGGAGAGGATGTGGAGAAATAGGAACACTTTTACACTGTTGGTGGGACTGTGAACTAGTTCAACCATTGTGAAAGACAGTGTAGCAATTCCTCAAGGATCTAGAACTAGAAATACCATTTGACCCAGTCATCCCATTACTGGGTATATACCCAAAGGATTATAAATCATGCTGCTATAAAGACACATGCACACGTATGTCTATTGTGGCACTATTCACAATAGTAAAGACTTGGAACCAACCCAAATGTCCATCAATGACAGACTGGATTAAGAAAATGTGGCACATATACACCATGGAATACTATGCAGCCATAAAAAAGGATAAGTACATGTCCTTTGTAGGGACATGGATGCAGCTGGAAACCATCATTCTCAGCAAACTATCACAAGAACAGAAAACCAAATACCGCATGTTCTCACTCATAGGTGGGAATTGAACAATGAGAACACTTGGACACAGGATAGGGAACATCACACACCAGGGCCTGTTGTGGGGTGGGGGGATGGCGGGAGGGATAGCATTAGGAGATATACCTAATGTAAATGATGCGTTAATGGGTGCAGCACACCAACATGGCACATGTATACATATGTAACAAACCTGCACATTGTGCACATGTACCCTAGAACATAAAGTATAATTAAAAAAAAAAAAAAACAGGAAAGACTTACAAGAAAAAAAAAAAAGAAAGAAAATGTCTGTTTCCTACCTTTGTTCTTTGGAAGGACCTAGAAGCAATGACAACTCAGTAGCAGTGGCACCCTTAATGCCCCCCTAACTACTGGTTTACAAGAAGTGCAGAGTCTAAAGGGGCATGTAAATAACACAGTAAAGAGGCAACCAGATAAGATAAGAATATGGAAATTCTACAGGCCAAATGCACTAATTGCTTCAACAAATATTGGCATAGGAAAGTCAAGGGAAGTATGTTAGAGATAAATAGTCAATCAAATACAATGTGCAAACCTTGTTTGCATCCTACTTTAAGCAAAATAACTATAAAAGGACACTTTCGACACAATCTGGGAAATTTAAACAGACTGTATAAAATGATATCCAGTAAATATTGTTTTTTAGGTATTATAATGATATTGGGGTTATGCAAAATACATTCAACTATTCAGGTATATATTCAAGTATATACAGACAAGATCAGATGATGTTTGGAATCTGCTTTAAAATAATGCAGCATTCTGCCATCCTTTATCTTTTAAGTGGAACATTTAGACCATTTACATTCAACATTAATATTAAGATGTGAAGTACTAGTCTCTTATTCATCTTGTTACCTAGATAGTTCTATTGTTGTTGTGTTATTGTTTTATAGGCCCTGTGAGTTTTAAGCTTTCAAGAGGTTCTATTTTGGTGCACGTCGGACTTCAAGAGACTCAACCTAACACTGAAGGATTTATATAAACTCAAGGTAAAAGGAAAATAGAACACAAATGGAAACCCAAAGCAAGCAGGAGTAGTGATATAGTTTGGATCTGTATCCCTGCCCGAATCTCATGTTGAATTATAATTCCCCCTGTTGGATGTGGGGCTTGGTGGGAGGTGATTGGACCATTGGGATAGATCCTTGAATAATAGTTTAGTAGCATCTCCGCAGTGCTATTCTCCTGATAGTGAGTGAGTGAGTTATCACAAGATCTGGTTGTTTTAAAAGTTTGTGGCATGCCCACCCACATTCCTCCTGTTCCAACCAAGTAAGACACGCCTGCTTCCCCTTCACCTTCAGCCATGATTGTAAGTTTCCTGAGGTCTCCTCAGAAGCAGAAGCTGCTATGCTTCCTGCATAGCCTGCAGAACTATGAACCAATTAAACCTCTTTTCTTTAAAATTACCCAGTCTCAGGCATTTCTTTAAAGCAATGTGAGAATGGATTAACACAAGTATCTACTCTTATAGCTACTTCAAAGACAAAACATTTCAAAGCAACAACAGTAAAAACAAAGAAGACAATGATGGTCACTATATAATGATAAAAGGATCAATTCAACAAAGAGATATTACAACCCTAAATTTATATACACCAAACACTGGAGCTCCTAGATACATGAAACAATTACTACTATACCTAAGAAATGAGATAGACAGCAAAATAATAATAGTAGGAGACTTTAATACACTACTGACAGCACTAGACAGATTTTTTTTTTTATACTTTAAGTTCTAGGGTACATGTGCACAACGTGCAGGTTTGTTACATATGTATACGTGTGTCATGTTGGTGTGCTGCACCCATTAACTCATCATTTACATTAGGTATATCTCCTAATGCTATCCCTCCCCGCTTCCCCCACCCCACGACAGGCCCCAGTGTGTGATGTTCCGCACCCTGTGAAACAGGTCTTTGAAACAGAAAAAGTCAACAGAGAAACAATGGGCTTAAATGACATGCTAGAACTAATGGACTTAACAGATATTTACAGAACATTCTACCTAAGATCTGCAGAATATACATTCTCATCAGCACATGAAACATTCTCCAAGATAGACCATATGATAGGCCACAAAACAAATGTCAATAAATTGGAAAAAAAATCAAAATCATGTCAAGTATCTTCTCAGATCACAGAATAAAACTGGAAATCAACTCCAAAAGGAACCCTCAAAACTATACAAATACATGAAAGTTAAATAATCGGCTCCTGAATACCTGGATTAATAATGAAATTAAAATGGAAATGTAAAAATTCTACAAATTGAATGATAATAATGGCACAAGTTACCAAAACCTCTGGGATACAGCAAAAGCAGTGCTAAGAGGAAAGTTTATAGCATGAAACACCTACAACAAAAAGTCTGAAAGGGCACAAATTGACAACTTAGTATCACACCTCATGGAACTGGAGAAACAAGAACAAACTAAACCTAACGTTAGAAGAAGAAAAGAAATAACAAAGATCAGAGCAGAACTAAATGAAATTACAACAAAAAAGTACAAAATATGAATGAAACAAAAAACTGGTTCTTTGAAAAAAAAATTGATAGACCAGTAATTAGGTTAACCAAGAAAAGAAGAGAGAAGATCCCAATAACCTGAAGTAGAAATGAAACTGGAGAAACTTGAGGAAGATGGTGGATAGGCGATAAGGCTGACATACAACTCCCACTTGGATGAATGGAACAGTATGTGGAGACTCACACGATGGACTTTTGCTCCAGGAACCACCATGTACCAGGAAAACAAAGAATTCACAGATCCTTTGAAAGCAGCAGCAGGCCACTGCAAATTCCAGAAGACAGGTAAAAAAACTGAGTTCTAAAGTGTGAGGGGGGAAAACCTGCCTCCAAACACATGTCCCCACTGGAGAACCCGAAAGTCCAGATTATGGAGGAAGGATTTAACCTCACTTAGAGCTGAAATGTATTTAGTGTGAAATATAAAAGTAGAAGCAACAGTGGGAAGAGCCTTGTAGGCATTCCCATTCTCCAGCTTGAGCCCAGGGAAGCCATCTCTGACTATATCTCACAGGGGCCCTTGGGAAATCAGCTGGTGGAATTTGAGAAGGGTCATAGGGTGAAAGTAGCTTCTGACTGAACTTTGTCATAATTTTGACTGGGCTCAAACTCTCTTGAGCAGAATCCAGTGGCAAACAGCAACTGCTGAGGAAAGGAGAGTAGGAGTTGCATCCAATAGTGTGAGCAGATGGGGAGGAGTGTGGCCTGAAAGCCATGCTTGTTTTTCTCAGTAAGAAAACTTCTAGCCTGGAGCTAGGTCTGAGTTACATGCCCAGGCTGCCTGGAGATAAACTCAGTAGTGTTAGTGAGACTGGCCTTGCCAACTGCATGATTGCTGGGTGAGGCCTATTGCTACTGGCTTTCCTCCACTTCCCTGGTGACAGAAACAGCCATAATCCCCTCTGAAACATAACCCCATTGGCCCAAGAACCACCCCCCATCCCCCTCAGTGGCCATGGCAAGCCCTGCCCAAGAAGAGTCTGAGCTCAGGCCTGCTTAACCTTGCACCCACCTGATGGTATTTCTCTACCCACCCCAGTAGCCAATCACACAAGACATAAGCTCTTTGGGAGCTTTATGACCCTGAGCATTGCCTAAGAAACCCAAATGCTTATCCTTAACCCAAATGCTTAAGGTAACTTAGGGTAAGCCTATATCCCCCTTCTACAACTGCAGCTGGTATTCTCTTGAAAGTGTCACCTCCTGGCTGGAGGCCAACCAAATCAAGACATTACAGCAACTCATAACAGAATAACTCTGCTCCAAGGAAGGAGAAAACAACAGTAAATTCAACTGCCTGCAACATCCTCGCTAACCAGTGGTCCTGAGTCTGTCCATGTGACAACTTCACTATTAGCATAACCAGAATTTGAGAAAGCCAGCACACTAAACATATCTACAACGAAGGACTGTCACAGATTCTATTTAACTCCCCTACCACCTCCACCTGCTCAGGTGCTGGTATACACAGCTGGGAGACCTAAAGACAGATTGCATCACAGGACTCTTTGCAGACATTCCCTAGCACCAGCCTAGAGCCTCATAGTCCCACTGGGTGGCTAGACCCAGAAAAGCAACAACAATCACTGCAGTCTGGCTAAGAAAAAGCCCTATCCCTAGGGGAAAGGGGAGTGGACCACATCAAGGGACCACCCCATATGACAAAATAATCTGAACAGCAGCACTTGAATTCTAGATCTTTCCACTGCAATAGTCTACCCAAATGAGAAGGAATCAGAAAAGTAATTCTGGTTATATGACAAAGCCAGGTTCTATAACACCCTCCAAAAGACCACAGTAGCTCCCCAGCAATACATCCAACCCAAGAAGAAATCTCTGAATTGCCAGATAAAGAATTCAGAAGGTTGATTATTAAGCTGCCCAAGGAAATAGCAGAGAAAGGTGAAAAACACTTTAAATAAGCTAAAACAATACAGGATATGGATGAAAAATGCTCTAGAGAAATAGAAATCATAAAGAAAAAACAATCACAACTTCTGGAAATGAAAGACACACTTAGAGAAAGACAAAATGCATTGAAAAGTTAGAACAATAGAATTGAATAAGTAGAAAAAAGAATTTCAGAGCTCAAAGACAAGCCTTCAAATTAACCCAATGAGACAAAGACAAAGAGAAGAGAGTTTTAAAAACTGAACAAAGCTTCCAGGAAATTTAGGATTATGTTAAACGGCCAGACCTAAGAATAATTGGTGTTCCTGAGGAGGAAGAGAAATCTGAAAGTTTGGAAAACGTATTTGAGGGAGTAACTGAGGAAAATTTCCTGGGCCTTGCAAGAGATTTACACATTCAACTACAAGAAGCTCAAAGAACACCTGGGGAATTCATTGCAAAAAGATCATCACCCAGACACATAGTCATCAGGTTATCTGAAGTCAAGATGAAGGAAAGAATCTTAAGAACTGTGAGGCAAAAGCATCAGGTAACCTGTAAATGGGAACCTATCAGATTAACAGCAGATTTCTCAACAGAAACCCTACAAGCCAGAAGAGATCAGGGTCCTATCTTTAGCATTCTCAAATAAAATAACTGCCAGCCGAGAATTTTGTTTCCAGTAAAACTAAGCTTCATAAATGAAGGAGAGATAAAGTCTTTTTCAGACAAATGCTGAGAGAATTTGCCACCACCAAGTCAGCACTACAAGAAATGCTAACAGGAATTCTAAATCTTGAAACAAAACTTAGAAATACACCAAAATAGAACCTCCTTAAAGCATATACCGCACAGGGCCTATATAAAATAACAGACCCAAGGTATTCAGGCAACAACTAGCATAATCAATAAAACAGTACCTCACATCTCAATATTAATGTTGAATGTAAATGGCCAAAATGCTCCACTTAAAATATGGCAGAATGGATAAAAATCCACCAATCAAGTATCTGCTGTCTTCAAGAGACTCACCTAACATAGACGTGCTCACATAAACTTAAGGTAAAGAAGTGGAAAAAGATATTCTGTGCAAATGGAAACCAAAAGTGAGCAGGAGTAGCTATTCTTATATCGGACAAAACAGACTTTAAAACAGACAACAGTTTAAAAAGGCAAGGAGAGATATATATAATTATAAAAGGATCATATCACAATGATCCTAAATATCACAATCCTAAATATATATGCATCTAACATGGGAAAATATCACAATCCTAAATATATATGCACCTAACATGGGAGCTCCCAAATTTATAAAACAATTACTACTAGATGTAAGAAATGAGATAGATAAGGCAGAGGAAGGTGGATCATGAGGTCAGGAGATCGAGACCATCCTGGCTAACACAGTGAAACCCCATCTCTACTAAAAAAATACAAAAAATTAGCTGGGCATGGTGGCGGGTGCCTGTAGTCCCAGCTAAGCAGGAGGCTGAGGCAAGTGAATGGCGTGAAGCTGGGAGGCGGAGCTTGCAGTGAGTAGAGATGCGCCACTGCACTCCAGCCTGGGCAACAGAGAGAGAGACTCAGTCTCAAAGAAAAAAGAAAAAAGAAAAAAGAAATGAGATAGATGGCAACACGATAATAGCAGGAGACTTCAATATTTCAGTGACAGCACTAGACAGATCATCAAGACAGAAAGTTAACAAGGAAACAATGGATTTAAACTGTACCCTAGAACAAATGGACTTAACAGAAATTTACAGAACATTCTACCCACCAATGCAGAATATACATTCTTTTTATTAGCACATGGAACATTCTCCAAGATGGAACACATGATAGGCCACAAAATAAGTCTCAATAAATTTAAGAAAATTGAAATTATATCAAGTACCTCTTCAGACCACAGTAGAATAAAATTGGAAATTAACTCCAAAAGGAACCATCAAAACCATGCAAATACATGGAAATTAAATAATCTGCTCCTTCATGATGTTTGGGTCAACAATGAAATCAAGATCCTCTGGGACACAGCTAAAGCCGTGCTAAGAGGGAAGTTCATAGTCTTAGATACCTAGATTAAAAAGTCTGAAAGAGGACAAATAGACAATCTAAGGTCACACCTCAAGGAACTAGAGAAACAAGAACAAACCAAACCCAAACCCAGCAGAAGAAAAGAAATAACAAAGATCAGAGCAGAATTAAAGGAAATTGAAACAACAACCACCACAAATACAAAACAATCAATGAAACAAAAAGCTGGTTCTTTGAAAAGATAAACAAAATTGATAGGCCTTTAGTGAGATTAACTAAGAAAGGAAGAGAGAAGATCCAAATAAGCTCAATTAGAAATGAAATGGGAGGTATTACAATCAATACCACAGACATACAAAAGATCATTTAAGGGTACTATGAAAACCTGTATGTGCACAAACTATACAATCTAGAGTATATGGAAAATTCTGGAAATATACAACTCTCCCAGGTTAAACCAGGAAGAAATAGAAATTCTGAACACACCGATAACAAGTAGCGAGATTGAAACAGTAATTTTAAAATTGCCAACAAAAAAAGTCCAGGACCTGATGGATTCTCAGGTGAATTCTATCAGGCATTCAAAGAAGAATTGGTACCAGTCTTACTGAAATTATTCCAAAAGATATAGAGGGAATTCTCCCTAAATTATTCTGTGAAGCTGGTATTGCTCTAATATCAAAACCAGGAAAGGATATAATTAAAAAAAAGAAAACTACAGAGCAATATCCCTAATGAACATAGATGCAGAAATCCTCAACAAAATACTAGCCAACTGATTCCAAGAGCACATTAGAACGATAACACATGATGATCAAGTGGGTTTCATACCAGGAATGCAGGGATGATTTTACATATGCAAGTCAATAAATGTAATACAACATATAAGCAGAATTAAACACAAAAATCATATGATTATCTCAATATATGCAGAAAAAGAATTTGGCAAAATCCAGCATTGCTTTATGATTAAAAACCCTCAGCAAAATTGGCATAGAAAGGACATACCTCAATGTAATAAAAGCCATCTATGACAAACTCACAGCCAACATTATGCCGAATGGGGAAAACTTGAAACCATCCCCCTGAGACATGGAACAAGACAAGGATGCCCACTTTCACCACTTCTATTCAACATAGTGCTCAGTATCACTAATCATCAAGGAAATGCAAATCAAAACCACGATGAGATACCTCTTTTTTTCTGCTAGAATGGCCATAATTAAAAAGTCAAAAAACAATAGATGTTGGCATGGATGTGAAGAAAAGGAAACATTTATACACTGCTGGTGGGAATGTAAGCTAGTACAACTTCTATGGAAAACAGTATGGAGATTCCTTAAAGAGCTAAAAATAGATCTACCGCTCAATCCAGCAGTCCCACTACTGGGTATTTATCCAAAGGGAAAGAAGTCATTCTAGAAAAATGACACTTGCTCATGTCTGTTTATAGCAGCACAATTCACAATTGCAAAGATGTGGAACCAACCTAAATGCCCATCAACTAATGAGTGGATAAAGAAAATGTATACATATACTATGAAATACTACTCAGCCATAAAAAGGAATAAAACCATGTCTTTTGCAGCCACTTGAATGGAGCTGGAGGCCATTATTCTAAGTGAAGTAACACAGGAGTGGAAAATCAAAAACTGCATGTTCTCACTTATGAGTGAGAACTAAACTGTGAGTATGCAAAGGCACACAGAGTGATATAATAGATTCAGAAGAGACTCAGAAGAGGGAAGGTGGGGGGGAGGGATTAGGGATTTAAAAAACCACACAATTGGTACAATGTACACTACAGGGGTGATGTGTGCACTAAAGTCTCTGAAGTCACTGCTATAGAATTCATCCATGTAACAAAAAAACCACTTGTACCCCAAAAGCCATTGAAATAAAAAACTTAGAAATTTTTAAAAACCAAACCAAAAACCAAAAAATTAAAAAAATAATGCAGCAGTGTGTGGGAGAGGTAAATAAGGAGAGGATAGAAGAAATGGCAATTAAGCAAATCTCATCTTAAAGTGCTCAGAAAGAAGTGGCCCCCTAAAGATACCCAACAAAACTAATGCTAAACACTGTGAGCACCCTGCTCAGATCCCCATGTAAGCAGGTGTGCCGGTCCCCCAGCTGCTGTGAGTGTTGACCACTGCCCCTTCTCTGGAAAACTGCCCTCAGCCAATGGAACAGCAGCCATCTTGCCAGGAGGTTAGGCATGTCCCCTCCCTGCAAGCCATCAACCAACGACTTATTAACACAGGAATACAAAATGCAGGTGCCCTTGCCTCAAAGTGACAATGACTCTGTGGTACAATTGATACTCCAAAGCTCCCAGAAAGATCAGGCTGAAGCCAAGTTCATCCTTTTCAGTTCTGTTCCTGGCCTTAACCTACTTTCTTTCCCCACTTTCTGCTGAGAGCTCTCCCCCAATAAATCACATGCAGAAAAATCCCCTCTCATAATTTGCTTATGACATACTTGTTCTGAAGAATACAGCAAGACTGTTCTAAATGCAAAAATAAAGGATAAAACCAAGGACCGAAGTCAACTAAGATTGGAAGTATTATAAAGAAAAGGCTAGGTGTGAGTGGTTGGGGTATGGTGGAATCAGTCACATCAGTAAAACAGAAGGGCTTGGGGATATGTCAGCAGCAACAGGATACTCCTTTACCTTCAAATTCCCCTTAGCACTGCCCTATACAAGCACGAAAGGGAGCTTCTGTCCGTGCCTTTAATTCCAGGGGACTGGCCAGGTAAGGGAAAGGGATCTAGTAGATTAGTAGATTAGCTAAGTAGCACTGTGGAAGGATCTTATCTGGGACTCCAGAGACCACTGTCCTCGATGCCTTGAAAATCCTCGCAAGCAACCTGCACCACAACTTTGGGATCCACCTGACCCTGCTTCCTGGGTATAATGAGCATTTTTAGTTTCATCTTCTCAGGACAGTACTCCTCTTCTCCTGGGAGGAGAGAAGTTCCTCCAAACCCTTTCTAGGTAGTAAAAATAGCATCCCACTCTAGACACAGTGATTGGTGCAGAGACAGGCACATTACTGAAGCTGGACAATCAAGGCTAAAATTTTCAACTTAAAATTCAAAGTATTATTTTAACTACGCAATACATTTACGTAGTTCAAAAATCAAAATGTCTAAAAAGAGAAAGTATACAGTAAAAAGTCTTGTTCTCTCTCTTTCTCTAGCTCTACTCCCACAACCAGATACTTCCTAGGGTATCCTTCCATGGTTTCTTTGTGCATACACAAACAAGTACAAATTTGTTTTCTATCTTTTGTTACACAAATTGTGGCATAAGGTGCGTATTTTCTGCTGTTGAATTTTATTTTCTTTTAACACTGTATCTTGGTGGAAATCTTTCCACATCAGTAGATGAAGTACTTCCTCACCTGTATCTTTATTTTAAAAAAATACTACAGCTACAGAGTATTCCATTAAATATATGCATTGTTACTAATCAGTGCCCTTTCAAAGGACATTTAGGAATTTCCTGTCTTTGCTATTTCAAACAACACTGCAATGACTAGCCTTGTATGTATATTGTTTTGCATATACAATATACAATATTTTGAGAATATTTATATGATACATTTCTAGAAATAAGATTACTTTTCTCCATACATGCAGGCTAATTTCCATCTCTAGGGGTTGCACCAATTTTTCGCTCTCACTTGCAGTGTATGCAATGCCCATTTCCCCATAGCCATGTCAATAAAAAGTGTTATCAAACTCTGGAATTTTGCCAATCTAACAAGTTAAAAATGGCATCTTGCGGGTAGTTTTAATTTTTGCCATCTTTTATCTTTGGGTTGAAGGACTCCAAATGCTTGCAAAGCTTTAAGGAGGGGAGCCCAGGCCATACCTCAGTCATATGGAAATGGCCAGCTTGGCAGAAGTCCAAGTGCAGGTAGAGAGAAGTAGAACTGAGAGACAGAAAGGGGAGAGAGAGTCCCTGGCTCCAAACATCTTGGCCTTCCCACACTGGACTACATTTGCCAGTGATACCCCCTTTTTTATTTAAGGTGGTTCAGGCTGGATTCTGTTGACCTGCATCCAGATTGAGGATGCACAAACAACCCCATTAGGCTACCACAATCTGGTTGCCAGGTGGAACTGCCAGCTGCCTGGCCAGGAACCAGGACCTTGTAAGAAGCTGTTAAAGGCACAGTGCAGCCACTTTGGGAAAATGCTTGCTGGTTTCTAATAAAGTTAAATATATGCCTATCCTACAGACCAGCAGTTTTATTCCCAGGTATGTATTCTGAAGAAATGAATGCATATGTCCCCCTAAAGACATAGCTGCTTTGGTCATAGTATACAAGCACTGGAAATGACCCAAATGCCCATCAACAGGGCATGACAAAAAAATAAAATTAGGTATTTTTTTCCAATGGAAGAATAAACTACCAGTAAAAGAATGCAGAATAATCTCACAAACAATATTAAGCAGAAGTCAGATCAAAAAATGCATCCTACATAATCCCATGTTTATAAAGTTCAAGAAGAGGCATAACTAATGTATAGTAAGAGGTTAGAGTAGTTTTCATCCCTGTAGGAAACACTATCTGGAAGGAAGCACGACAGTATTTCTGGGACAATGGAAATGTTCTGTATCTTGGTTGGGGCAATGAAAATGGTTGGGGTGATGGTTACATAGAAGGAGGTACATTTCTTTATGCCATCTCAATTTTTTTAATTAAAAGAATATTATCAATAACAAAACAAACCTTTGTAGGGAACGTCAGTGAACCATCTTGGAGATAATTTCCACCAGATGCAGGTAACACTGAATCTGTCCTCTTTGGGTGCAACAGCCCCTGTGGGTAGGAGGCAAGGTGTCTGCCCTCAGAAGTTTGCACACACTTTGCTGTGGACACTCAGTGAATCGACAGCCCTTTGGAAGCCCTCCTGGAACCAGCTCTTTCACTTGGCTTTGCTGCTTAGATTTCTGTCCTCACCTACCAGAGAGCTGAGGTCCCAGGGGCAGGCTGGTGTTAAGCAGCCCATGGCTGTGGTCAGAGAGACCCATATCTCCATCCTGGCTGCACCCTCTGAGTCCATGGAACAGGAGTATAATGGTTCCCTTGGTGGGTCATTTTGGAGATTCCAGATATCAGTTTACAAATCTGACATTATCCATGCTATCTACATGGGACCTATTTTATTATTTTTGAACAAGACCTGTGTTGACTGAGCTTAAAGGTCTTGGCTTGCAAGGGTGAGGAAGGGTATGGGAGTGGATTAGGAGAGGGCGGGGAGACTTGATGGTCAGCAAGCTAAGTCCTTGAATATTAGACCCCAAGATTAAAAGCTGTGTAGTAGAATTCATGGTAATTGGTTCCCCCCGCTTTTCAGCAATTAGAGGGTAATTTTGGATAGGAGATTTGTGCCTGAAGCCTCATTCCCACTTCTTTGCAAATGCCTTTAATCTATCTTCTTACCTTCTAAGGGATGTTGGAGGAACACCACGGAGTGTTTGGGGAGAAGGGATGGGTGAAGTGGGGACTTTGAGACAGATGACAGTTCTTAAGAGCTGCAAAGATCACAGGGAGAAGGAAAGCAATGGAAAGAGGTTCTGAAGGGAGATAATAAAGCAGCAGAGACAAGGGTAGCCTCCTGTGCAGCGTGGGTAAGGCTGTGGTTGTTTGCTGTGGCAGAACCTTAAGACCGTATTACACTATAGTAGCCACTAGTCCATGTGATTGCAGAGCCTTTAAAATGTAACTACTGTGATGTAACTCTATTTTTAATATTATTTAATTTTGATTAATTTAAGTGCAAACTGAAAATCTGGAGCCAGGTAAAAATATTTTCTATTGAACACAACTTTATTTGATATTATTGTATATTTGATATTATTAAAGTTAATTATTAAAATTTATTTCACCTGGTTGTTTTTACTATGACTACTAGAAAGGACTGTGTTCTATTTCTGTTGAACTGTCCCACCCTAAGATGCCAATACATATGCTCCATTCTGTCCTGCTCCCTCCCTGCAGATGGGTCAGGGCTGTGTAATTTGGCGGTCATTGTTTTTTATGCATCAACACAAACTGTGTTCATGTAAGCTCAGCTGTTACACTTTGTTTGTCTAACAAAGTCATCCAATCAGAAAGTTAAGAAATAACAAATAAACAAGCACATGAAGGAAGCAGGACTCTAGTGTGTTTCTTCTGTGTGCCTTCCCCAAGTGCACGAAGAAACCTGTCCTAATCTTTAGTGGGAGAGGTGATGGAGTCCAATTTGTACTTTAAAGTGTCACTCATCCCAGCACTTTGGGAGGCCGAGGCAGGCAAATCATGAGGTCAGGAGTTTGAGACCAGCCTGGCCAACATGGTGAAATCCCATCTCTATCAAAAATACAAAAAAAATTAGCTGGGCGTGGTGACGAGTGCCTGGAATCCTAGCTACTCTGGAGGCTGAGGCAGAAGAATCGCTTGAACCTGGGAGGCGGAGGTTGCAATGAGCTGAGACTGCACCATTGTACTCCAGCTCGGGCGACAGTGCGAGACTCTGTCTCAAAAAAATAAATAAAAAATAAATAAATAAAATAAAATGTCACTCAGGCTGCTCCAGGAAGAATGAACTAATGGAAAGAGAGTGAGAACGGGGGGCCCCGTGGGTAGGTCTTTTCTGCAACTCAGGAAGCAGTTATTATTAGTTACTGTACATTTACCTTGAGAAGAATTTTGCATTTAACAGAACAAAGTTCTGAGAAAGCAACTATAAATAAGTGTCACCTTCCCCCAACCTCAAGGGTAACTTTTTCTAGTACAGTTTTTGAAAAGGCAGGATGTCTAATATCCCTCCTAGGTTGTCCACCCAGTAGCACAGTCCTTCTCACTCAGTGAGCACCCTGGGAACTTGTCACCAGCCGCTTCAATGGGATATTGCTATCCCTATACAAGCTCCAGCAGAGAAGGATATAAGCGAATCACTTCTGTTGTGACTGCTCAGCTCTTAATTCCTGAAACTCTACCAGCCCTGGCTTATCAAAGTCCCAGTTTCTTCTTGCCCAGCCTTTGGTTTTCAGGCAGGACCTACCTTCTACCATAAGAAGGTCAATTTCAGAGCAATTCACTGATGTAGAGATCCAGCCAAACAATAATGTGCATGGCTCTGCCCCCTCACTAGGAAGCAAGAGGAGGAGTCTCATAACATATGTATCATTGTTTCTATAATATAATTTTAAAAGCTGGTATGAATTCCATGTAGCCACCTCAGCAGTGTTCACTCAATGGTTCTCAAATATAATGTGCATAAGAAACACCTGGATGTTTCACAAAATGCATATGCCTAGGAAACAAATGACAATGTCAAATGGAGTAATTAGGGAGCATTAAATGAGAACTATTTATAAAAGTGCAGGAAAAACTAAGAAAAACACAAAATATGGTATAAGAGTGGAAGCTATTGTCATCCTTATGTCTCAAGGACCAAGGAAGGAAACCAGGAGAGAAGAGTTATCAGAGACACCTGCCTAAAAGAGCTGTGGCCTTGGGTAGAGGGACAAAGCAGAAGAAAGTCAGGGCAGTAAGCACCGGGTCCTCATTCTCCTCCTATCTCTATTGATGCCCCTTGGCCAAACCCAACCAGAAGCCAGAGAGCAAGGAAGCCCCTTGATGCAGCCCATTCAGTCCACACCAGGCAGTCGCCCAGGCCCAGGCCAGGGTAAAGGAGTGTGGAAAGTGGATCTGAAGAGACAAATAGAAAATATGTAACCCATACTGTATCCAGAACAAGAGTGATTACCAATCTGCTGGCTTCATTGGATTATCTGGTAAATTCTAGATGCTGTGGCTTAATGGCAATATTGGCAAACTGGAGATGAACTAAATAAGGGTAATAAGAGTACTGAAAGTTAAGCCATTTTAAGAATGACTTTATTATAATACAAATCAGAATATTGAGTCTGGAGATGACAAGGTTTGAAAGAAATAACCATAGCTGCGTGTTTTAAACTGTTTGATCTGATGTGACCTATTTTGATAGGTTTAACTGGTTTGAACTGCTCCACAAATGCATGTCAAATCTTTACTTTTTCTGATTAATTACTTAAGTAGACACAAACATTATTAACAGTTAATTCAGTATATTCCCCTTGAGGCTTCCCAGTTGCCCAAACTGGATTCCCAGGGGATTACTCAGTCACAAAGGAGTCAGCCTTTCCTGATGCAAACAAGAATCCCAGACAGAAAGCAGTCAGCCTTCCCTGATGCTGCAGAGGGAACTGGAGTCTGGATGTCCCATGGCAACCACTGTTTCTCACTGCAACAGACTATGGCTCTTGGAGCTTAGACCCACACTCTCCCACAGGTGCTCATCCACAGGGATGATCCCTATGCAAGTACAGAGGCTTATCAGCTTGGGCACCAAAGTAGTAACTCTCTTTTAGTCCACACGCACACTTCCAGTCTCTTCCCCAGGGTGGAAACAGGCCACAAACTGGCCCCATTAGTGCCCAGGCAGGTCTGGTTCCAGGCCCTCATGCAGACTCAGAACCACTATCTCCCCTTCTCCATCTCTGCCACCTGTCTGGCTACCCATGAGTAAGGTTGCCTTATTTTTAGACCTTTAAAATGTAACACATCTTGAAAACATGTTTCTCCCTTAACAATTAAGGCTATCTTCCCTACACATAGCCTTTGGGGAAAGCTGCCCTCAGGGGCATCAAAGTGGTTTCTAGCCAAGCTACACTGTGATATGGAAGATAATGTCCTCTCACTAAAGAAGACAGAGCAAAGTGCAATCTGTAGTAAGATGCCTTGTTGGCGACACATATATCCACAGAGCCCCTTACACACGTTCACAGAATAATGTCATAAGGGTCCTCATATTTTGGAAGCACAGGAGCAGAAGTTTCAAGAAGTAAAAGTTAAAAGGTGACAGATTTCCATCCAACACCAGAAAGAAATGTATAATGATTAAAGCTGCTCCAGAAAACTGGACCTTAGTGTGTTGGGGAATTTTGCCTATCATATGTGTTCAGAGTGGGGATTTGTACAGGTCTGCAGCAACTCAATTCTTGCCTCCTAGGAGGAGAGAATTCATCTGAGGAGCATAAGGCAGAGTGAGAGACTGAGGCAAGTTTTAGAGCAGGACTGAAAGTGTATTAAAAAGTTTTAGACCAGGAATGAAAGAAAATCAAGTACATTTGGAAGAGAGCCAAGTGGTTGACCTGAGAGATCCAAGAGCTCCATTCAGCTCCTGACTTGGGGAATCATTGGCATGATTCCAAGATTTGTGTTTCTCCCCCCGCCGATTCTTCTCTGGGGGTGGGCTGTCCACAGGCACAGTGGCCTGACAGCACTTGGGAGGAGCCGCATGTGGGGCATGTTTACTGAAGTTGAGTGCATGCCCGTTTGAGGTGTTTTTTTTCACTTACCAGCTTAGCATTTCTAGAGGAAGGTCACACACCAATTAAACGCTGCCATTTTGCCTCTTAGTGCGCATGCTTGAGCCCACTCGCCCAGCTCCTGAAATCTTACTGGGAAGCTGCTGATCACCAGTTTCAGATGTTTTCTATCTATTGGGAGCCTGCCTTTCCTTGGTGCCAGCTGTGGCCAATTATTATTTTAGCGAGCCAGTTTAACAACTGCCTGACCATCACCTGACAGTTGCCGGACATTCTAAGGGATAGTGGGGAGGCCCTCGCCTGCTCTGCTTACGTCTGCTTAGCTACCTACTCTAACATGTGTACCAGAAACTAAGGCGAGGAGATGGATTACTGAACAAATGGTATTGAAGAAAATGGCTGTTTTTGAAGGAGAAAAAAAGCTAGATCTAACCTAGACTTCATAATAAATAAAAATTAAGATGTGTGAAATATACACTAAATATTTTTAAAAGGACATAAACATCTACATGTTAAAAAATAATATTTAAGTTATTTCAAGATGAGAAGGAGTTTCTATGAATAAATACAATAAAATATCTCATGTAGGAAGGTTTAACTACATAAAATTTAAAATATTTACTCTAAGTTTTCTAATATATTTTATTGTTTATCTATCCGTTATTGGAGGCAGGGTCTGTATAGACACCAAGGACCTTAACCAGCTCTCTTTCTCTCTCACAAATAACAAAACAATAACAAAAGGAAAAGTATAAACCCGGAAAGAAATATGAAAATAAATGTGAAAAACAAAGGTTATAATTTAAGTCATGTAAAACTCTTTTAAACGAATCTTGAAAACATCACACCGATAGGAAAAACATGAGCAAATGAAATGTAGTGTTAAATCACAGAAGGATGAATATGAATGATCAATATAAGCATATGAAAAAAGACACTCAACTTTTCTGTATCAAAGATACAGAAAACAAAACAATGATGAGATGTCATTTTTCAATTATGAAACTGACGGGTTTGTAAAATGAGGAAGTAGGCCAAGTTGCATCAAGAGAGGCTCTTATTTAAGAAATAAAAGGGGCTTAGTTTTGCTGTCATAAGCTCCCTGTCCCTCAAAGAGATGAAAGAGGAGCTGGCTACCAACCCTCGGGGATGTGGCAGGGAGGATTCTAGGGTAGGGGAGAGGTTAGGGCCAGTAAGTGCAAGCTCTCCTCTGCTTCTCTGGCTTTCAGTGCTGTGTCTCAGAGCTGGATTCCCACATAGCTGACATGAAAGGAGAGACTTTCCAAAACACAGGCTCTCCCAGACCTCACTTTCTATGTTTTCTTAGGTTAATGAATCCAGTGCTTATAGGTAGAAGCTTATCCTCAAAGCACTAGCATGTGGGTGGATGTGTTGAAGATCTAATTAAGTAGCACGTGCAGCCTAGCAAGAGGGTGCCCAGGAACAAGCCCAGTCAACCTGGCATGGTGTGAGGCAGCTTCCTGCGCTCCTCCAGGGAAGCAATCTCAGTACGTGGCAGCTATTGCTGCAAACCAGAAACCAGTACCAGCAAGTTCACTGTATGGAGTATTGATCCATAATTACTCTTTACTTAAAATATAAAATGAGTCTTTCTCCCTCTCTGCTCACCCTGCTTCTCCCCTCCCCTTCCCCCTCCCCGTCTCCTCCCCACCCGTTTTTGTCTCTGTCTGTCAATGTACACTAATCTCTATCACATACACCAGTAAGTATGTCAGGCTGAAAACATTCCAAATTGTGCAGCTGTCATTGATTCTCCTCTAGGCCATCACTGAACCGTGGTGGCTAGCATGATTCACTTCCATGCTCATCCCCAAGAACCTTAACCTTCTCCCCTCAACCTCAAGGTCAACTTCACTCTTTGGCTGCATCTAAAAATGTTATTCTTTTAACTGTCCTAGAAATTAGCTCTATCTTCCAGCCTCCAGGGAGGAATGGTTACTGAGTGCCTTGAATAAGGTGGATTTGTTATTTTAAAAAAAGAAAGAAGACCAGGCGCGGTGGCTCACACCTGTAATCCTACCACTTTGGGAGGCCGAGATGGGCGGATCACGAGGTCAGGAAATAGAGACCATCCTGGCTAACACGGTGAAACCCCGTCTCTACTAAAAATACAAAAAATTAGCCACGCATGGTGGCAGGCGCCTGTAGTCCCAGCTACTTGGGAGGTTGAGGCAGGAGAATGGCGTGAATCCGGAGGCGGAGCTTGCAGTGAGCCGAACTGGCGCCACTGCACTCCAGAGGGAGACTCCGTCTCAAAAAAAAAAAAAAAAAAGAAAGAAAAAGAAAGAAATTAGCTGCCACCTTGGCTGCAGTACAAATGCCAGTCCCTGCAGGATTCCCCCTTTCCTACCTCCCCACCACAAGAGCCAGAGCACTTTTCTTTGAGCTCCTTGACAAGTCCAAACCCCAAGAGTACTACAGACCTCAGCTGGGTAGGGGGATGCTGTGGCTATCTATCCCGTGTTGGGGTGGGGTCTTTAACCAGCTCCCTTTCTCTCTCTCATACTCAGCCTCCAGGTCCACTTGTGTTAAAAGTGTGTCAACCAGCAGACCCTAGGATCCCCATCCAACACAACCAGTCTGCAGTGCTACCCAACTTCTTGCAGCAATCAAGACCTGGTCAAGATGTTTACAGACCTTAAACACTGAGACTGTTAAGATGCCACCCTATTATATATCTCAAATAAAAATACTAAGCAATAAAATATGTTAGAAAATTTAATGAAGTTGTCACTTTTTTGTAACTTCTTTGTTTTTTTAAACAACAACAAGAAAGATTTTCTATTATTAAACCTTCCTAAGTTATTGTTATTAAATTGTTAGTATATTCTTGGACTAAACTCAACTAGATTAAGATATATTTTCTACTAATGTGCTCTTGAATTTATTGTATTTAGGATTTTTTGTTTCAGTATAAGTGAGATTGAACCGTGACTTTCTTTTTTGTGCAACTTTGTGGGGATTGATATCAATATCATGCTTGCTTCATGAAAAGAATTTGGAAGTTTTTCTCCCTTTTTTTAATGCCTTGAAATAATTTAAATAACACTGAAATAATTTCTTCTTTAAAGGTTTGCAATAATTTCTCTTGAAACCATGTGGGCCTGGTGCTTTTTGAAGGGCAACTCTTTGACAACTTCTCCATTTCTTTATAGTACTTCGTTTATTACAGTTCTCTAACTTTTCTTAAGTCAATTTTTGTAAAGTGTGTTTTCCTAGAACATTACCCATTTCATCTAAGTGTTTGACATATTTACATAGAGTCGAGCAAAGTAATCCCTTGTGATTCTTTTAATTTCCTCTATATCTGTTTTATTTTCACTTTAACATTTTTAAAAATTTTGTGCTTTTGTACTCTTCCATATTTTTCTGGATTAAGATAGCTAATGCTTTATCTCTTTCATAGTTTTGCCAAAGAATCCAAACCCGGATTTGTAATTTGTTTTATTATTTTCTGTTCCGTAATTCATTATTTCTCCTTTCTCAACATTCATTCCTTCTACTTTGCTTAGGTTTATTTTGTTGCTATTTTTCTAACTTACTGAGTTAGACGCTTAATTCATTTATTTTAATGCTCTCCTTTTTTTATTGAAACACATATTTAAGGGAAGAAGTTTCCTCTGTATACCATTTTAGTTATATTCCACATATGATGACATATGTATTTTCATTTCTGTTATTTAGATTTTCTAAAATGTGTTTGGAAAGAGGAAGAAATCTTGCTTTTATGATGCTATTTTCAAACTTTCTCTCTTTTTAAACTACATTATACATTTCCATTACATTATTCTTCCACTGGACCTGCTTCTCTGAAAGAAGTCCTTGTTTGAAAGTATCTGGGGCAGATACCAAGAAAGAAGCATTCTAAAACCATCACACTGTTTTCATCTCAGTCTTCTAATGGTGGTAAATAGAATGGACAGGTAGACCCTGGAGGGGTAGTGGTGTGAGAATCCCCCTCTGTCATTCTTCCCTTCTTTCTCTTTTCCCTCCCCTGCCCCTACTTCCATCCCCAAATCCCTCCCTCCAGAATATCTCAGTGAGCAGGGAAATGTGGACCGGATCTTGGAGAACCTGACCTTGGGAGCAAACTGGTTGTGTTAGAAGCTGCTCTACTTAAAGCCATGTGGGGGCTTCTGGTATATTCATTCTTTCCCTTTTGTTGTCTCTCTGATATTCAGTAGATCCTCAAAATTCTAGCCAGCATCAGTTACTCTAAGGAAATTAATTCATCTAGTCACTGAGTCAACAAATATTTATTGAAGATTTACCACATTCCGGCCCTCTGCTGAGCACTGGGGATTCAAGGATGAGCAAGACAGACACAGCCTGTCCTTGCAGGGCTGACAGCTACAGGGATTACTGCAGCAGGAGCTGTGGGACTTCTGTAAAGCGATGGTGATGTGTTGTGTAGCAAAAGCACTCTTCTCATTTGGACTCTGTAATTATCTAGTGGGTAGGCTACGTGACCACAAGGAGGATGAGGCTCCCTAGCACCACCAGAGAAGCTACGCTTGGCACAAACAGGGTGCCAAGACAGTGTTGTGATTTTGACAGAGAAAGTTCAAGATGTGATGAAAGCAGATAGGAGATGCATTTAATCTGTGGTGGGCAAGGCTTCGGAAGGCTTCAGGAGGAATTGTCATTTCAGAGGAGCCTTGAAGGATGATTGAGAGAGTGAACCACCCAATGTGATGGGAAAGGATGAGCCAGGATCGGGAATCCCACATGAGAAAGCCCAGAAGTGAGGGGGACCATATGGTGAGTTTGAAGGAATAAAAGACTTTCAGATGATGTAACCATGAGAAACAAGGCAGGAGCTTCCTAAGTTCCCCTAACAAGTCGTCTCTTAGGTGGAGAGAAAGGAGCGTGTGGGGAGGCTGGTCGCGAGTGGAAGAGGAAGAAAGGGAGGGAGGAATTCCTAAGAGGACATGGAAACTCAGGGAGTAAGAAAAAGAAGGGGCTTGAGTGATGAATCGTGCTTCATATCTAGAATGAGGAAGTAAAAACAAAACAAGGAGATGCCTCTGAGAAAAAGCAAAATAAAACAAGCCAAATTGTGATGCTGCCTGTTTGTGAAGGCATCGAAGCTGCTGGTGATCCAGAACATAGGACCAAAAACATGCACAAAGCAGTCTACCTGAGCCTGGGAAACCCTGATGGATTTCCCAGGAGACCTGAAGGTGGAGGCAGGGTGCCTGAGGCTGGTAATTTTTTTTTTCACCTCCTCCTTTTTCCCTCATCTGACTCAGTTAAAGCTGGAAGTGGTGTCTGAGAAATCAGGTCGGCCAGAACTCGTGTTTCTGCCACAGCCTGTGGAGGAGGATCTGAGGCTCGCTGCTCAATTTAGAAGAAAATGCCTGTGATCAGTGATGTTCCTGGCCCACCTGGCAGGTCGCTGGCAAATGGGCAGTGGTTGTGAGTGAGCTGGTTTGGGCTGTGCCTGTTGGTTAGGCCCTTTCAAAGAGTCGTATAGCCACACAGAGGACAAATTGCTAAAGAGTCACATGTTCCACAGGGGACGACCCAAGCTATTCACTCAGGTGCCCCAGTACCACTGCTCCCAATTATGTGTTTGAAATCTCAGGATCTTGGAACTCTAGCTCTGTAAACCCACAGTGTGAGATCAGGGAGGAGAGGCTGGGGAGCCGTGGTCATGCCGTGAGTTGGCAACACGGGTGGGCATGAGGAACAGCAGTGGAAGAGCCGGCTGGGGTATAGCAATGCTTCCAAAAAAGTGTGTCCACTTGAGATGAGCATGATGACCTTTTTTTGGTAGCACACTGAAGAAAAGAAAAAGTAAAATAATTATATATTTACTTTGATGCACATTTGGAAATATTAGCACATAAATCGCACAACTTCACTTGTTAGGGTAAGGCTAAAGTAAGTACTCAAGTTAGAATGCAGGCCAATTTAGAGAAAAATGTTGAATACTAGTACACAGAGGCAAGCATCCTGAGCATGAAGCACAAATGTGGGAAATTGGAGACGTCAACAGACATTTATAGAATGACAAGCCTGCCCCAGGTGCTGTCGCAGGAAATGGACCTTGGTGGTGAGAGGAAACCATGCCTCTCCCTTTAAGTGACTTATGTTCTGGTGGGGAGCCACAGGCGTTAAATACCTAAGCAGATAAGTTGGTGGCAGGTCCTGGGGAGTGTACAAAAGGAGGTGACAGGCTGGGCAGAAAGTGGCTAGGAGAAGGGCATCAGCTCAGGGCATGGGGAGGCCTCGCTGATGAAGGGATGCTTCCCTAGGAACTTAAGTAATGAGGATGAAATGGCCACCGGAGGAACTGGAGCAAGAGCTTTCCAGGAGGATGAAGAGCAAGTGCCAAGGCCCTGGAGGCAGAGGTGCTTTGCGTGATTACGCATAGAAAGGAAGCCAGAGGGAGGGATGTGAGGAGGAAAAAGGCCTGCGGTGGAGAAGATGGTTAGAAGGATAGAAGGAGACAAGGTCACACAGGTTAGTGACACTGAACTTTTTATTGTACTTAACTTCATTTGACTTAAGTTTAAATAGTGCCATGTGGCTTCTGGCTGCCCTGTTGGACAGTGCAGAGCTAGACGGTACACAGAGAGTGCCGAGGACTTCAGGAAGTGTTTCAGGTCTCACGAGCCGAGCTGCTTCAAGGTCTGCATTCTGTCTGCTAATGTGGTTACGTAACATCCCACACATGTCTGACAGTGTGGACCAGCAGCCAGGGCGCTCACCTGTCACTCCCTCTCCTTAGGCCTCAGGGAAGAGAGTTCCAGAAAGGAATGGAAACCTCAGGAGGGATGGGGGAGGCTGCATGGAGAGACCATCTTAGTAAAGGGCTGTGGGGACCCTGACCATGTAAGGATGCTTTGGGGGAATGTTTGCTGCTGCTACCAAGAAATGCCAGAAAATCCCACCAAGGACAGCTCTGCTTTGTGGGCTCAGACTTGGCACTCCCTTGTTATAAGCCCACTCCCCCTGGGACAGGTTCACCAAGTACTCCCTCCCCAGGCCTCTGGAGGTGATGTGAGGAGCCCTCTGAGGGTCAGAGAGGAAATGCTGTGGCCAGGCTCACACAGCACTAAGCAGTGAGCACTGAGACAGGACCCACGGCTGGGTCTGTGGGCAAACCCAGTGCCACTGTCTCTCTCACCAGATCCATCTAGGTTCCTCCCACCGTCCGTGTGCAAGATCACGGAAAACACTCAGCACTGAGAAGCATTCAAAAGCATTCCTTTTTATTTCATTTTACTTTGCAAAGGAGTAAGGTCCTCTAAATGCAGCTTTATACTGTCCTTTCTTCTTCCTGGATCCTGTCTGCCTGGCTCCCAGGTAAACCTCCTGCCTCCAGCACAAGTGCCCCTGAGGTCCCATGCTCCACCAAGGACTCTGAGGGGTTGGTGGCCTCTGAACATTCAATCCAGACACAGGTGTGATTGATAACTTATGACAAATTAGTCTCAGCTACAAGCAATACCCCCCACTCCCCAGGCCCGCTGAGAGAGGAGCAATGTCGCCCATTCAATCCTTCCTCGCTTCAGTTTCTCCATGTGAAATGAGAGGACTAAAATGTCCCTTGGTTGGGTTTGGGCTCAAACCTGATCCCACCCTTCCAGGTGTAGCCCTTGGGCCAGTCACTGCCCCCGCACCAACCCCCATCCCTAAGGCCCCTCTACAGGTCCTGAGCAGCAGGTGGGAAGACGAAAACAGCACAAGCACAAGCAAAGTCACCTGCAAAGAGCCGTGTGGAAGTGAGTGGTCCTTCTCCCAGAATCTGGTTTTATTTATTTTTTTGATTTTTGTTTTGAGACAGGGTCTCACTCTTTCACCCAGGCTGGAGTGCAGTGGCACAATCACAGCCCCCTGCAGCCTCTACCTCCCAGGCTCAAACGATCCTCCTACCTCAGCCTCCTGAGTAGTGGGAACTACAGGCCTACACCACCAAACCTGGCTAATTTTTTTCTTTTTTGTAGAGGCAAGGTTTCACCATGTTGTCCAGGCTGGTCTCGAACTCCTGGGCTCAGCCACCTGCCTCAGCCTCCCAATATGCTGGGATTACAGGCACAAGCCACCACATAATCTAGTTTTGTTTGACTCACACTGTTTCTCCAGCTGCCATGATATTTTTGCAGCACAGTTTAGTGGTTCAAGACTGTGAACCACTGGGGCAGCCAGATGGCTGCACTGAACCACAGCTTGCTAATTACTGGCACTGGGGTCTCGGCAGCTACACCCCGTGTGTTCCTCACTTTCCTTCCCTGTAAAATAAGTCAGTTATGGAACCATCTCTAGGCATGGTGAGGATTCAGTGAGTTAATACACATGAAGGGCTGCAAACTTTACTCGGAAACAATAATCCCTGCCACTAGAGGAGGGCCACATTGTGACCCTTGGAGTGGATGTGGGGAGAGTGTGGGGGTAGTGACCAGGGAGGCATGCAAGGTGCTGGGAACACGCTGTTTCCTGATCTGGGTGCTAGTCTCACAGGTGTACTCCACTTGTGAAAATTCATCAAGTTGTGTGCTGAATGTTCTCACTTATACATAAGAGCTAAACATTTGGCCACATGCAGGTAGAGAGTGGAAAGACAGATAACAGAGACTGGGAAGGGTGAGTAGGGGTAGGGGAAAGGGGAGGATGAAGAGAAGCGGGCTAAAGGGTACAAACATACAGTAAGATAGAAGGAATAAATTCAATGTTTAATAGCACAGTAGAGTGAATACACTTAACAAAAATGTATTATACTCAGGTAATGGACACCCTAAATATCCTGACTTAATCACTACATAGTATATACATGTAACAAAATTTCTCATGTACCCTATAAATTTGTAAAAATAAAAACAACAAAAGAGATCGAGACCATCCTGGCTAACATGGTGAAACCCCATCTCCACTAAAAATACAGAAAAATTAGCCAGGCTTGGTAGTGGGCACCTGTAGTCCCAGCTATTTGGGAAGCTGAGGCAGGAGAATGGCATGAACCTGGGAGGCAGAGGTTGCAGTGAGCTGAGATTGCACCACTGCACTCCAGCCTGGGCGACAGAGCAAGACTCTGTCTCAATAAATAAATAAATAAATAAATAAATCTAAAAAATCAAAATCTACGAGCGGAAAAGAAAAAAAGTTGTGTGTTAAAGATATATGTGCACTTTACCTGTATCACATCTCTTCATTTTTAATACTGCCTAGGAATTAGTAAAATTCCTGGGAAAACTCCAGACTGTCAAAGACTGTGGAATTGGTGGGGTCCAAGCCAGATCTCCAAGGGTAAAGGGCTTTCTAGGTTGTTTGGGTTGCAGGGAATATATGTAGAATTACACCAAGGTATAGATGTGGTGTGAGGAGAGGACAGGGCTGGCAGATAGGAAGGCCCAGAGAAGGGGAGAGGAATCTAGAGTCTTAGGAGGGTAGACGGTAGGGGTAGGGCTGTGGATTCCCCTGCCCTGCCCTGGGAACCCTTCGTGACTATTCCATTGCTCTCTGATGCGACCTTGGAACCCTCCAGATCACAGCAGACATCTCAGTGTTCATTGCCTAAGGCAGCAGTTAACTTCAGCCTTCAGATGAGGGACAACCATTTCCTTGATGGAGCCATGAGGCATCAATGCCATCATGGAACCTCTTCATGGGTTTGGACTCTTCCCTTTATCTTTCTTTCTATGGAGGAGCCAGTTGCTACCAGTATTCAGATTAAAGGACCTATCAACCAGGTCAGGGAGCCAAGCCCCAGCCCCAACTGAGGTCACTCTTGTTTCCTGTTCCTCTTCCCACTTTTCTAAATTAATTATTTTAGCTCAAAGAGACATAATTAAGACAGGAAATAGAAAAAAAAAAAAAAAAAAAAAGAATATCATCCCAGACAGAGGGATTCAGTGGTCAAGGACTGGATTGTTGTGGGAGGTCACGATCCCTGTGAGAGAGCAACGTTCATGTTGTCTTCCTGTCACAGGCATCTGAGTCAAGCCTATCCTCTGGGTTAGGGCCTGTGTGGAAAGTGGTTCTAAGCCTGATCTGATAATAGAACCTCACCTATCCTCAGGGAACAGAATCTTCACCCATGGAACATCAAGCAGGGGGAGGTCTAAGACTCTATGCCATCTTCATCTGAGGATTATGAACTGAAATACCAACTGAGGATGTGTACAAAAAACCTTTCCGTTTTTCAGTGAAGAAAACATACAAAATATTTTTATCACTTTAAAAGTGAATAACATGAAAAAATCCACAACTCATTATTAATTGAATGTAGGAAGTCATGTTATCCATGCATTATAAATGTTTGCAGCTTGTTTAATAAAAGGAGTGAGATGGATGATAGCCTTTTGCTCTATCTAGCCTTTCAGCATCAATGCATAGAAGCAAATGGGAACATTCAAGGGTCAACTTGGAGAACTTGGCCATGAAGAGCTGAGGGGGCACGTAATCTAATTTCCCTTCATAAAAAGGTTGATTGATTTTTTTCAGTTCTTTCCTATATTTCATGATCTTATCCATCTCAGATTAGGACTGTGGATTATCTTTCCCTGGAAACCCACAAGGAGGTACAGTCTCTGACACCGACTGAAATTCAACCCCTAAAATGACAGTGGTTGAAGAAGCAGCTGAGAATTTGGTGGGTTCATTCTCAGTTGTCCAAAGATCTCAGAAGGCCTTTGGTCCTCCAGCTCACAACCACCCCATCTAGCCTGGACTCCCAGGCCTTTGTGCCAGTCCCCACGCTGTCTCAAAGATTTTCTGTCAGCAATGAGATTCAAAAGTAACTACATCACTGCTGTCCAAAAGAGCTCTTCCAACTGCAGTGAGTCTTCGCCCATCAGATACAGAGTTTCTGGCATGAATGCAGTCTCAGAGAAAATAATCAGGGAAACATCAGACAAAGGGCAAACAAAGCCTCTCACCACTCTGAGTTTAAAGGCCAAACAATGAAGAGAGCTAAGGAGGAATGGACTGAGCACCCAGGAAGCTTCCCTGTGAAGGGCCTGGAGGAGGATTTCAGAAATAGCTTGGAGATAATCTATCAAGGAACCCAAAAAGCTACTCAGGGAGACTTCTGGTTTCCAGTCCAGCCCGTAAGGTGCTTAAAAGTTGCCACTCCATTCTAACATGTGAAAAGCTGGACAAACTGAAAAATGAACAACTCTTCTTATATCTGTCAGAGAAGTGAGGTTACAGAGCAAATTGCTGCCCCCAAAACTGAAGAAACAGGCAGATAGAGAGAATCACAACTTCCTGGAGCAGAAATGCATGAGTAGAAACATTTGCAGAAACCGGTACAGTAGGAAAACCTAAGCTGTAATCGACAAATTTCTGGAGGCTGCGTGTGGACAATTCTGAGAAGACCCACTCATATGGGTGAACCTCACACTTTTGTGAGTTTTACCTCCAGATACTCTGTCAGATCCTCTCAGGGAATATTGAAGAAAAATGCCCTTTTGCATCTAACACGAAGAGTGGGGAAGAAATCATTTAAAAACACACCACTGCATTCTGTTCTTCTTAACAAAGTGTTCTCTCTGGAGGAAATTGAGTCTAACAGATTAGACTCTCTTTTACCAGAGCCAAATCTGTTTGGGCTTTATCAGAGCCTAGCACATCTGGGGGAAGGGAAACATCCTACCCCAGCCTTCTCTAGCCATCCTGTCCCTCCTAAGGGGGTAAAAAAATCAAATAAGCAAAAAATTAGCTGGGTGTGGTGGTGGGCGCCTGTAGTCCCAGCTACTCGGGAGGCTGAGGCAGGAGAATGGCATGAACCCGGGAGGTGGAACTTGTAGTGAGCCGAGGGTGTGCTACTGCACTCCAGCCTGGGCGACAGAGCAAGACTCCGCCTCAAAAAAAAAAAAAAAAAAAAAAAAAAAAGAGGCATAATGAAGCTCACAGTCCAGGGGAACAAGCCTACAAAGGACTGAGACCTAATCACAGGACTATAGAACACACCCCCACCCCAACCTCATACCTCACCACTAGGTTACTATGGGGTCTGTTTACCAAAGTGCCTCTTACACAGTACATTGTGCCCACCTTTCAACAGAAAATTACAAGATACACTAACAGGTAAAAAACATAGTTTGCAGAGACTCTGAACAAGCATCAGAGTCAGATATAGCAGGAATATTGGAATGATCAGATCAAGGATTTATTTTCAACTTTTATTTTAGAATTGGGTGTACCATGCCAGTTTTTGTGACCTAGGTATATGGTATGATGCCAAGGTTTGGGGTATGGAGGATACTAAAGCATAATACCCAGTAGTTAGTCTTTCAACCTTTGCCCCCCTGCCTCCCTCCCTTCCCCCTCTAGTAGTACCCAGTATCAATTGTTGCCATCTTTATCAGACCAGGAATTTCTTAAAACTATGATTAATATGCTAAGGGCTACAATACAAATGTAGACAACATGCCATAACAGATTGTTAGTATAGACAAAGAGATGGAAATTCTAAGAATCAAAAGAAATTCTAGAGATCAAAAACACTAACAAATAAGAAAAATGCATTTGATGGGCTTCTTAGAGGACTGGACATGGCTGAGGAAAACAATCTTTCAGTTTGAGGATATGATAATAGAAACTTACAAAACTGAAGAGCAAAGAGAAAAAAAAAGTAGGGGAAAAATTGCACAGAATATTCAGGAATTGTGGGACAACTACAAAAGATGTAACATACATGTAATGAAAAATAACAGAAGAAAGGAACAGAAGCAATATTTTAAGCAATAATGACTGTGAATTTCCCCCATATTAATGTCAGACACCAAACTGCAGATCCAGGAAGCTCAGAGAACACCTCCTAGCAGAATAAATGCCAAAAAGCTACACCTAGGTATATCATATTTAAACTTCAGAAAATCAAAGATAAAGAAAAGAATACTGAAGAAATCATAAAGCAAAAAACTGACCTATAAAAGAGCAAATAAAATAATTACATCTGATTTCTCTTTAGTAAACACGCAGGCTAGAAGACAGTTAAGTGAAATACTTAAAATGTTGAGAGACGGGGACAAAAGAAAAAAAACTAAAATTCTATACCTTGTGAAATTATTCTTCAAAGTGACAGAGAAATAAATATTTTCTCAGGCAAACAAAAGTTGAATGTGTTGCCAATAAACCTTTCAAGAAACGTTAAACGAAATCCTTTAGAAAGAAGGAAAATTATATAGGTCAGAAACTCATGTTTATTCTCTGATGTTAAAATAAATAACATCAGACAACAAATAAGTAAAATAAAAATTTTTATTTTTTGTATTTGCAATTTATCTAACAGATGTTTGTTCAAAATAATAGCAACAATGTATTATTTATTCTTACAGATTTATGCTTATATATAAGTAAAAATAATAATAATAGCAATATACAAGGGGTAGCAGAGAGAGAGTAGAGGTATTTTGTTATTATAAGTTGCTTGCACAATCTGTGAAGTGGTATAGTGTTATTTGAGAATGGACTTGGGTTTCTTGTGAATGTATATTGCAAACTCTAAGGCAGTAACTAAAAAAAAATAAAAGAAATAATTGATATGCTAGGAAAGTGAGGAAAATGAAATAATATAAAATACTCAATTAAAACTACAAAAGGCAGAAAAAATATGGAGGATAAAAATAGAAATAAAACAAAGACAACAAATAGAAAACAGTAACAAATACTGTAGGTATTAACCCAACTATATCAATACTCACTCTAAACGTCAATGGTCTAAAAACACCAATTTAAAAAGAGAAATTGCCAGAGTGGATCAAAAACAAGACCCAACTCTGTGTTGTCTACAAGAAATCCACTTTATAAGGACATACACAAAAGATGAAGAAAGATATACCATGCTAACACTAGTCAAAAGAAAGCAGGAGTAGCTATATTAATTTCAAACAGAGTAGACTTTTAGAGCAAGAAAACTTATGAGGAATAAAGAGGGACATAATGATAAAAGGAGTCAATATGCCAAGAAGGCATAATTTTTAATGTGTATGAGCCTAACAACATAGTGTTAAAATACATAAGGCAAGAACTGATAGAACTGCAAGGAGAAGTCCACTATTAAAGTTGGAGACTTCAGCACCCCTTTATTAGAAATGAACAGATCTGGCCATGTGAGGTGGCTCACTCCTGTAATCCCAGCACTTTGGGAGGCTGAGGCAGGTGGATCACAAGGTCAGGAGATCAAGACCATCCTGGCCAACATGGTGAAATCCCATCTCTACTAAAACTACAAAAATTAGCTGGGTGTGGTGGAGTGTGCCTGTAATCCCAGCTACTTGGGCGGCTGAGGCAGGAGAATTGCTTGAAGCAGGGAGTTGGAGGTTGCAGTGAGCCGAGATTGCACCACTGCCTCCAGCCTGGCAACAGAGTGAGACTCCATCTTAAAACAAACAAACAAACAAACAAAAACAGATTCAGCAGGTAGAAAATTAGTGAAAATCAGTAAAGACAGTTGAGTATACTCAACAGCACTATCAATCAACTGGATATAATTGACATTTATAGACTACTTCCTCCAACAACAGCAGCGTACACATTCTTCTCAAGTTTACATGGACAGTTCACGAAGATAGACCACACTCTGGGCCATAAAACACACCTTAACAAGGTTAAAAGAATAGCATTTATACAATGTCTGTTCTCAGACCACAATGGAATTAAACTAGAAATCAATAACAGAAAGATAACTAGAAAATCCCAAAATACTTGGAGATTAAACAACATACTTTTAAATAAAACGGAGGCCAAAAAACAGATATCAAAAATTTTTAAATATTTTAAACTAAATGAAAATATAAACATCAAAATTTGTGGATTGCAGCAGAAGCCGTGCTCGAAGGACTTCTTTTTTTATGTTTTACAATAGTTTTTATAGTCAGTGTTCATTTAGACTTTTTTCCAGTTTGCTATTCATCTTTTAACATTTTTTTTTTCATATGTTTTTAAGAAACAGGTGGTATTTGGTTATATTAATAAGTTCTTTGGTGATGATTTCTGAGATTTTGGTGCATCCATCACCCAAACTGTGTACACTGTACCCAATGTGTAGTCTTTTTTCCCTCACCCCCTCTCATTCTTTCCCCCAAGTCTCCAAAGTCCATTGCATTATTCTTATGCATTTGCATCCTCATAGCTTAGCTCACACCTGTGAGAGAACATATGATGTCTGGTTTTCCATTCCTGAGTTACTTCACTTAGAATAATGGTCTCTAATTCTGTTATTCCAAGTTGCTGAGAATGCCGAGTAGTATTCCAAAGGGGGGGTTATTAACTGATTACTTACATGATCACAAGGTCCCACAATAGGCTGCAAGCTTGAGCAGCAAGGGAAACCAGTCCGAGTCTCAGAACTGAAGAACTTGGGGTCCAATTTTGAGGACTGGAATCATCCAGCATGGGAGGAAGACGTAGGCTGGGAGGCTAGGCCAGTCTTGCCTTTCATGTTTTTCTGCCTGCTTTATATTCACTGGCAGCTGATTAGATTGTACCCACCAGATTAAGGGTGGGTCTGCCTTCCCCAGTCCACTGACTCAAATGTTAATCTCCTTTGGCAACACCCTCACAGACACACCCAGGATCAATACTTTCATCTTTCAATCCAATGAAGTTGACATTCAGTATTAACTATCACAACCATCTCTTCCAAAAGATAGAAGCAGAGGGAATACTTTCTAACTCATTTTGTGAGGCCAGCATTACCCTAATACCAAAACCAGACAAAGCTATTACAAGAAAAGTATAGACCAATATCTCTCTGAAACATAGATGCAAACATTCTCAAAAAAATTAGCAAATCAAATCTAACAATGTATAAAAAGAAGAATAAGACAACACAACCAAGTGGGATTTATTCCAGGTATGTAAGGCTGATTCAACATTTGAAAATCAATTAATGTAATCCATTACATCGACAGGCTAAAAGAAAAAAATTAGGTGATTATATCAATAGATGCAGAAAAAGCATTTGACAAAATAAAATACCCTTTTATTATAAAAACTCTCAGGAAACTGGGAATAAAAGGAGAACTTCCTCAACTTAATAGGGAATATCTGTTTAAAAACCTTACAGCTAGATAGCATGCTTAATGGTGACAAACTCAAAGCTTTCCTGCTAAGATGAGAAGCAAGGCAAGGATATCCCCTCTCTCCACTGCTTTCCAACATTGTACTGGAAGCCCTAACTAAAGCAATCAGACAAGAAAAAGAAATAAAATATATACAGATTGGGAGAAAAAAAATAAAACTGTCTTTGTTTATAGATGACATAATAATCTATGTAGAAAATCCAAAAGAATCAACAAGAAAACTCCTGTACCTAATAAGCCACTGAAACAAGGTTGCAGGATACATGGTTAATAAACAGAAGTCAATTACTTTTCTATATACCATCAATGAACAAATGGAATTTGAAATAAAAACACATTACCATTTATATTAACACTCCCCAAAATGAAATTCTTAGATACAAATCTAACAAAACATGTGCAAAATCTATATAAGAAAAATTTTAAAATTCTGTCGAAATAAATCAAAGAACAAAATAAGTAGAGAGATAGTCTATGCTCATGAATAGGAGGACTCTCTATTGTTATTGTCAGCCCTTCCCAACTTGATCTATACATTCAATGCAATTCCAATTAAAATCCCAGCAAGTTATGTGAATATTGACAAAGTAATTCTAAAGTTTATGTGGAAAAGCAAAACACCCAGAATAGCTAATGTAATCCTGAAGAACAACAAAATTGGAGTACTGACACTACTCGAAGACTTACTATAAAGGTATGGTAATAAAGACAGTGTGGTACCGATGAAACAATAGATCAATGGAACAAAATAGACAGCCCATAAATATACTTAGATAAATAGTCAACTAATATTTGACAAAGGGGCAAATGCAATGAAGAAAAGATAGTTTTTTCAACAAATGGTGTTGGAATAATGGGACATTTCCTTGCAAAAAAAAAAGAAAGAAAAGAAAAGAATCTAAAAACAGACCTTGTACTATTCACACGTATTAACTCAAAATGAATCATGGACCTAAATGTAAAAATAAAAACTACAAAACCCTGAGAAGGTAACATAGGAGAAAATTTAGGTGATCATTGGTTTGGCAATGACCTTTTAAATACAGCAACAAAGGAATGATGTGTGAAAGAAAGAATTAAAAAGCTGGACTTCATTAAAATTAAAAACTTCTACGTTGTATAATACAATATCAAGAGGATCAAAAGATGAATCATAGACTGGGAGAAAACATCTGCAAAAGACACATCTGATAAAGGACTGTTACATAAAACAAAGAACTCTTAAAACATAAATAAAGAAAGTGAACAACCCAATTAAAATATGGGCCAAAGTCCTGAACAGACATCTAACCAAAGAAGACATACAGATGGCAAGTAAGCATATGAAAATATGTTCAATATCATGTCACTAGGGAATTGCAAATTAAAACAACAGTGAAATGTCACTATGCATCTATTAGAACGGCCAAAATCTAAAATACCTACAGAACCAGATGCTGGTGAAGACGTGGAGCAACAGGAACTCTCATTCATTGCTGATGGGAATGCAAAATGGGACAGCTACTTTGGAAGACAGTTTGATAGATTCTTACAAAACTAAACATGCTCTTATCATAGAATCCATTAATCATGCTCCTTGGTATATACCCAAAAGAGTTGAAAACTTACGTCCACAAAAAAACTTACAAATAGATGTTTACAGCAGCTTTATTAATAATTACCAAAACTTAGAAGCAACCAAGATGTCCTTCAGTAGGTGACTGGATCAATAAACTGTGGTACATCTGAACAATGGAATATTATTAAGTGTTAAAAAGAAATGAGCTATCAAGCCATGAAAAGACATGGAGGAAATTTAAATGCATTATCACTAGTGAAAGAAGCCAACCTGAAAAGTCTACATATTGTATGACTCCAACTATATGACATTCTGGAAAAGGCAACCATGGAGACAGTAAAGAGATGAGTGGTTGCCAGGTGTTAGAGGGGAGGAAGGGATGAACAGGCAAAATGTAGAGGATTTTTAGGACAGTGAAACTACTCCGTATGATACTACAATCGTGGATCCATGTGATTGTATGTTTGTTCAAACCTATAGAATGTACAACACCAACAGTGAATGCTAATGAAAACTATGGACTTCGGGAGATAATGAGGTGTAAGGGTATATTCATCAATTGTAACAAATGTACCACTGTGGTGCAGGATATTGATAGTGGGGGAGGCTGTGCATGTGTGGAGACAGAAGTATATGGGAACCCTCTGTACGTCCTGCTCAATTTTGCTGTGAACTTAAAATTGCTCTTCGAAAGTTTATTATTATTTTTAAAACCTACCCAGTGAAGAGTCTGGGCACTGACTGAGAAGGAGACTGAAAGTGGCATGTGAATCACTCAGGAAATGGCTTACTAATCAACCCAAGGAAGATCAGAGGCAACTGGAAAATGTCCTAGAAAGGTTTGGGACAAGAAATCGGGGCAGACCAATCAGGATTGTTTCCAAGTCAGTTGTGACTTGTTCAGGGCTTGCTGACTACTTTACACTGGCCCCTCCTGGGAAGTCCCATATGGCTTAGAAACCAGAAATTGGGCACTCTCTGTGGGTTGTAAACATTACCTGAATATCTCTTGGATCTCCTTCCTTGTTCAGGAGCTATTTGGGTCCTAGATGCCCATATTCTATGGTTACATATGCAGCAGAGGCCTGGTCTGCCTCTCAAGGTCCTTGAATCCATAAGCATTTAGATGGAGAAATGCCCAGTTTTGGCCTCTCCCCCATCCATCTTTCCCTCCTCAGGCACACATGTATAAAGAGAGAACTCCAAAGCCAAGCTCACCAAGGAGTCCAGTTAAATGAGATCATCACCCTGAATGGTCTTCTCCCTGATCTAGTCTCTTATCTATGAGTGTGGAAGTCTAGAGGGCGCTGATATGGTCCCCCACAGGCCTTAGCAGCCACATCCCCATGGCTTTGCTGGGTATAGCCTATGTGGCTGCTCATATGGGTTGGAGTTTTGTGCCTGAAACTTTCCCAGGCAGGTGTTGTATGCTACCGATGACTCCACGGTTCTGAGGTATCAGTGATGGTCCGGCCCCCACAGCTCCACTAAGTAGTGCCCTAGTGGTGATGCTCTTTGACAGCTCCCACCCCACATCTCCACTAGGCATTGTTCTAGTCGGGGATCTCTGCAGTAGCTATGTCCCTGTGACAAGTCTCTGCCTGGCCTCCCGGGCTTTCAGCAACAGTCTTTGAAATCTAGGTGAAAGGTGCCATATCTCCATAGTTTTTGCATTCTATGGACCTGCAGAATCAACACCATGTGGATGCCACCAAGGTTTATAACTTGTACCTTCCAGAACAGTGGGGACACTTTGAGCCACCACCGGGGTAGCTGAGGAGCACTGTGCTGGAGTGTAGGGAACAGAGACCCAAGGGGATCCTGAGAGGCAAGTCTGTGGAGGGCACCCTTGGGTCTGACCCCCCAGACCACTCTGCCCTCCTAGGTTGCTGGGCCTGTGATGATAGGGGCAGCCTTGAAAATCTCTGAAATGCCTTTGAAGTCCTTCTTCCATTCTTTTGATGATCTCTTCTCTCTGTACTAATCACCTTAGCAAAAAGTTGCTGGGCCACACCCTTGGTTTTCTCTCCCAAACACTTTTTTACTCTTCACATGGCCAGGCTGAGAGTTTTCCACATCTTTCCATTTTGCTTGCTTTTGATTATAAATTCCGTCTTTAAGTCATTTTTTTTCCTTCTCACAGTTTAATTTGAGGGGTTAAAAGCAACCAGCCAGCAACCTGAATGCTTTGCTGCTTAGATATTTCTTCCACAGATATTCTAATGAATTGCTCTTAAGTTCTGCATTCCATAAAGCCCTAGGTCATGAACACAAAGCCCACAAGTTCTTTGCTAGTTTATAATAAAGATGGCCTTTACACCAGTTTCTAATACCTTGTTTCTCAGTTCTTCTGAAACCTCATAAGAATGATCTTTACTGTCCATATTTCTATCAGCATTCTGGTCAGGACCACTTAACCAATCCCTAAGGAGGTCCAAACTTTCCCTAGTCTTCTTGTCTTCTAAGCTCTCACAAGAATCTAGGCTTTTTCTAGCCTGCTCCTGCAAATTCTTCCAGCCTCTGCCCATTACTCAGTTCCAAAGCCACTTCCACATTTTCAGATATTTGTTATCAGCAACAACCCCACTTCTTGGTATCAATTTTCTGTCTTATTACATTGTCTGTTGCTTATAACATAATACCAGAAACTAGGTAATTTATAAGGAAAAATATTTCTTCCAGCCCTGGAGCCTGGACAGTTCAAGGTCAAGGGAAAACAAGTGGTGAAAACCTTGCTGGTGGGGACTGTCTGAAGAGCCCTGGGGCTGTGCAGGGCATCTCATGGTGAGGGGGATGAATGTGCTAGATTAGTTCTCTCTTCCTCATCTTATACAGCCACCAGCCCCACTCCGATGATAATTTACTAATTCAGTAATCCATGAATGGGTTAATCCATTCAAGAGGGAAGAGACCTTTAGGTCCAATCACCTCTTAAAGGCCTTACCTCTCGATTACTTCCACATTAAATTTCAATGTAAACTTTGGAGAAGATAAATATTCAAATCATAGTACCATCTTGGCTTGTCTGGGACAGAGGGATTCCCTGGGAGACAAGCTTTTTTATTGTTAAAACCAGGAAAGTCCTGGATAAACTGGGATGAGTTGGTCATCTTACCAAGTGATGAGGGTGGATGTTATACCCTGAGACTTTAGTCATGGAATAGCAATGCCATCTGAGGCACAGAACAGAAGAGTTAAAGGGAAGAATCTCACCAAAGAAAGAGAGCATCTTCAGAAGAAGAAGAGGCGAGAATGATTCCCAGACAATGAAAGCAAGTGTGCTGCTGCATCCCGCACCCAGTGCCTACGTCCCACCACCGTCGCCACCACCACCATGCCCGATAGAAAGGCTGAAGGGGATGCTAAAGGAGATAAAGCCAAGGTGAAGGATGAACCACAGAGAAGATCTGTGAGGTTATCGGCTAAACCTGCTCCTCCAAAGCCAGAGCCCAAGTCTAAAAAGGCCCCTGCAAAGAAGGGAGAGAAGGTACCCAAAGGGAAAAAGGGAAAGGCTGATGCTGGCAAGGAGGGGAATAACCCTGCAGAAAATGGAGATGCCAAAACAGACGGGGCACAGAAAGCTGAAGGTGCTGGAGATGCCAAGTGAAGTGTGTGCATTTTTGATAACTGTGTACTTTTGGTGACTGCACAGCTTGAAATGATATTTTTATCGAGTTTTATAAAAATGCAGAATTTTGTTTTACTTTTTTTTTTTAAAGCTATGCTATTAGCACACGGAACACTTCATTGTTGTTTTAGGGGGAAGGGGCATATGTCACTAATAGAATGTCCCCGAAGCTGGATTGATGTGGGGAAAACACCTTTCCCTTCTAGTTTTGAAAGACTTCCTCTTGGCTCCCAGGAGGAGGGATTCCCTGACTTTGACACAGATGGTCACCTTGGCACAAAAGCCTTGTGATATCTAGAAACAAAATTTTTTTATGTCCCCTTCTCCCTTTCCATCCTTCAGCATAGACTTAACTCCCTTAAGCCCAGACATCTGTTGGGACCTGATCCCCAGTCATTGGTTACCAGTGTGTCAGGCAATCTGGACTTTCCAGTGATGCTACTGAGATGGCACCTGTCAAGAGAGCAGTGGTTCCATTTCTAGATTGTGGATTTTCAGACAAATTCTGCCATTTTCATTTCACTTCCTGAAACTCAGGGTCGGCTTGTGAAAAGTTGTTAAACAACATGCTAAATGTGAAATGTCAACCCTCACTCTAAACTTTCCCTGTGCAGAGCATCAGATGAAGACTTCATTGGGTTTTATAGTGGCTTCTGGATTTTTTGGTAGTCCATTGAAGGAGGGAGTTTAAAATTTGTTATATACTGTTAATGATTGTCTGCCCACATCCTGCCTGAAATACCATGATTGTTTATGGAAAGTATCTTTAATAAAGCTGGAAACAGTTTGGCTTGGGGAAAAAAAAGAAATAGAATATCTTCTTTAAGGTGAATTTCTATGTTAAGAAAAGGATGTTGGAAATTAGGAATTCCTTGAATGTTGAAGATTGTAGGGAGATAGTCAAAGTTGATGACTTCCAGTTTCTAAGCCAAAATTGGGAGATGACCTCAGAGGTAGTAAACTAGGAAACTCTCAAAAGTTCAATTGGGATCAGGATAATCTAAGGTCCCAGTGACTGAAAGATGTCCCTAAAGAGAATATTTATAGTTGATTAAAGCTCAGCTTGTCAGGAGAGCCACAAAACCAGCCTCAGTGCCATCCCATTGAAAGATTCCTTGCCTCAGATAACTTGGCTTCTAAGGTCTCACAGTTCCATGTCCATTGCATTACATATCTACCTCATCCCAGTTTTCTTCATTTTTACCTGAAAAAAGGACCTGTTTTAAAACACATTATTTTTTTCAAAAAACTCCCTTGAAATTTAAACACAATATAAAATTCACTCTATTGTAGTTGTCAAGGGTAGAAAATCTAGTAACAGCCTGGCCCCAGGACCTGGCTCAAGCTCTCATTCCCCTGATCCTTCACTATTTTTACCTTTATACAGTCGTAGTAGGAAGGTGGTAGTCTACAAGCCTACTAGACTGGAGCAGGGCTTCCCATTTCACAGAAGTAGGATGGGACCTGCCTTCTCTGATGCAATTCTATAGAAATAATAGTAATGTTGATTATTATTTATTGAAAGTACGCACCATCTAGCCTGGCTTCAGGCAAGCAACTCAACCCATGTCCCAGACCCCACATATTTCATAAAGATAATACAGCCATGTGCTGTATAACTGTTTCAATCAATGATAGACTGCATATAAAAGGTGTTTCCATAAATTATAATACCATATTTTTACTGTACATTTCTATGTTTAGATATGTTTTAATATACAAATACTTCCTATTGTGTTACAATGATCTATAGTATTGGGTACAGCACCACGCTGTAAAGATTTGTAGCCTAGGAACAAGAGGCTATATCATATAGCCTAAGTGTGTAGTAGGCTGTACCATTTAGGTCTGCGTAAGTAAACCCTTATGAGGTTCACACAACAATGAAACTGCTTAAAAATGCATTTCTCAGAAAATACTTTTGTTGTTACATGATGCATGACTGTACCTACCGAATAGGATTATCCCAAAGAATAAAATGAACAAGTGCTTCACACCTTGCCAAAGTTCTATACCATATTAGGAGACCTGCGACAATTGCCACATGGATGTGATGTTCCCTGAGAACCCTAAGTCCTGGAAATGTCAGTATTAGTCAGGACAGTGAGACTTCAAGTCACCACCTGAACACTAAATGACAGGGTAAACAGCTCCAACTGTAGGACCACCTATCTAGGAGAGGGACAATCCTCATAGTCCCACTGAAAATTGCTTTCATAGGAGCTGACAAGGTTTGTGAAATCTCTGTTGCTTTCCAGTGAGGGGAGTGAAAATAGTTTGGCACAACTGCAGGGAAAGGCCCATCTAGGCATAGGGTCAGTGACCAGAGATGAGGACTCTCGGGGCAGAGGCGGAGGCAGAACCATGTGTTCTGCAATGTGCAGAATCCTGCAGACTCCAAGGCTGCATCTCTGAAATAAAAAGAGATCCCCAGCCTACAGGATGAGGCCATAAGCCTTCCAAAACTCAGGTATTGACAACCATGCATGTGTTGAGAATATGGATATATAGATATCAATGTTGTTTCAGGGTTTGGGTTTTTTTGTTGTTGTTGTTTTGTTTTCTTACAGTAGTTGTTATATTAACCATTGTTTAGTCGGGGAAACAGAAGCCATACTAGTTATCTTATCAGAAAGAATTTGATGTAGGTAATTGGGTAAGTAGATGCTGGAGGCCTAGGAAAGTCAGAGGTAAGGTAAAGGTAGCAATTGCAGGAAGCATGTTCACCCTAAAGGCTGGGGAAACAAAAGGGAAAGTTTGTGGTTCTGGGAAGCTAGAAGCTTTGAGAGCCAGGGTTTAGACTACAGAACAGGGTTCATTGACTGGATGGCTGGACAGCTCAGGAGCTTGGAGAAGAGGCCTTCAATGCTAGGACTTCCAGTGCAGAAAAGGAGCCCTTGCCTAACATGTCAGATACTGCTAAGGGATGCGACAAGGTTAGCTGACAGAATGTGGAAAGCATCTAGGGAAAGGAGCCAATATTGTTGTTTCTTGGTGACATGGGAGAAACAGGAAGTGCAGAAGAAAGGGCAGATCTCTTCTCCCTTCCTCTACCTTCCAATCCTTCTGGCTGAACCTAATTGAGAGCCAGCTAGCACAGGAGAAATGCAGTTTTCAGAGTCACAGCCCCAGCATCACAATAGAAAAGAACAGAGCGGATTTGGAACTGAGGCAGCGCCTTAATCCACAGTGCATTGGTGGAGCTGAATTTTTTTACCCTTTCATTTGCTGTTCATGTTTCTTCTGTGATTTTCCTGTTCCTATCCAAATGCTATTTTTCTTAAGTGTAACACCACACTGACTTGTAGAATACATTGTGATAATCCTTTTTTATATATATATACACTGTATGTACATACACACTATAAATACACACTGTATATATACACATATATACATACAGATTAGTAAGATATACTGTGCACACACACCATATATAATTGCATATATTATAATATGTGCAATTATAATATATTATAATATATGCAATTATATATGGTGTGTGTGCACAGTATATGTATTGTATGCACAGTATATATATTACATATGGTGAGTATGCACAGTATATCTTGCTATATATATGTATTATAGATCATGCATGTCCTCTAGATCAACATTTGCTAAATGAATAGATAAATGTTCACTTATTCTTTTGCTTGATCCACCTCCAGTTTCTGTTGTGGGTGGGCTACAGGCTGCTATGGAAATCACAAAAAGCAGCAATAGCCTTTATTTATAAATAAAAAGATGACTATTTTAAAATACGAATAATTAACCTTAGAAAACCTTTTACAAAGCAGACGGGAGGTTGATGCATGGTTGGTGGAAATCTGGATGCTCTAGTCCCTTGCCCTGGCTCCACTGCCACCCTCCTGCCCTGCCCCTGCTCTGCCTCTTGGCAAGAGGACTACCGGAGGTGGGCCGAGTGGGGAAGATGATGGGAATCCTAGAGTCATCTGCTCAGCCAGAGAGGAGTCTTTATGCATAAAGATTTGTGCAAATCCTGGCCCTGGACCAGTGTTTATAAAAGAGAATTTCTTAAAAAGCCGAGTGGGGCTCAACCATTTCCAGCTGGGAGTTTCTTGCCTGGGAAGATAAAGCTGGAACTGAAGCTACAGAAATAATTATATTTTAAATTGAGGAACTAAAAAGAGTAAATAAGCAGAAGCAATAAGAAGTTACCTCTTGGCTTATAAAACAATGTTAGAGGTTTGTGGAATAAAGCTGATTATGGAATCTGGAAATAAGACCTAGGCCATTTAATTTGCAAGACAGGCCTCAGCCTCTGAGCAGGGCCCAATGCAGCCAAGCTAAAGTCACCCATATGCTGGAAGCCCAGGTGAGCTTGGATAGGAATGCTCTAGATTTCCTCCAGCAAAATGTATTCCTCATAAGGCATTTGTGGAAAATAACATCGCAGGGCTCTGGAATGTTCTGTTTACACAATTAGAGACAAAAAGGAAGAAGAAAGTTCTGACAGTTTGCCAAGAATCCTTTCCCTCAAAGAATTTTATCTGGGTCCTCAAGAGGGAAGCGGGAGAGAAGAAAAGGGCCGAAAATGCAGCTCCTCCTGCCTTAGGTCATAAGTGTTAAAATACCACAAAAAGTCAAGGACTCCAAAAGTTCCACCTCTGATGACTTAAGCAGCAAAATAGCTAAAGAAAGAAAAATAAAAGTGGTGGGAGTGAGGAGGGACCCTTAGAGAATCTGGAGAAGAAATGGACCACCCAGAACCAAGCCAGGATGATGCTGCTAAGCAAAGACACAGGGAGGCCAGCCCTGCCAAAGCACTGAACTCTGAACAGATACAATAACAAATAGTCCATGCATAAAGAGGAAGGAACTTCTACTCCTGAAAATATGCGGGTTGTAGGAACTCACAAAGAACACTACAAATACTGGAAACATAAGTACAAGTTCCCATGATGGTGTCCTATTTGAGTGCCAAAGTATTTAGGCAAATCTGAGTGACAGGGAAAAACTACTGTACAATTTATCCTCGAAGAACAAAATTAGGTCAGATTCTAAAGTGAAAACTGGGCCATCTTTTGGGGACTTCTGTTGGAAATATTTTGTTGTTTTTCTTTGCTTTTGTTGTAGATGACAGTTAATAAAAAGTCAGGCCAGTCATGATGGCTCACACCTGTCGTCCCAACACTTTGGGAAGCCAAGCTGGGAAGACAGTTTGAGGCCAAGAATTCAAGGCCAGCCTGCGCAGCATAACTAGACTCCATCTCTACAAAAAAATTAAAATTAGCCAGGCTTGGTGGTGTTAGCCTGTAGTCCCAGCTACTTTGGAGGCTGAGGCAGGAGGATCCCTTGAGCCCAGGAGTTCAAGGCTGCAGTGAGCTATGATCACACCACTGCACTCCAGCCTGGGATACAGAACAAGACTCTGTGTCTTAAAAAAAAAAAAAAAAAAAAAAAAATCTGAAGACAAAACCTGATAAATGAATGTATTACATAGTGCTTAAAAAAACAACCAAGCAACCCTGGGAGGAAGAGAGGAGGTCAGAAGGAAAAACACCCAGAATAGATACTACTTATTCCCTGAAAGTCTAGGACTAAAGCTCCAGCTCAGAGAAAGGTTGAAGCAACCACAGCGGTAGGGTTCCAAGCATGATCTTTCAAGCATGGTATACAAAGGTGATCCATAGGTGTATGGGGAAAGAATGTTAGATCATCCACTTCTGTGTATCAAAAAAGGACATAAATCAATACTTTATTTAATATATGAATTGACACTGGAGGTCTCCCTCAGTCACTATGTCAGCCACATGTCACTTGGGCTCTGTGGCTTGACTCGTTCACAGTGCGCAGAGGCTGACAGTAGAACTCCGTTATTCACACTGCCTTGCAGTGTTACCAGTTAAGTAGATAGACTGAGTATACTGGCTAGTTTTAGATGAATACTAAAAACATCCCTGCAAAGAAACAGTTATTGAAGATAATTCTAAGTATTGAAATACAAGTGAACAAAAAAACAGCCTAGCTGATACTTCTCCTGTACTGTCCTTGTTAAGCACTTGAAATGTCACTAGAGTGACTGAGGAACTGAAGTTCAAATCCTATTAATTTTAATTAATGTAAATATATATTTAAAATCTGATATGTGATTCCATTACTGTAAAACTTTTAAGTATATGTGGAACCACTTGAGTATATGAATCTCTTCTGGCAACTATAAAGTTTGTGAAACTGAAATACAATTAAGAATTTCCAATGATTATTTTTTAGCATTGGAATTGAGGTGTTCTGTAAGTGTGAAATACACACAGGAGTTCAAAGACTTGGTATGAAAAAATAATATAAAGTATCTAATAATTTTTATATTGGTTACATATTGAAATGGTAATACTTTTAATATAATGGAATTAAAAATATATATTATGAAAATTAATTTTGCCCTTTGAGAAATTTGTTTGACATTTCTACAAAAAAATTTAAGATTAAAATTCTGTGAGAAAATTTAAAACTAAAATTATATTATTTTAATTATGTTGTCTTTATAGTGTCTTCATATTATCTTTTATAGTGTCTTATATTATCTGTCTACTAGATAGCACTGGTAGAGAGGACTTCTTTGCCCTACACCAGATCACTCATCCTTGTTGGCCCTGGAGGGTCTTGGAAGATGTACAACCTTATCTGCCTATTCTGGAGTTTTCTGTTTCATCATAAGATTACCAGAAACATAGAAAACATACCCAACATGGGCACAAAAACTGCTGGGGTCATTTTCTCTGTGCCAGATGTGAGCTGCCAATATCATCATTTCCATTGGCAAAGCCCTTCAAACTTTAAAACAAAATGTAATTACTTTTACACCACCCTTCCCCTTCCTACCTCATGAGACTATTATGAAGCTAAAGAGAGAATGTGAAAATTCTGTGACATTGGAACAAGGGATGACTAAAATATCAGCCAAGTCAACACTTTCCAACAGTTACCACGTCTGACCCTCACACTTATGTGGCAGGCAATATCCCCATTTCATAGGTGAGGAAACTGTGGCACAGAGAGGCTAGGTCCTTTCCCCAAGTCACACAGCCAGCAGGTGGTGGGGCTGGCATCTAGACCTCTACTCTGACCTATCAGAGAGTCATTGACACTGGTGGAGTGGACAAGGGACCTCACCCCCTGGAAACAATTTTCAAATGAGAAACAGTCTGGAGGTCTCTCTGCCTCTCTGGTCTGCAGGCTGGCCTCTCCAGTCCTTGGTGAGCAGCTTCTCTCCATGGGTGCAACAGATCCCAAGACAGCTGCAGGGAACCATGGGAAAAGGGAAAAGAAGCTTCCTGAATGCACTCATGTCTTTCCAGACATTTCCGGTAAGAGGGTTGGTTCTTGGGAAACAAGACCTCATTCTTAAGCTGGCTTTGCACACTCAGGTATGTGCCCAAGTGGCATCAGCATGGCCAACAACCACTTATTTGTCTAAAGCAACGGATGACTCCCTGGGGCTACTTGAACTTCTGGCCGGGAAGCTGACCCCATTCTTACTGCCCACAGAACCTCCAGGCTCCTCTGATAGGTCAGCTGCAGGGTGACCTTCAGCCCCAAATGCCTGTTTCTTCCTTTCCTGGTCATGACCAGTGGCAGGCCTGGGACGGGTGGTGGGGAAGGACAATATTCACTTCCAACGGTCAGTGGTTGTACTCAGGGCCCTTCCCAAGCCATGGATTCCAGGCCCAGCCCTCCTTTCTGAAAGGTGGTAGTTTGACTTGGAATGAGATGTGCCTGCATCTGCCAAGTTAAACACACAGCGAAAAGAAACACAGCTCAATCCCCAAAGGCCCCGCCTAAGACAAGGCACAGACAGGGCAGTTCATCTGGAGAACAAGGCGGGTGAGCCAGGTTCCAGCGCAGTGGATGCAGTGGGAATGGGAAGTTGTGGGGAGGGAGTAAAGAGCTGTAAACTGAGGCTCTGGGAGCGGGGATGGGAGGAGGTGGGTCGAGTTCCCACTCCTGCCCACCCCCTTTTCCATCTACTTTCCCTTTGCCCTTAAAATAACCCCATAAGGTTTGATTGATGTTTTTTGTTGTTTTCACTGGTTGTCCTCAGGGAGGGTTTTCAGAAAGAGCAGCAGCGTTTCCAGGAGCTGGCAGGGCCTCAGAGTGAAGCAAGCTCACCCACACCCACTCCCTTCCTCACCAAGCACCAGGCAGCTCAGCCAAGGACTTCCTTCCCCTCCCCCTGGCTTCCTCCCCTTCTCTCTCACCATTTCACCCGGGGGAGAATGCTCCAAATTTTAAAAGAGTCAGCTCAAACCAGCAGCATCCCTGAAATATAGAAGAAAGCCCTGCTAGGATGTCCAACAGCTCTACATGTGTGACCTGGGTTAGGGAGAGGGGGAGGACAGAGCTGACCAGATACCCGACCTCTAGATGAGTCCCACCCCCTAATGTAATCAATGGCTTTGACCTCCTTGAAGAGCTGTTTAGAAGATTTCATATCAGCTGACTTGAGTTTCAGCCCCTGCTCTCTAATGGAAATGAATAAAAGACCCCAGGTAATCACCCACCTTGATAGCTGCCACCTTGATAACAGAAGGGGGTCTGTAGGGCTATTTCTGGATCTGGCAGAAACTGATTTGGGTCACTAAATGGCTTTATAGTTACAGCTGATCTTCATTAATTATTAGATAGTTGCTAGTTAGACCAATTTGAACACGTCTAAGAGCAACTTAATGGTTGTTTATTAAACTCTCTCCAATTATGACTGCTTAGCATATCAAAAGGCTGGGAAAATACCCCCAGGTAACCTTGGGAAGAGAAGGCAGGCACAGGTACAATGGGTGACTTTGCTGGGCTTAACAAAGATCTCAGAAAAAGAGCAAATTCAAATGAAGGTGAAAGTCACCCTTTAAATAAACCATGAATTGAAACAAATGCTAAAGAGTAGACCATTGCACGGTTCAACAACTCCCTCCCTCTTCTAGGTAATTGAAAATACTGTAACAGTGTTTTGCACTTGGACTCAGTATTATAAAGTTTCTATTGTGGTGAGGAGTAAACCCTCATATGTACATATTTACAAGGTTGTGAATATTAACCTCTGTATACTGTACCTTCCGAGCAAATTAAGTGATTTTAATCCCTAATATTCACCAATCTTGATTTTTACCTTATACTATCTTTAGAATGTAACATTTAAATAGAGACGGGATCCCACTGTGCTACCAGTAATATCTGCATTGAGATTTTACTGTATGCCAGGCACTTTACAAGCATATTCATTTAATCTTTAGAATACCTTTTGAGTTTTGTTATTATCTCAGTTTTACAAATGAAGCACTAAGGTTCAGAGAGGCTTTAGTAACATGCCAAGTTCACAGAGCTTAAAAATGCTGAAAGTCAAGACTTACTCAATGGGCATCAAACTCCAGATCCCATGGCTTAATCTCTGTACTATAGTTCCCTAGTTTGATGGTCAACTTCTGATCTTCCAAATCAGAAAACTCCATCAGAGAGCCAAAACTTTAAATCAGTAGTCAATATTGAAAGCTTTGTCTCTCTGATGGAGTTTTCTGATTTGGAGGGAACAAGTATTGTTGGGGTACTGCCCAGATCCCCCACAGATCCCTTTTACTGATTCTCTGTTCATCTCCCCCAGCTTCAATGAGCCTTTGCCTTTGTATTTGTCCTATTGCTTCTGTAATAAATTGCCACCTTCTTTTTCTTTTCCTTTTTTTTTTTTTTTTTGAGACAGAGTCTCACTCTGTCTCCCAGGCTGGAGTGCAGTGGCATGATCTCGGCTCACTGCAACTTCTGCCTCTCAGGTTCAAGTGCTCCTCATGCCTCAGTCTCCTGAGTAGCTGGGACTACAGGCACCCACCACCACACCTGGCTAATTTTTGTATTTTCAATAGAGACAGGGTTTCACCATGTTGGCCAGGCTGGTCTCGAACTCCTGACCTCAGGTGATCCACCCGCCTTGGTCTCTCAAAGTTCTGGGATTACAGACGTGAGCCACCGCACTCGGCCACCACCTTCTTAGTGGTTTAAAATAGCATAAACTTATTATCTAACAGTTCTGGAAATCAGAAGTCCCAAATGGGTCCCATGGGGCTAAAATCAAGGTGTTGGCAGGGCTACATTCCTTCTAGAGAATCCAGGAGAGAACCCATTCCCTTGTCTTCTCCAGTTTCTAGAGGCTGGCTACAGTCCCTTTCCATCTTCAAAGCCAGCAATCAAATCTTTCCGACCTCTGCTTCTGTCATCATATCAACTTCTCTGACTCATCCACCTCCCTTTTTCACATAATAATGACTTTTTTTGTGATTGCATTGAACCCTCTGGATAACCCAGGATAATCTCTCTATCTCAAGATTCTTAGTTTAATCACATCTGCAAGGTTTTTTTGTTTTTGTTTGTGTTTTTGTTTTTTGAGACAGGGTTCCGCTCTGTCACCCAAACTGTAGTGCAGTGGCACAATCACAGCTCACTGCAGCCTCAACCTCCCCAGCTCAGGTGATCCTCCCACCTCAGCCTCTGAGGTAGCTGGGACTACAAGTGTGCACAACCACACCCAGCTAATTTTTTGTACTTTTTGTAGATATGGTATTTCACCATGTTGCCCAGGTTGGTCTTGAACTCCTGGACTCAAGCTATCTGTTAAGATAATGCACAGGTTCCCGGGATTAGATGTGGACTGGTTTCAGAGCCATTATTCTTACTACCACAGTATCTAATGACTGCAGCTGTTTCTGTCTTCCAAGGACTTTCCTTGGGCTTCTGATACCATTTTTCCCACAAGCAAAGACAGCTGGAAGTATTTAAGTTACGACATGTCCAGGCTTGCCCCAGACTGAGGGGTTTCCTGGGCCATGGGACTTTCAGTCCTAAAGCCAGCATAGTCCTGGACTAACTAAGGTGGTTGGTTACTCTATCCCAGATCAGACCTTAGCCAGTGACTGACAGTGCTGGACTATGTAAACTTAGCTCCTTTGCCTTAAGTTTGGACAAACTCTGAGGGATAATTTACACTTCAGAGTTCCCCTATAGGATTAGGCTGTAGCTACTGTCTTTGCCTAACATTACACCCCTTGCTAACTTCCCTCCCTTCCCTGTCTTTCTTTCCCATTCCCACACTAGTTCTACTGGAAGCAGTTTCTTAACAAATAATCTGCTTACCAATCTTCATCTCAAGGCCTACGTCTGGGGTGACCAGCCGAAGAAGGAAGGTTATAGTAGCTTTGTTATCATTTATTCAACAAACATTATTGAGCTCCTTTAATACATCAGGTACTAACCCAGGGATCAAAAGTCAAACAGAAGCTAATTTCAGTCCTTATGAAGCTCACAAAAAAGTAAGGAGACAATAGAGGAGAACCAATAATACATTTTGTTAAGCAAGAGAGGCATCCAGTGAACACCATGTAAGCAAAAGAAGGGCACAGACTACTACAAGGGAAGAGGTGTAGGCAGGGGCTGATGATTAAAGAAGCTTGGACTTTATTTTAAAAGCTGCACAGAGCCACTAAAGGAGACACACATTTCAACAAATTTTTGCAAATCAGAAAGCAGGTAGCAGAGAGGTGACTGAGGGTTGCCTGTCTACCTAAGGGTCTACCAAAGCTAACATTCTAAAATGAAAATCTGATTATGCCATTTACCTGTTTGGTGTCATCCAGAAAGATCACTCTTCTTTTGGGACCTCCAATTTAATCCAAAGTCTTTATCACATGTGTGCATCTCCTCTTCCTTCTGTTACTTCTTTGTAAAAGATTTTTAAATATACAGACTCATAAAAGAAAGAGAGATATCAGCAGAATATCAACAAATTATTTAAGAAAATGAAGTCATTACAGGACTGGTCATTGAGTGGGCAGTCCAAATGAAGCTACCAGATAAGGTATCTTCAGAGGAAAAAAGTCTGTAAATAATATAGTTCTGCTTCTGGCCCTCTATCCCATTCAAGGAGAAGGGAGTTTGGTCTTTGAATGAATTAAAGTCAAGGGTTTCAGAATTCAAGATCTCAAGAAGGGAGGAGGCTCAGAAATGTAACACATGGCTACAAACAGGTGGATAAGTTGAAAAAAGAAAAAACCAAAAACCTGTATTCTGAGAACTATTTTCCATTTCCAGTCCCCCTCACCCCAGCACACATACACACCCTTCCCTAATTACTCACTTTTAAACCCCAGGCAAGAGGTGGATACTATTTTTGAGAAACTGAATGCCTCAAAGGAAAAGATCACTAGATACTTACTGACATTTCAGGGTTTCTCACTATCTTACAATAAAGCCACTATCTTATATTATCTCACAACAAGGAACCAACAGTTTACCTGAACATTCAATCAGTTCCTTCATCCCTTGGGTGTCTTACTCTTAATTATATACTCATCCCCCAAGGATCAAGAAATGTTGACAAAATCCCACAACATGAGAAAGAACAAAACCAACAGAAAGTAGGTGCTTAGAGGAAACAGACATATTTTGGAGGGATTAAGCAATACGCATTTAAAAATCTCTCTGAAGGCAGAACATGAAAACAAAGATAGAAAAGAGAAAAGAAAATTGAAGAATCATACTAGAAGATCCAACATTTGAATAATAGGAGTTACAGAAAGAGAAAACAGAAAATAGAAATTGTCAAAGAAATAATTAAAGAAATAACCAGAACTGAAAAATAAGCAAACAAATGAAAGGTCCACCAACAGCCTACAATGATGAATGAAAAAGGATTCATTATACAGGGTGTTACCGTAAAATGTCAGAGTCTCAAGGATAAAGTGAAGATTCCAAAGCATTCAGAGAGAATATAAACAGGTATTTGCAAAGGCCACAGTGAAACATAGAAGATGTAGGAGGACTACGCTGCAAACATTTGAGGAGAAATTATTCTCAATCCAAAATTCTATGCCTGGGCAATCATTAATGCAAGGAACCTAATAACTTATATTCCTTGCCTTTTCTAAGAAAGCTACCACAAATGTACTTTTTAAAAATGAGGTCAAAAATGAAGCAAAAGGAAAACATGGAACCCAAGAAAGAGTGGATCCAAAAAAAGAATGACAGTTATGCAGCAGTTTTAGAGAATGACCGTTTCAGGAGGAGCATACAAATAGAACCAATACTTGTTCTTTGGTTGTTCTTCTTATACCTCCAACTATTGGGAAAATCATCTTAATACACTAACAGATCTGATGAAGCATTTGAGAAAAAAAAAATTAAAGATATGCACAGAGAAAGGCTAGTAAATGGGAAAAGGGACAATTATTAACTCTAGGAAAAACATAAGAAAGGAAATATAATGCCCTACTGTATTCTGCAATGAACAATATTTGTACCCCTAAGAATATAAGCTTTGACTACTGAATAAACCAAAATTTTGATAAGCACATAGACAACCAAATAGGGAGAGGCATAGTTGGTGTCAAGGGCTGAATCATGTCCAAAATTCATACATTGAAGTCCTAACCCTAAGAACCTCAGAATGTGACTACTTGGAGATAGGGTTTTGAAAGAGGAATTAATAATTAAGGTTAAATGGGGTCATGATGGTAGGTCCTCATCCAGTGACTGTTGTCCTTACAAAAACAGGAGATTATAACAAAGACACATATAGGAGAAAGCCATATGACAACATCAAAAGAAGATGGCCATCTACAAGCCAAGGAGAAAGGCCTCAGAATGAAACCAACCCTGCTAAGACATTGATATTGGACTTCCAGCCTCTAGAACTGTAAGGAAATAAATTTCTGTTGTTTAAGCCACCTAGTCTATGGTACTTTGTTATGGCATCCCCAGCAAACTAAAACAGTTGGAAAAGATGTAAGATGACCAAATCTTCATAAATTATAATAGGAAGTCAACACACTAAAATGTGTCATTAGAAATTAGAAATCAAGATATGAAGCTAAGCATGCTATTTGAAATAAAGAAAGAAATATACTTTTTAAAAGCTAAAAGGGTTTAAAGAGTTGCCCCTGGGGAGTGGAATGAGGGCTGAGGATTCATACTACACACGCACAATCCACAATCTTGAATCCATAGAGCCAAATGTAGTTCAGAATTCTAACATTTTCTGATTTCTAAGAGGGAATATCATGCACATACTTATCATACTTGTGCCATCAAGGTGTGGGGAAGCATGCTGCATTCAATGCAATATTTTTGCAATGAAACTAAATTTAGGTCAAGTTTTGCCACCAGAATGAGCTTTGGTGCCAGAAGTACCAAAAAATCAGTTTTCAAAGCTTTTTTTTATTTTTAAAAAATACAGACCAGTGACTGTAGACTTGTATTTGATATTTTTAACTCTATATAGTACTTTGATAAATATCAAAAATCCTTTTTTAAAAGCTCATTCTGGTAGACAGGTAGAGGAAGATTTGAGGAGTGGGAGTACACAGGAGAGTAAGACTAGAGTCAGACACTGATGACATGGCTGTTGCAATAATGAGGCAACCAGATTGAAGGATCTGAACTAAAGCATCCGTAGAGAAAGAAAGAAATAGATCCGAGAGATGTTGAGAAGATGGAATCGCAGCCTTTGTCAACAAATCAAATGGGATAGGTGAGAAAGAAGGAATAGTCCTGGACAAAGCTTAAGTTCTTGAAGTGGGAAATTGAGTACGTGGAACTGTCATTAATTGATCACAGAATACAGGTTTGGAGTGCAAGGGGAGAGGTGAGGCTTCAGCCTGTCAGGTTTCCATTAGGAGATGTTTAGGAGGCATTTGGAAACATTTGGGCAAATTATGCAGATTTTACCTAACCAGCAACAGGGTTCCTAAAGGCAGGAAGCAGGGAGAGCAAAGGAGGGGTGAGATTTGAGGCTCCAGCCCTAGCCTCTGCTTTGCTTTCTCTTCTCAGTGAAGTCTTGTCCTAGGGAATAAAGTAACCAAGCCCCTCCATTTGGTACTCCAAGTTGCCATCCCGCAGCTCTGAGAGGCACCTGACATGGCTGTAGGTGCCCCTTGGATGTTTTCTTATAAGAAAAGGAAATAGCTTCCCAGAAAAGCCAATTCTAGGGTTCAGTTAATGGCTGGAGTGATAATTGACAACTTCCTTTGATAAGAGAAGCTGAAAATAATTCATTTTCTCCTATCTCCACAGATCAAAATTGGGGAAATTGTCAGAAAGAAACCACTACTCAAAAAAGTGCCAGAGTTAAATTGTTTCAGGGGTGAGTTATTTCTAAATCAAACCTCATATGCTCTTTAGGCCACATCAGAGAATAAGGAAGGAAAGAAGGAAAGCATCTCTATTCTTTTAAAGACACTGATGTAGTGCCAATATCAGAATTTGTCCATGATAATTTTTTTAAAAACACTCCAGGATTGGTAAATATCCATGAAAAGTCAAATATAATATTAGCAATATAATCTGAGAGTATTTTAATTCAAAATTAGGAAATCTAGCAATATATTTCTTCATATTAATAAATGAAAGAGGGAAACCATGTAACCTTCTTGAGACATTTCAAAAAAGCATAACATCCAGATTTTTTAAAAATTCAAAACAATTGGAGGCCGAAGCGGGTGGATGACGAAGTTAGGAGGTCGAGACTATCCTGGCTAATATGTGAAACCCCGTCTCTATTAAAAATACAAAAAATTAGCTGGGCGTGATGGCGGGCGCCTGTAGTCCCAGCTACTCGGGAGGCTGAGGCTGGAGAATGGCATGAACTCGGGAGGCGAAGCTTGCAGTGAGCCGAGGTCGCGCCACTGCAGTCCAACATGGGGGACAGAGCGAGACTCCATCTCACAAAAAAAAAAAAAAATTTCAAAACAATTAATACTATATACACAAACAAATCCAATGCCTTGTATCCTGCTTAATGGTGAAACATAAGCATTGATTAGAGTCCCAAACAGTACAAATAGGTTGAACAATAAAATAACTAAAAAGTAAAATAAGAAGCATTAATATTCTAAATGAGAAAGCCAGTTTCCCATTATTTGCAGTACTGTCAGTGCATTCCTCAAAAACCAAACACAATTAACTGAAAAACTATTGAAAATAATAAGCAAATTCAATAAAGTGATCAATTACAAAGTAAATGCAAAAAGTTGGTAGGTTTCTTACATACCAAGAATAAAAATCAAATGCACTCAGAAAATGCAATACAAAATGAGATGTCTCACATTTATATATGATACATATGAATAAATTCAACAAATATGTATAAGACCTATAAGATGAAAACTATGAAAAAACATTCAAATATGTGGACTGGCGTGCCATGTTCCGAAACAACAAGAGTAAAAGCTGTCCCTTCCCCCTAAATCTGTAAAGTGAACCACTGTCAACCAAAATTCCTAGATAAACTTTTCACAAACTGACAAAATGATCCTAAGATCATCTGGGAAACCAAATATGTAAGGGGAGTGAGAATATTCACAAAATAAGATTATTGAGGGGGCTTTGCTCTATCAAATATTAAATGTGCTATAAATCTACATTTATTAAATCAAGAATGAATGAATGGATAGACCAAACAATGGAACAAAATAGAGGGTTGTGTATTTGAAGTGTGGACTTTCAAATCAGAGACTCACTTAGGAAAATAAATATATATATATATTTTATTTATATATTTAATTTTATATATATATATATATAAAATTGTCTTTCTTCTTACATAAAACCACAAACCTTTTCTTAAGTTCTATTAAGTTCGCTTCCTACTTGCACTTAAATTTTCAACTGCGACTGAAAAACCCATTGTAACCTGAATTATTTTATTTAATTCTTAAATACAAACCTATGAGATAGGTGTTATTCTGTTCTCAATTTTACAAATATAAAAACTAAAGACTAGAAAGTATAAGAAACATGCCCAAGTTAGGTGGTAGATCTGAGAATGAAAGCCAGGTCAAGGAGCCTCCAACACTCATTTAGACGCCCATTCTTACCCCAATCTCTCATTGCCTCACAAGGTAGAGGCCAGGTATACCCCTTTTGAGAGTTTATCTCAGTGAGCCACATCTATAATGCTGGTATGTCATGACAAAAACAAATCTTTCCTTAACAATTGCCCCAAGATTTGCAAGGTAATTACAGATGAAAATACCTGAAACATACATGGGTTCTGCTAACTATAAAACACCTTATCACCATATCATACCATTTTTGGAAAACATCTATTTTGAAATTCTATCTCTGATCATACATGCTGCACCAGAAAATGTTATGTATATTATTCAACTGAAAATGATTCAAATGGCCTTCCCTGCCTATGTCACTCACCCATTGAGTCTCCATTATGCAAATGGGACAAGTCCAGACTTCTCAACCCCACCTAATAGCCTCAGCAGGTCAATCGCTTTCCATGCAGCCTTTAAAGATTTAATCACCAGGCCCTCTCGTATGCACACATCCCTAACAGTGCACTTGTCACTTTCGATTCTAAAGGTTTTTCTGCTTATCTACTTACAGAATCTCTGAGAATAGGAACTCATATTTATATTCCTGAAACCTGTGAAGGTGCCTGGCACTTGGTAGGTATTTAATGTTTGTTAAATGAATGGATGGGTGATGAATAAATTATAGACAAATGGATAAGGAATTACACTTTAGACTAGAACAGAACAGGAGCCCACTGTCAGAGAAGAGAGTAGAGGGCTGACTATGAAAATGGCCACTTCCCCATTGTTATCTTTTCATTCATAAAGCAAGACTGGGAGCGCCCCTGTTACATATCTCTCTTACTACAACACACTATGCCACAGATACGTTTTTACATGTCTGTTTGTCACAATTTGCCCTTTTGCTCATTCTCAGAAGGGGCTATGTCTTTGCATACATTTGTGTCTCCAGCAACTGGATCAAAGTCTAGAACAAAGTAGGAATGCAGTGCTCACTGCTTCAAAGCATGAATTAATGATTCAATGAGTTTTGTTCTCCTACTCTATCAAAAGCCCAAACATGAGACCTAGAATGGCAGTCCTCTGACAAAGCGATGATCTGGAACCTATGCATTTTCTGCAGTTAACTTGGCCTGTGGCTCTCTCCTCTCTTCCCTTCAGGACATCTGGGAACACCACAGAGTGGCTGAGAGTGTTGGGAGGATCTTGGTTACACTGATTGCAAAGTGAAGTAACCATGTTGGATCTAGCCTAGGTAGCATTTACAAAACATCTTTCACGTCCCGTTGGTCATTCAGGACTATGGCCAACAAAGGAAATAATGTTGTACTAAGAGGAAAAACAAAATTAAAAAGAAACAAAGCTGAAGTATGCAGTTTAGCTGCAAGCCAATAACACTTCCTTTTCAGCAAAATTTGGGGCAATGGGCATGACCCCAGTTTTCAGAGGCTGCAGATGCTATGTCAGAGTGACCATCTGGAGGGAAAGTTCTCCATTTCAAGCTCTGCTGTCAGTCAGAAGAGGCCAAAGAGCTCAATCAGAAGTTGGGAGATAATTATTATTGAGCTTTTGGATAAATTCAATCTTAATATAATTATAGTAAGTTTTGCTATTACTTAATCTTAAAGGGTCTAAAATTGTTCCAAGCCATTGTTATTCTTTGTTTTGCTAATAATAGTCTTCCTTTGCTAATAATAACCTAGGAAATTTGTGGTAGTCATTTGTAGTTTTTTCTATTCATAAAATTGCATAAAATTCCCAAAGAAATTCATTAACCAGGATTATTTTTTAGAGCAAAAAGTCATATTTTAAAAAATAGATTCAGGTAGAGGCTACCACTAGGCCTTTCTCTCTAACCTAGGAATAAGGTTACATAGTTCAAGATGGTCTCAAAAGATCCTTTTTTATTTAAATTTAAATTCCTTATATCAATTCTAAAGCCCTTTTAGCAAATCTAGAGCCCCAAACTACCAGAGTACTCTCACTTTGTCTATGGTAAAGAATTGAGGTAACTGTATACCCAAATCAATGCAAACATAATTTAGGATGTATAAAACTATTCTCTGTGTGTGTACACACACGCACACACACACACACACAGTTTTTCTATCATCTTAATAATATCAATTTGCTCTGAAGTTTTTTTCTTCTACTATCAGTTGGTACTGAATCCTTTTAACTTTCTTTCCTAGGTATTTTCCAATTCACTGATCAGCTTAAATCACTCCTAAACTAATGACAAATCCTTCTTAAACCTATAATTACAAAGACTGACATTGACTAATATACCAAACCACTCACTATGGCCACAAATATGAAGGGAGAGGCAAGATCAATGGACATTTACTTAATCAGGATTTTTAAGTCAAACTTTTAGAAACATGTAAAATATTTACTCATACCCTCTATTAACAGTGTTCTCTTCTACGTCTACGCCCTAGAGCATGAGATGTCATCATAAATAAAATGTTTATCTTAATTTCTTTCCTTTTAACATATAACTTCTTGCCTAGTAACATTGTTTGCCTGATTCTTTTTTTTTTTTTTTTTCAACTATTGCTTTTATTCATGGAATACCAATTCTGGGTCTATACTAGTTCCTAGAGACATAAAAATGAGTAAGACGTGGTTCTTGTTTCTGGAACAGTGAAAGACGGAAGATAGACATGCGAATAAGATAAAAAGCTGCACTTATGAGATGGACACAAGCAAGATACCATTACTGAACGTTTTCTGCGTGTTGGTCATGGAACTGAGCATATCTTCTGTAGCCCTTCACCACGGTCCTATCATGTACACCCTGTGATTATCACCATCTTACAGATGAGGGGACTGAGGCTTGGAAAGACCAAGTCACATAATCAGAGTCCTAGCACTAGGAAGTGGTAAAAGCATGTTACGACAGAAAGAGAAAGGTCTGCTCAGCCTGGGTAATGCACGAAAGACTTCAAGGAGCAGGAATTTGGGGGCTGAGTCTTGAAGGATGAGTAGGAGGCTTCTAGGCAAACATTTGCATGGCTGGGAATTAAAATAGACAATGTTGCAAGAGGCTAAATTTCCAAAAGAGTTTCTTTTTGGGGGTTCCCCATTTAGCCAAAAGAAAGCAACAAGATCACGAAAATTAAATGATGTGAAATAAGGTATACATGGAAGATCCTCTTCTACCATCTTTTCACCTCAATGACCATCCTCTCTTCCTAAAATATCAGAATCAGAGGTTCATTCTTTTGGATTAAATCGTCTGGTCTCTGGCAGTTGCCTATTAAATGCCAAGATGAGATACATATTAGTTATTATTCATCAACACTCTAGCATGAATCAGTGTATCAGCTCAATGCTGGCTCTGGCCCTGGAGACTGACTGCCAGTTACAATCTGGGTGACCGTGGATAGTTTCCTAAACTGTAAAATGTGAATGTTAATAACAGTACCTGATAGAATTGTTGCAAGGATTGGAGATCATACATGCAAAGCACTTAGAACAGCACCTGGCACTTTGTAAGTACACAGTAAATGTTAGCTAATCTTGTAATTAACAAAACCTAAAGAAAGAAGAATTAGAAGGAAAGTGAATGAGAGGAAGGTCAGTAAGGGCCAATTAGGGGAAATCATTACTGCCTCTCTGGAACTATGGGTCAAATACAAGGATATAGGGGTCAGGAAAGCAGAGATTGGGAAGAGGAAACAGGATGGGGCCTGTCCAGGGTACAGTAATTGTGATGTCTCATCTGGTTACATACTGGTTTCCCCATTAACTTTACCAATCTTGTTCATTGTGATATCCCCAGCACCCAGTGCCTACCAAGTGCTCCGTGAGGGTTTGTTGCGTGAATGAATGAACGAGGGATTACCTTTTGTATTTAAAAATAATACATAAGCATACGTAGAACAAAGACTGGAAGGAGACACCCTAAAATGTTCATCATAGTTACATTGGGTTCACAAGATTAGAGGTGATTGGGTTTCCCTTTGTGCTTCTCCACTGTTTTTTTCAAGTTTTCCGCACAGGTCTTTGGTTGGTCATACAATGTAGATGGGAAAATTATCAGACGGTTCTTGGTTTTCTGCATTATCAGAAGTTAGATTGTTTCAATTTCTCTTCCAGGAGAAAACTTTAGGAAACAAGGCTTCTCGAACTCTAACGTGCTTACAAATCACCTGAGAATCAGGCTAAAATGTAGACTGTAATTCAGCAGGTCTGGGGCAGGGCCTGAGAGTCTGCATTTCTAACAAGCTCCCACATGATGCTGGTAGTGTTGGTCTGTGAACCACACTATGAGAAGCGAGGATATAGACTAAGGTAAATAAATCCAAACCGAAACATATGCGAAAAAGCAAAAGTAGAAAGAGAAGGTGAACTGGTGGGCAGACGGCTTCTCATTCCAAAACCAGCATGACTTCAGGACATTTCTCCCTGAGGCTGTGCATTCTTCAGGATTCTATTTTGCTCACTTGGTCTATTCAGAGGCCAAATTGTTCAAGAGAAAGGATTAGAGTCTATTAAAGCCCTGGGGATACTTATATCTTCTCAACAAAGGGAAAGACGGTGGCAGCCCTGGCTCTTTTTTTTTTTTTTTTTTTTTCACTTTGTCTTCCATTAAACACCATTACTGTTGCTGTCAGTCGAGTTTCTTTAGATTAATGTCTCCTAAATTAATTTTGTGTTCAATAAGCCTCCACAAATATGTTTGTTCAGCAGACCAAATTGGACCCTTCGATTTAACTAAGGGTGGACGCACAGACACACAATACTCATCTGTGATCACATGCTGTCTGCTCGGGTCTTTCATTAGTCACTGTCACCAGTGGTGGCCACTGGTCCCTGCTAAGCTCTTCCAGATAATCAAATGTTGCTCCTATTGAAATATAATCCTCCTCAGAGCATAGAGGGGAATTTTGTAAATTGGCTGGAGAGGATTACAAAGCACTGGAGAAGAAAATAAGCAAAAGTAGAAGCAATCCTTAATTGAAGATTCTCTGACAGCAGCAAATCTTTACTTTCTTTAGCCCCAATTTTTTTACAGAATGTTTAATGCATATCCCTTCCACCCACTTTGTCCCACTCCATTTCTATAGTCTATATTCCAACATTGCTAAATCCTAATATTACAGAATTTGGAGTTGGCCCCAAGACCTCACTTTACAGATAAGAAATCTGAAGCCCAGATAGGTTGGACAATTTTCCCAAAGCCCTCCAGGTTTTGTCCCAGACACCAGGGTTTCCACCACAACCTCAAGCTGTCTCAGTTTAATTGCTTCAGAGAACAGACTTGGGAGTGGACAAACCAGGTTTGCTTTTACGTTACCATTAAGGTATTCCTTGTAAATAGCCTCAAATGTTAAATTGTGCTTTGATACTAATAATTTAAAACAGTAGCCTTTGCTTTTTACTTTAGCTGTCATAAGCATTCATTTCCTAGGGTGGGTAGATTGAATGAGTATGATGCCTGGGACTCAGAGGAGTCCTGTTACATCAAAAGATGGTTAAGAGCAGCACAAAGATGGTGCTGGGACTTCCCATGGAGGCCAGCGATCAGAGGAGGTCCCAGGGATGACTTGGGATCTTGCTTGGCACCACCATGGATAATCACCTGATTCAGCTCACTGTCCAGAAACCATCCAGAAGCTGGGAGTGGGGCAGGCAGAAGCCTCACCTTCCAAGTCTCACAGTGATGACCCTGTGGTCCACACTATAGGAGCATTCTATTACCCTGAGGAAGAACCAAGGATGCCAAAATTCATGATCATTCTCACAGAATTAAATTCCACAGAAAGTAGAATTCCACATTCCACCTTAGTGTTTCATTGGGCTTTAATTTTGACAAATCAAAAGTAGTCCATATATCTATAAAAATTACTGTTTGGTCCAGTAATCCCGCTTCTAGGTACCTATGTGAAGGCTACACTGGCAAAAGTAAGAAAAGATACATGCAAATGACTATTTGCTGTCATGTAATTTACAACAGCAGATAACCGGAAATAGTGTAAACAACTATCAACACACAACTTATTGAGTAAATTTGGTACATCCAGACAGTGGAGTGTTATGCAGCTGTCAACAAGGAATAGTTTTGCATGGTTTAAAGAAGCCATTGCCAGGATAAATATTTGATTAACAATTTCCATGCAGTGAAGTTTGTATTGTTCCTAAAAAGTTGTAGACATAAAGATATGCACATATACGCATATGCATAGAAATAAGATGCATTTTTATTTTATTTTAGATTCAAGGAGTAAATGTGCAGATTTGCTACATGGTTATATTGCGTGATGCTGAGGTTTGGGCTTCTAATAATCCCATTGCCCAAGTAGTAAACACAGTATCCAATAGGTAGTTTTGTAACCCTTGCTCCATCCCTTCCCTGTTTTGGAATATCCAGTGTTTATTATTCTCATCTTTATGTACGTGTGTTTACCCTCCACCTGTAGATGAGAACATATGGTATTTGGTTTTTTGCTCCTGTGTTAATTTGCTTAGGATAATGGCCTTCAGTTGCATCCATGTTGCTGCAAAGGACATGATTTCATTCTTTCTTATGGCTGTGTAGTATTCCATGCTGTCTACATATCACATTTTCTTTACCCAATCCACCATTAATGGGCCCGTAGGTTGACTCTTTGCTATTGGGAACGGTACTGCAGTGAACATACGAGTGCTGGTGTCTTTTTTGTAGTTTTATTTTCCTTTCAATATATACCCAGTAATGAGGTCGATGGGTCAAATGATAATTCTACTGTTAGTTTTTTGGGAAATCTCCAAACTGCTTTCCATAGTATCTAGACTTATTTGCATTCCCACCTACAGTGTATATGCGTTCCCTTTTCTCTTCAACTTCGCCAACATCTGTTATTTTCTGACTTTTTAATAATAGCCATCTAACTGGTGTGAGATGGTTGGTATCTCATTATGGTTTTGATTTGCATCTCCCTGATGATTAGTGATATTGAGCATCTTTTCGTATGTTTGTTGTCTGCTTGTATGTCTTCTTTTGATAAGTGTCTGTTTATGTCTTTTGACCACTTTTTAATGGGTTGTTTTTTGTTCCTGATTTGTTTAAGTTCATTATAGATTCTGGATATGAGTCCTTTGTTGAATGCATAATTTGCAAATGTTTTTCTCTCATTCTGTAAGTTGTCTGTTTACTCTGTTCACAGTTTATTTTGCTGGGCAGAAGCTTTTCAGTTTAATCAGGTCTCACTTGTCAATTTTTGTTTTTGTTGCAATTGCTTTTGAGGACTTAGTCATAAATTATTTGTCTAGATCAATGTCTAAAAGGATATTTCCTAGGTTTTCTTCTAGGATTTTTATTGTTTCAGGGTCTTACATTTAAGGCTTTAATCTGTCTTGAGTTAATTTTTGTATATGGTGAATAGTAGGGGCTCAGTTTCATTCTTCAGCATATCATTAGCCAGTTTCCCCCATATCATTTATTGAATACAATATACTTACCCCATTGTTTATTTTTGTCGACTTGTCAAAGATCAGTTGGTTGTAGTGTGCAACTTGTTTTCAATGGTCTGTATTCTGTTCTATTGGTCTATGTGTCTATTTTTGTACCAGTACCATGCTATTTTGGCTACTGTAGCCTTGTAGTATAGTTTGAAGTTGGGTAATGTAATGAAGTTGCGATGCCTCTGGCTTTATTCTCTTTATTTAGGATTGCCTTGTCTATTTGGGCTCCTTTTTGGTCCCGTGTAAATTTTAGAATAATTTTTTCTAGTTCTGTAAAAAATAACATTGGTAATTTGATAGGAATAGCATTGAATCTGTAGATTGCATAGGGCAGTATGAACATTTTAACAATATTGATTCTTCCTATCCATGAGCATGAAATGCTTTTCCATTTGTTTGTTTTGTCTATGACTTCTTTCAGCAGTGATTTGTAATTCTCCTTATAGAGATTTTTCACCTCCTTGGTTAGATCTATTCCAAGGTATTTTTGTGCGTGGCTATTGTAAATGGGATTGCATTCTTGATTTGGTTCTCAGCTTGAACATTATTGGTGTATAGAAACTCAACTGATTTTTGTACATTGATTTTGTATCTTCAGACTTTGCCGAAGTCATTTATGGGGCCTACGAATCTTTTGGTGGAATCTTTAGAGGTTTCTAAATATACAATCATATATCAGTGAAAATGCATAATTTTACTTCCTCTTTTCCTGTTTGGATGCTTTTATTTATTTCTCTTGCCTGATTGCTTTGGCTAGGACTTCCAGTACCATGTGGAATAGAAGTGGTAAGAGTGGACATCCTTGTCTTGTTCCAGTTCTTACAGGGAATGCTTTCAACTTTTGCCCATTCAGTATGATGTTGATTGTGGATTTGTCATAAATGGCTCTTATTATTTTGAGGTATGCTACTTCAATGCCTAGTTTGTTGAGGGTTTTTATCATGAAGGGATGTTGGATTTTGTCAGATTCTTTCTCCACGTCTGTTGAGATGATCACATCATTTTTGTTTTTAATTCTGCTTATGTGGCGAATCACATTTATTGATTTGCATATGTTAAGCCATCCTTGAAGATGAATATTTTAAAATAGAAGAAAAACCCATACGATTTTTACATGATTGCCTATAGATAGATGTGGATAAAAGGGATAAAATGTCGGCCTCTTTGAATATATCTAGTCTTGATGATTTCACTTGAAACCATGTGAAAATTTACACAGATGCAGAACAAAATTGAATCTTTAAAACGCAATTCTTAAAATCAAAAGCAAAATGAAACAGATGAACAAAGATGTATAGCCATTGGTAGCATAGCCTCCAAAGAGAAAATATTCTAAGTGATTCTAAATTACCTGTACATCTCTAGTAGGATATTCCCTAAAGACAGAAATAACTGCAAGGTAATTCTTCAGTTGTTTTCAATAATCACGTGTTGGTGGAGGTATTAGCATTATTATTCTGAGTCTGTTGAATACATACATATTGCAGGATAAAAGGAAAGAAAATAGGTAATTATGACAGTGTCATTGAGAATTAGGATATTCAGTATGGAGGAAAGGAGACACAGATGTCAGATCAGTGAAATGTACTCTGTAATCCTAAATTTGAATTGACAGTATCGATATAAGCTCATACAATACAGTGTTTTACTTTTTTCATTTTTAAAACTATTTTGATATAATTATAGATTCACAGGAAGTTGCAAAAGTAATACAGAGAGGTTCTATGAAGACTTCACTCAATTTCCCTTAATGGTTAGTTGCTGTATAACTATAGTACATTATCACAACCAGGAAACTGATATTGGTACAGTGTGTATATATAATTCCATATAATTTTATTATATGTATAAATTTGTGTAACCACCATCACAATCAAGGTACAGAATGATTCCATTACCACAGAGATATCCCTCATGCTAACCCTTCATAATCATACCCACCTCCTCCCACTCATCATTTCTAACCCCTGACAACCACTGATTTATTCTCCATCTCTATAATTTTGTCATTTCAAGAATGTTATATAAATGGAATCATACAGTATGTGACCTTTTGGGATTGGCTTTTTTCACTCAACATAATACCCTTGAGATCTATCCAAGTTGTGTGTATCAGTAGTTTGTTTCTTTTTATAGATGGTTAGTATTTCATGGTATGGATATACTGCAGTTTGTTTAGCCATTCACACATTGAGTGATATTTTGGTTGTTTCCTGGTTTCAGCTATTACAAATAAAACTGCAATGAACATTCATGTTCTGGTTTTTATATGGACTAAGTCTCATTTTTCTGGGGTAAATGCCCAGGAGTGTGATTGCTGGGTTGTTTTGTAAGTGTATGTTTAGTTCTTAAGAAACTGCCAAATATTTTCCAGATTGGCTGTACCATTTTACATTTCCACCAGCAATTTATGAGTTTCTCTGCATCCTTGCCAATCTTTGGGATAGTCACTATTTTTTTGTTTTAGCTGTTCTAATAGTTGTATAATGATATCTCATCATGATTTTAATTTGTATTTCCCTAATGGATAGTGATATTGAACATCTTTTCATGTACTTATTTGCCATCTGTATATTCTTCTCAGTGAAATGTCTCTTCATACCTTTTGCCCATTTTTTAATGGGATTGTTTGTGATTTAACTGTTGAGTTTTGAGAGATTTTAAATATATTTTATAGGAGTCCTTTGTCATGTATGTGGCTTACAAGTATTTTCTTCATGTTGCTGCCTTTTCATCTGCTGACAGGATCTTTCACAGAGCAGAAGTTAAAATTTTGATGACATCTAATTTATTTATTTCTTTTATAGATCATATTTTAGGTATTGTGTCTAAGAATTAGTTACCAAATTATAGGTGCCAAATATTTTCTCCTGTGTTCCCTTCTAAAAGTTTTATAGTTTTATTTCTTGCATTTAAATCTATGACCCATTTTGAGTTAATTTTAATCAATTTTATTTTAGAGCAGTTTTAGGTTTGCAGTGGAAGATACAGAGACTTTCCATATACTCTCTGCTCCTACACATGCATATACAAGTTCAGATGTAAGTTCTGGTATTGGTTCTATGTCAGTGTCTTTAAAAGCATGAGATGCTTTCATTCTTTCCTTATACTCTGATTTGTCCCTGAATAGCATGGAAGGTTCAATTTGTAAATATTAATAACACACTGTTGAAAACAATTAAAACTGGCACTTTTTAATGAACATTTTTAAAGAGTAGTTTTAGGTTCACAACAAAATTAAATGAAAAGTACAGAGATTTCCCATATATCCCCTGACCCTATAAATGCAAAGCCTTCTCTATTATCAACATCCCTCAGCAGAGTAGTACATTAGTTACCATTGTTGATCCTGCACTGACACATTAGCATCACCCTAAGTCCATAGGTTACATTAGGGTTCATTCTTGGTGGCGTACATGGGTTTGAACAAACATATGATATGAATCCACCATTGTAGTATCACATAGAATAATTTCACTGCTTTAAAAATCCTCTGTGCCCCACCTATTCATCCTTTTTTCCCTGCTAACTCCTGGCAACCACAGACCTTTTTACCATCTCCATAGTTTTTCTTTTTCCAAAATGTCATATAGTTGGAATTATACAGTTTAGAGCATTTTCAAACCAGTTTCTTTCACTTAGTGACATGCATTTGTTTCCTCCATGTCCTTTCATGACTTGATAGCTCATTTCTTTTTAGTGTTGAATAATATTCCACTATCTGGATGTATCACACTTTATCCACTTACCTACTGAAGAATATCGTATTTTTGGCAAGTATGAATAAAGCTTCAATAAATGGTCATGTGCAGGTTTTTGTGCGGGCATAAGTTTTCAACTCTTTTGGATAAATACCAAGGAGCACAGTTGCTGGATCCTATGGTAAAAGTATGTTTAGTTTTATAAGAGACTGCCAAACTGTCTTCCAAAGAAGCTGTCTCATTTTGCATTCCCACCAGCAAGTAGTGGGAGTTCCTGTCTGTTGTTCCACATCCTCACCAGTATTAGATGTTGTCAATGTTTTGGATTTTGGCCATTCTAATACATGTCTAGTGGTATCTCATTTTTGTTCTAATTTTCATTTTCCTGATGACATATGATGTGGGTGATCGTTTCACATGTTTATTTGCCATATGTAAATCTTCTTTGGTGAGGTGCCTGTTCAGATCTTTGGTCTATTTTTTAATTAAGTCGTTTTCTTATTGTTGAGCTTTAAGAGTTATTTGTATATTTTGGAAAACAGACCTTTATCATATATGTCTTTTGCAAATATATTCTCCCAGCCTGTGGCTTGTTTTTTTATTATGATGACAGTGTCTTGGGCAGAAAAGAATTTTTTTAAATGATGTGCAGCTTATCAATTCCTTCTTTCATGGATCATGACTTTGGTATTGTATCTAAAATGTCATCACCAAACCCAAGGTCATCTAGATTTTTTCCAATGTTAACTTCTAGAAGTTTCATAGTTTTGTGTTTTACGATTAAGTCTGGGTGCACTCACAGACCTGGCCATGGGTCCTGTCTTAGTGCTCACCACTTAGTGCTATGTGACCATGGCCACAGCACTTGCCCTCTGATCACTTGCAATGAGCCCAGCGGGGAGCACGTGGTGAATCTGCCCCAGGAGGAGTGGGTTTACAACCTGGGGGTGACAAGTGTGAGTGTAGGGAGTAGAGCCACCCAAGGTGGGATTTGCTGGTGTTCCTTGCTAGCAGCAGAAAACATTCCCCCAGAGTGGCCCCACATGGCCCCACAGCCCTTTACTAAGATGGTCTCTCCATGCAGCCACCCCCATCCCCCCTGAGATTGCCATGCCCTTCTGGAACTCTCTTCCCTGAGGCCCAAGGAGCAGGAGTGACAGGTGAACTCCCTGCCCGCTGGTCCACACTCTCAGACAAGTGTGGGGTGTTATGTAACCATGTCAGCAGACATGACGAAGACCCTAACACCACCTGTGTGACCTAAAGAACTTCCTAAAGTTCTCTGGGGGCTCTTGGTATGCCCTGTAGTTCTGTGCTGTCCAACAGGATACCCAGTAGCCACGTGTGACTATTCAAAGTTAAATCAAACTAAGTAAAATTAAATATTCAGTTCCTCAATCGCAGGCATATTTCAAGTATTCAATAGCCACCCGTGGCTAGTAGCTCTTACATGGGACAGAACAGGTCTAGAGAGCTGTTGGACATGGCAGATTCACTTCTCATGCACCCTGACTTTGAAGGTGTAGACTTTTGATGTCCCAGTGTTATGGTGAGGCTTTGTACAAGACCGCCTACGTGGCTTGGACCCAGGCCTTGTCAGCCGGTTCCCGTGCTCCTATAACCACCAAGGTCTGTGTGTTTCGGCTGAGAAAGCCTGAGTGAAGGCCAGGTTTAGGGTTTGCCCAACCCCTTTCAGTTCCTTTTCTCATGCTGCTTTGGCCTTTGAGGAGCCCCACTTTCCATGCCAGCTCGACAACGTGCATCAACAGGTATTCTCCGACATTTATCACACATGGTAGGTGTTTACTCAGAACTGTCCTTCAGAGCACTGGTGTGTCCTAATGCCTGAGACAAGAGTCCATAGTCCTCTTTGATATGTTTTGAATCAAATTCTGTATTTCTGCTAAACTCCCCTCCTGTGAAAACTAGGGGTTCTAACTCACACTGTGAAACTGTGTGACCATCTCCCTGCCAAAGGCAGTCACTTGGTGGCCCTCAGCTCAGTTGTTTTTTTCTCACTATCTCTGTATCCTATGCCCCCTCCCAGCTTCTCTCACTCTTTCTCTCTGTCCTTTCTGGTGACTTTTTAATTAGTTTACCAAAATAATTGTACTTCATAAGAATCATTGCATTCAGTGGTTTTGATGTTTGGGATAATAGGGGGTTGCCACAAATGAACTGACATTACCAGGCAGAACCCTCAGTCCAGCGATCTCTAATCAATGGCCAGACTGCTAAACATGCAGCCTTTGTGGTGGCTGGTGTGGGTCTGGATTAGTATGAATGTCAGCGTTACTATATCACAAGTGCAGTCAGGCTGAGCCTCCCAGAAACTACTAGAGTGCACGGAGGGGATTATTTTTATTTACAGTAATCAAAAAATAGCCTGACTTCCATCACAGTGTCTACCTCTGAAAATATCACACTGCATGCATTCTTCTTTTTTTTTTTTTTTTTTAACTTTAAGTTCTGGAATACATATGCAGAGCATGCAGTTTTGTTACATAGGTATACATGTGCCATGGTGGTTTGCTGCACCTATCAACCTGTTATCCAGGTTTTAAGTCCCACATGCATTAGGTATTTTTCCTAATGCTCTCCCTCCCCCTTGCTCCCCACCCCGCAAAAGCCCCGGTGTGTGATGTTCCCCTCCCTGTGTCCATACGTTCTCATTGTTCAACTCCCACTTATGAGTGACAACACAAACTGCATGCATTCTAAAGATGGGTTACTGAAGGCAAAAGCAGCCCGGACTCTGGTCTCTAAGCAAGTGAGCTCCTCAGGTTTTCATCACTGCCATCTTGCTCCCAGCCACCACCCCTGGCCCAGGAGCCACGAGTGTGGTTTTACCACTAGGCAGGCGCCCATCATAAGAACGGAGGGGAATAATTAATGAGTGTCCATGAGTGGAAAGTGAATGCAGTTCCTGGTCTATCTTGGAGGGAAGCTTACTTCTGCCGTCTGATAAACCCTTGGAAGAAAATACTGGGTGATCTCCAAGGGTCACATGAATCTAGCACAAGTTTTTTGTACTCCACAAATTCATTTTTTGACTGATACATTATAAAATGTTCCCGAATCCAACAGATGACTAATAAGGGCTGTGTTGTCCAATGCAAGATTTTATTCTAATACCACTTCAACAAATCCAAAATTTGAATTCAATCCCAGCTCTGCCTCAGCTTTCTTTTCGTAAAATGGAACTGTGACAATCTTGTAAGAGTTTAAGGATGCAGGATTCTATAAGATAATGTCTTTGAAAGTGCTTCATATGTAAGGTAACCCATAAATGATCATTGTACTATACTATTAATCATTGCCATGACATCCAGGTAAGATTTGTAGCCTGGAAACCAAACCTAGCACTTAGAAGACCATGTGAAACAGCAACTCTCGAGCTTTAATAAGAATCAGAATCATCTGGAAGGCTTGTTAAAACCCAGAGTTCAGCAGGTCTGGGAAGGGGCCCAGAATTTGCATTTCTAACAACTTCCCAGGTATATGAGTTTGCTATTGCTGAGTAACAGATTACCACAAATTTAGCACCTGTGTTGTCTCACAGTTGTATGAGTCAGAAGTCCAATCTAGGTTCTTTGTTCAAGTTCTCACTGGGCTAAAGTCAAGATGGCTCTGAGCTACATTCCATTCTGGAAGTTAGGGTCCTCTTCCAAGCTCTTGTGGTGGCTGTTGACAGAATTCGATTCCTTGGGGGTATGGGATTTAGGGCCCTGTTTTCTTGTTGTCTGTTAGCCAGGGACTAGAAGTCACCTTCATGTCTTTGCTATATAGCCCTCCAAAGGCCTCTCACAATAAGGCAATTTTCTTTATCTTGAGACCTGCAGAAGAAATTTCTTTTATGCTTTAAATCTATTCTTTCAAGAAGGGCCCAGCCTAAAATATCTCCCTTCTGATCAACCCAAAGTGAACTGACTAGGAACCTTAAGTACATTTGCAAAATACCTTCTTCTTATAATACAATCAAGGGAGTAATATGCCATCATATTCACAAGTCACAGTCACATTCAAAGAGAATAGATTAGAGAAGGGATTAAACAGAGGATGTACCCCAGGGAGTCAGCAGTCTTGGGGCCATCTTAGAATTCTGCCAACTACATCAGGTGACACTGATGATTTTAGTCCAGAAACCACATTTTAAAACCACGATTTTAAAGGAAGATATAAATAAATACACATTCATGTGATGATGATAACAGTGAGTTCAGAAAATAAATGATTATATATTTCTGGATGAAGATTTATAATCAAAATGACAGAAAGAGTTCAAGAGGAAACCTACCCACTGTACTGAAGACCTATTGATGCTGCATAAAATTCTTTAAACTATGAAGATATATTTAAGCTAAAAAAAAAAAAAGATAAGCAGGATGTAAATATGCAACAGCAAATCTGGGCTAAAACTGTTGGCTACTGTGGACACTGGGGTCATAGATAGACATAGGGAATTGAGTTCAGCTCCTCTGGGAACCATCTTGTTTGAGTCCTCGGTAGCATTTGAGACCGTTGACTATGCCTGCTGAGTTCCATTACACATTTTCCTGAACTTAGGTGGCACCAGTGCTTCCTGCTTTCCCTCCAGGGCCACTCTGGCCACTCCTTCTCGGTCTCCTTTGCATACTCCTTTTCCTCCACTCTTAGGATGTTTCTATCTTAGGACTTCTATCTTTTCTATCTTAGGACTTCTCTATCTTAGTTCTATCTTAGGACTTCTCTTTTCATGTGACATGTTCTGGGATACTCTAGTGAAATTCATGACTTCAGAGACATTCCTTGTGTTGAGACTTCTCATTCTTTATTCCCAGCCAGGTCTCTTCTTCTGAAGGGCAAACCCATATGTGCAACCACCTCCAAGACAGTGTCATCTGCCTGTGTTCCAGACCTTCAAACTCAGCATGTCCAATTTTGAACTTACCACCTTTCCTCCTGCCACAATGCTTCTCTCTTTCACTAGTTCTCATCTCAGTAAAAGGCACCATCACCCACCAAAATGGTTCAAAAAAACATGGAATTCTCCCTTCTATCTCTCCACCTCACAGCTAACCAATCGTCATCACCTATTAGTTCCACCTCCTAAACATCTCTCTATCCATCCACTTCTCTCCATTTCTGTGGCCACTCTCATAGTCCAGACCATCATCTGCTCCTGCTTGCATCATGAAAATGATTTCCTAACTACCATCTCTACTTCTATTGTTCATTTCTTTCAACTCATGATCCACATCTTAGTCAGGAAGATCCTACTAAAATGCAAATTTCATATCTCACTCCTCTACTAAAAACTTCACTGATTTTCTTTCCTCATGGTAGAGTTCAAATTCCTTACCATGCCTTCAGCTTCTCCATTACAGACACTACCCCAGATCTCCAGTCCTGACTTTGCCCATCCCCACCCCACCCTCTATAGTGCAGCCATACTGAACTTTTATTCATTCCTCCCATACACCACACTCTCTTCCCTTGTTTAACTCCTACTCAGTCATCAGATCTTGGCTCACATATCCTGTCTTTCAGGAGGCCTTTTCTGACATCTAGACAAGGCTAGAGACCCCACCAAATGTATCTTAACATTCTGCACCTCCCCATCATAATATTTATCATATATTATTGTGGGTGCTGAAAGCTTTTTGAACAAAGATACAGTGAGGGTCATTATCTACTACTCTTCTATGCCCTAAGTACAGCTACTGCATCAGTGGTTAAACTACATCCTTCCAGAAGTGATAAGTGGCACAGTGTCTGAAGAGTAGTTTCCTGCAAGATCTACCATGAGAGGCATTGCAAGCCCTTAATTCCTTTAAGAACAGGGAAGCAGTCACTAGGACTCAAACAAACAGAGAGGTTTTGCCCTGAATGAAATGTGATTTTAATTTGCACAATATGCACATTTATAATAATAACAGCTACACAAGACATGCAATAATAAGTCCCTAATGCTATCCTGGGGCAAAATATCTAATACAAATTAAATTGGCTCTGTTCCTAGGAATTTTCGTATATTGCATTGTGGATTTTTAGCCAAAGTTGTGCTGAGTACAGCTGATTAATATTCTAATTAAAATCAGAATGGGACCATAGGAAATTGTTGGGTTTTCCTAGTAATGAATAAATAAAAGCCTTCCCAATGAAAATAAGCTTCCAACAGACATCTGGATGGACAAGGCTATGTCTTCTGTAGGAACCACATAGCAGGCCAACCCAGAAGTCATGAGGCCTTGAAATGATGCTGTCTCCAAAATCTAACCTATGAATAGTCTCTTAACCGCAGAGGTATTTTTGGCCTTTGGAGGACTCCAGATATGCACAATTGTTTTCTTCTCTTCTACACACCAACATGGAGAAATCATCCTACTCACATTCTTGAAGGGGCAGCTCAATATACAATATGATATTGCCTTTAGCCACAGATAGTTGGAATAGATGTGGACACTTGTATCAAACTGGGTCAATCCCAAGAGTTATGTGAATGTGGAGGGCTGAGCTAGAAGGCCAGGTGGTCCTGGAGTGTGAGGGAACTCCATGAGGGCACCCACAATGGCTCATTGTGAGCCTCAGTGAATGAGCAGATTTACAAGTCTGCAGAGGGAGGAAAATGCAGCCATTGCCAAAGCAAAGAAACAACAAGGACCCAGATGGTGGAGAGAAATCAAAGTGCAAGAAGCTTCCCAGAATGCTTAAAATCAGCCCTCCTGTGCTTAAGATAATTTGAGCAGTTTTCTGTTCCTTGGCTACCTAACACCCCTAAGATAAAAGGAAGTAGTGGCATAGTTCACATGATTTTCTTTTTTTTTTTTTTTTTTTTTTTTTTTTATGAGGGAGTCTCGCTCTGTTGCCCGGGCTGGAGTGCAGTGGCCGGATCTCAGTTCACTGCAAGCTCCGCCTCCCGGGTTTACGCCATTCTCCTGCCTCAGCCTCCCAAGTAACTGGGACTACAGGCGCCCGCCACCTCGCCCGGCTAGTGTTTTGTATTTTTTAGTAGAGACGGGGTTTCACCGGGTTAGCCAGGATGGTCTCGATCTCCTGACCTCGTGATCCGCCCGTCTCGGCCTCCCAAAGTGCTGGGATTACAGGCTTGAGCCACCGCGCCCGGCCTGTTCACATGATTTTCTGTCCTGGTTCTTAACATTGCTCCTGCCTTAGGTGAGAACTGAGATGGTGTCCTGAGGGAAAATATGGGGAATGTGAAGTGAGCAGAATGCAAGAATGAGATGACAGTAACAGTAGCCAAAAGAACCTCAGTAACTAGAAATTTGGGTAAATTTAACAAGAAAAGGGTCAATATGAGTGAATACAAAGACCCACATTTGGAGAGGGAAAAAAAATCAGCCAGACAGTTCAAAATGAAGAGTGGAAGTGGAGAATGGATGTAATAATAATTCATGTGTTTAAATGACTGAGGGGGTGTAATAGAAAAAACAAATCTGACTTGAGGCTACATACTCTTGAATTCAGCAAGTACTCTGTGTACCTACTATGTGCTGGGAACTCTGTTAGATGTCATATATCCACATGTCAAAAATATTATTGTAACCTTCTTTCTAAATATCTAAACATAGAAGGCCTCTTTTTCAACAAAGTGGTTTTGGGGTGGGGGGTGGAGAAGGAGTTACAAAGAGTCCCAGACTCACTGGATTCAGCCTTTGCCCCTTTAAACTTTATCTAATCAGTCATTTTCATAGCTATCAGAATCATCAATTCCTGCTTCTGGTGGAGCTCCCTTTTTATCCTTTCGATAGATGTCTTAGTTTGAACTTTCCTAAAGGCAGATCCTAAGACAAAGACTGAGTGCAAGTAGTTGATTTGGGAGGTGATCTGGGAAATACCAGTAGAGTGGGGAAGTGAGATAGGGAAGGACAGGCAGCCTGTCAAGTGTTGTCAAGGTGCTCCTGGGGCAGCCGGGGCATGATTAGTGGGGAATTCTGGGAGCCAGTGTAGGACAACATACTGCAGACTTATTAAGGAGTGAGAAATTCAAGGCCCTCCTTTCAATGATTGGTTGAGAGTTGCTTCCAGAACATCTGTTTTCTGGCTTACCTTGTATGCAGGCTGTGTGTGCAGAGACAGATAAAAAGCTCTCAAGGCAATTCACAAATGTCACAGTAGCAGCCTCTGTCTTTAAAAATATTAATAAATTCTGAGGGAATGGGATGAGGAACTGATGACAACAAAACTCATGTTTTCTTCAGGATTCATTCTATTTCTCCACATTTGTACCCTTATGTATGCGGATCAAAAGATGAGCTGATTCTTTTATAACATGCAGAAGATGACAGAATTAGGAGTCCGTGAGAAAGGAAGAAGTTAGAGAGTGTGTTGTATAAAGTTATTGCTGCTGTGTTGCAGGAAAAACATGTCTGGCAGAATTCTAAGGTCCATCAGTTTACTAGAAGTGCAAGTGGCCTTGGGTCTAAGTCCCTAGAAATTTCACAGCAAATCCTAAGTAGACTGCCCATTTTCTAATGTGATCCAATGAGTCACAAGGCTCTGACACACTGAATGGATTAGCTGAGAGCAAATTCTTACATCCAGTTTCTTCATACAGTCCTTGACTTGGCTCTCTTTTGCACTTGAAATTGGAAATACACTTGGATTTAAAAAAAAAAAAAACTTGATTTTTACCTGAGCTAGTGAAAAAGGAATGTGTGGTTAGCAGAAAATACATATAAATTGTACATGAAATTTTTCCTAGTATGTAGATTTTTAAAATCATTTGAGGGCAATAAAAATGAAGCGGCAATCCTTTTTTGTTGTTGTTGAATAATTGTCTTCATACCCAAAGAAATGCTTCATCTGAATTTTTTTTTAAATGGAAGGAAAAATTCTTAGGCAAATTTGTTTTCCATAAAAATATTGCTATTCCTCTTTCCTTTCATTCCTATTCCTGATCCCAGCCCAATTGGCCAGCTTCCCCACCATGAGTTAGCTCATAAACATATGCCTTTTTGGTGACACCTTTTGAGAGTGAGGAGCAGCATGACAGCTTTCAGTCTCATCCTGCCCAAATTTGAAACACCGTTCCCTGCTTTCAATAGTTTTTCGTGTATTCTAGTATAGCACTCTATGGACAGGGCTGACACATTTCTTTAGTTGTCCATGGGTCCTTTACAAGTGTACATCATTGTCTTAGACATGAAGCCCCCGAGGAAAGATTATCTTACTGCAGTATCCATCTAGAACCATGGGACATACCACCACATGGCTGCCATGTTGCAAAACCCCGGGAGGCACCTTTCATGTAGAATACCATGGAAATGGAACCCTGCAGTTGTAAACTTAGCAGTGCTGACCAACACAAAATTGCTGTTCAATAGTAACCTGGATAATGAAGTCACTTTCCAATAGCAATTATGACAAACCCACTCGCAGTAAGAAATGCGTATAGTTTTCTAGGGGAGACAAGATCTAAAGAGAAACTCAGGACTAGATAGAGAATTAGAAATCAACTAATGCAGCCCATTCATTTGACCCCAAGCAATCCAAACTCTGAATGGCTAACTCAGCGTGAAATGGCTAAGCTGGCTCTAGAATATTCTAGAAAATGTCTCCTGCTTCATCACTCTTCATCCTTTACAGCCCTACCTACTTCTTCATCCTTTACAGTACCACCCCTACTCCATACCACATATCTTACCATTATTCATAGAGAAATCTAGATGAGAGCTATCAAGTTCCAATGGCCAAAGGACCAGTCAAGGGATAAAAATGAACAAATCCAGCCAAATGGGTGTCTCGGTGATCTAGGAAGGGCTCCTTCCACCTGAGAGAGCAGCGACTTTTCAACCAATTTTTACCCTACACGTGTGCAGGTCTGCTGTGGCTGGATATTCTTCAAGAGAAGTAGTCCAAAACCTAGATTTTCATGAAAAATTTCCTGGCTCTTAAATGTAGTAAATTAACTTTGGTGATTTTTAAACACTATGTGTGCCAAGTAAAGCCAGATATGGCCCACAGTTTGCAGTTTCTGCCTTGGATGATATAGACCCCTTGAAGGAATCAACACTTCCTCTTAGCTTACCAGTTGCATGGTCTATTATGAGTCAGTGTTTCTGAACTATGATTTATTTGTTTATAAAATGAGAAAATGGCCCCTTTTTGAAAGATTTTGTTAGAACTAAGCTTAGTTAGAATTAAGCTAATACATATCGAGCATGTCGCACAATGGCTAGCACAGCCCATTCTCAATGAAACATAACTACACACTTCCCTTTGCATCTAGGACATACACATGTAGATGTTGGTGGAAGACATTCTCTGTAGCCCTACAATTGTTCTATATTAGGGAAACATGGTCACTGCTGAAGGCAGTGGGGTTGGGTTGTCTTTAAGCAGTCATCCATAACCTGAATCAGAGTTTGTACAAATCAGAAAATTTGGTTTGGCATGGTCTTTGGCATAGGACAGTAAGAATAAACAAATAAACAATAAAAATAAAAAGGAACATATCCTTACAGGCATCATTTAAACAGAAAACATAATCGTTATGAAAAACTATTATGAAAAACAAAGGCAGGATGCTCACATCAGGCCACATTTATAACAAGGTTGTGTTATAAGATGTGTGCTCAGATACAGTTTATCAAGCCCTCCTAAATGGCCAAGGTCAGAAGTCAGTTGGCAGCTGAGAATACACTCATGTCTTCCCTCAAAAGGTGAGTGGGTCTCTGCCTTTAAAAGATGGACCTAGGCTGCATTTAACTATTGGCAAGATAATTGGCAGGAAGTGGGGCTAGGGCTAAGGGACAGGCAGAGGCCACTGGAACTTGTGAAATCCTTGAAGCACCAGAAATGGCTTGTTCATTGGCCTTCTTCTCTCCCTTCTCACTAGCAATGCAGGATGTCTGGCAGTAGGAGAATGTTTGACTTTAGATTTAGGCCTGGATTATGGGTCAGACTCCTTGTGTTTCGCCCTAATTCCTATTTGGTCATGATTTTCATACCTGGACCTTCATAGTCAGAGAACATTTCGAGCTGCATTTTTTAAAGTCAGTGATTCTGGAGCACAATTGTTACAGGGCCAAACAGCTTATTATGATATCTCAATCCCTGCCAGGAGAACATATTTACTAATTTAAAATGAAATAGACCACATAAATTATTGGTGACCCTTATATGCCCACCAGGCTTCTAGCACAAGGCTTTCACACAGGAAGCACCACCCAATAAATCATGGTTATTGAATAAAACCAACATTGGGTCAGAGGAAGTGATGGCCCACAAAGAGAAGTAAAGCCCACAGTAGAACAAAAACTAGTCCTCTGCAAAACTAATTTACTCCTTTTTTCTATGTCTTATTCACTAATGAAGTCTGTCTTCCTTGGCTCATTCATTCATGCCATAAATATTTTCTGAATGCCTAATATACATCAAGAACACCAGTAAATTCTAAGGATAAAAAGAGGATCCTCAATCAACGTTGTATCTACCCTGTGAAAATGGCATGGCCCTCAGAACTGTAACTACAGCCAGGTCATCCATTGTGGACACCAATCTATGAGGCTTATCTGTCTAAATCACCCAGATCTGCTAGAAATTGTTTTGCTCTCAATTTCTTTCTGTGCTGCACTGACACAGTATAAATGTCACTTGGTTTGGCCAAATTGAAAAACAGCTTAAAAGAGGTAGGGGATGTTTTTTCAATGAGTTTATCATCCTTTTAGGCTATGACTTCATTTAATGTTTGAGCTGATGACTCTCGGGCCAAAAGCCTCCACTCGAGATATGCCATTACTATGCTAGGTCCGTTTGTCATCAAGGAGAGTTGATCAGTAGACTAAATGTGACAGAAGCTAGGAACTTGCTGGTGTCCTATAAATATCATTCAACCACAGTCTGAAGCATGAAGAGCATGAAAAGAGTTATACGGGCAGATACAATGCCAATCAGAGAAGCATATCATGCTTGCTGACTCATCAAAGAACATTTAATACTGACATATATTTTGAGCTCTTACTTTGTGTCATTCATTGTGCTAAGTGTTTTACTTACATTATTTTCTACAATTCTCAAAAGAACTCTGTTACTGTCATTCCCATTTTACAGCTAAAGAAATCAAGATCTTCTCAAGAGGTTAAACACCTGCCCAGGCTCAGAGTTAAGAAAAGATGGAGTGGGGGATGAAACCCAAGTGTTCTAAGTACAGAGCCCTGCCTTTGACATACACAGCTTCTGCAGCTCTGCCATATGCATTGCTTCACTTCAGTGTTGCCACCAACCCGTGGGGGCCAGAGAGCTTCTATTCCCCATAGGACAGATGGAAACTACAGCTCAGATCCCACAGCTCTGGTGGGCACCAAGTTACAAGAGAACAGAGCACAGGCACACAACCTCTGGTGGTCAGAGACACAAAGAATCTGAAAGGACCACAGCATCTACCCTGGAGTGTTGCAAGATACTGCACCACGACCAGGATTTGTCCACACACTCTGAGCTCTGCTGAGTACTTCCACTGGTAGTAGGAGCCTCTAAAGGAATGAAATACCAAGTGCTAAGCCTTGGACCCTCCCAGAAACTAGATTCAAAAAGGAGAAGCAAATATTCATGAAAATTGTGAATGCATTTGCCCTTTGACCCAATAATCCCACTTCTAGAATTGTGTCCTATTGATATTTCTACACTCATGAAAAGATTATTCTTTATTGCACTGTCTGTGACAACAAAAGAGTAGAGACAATTCAGACATTCATCAAGGAGGGACTGCTTAAATTAATTATGGTAGCTATTTAATGAAACACTACATAGCTGTGAAAAAGAAGAAGCTCTCTATGTACTGATATGGACTGGTGTTGATATGGTTTGACTGCATCCCCACCCAAATCTCATCTTGAATTGTAGTGTCCATAATTCCCATGTGTCATGGAGGGACCCTATGGAAGGTAATTGAATCATGGGGGCAGGTATTTCCCATGCTGTTCTCATGATAATGAATAAGTCTCATGAGATCTGATGGTTTTATAAAGGGCAGCTCCCCTGCACACTCTCTCTCTGCCTGCCACCATGTAAGATATGCCTTTGCTTCTCCTTTGCCTGAGCTTCTCATTTGCCTTCCACCATGATTGTGAGGCTTCCTCAGCCACGTAGAACTGTGAGTTCATTAACCCTTTCCTTTATAAATTACCCAGTCTCAGGTATGTCTTTATTAGCAGAGTGGGAACGAACTAATACAGGTGTCTAAGATTTATTGTTAAAGAATGTAAAATGCAGAACATTTTAGTATGCTCTCTCTCTCTTTCTCTCTCCCCCTCTCTCTCTCCTCACACACACACAGAGAGATCATGTAAGCACATAGCAAAATAGTATCCACCTGCAAGCCAAAAGAAGAGGCTTCAAAATGAAATCTGCCTTACCCATACCTTGATTTTGAACTTCCCAGCCTCCAGAACTATGAGAAGCAAATTTGTTATTTAAGTCATCTGCTCTATGATATTTTGTTACAGCTGCCAGACCAGACTAACACACCGTCTGTATTATTCAGTGTGGACCAAGCTGCTGTGACAAACAGACCCAAACATGTAATGGTCTGACATGGAAAGTTTGTTTCTCACATACCTAGAAAGGTGTTTAAGTCTGTAGGTGGTTTCCCTCCACATGGTCATTCAGGGACCAGGGTCCTTTCATCTGATGTCATTCCCCCCTACCCCCAATTCCCTGAGGCCTAGATGTCATCTGTATCCAATTGGCAGAAAGGGAATAGGTGCAGAGGATACACATGCTCACAGGCTTCCTAAAAGCCTTGCTGCAGAACTGGCACACATCACCTCCTGTCATATTCTATTGGTAAGAATAAGTCACATGACCAGTGCAAGAGTAGCAGAGTGGGGAGTGGGAAATTCAATCCCTGGCTGGGCAACCTCTTCCCATCTCAACATTTACCATGGAAGGGGAGAAGAGACAGTTACCCTTCTCTGCCACCATCTCTTTCTCTGTTACTAAAGGAATTATGGAAGGGTTACCAGACATCATTCATCCTGCAAGACTGTCCAAGAAACCCTAATGTAGTCCCTGACGATATAAAGGAGACTTTGATTATGAGGAAGTGCATCTCCAATTGGAATGATGAACACAGAGTCTAGGGAGCTACGGGAGTTAGCTGGAGATCTTACTTACCCTGAGCTTCCATGTGGCCCAGTTCAAAAATCAGCATCACTGCTTTTTCCCATCACCCATCTCTGATTCTGTCATCACAGAGAGATCCCCTCAGACTTTTTGTTTAGTTTCTCTTCTATTTAATGGCAAGAGGGCCAGCTCTTCAATGACCAAGTGTGTGTTCTTTTCTTGACTCTCTCAACTCCAATTCCAGCACTCATTCCCACAGGAATAGCTCCTTCATGCCCCAGAAGACAAATGCAAATCATCCTCCTGGCCCTGTCTGTCCAGTGCCTTCACATGTGCTTACATACATGTGCACATACATGCATAGGCATGCATACCTTGTGCCTGTGATATAGCTATCACTGTGTCCAAGTCCAAGGGAACACAAGTAGGAAGGTGCAAGGCACAAATCTACTCATGACCAAGCTTCCATGTAGGAAGGAAGAAACACACCAATAGCTATCTGAGAGGCAACAATTAGGCATAGATGCTGACTTGAATACCTCTTCTAAGAACCTAAAGCAATACAGATGTAATCTAGTCCATGGAATTCAGCAGGTGGAAGAAACAGATGCAAATTTTGAAGATTGCTGCATTAAACTAGAGCAAACAAAAACAAAATTCAGCCAGAAAATGTAACTCTAGGAGTTACTCACTTTTTCGCCATCAAGGGCCCATTTAATTGTTTATAAACATCACACGGGCTTATGTTGGCAACAATTTTTTCCTCCCAAAGAAATTACATTTATTAGATAGCAATGTCCTCATTTCCCCTGTGTCTTATTAAGCAAAGACATATGCAACTACCAAGCAGGGTTTCTGATCACTCATTTGTTCATTCAACAAACATTTACTGAACCCTTACTGTGTGCCAGGTACTTGGGATACAGCAGAGAGCATGGCAGACACGGTGCCTGCATGCTCGTTCTTACCGCAGAAGCAGATGTTAATCAAATGATCATAAACATGTAAGTACAGATTTGAAAGGAGAATGAAGGAGGCCAGGGGAGAGTATGAGGTGAGATTTGCATAAAGTGGGGCTTCAGGAAAGGCATCTTGGCCTAAGGGTCACCTGAGCTGAGCTGGGACCAGCTCCTAAAAAGGTATGACTGCCCTAAGTTCAGTAATTTCCTCCAAAAGAGAGAAAAAGGATACAGTTAATGACTATATGTCTGCTCTGTGCCAGAGACAGGGATGGGCCATTTCTTTGACTATCTTGGCTTCTCCTCTCCAATGCTTCCAGGTAGGTGATATGCCCCCAGTTATTGCAGATTAGGAACCAAGGCTCCAAAAGTTGCAGTAGCCTGATTGCATCTCATGTTCAGTAAGTGGTAAATAAGGGAGTCAAATCTGGATCCAAAGGAGCTAGTAACAGAAGACAGGGATGCTTAAGGTGATCTCACTCTGGCACTGAAAGGAAAGCCACAAAGAGGCACCAGCACTTGCTGTGAAGGAAGGGTGGGTGCACCCGGGTAATGCTTAAATGCATGGAGAGGGGCATGTCAAGAAACCATAACCACACCGGCGTCTCAGTCACTTGGACCACCACATGTGCTTCCCAGCCTGCGCAGACAGGTAGCACATGGGAGCATCCCAGCGGAGGAGAGGGAGCTGTCTTTTTGTACAGATTTCTATAAATGAAATCTGTGATTTGACAGAATTTGACCTTTCAGTACTGAGTCCTTTGCCGGCCCCATCATCGTTCCTGGCAGGACTCTCAACCTCCCATAAAAAAGAAAGTGTGACCTATTTTAAAATTCCTTCAGGGAAAGAGTCAGCATGTTGTCATGGCAACTGATGTGGGCTTTTTCAGGAGTCCTGCTTGGTTCTTCCTTCGGTCTAACCTATTTCCGCCCCAATATAAATCAAAGCTTGTGTGCTGGATTCCCAGGGGTGGGAGAGCAGACAGAAGAGACTCCCTGCAACCAGAGCATCTCGCTAGTCCCCAGCTCCATGGAAACTTTCAGGGGTGGAGAGAAGGTAGGAGAAGAGAGGAGGATGTAGAGTGAATGAAGGGAACAGAGGACAAGAGGAGGACCTCTCACCCAGAAATGGATATATGGGTTTAAAGGCCTGGGCAGTCTCTAGTCTTGCAAATTTGTAGTGGTTCCAATGATACGATCCCTCCACCTTCCCCTCTACCTACCACTCTAACTCTCTGACCCAGCAGCTTTAGGAAGCCTTCCTCTCCACCTTCCAAGAAGTCCTACAACTCTGGCTGTCTAGGTCTTCTGTCAGGGCCTATATTGTGGCTTGTCTTTAGCTTTACTACACATGTGTCCTGTCACCGTTTCTCAACATCTAAGTTCCTGGAGTTAAGAGCCCATGACTGACGTTTCTTTTCAGCCACCACATCCGTGCACTGTATCCGTGCACACATCTCTGCTGACTTCAAAGAGAATTTCAATGTGGTACATATACACCATGCAACACTACACAGCCATAAAAAAAAGAGAGATCATGTCCTTTGCAGGGACATGGATAGAGCTGGAAGCCATTATCTTCAGCAAACTAACACAGGAACAGAAAACCAAACACCGCGTGTTCTCATAACTAGGAGCTGAACTATGAGAACACATGGACACATTGGAGGGGGGACAACACACACTGGGGCCTGTCCAGGGGGTTGGGGGGTTGGGGGAAGAAGAATAGCTAATAGACACTGGGCTTAATACCTCGGTGATGGGATGATCTGTGCAGCAAACCACCATGGCACACATTTACCTATGTAACAAACCTGCACATCCGCAAATGTACCCTGGAACTTAAAATAAAAATTGAAGGAAAAAAAGAGACAATTTCAAGACATCATTCCCCTTCCCCATGTTGTTGAGCACATACCCACTCCCCTTTCCCCCACTCTCCCTATAGGGGAGAAGTACTTTACCAATGAGTATCAAGACCTTCATAAGAACCCACAAAGCAGAGTCCTTCTGTGCTGGCCCTATCTAAAAGGTAGGAAGCAGATTTTTGGTGAAAGTGAGGGATTGGCACGATTGCTTTCCAAGACTATTTAGCTGCAAATGACAAAAAGCACAAGTCAAACAGACTTAAGCAAAACAGAAGGGAAATTTATGTACTCATTTAACTGGAAAGTCTGGCTTCAGTGGCTACAGCAATATGATCTCTCTCTCTTAATTTTACTCTGTTTTGGCTTCATCCTCAGCAGGCCCTCCTACTTGGGTAGCAAAGATGATGACCAGCAGAATCAGGTATCTACTCTACCAGGGCTGCAAACACAACAGGGAGAAAATACCATCTTTCCCAGAGTTCCAACCAAGTGTCAGGGCTGACTCTCCGGAAACAAGTGCGGGTCACATGTCCAAGCCCTTAGCAATTCCACTGGCCAGGCCCGTGTCATGTGTCTACTCCCTGGAGCCTTATGAGTTGAGTAACCCCCACAAATCCCATGACTTGGAACAGGAAGGAGGTGGCACCCCAAAGCAGAATCCAAGTGCCATTTGCAGAAGGGGGTGGCATGGTGGCTGAGCTAACAAACACAACACATGTCCACTGCCAGGCAGTATCTTCTCTTCTCTTTTTTGTTCTCATTCAGAATACTAACACATGGAATTAGAAGTGTCTCCCCCTTGAGAAACATCTTTAGTTCTGAAGGATTGGGCAAACCCAGAGTAGAACCAATTTTGGAAAAAAACAGTGAGTCACCTAAAACTGGTGTTGACCCTAGGTTTGCAAAGTGAGGAGTGAATGGGGATCTTATTTATTCATTTTCACATTGAAATCCTCAGCTCTGTTCCACCTTGAGCCCTTTCTCACTGGCTGTTTGTTGCCAGCTGGACTTTGCACACATCAGAATGTTTTCCTTAATTATATGTCTGTATTAAAAAAAAAAATAAGTAGTGGTGCTTATCATTCTGCCTGCACATGGGGACCTGGATGAGCCGGCTGACGCAAAGCAGTTTCTAAGCAACTTGCAGAGGCTGGTGCCTAATGCAACAGCAGTGAGATTTGGAGGGAAAATAAAATAAAACCCATGGAAACTCAATGTGGAACCAATTTTGATTGGTTCATAAAGGCTGCATGGGGTCCTTTGGGAGGTTAATTCCATCTCAGACTGATGGAAAGGGGCTTGTTTCCAGAGAGCCAGGGCCTCTCTGGTGTGGGACGTGTGATAAGTGGGCTTCTGGAGGATTCCAATAAGCACTTTGTCCCAGGGAGACCTGGCACTGATAACGTGTGATAACAGAAATGCTGACGCTCAGAACCAAGAGAGGCTCTGAGGAGCCAAGCATTGCAAGCAACTCCATGAGTGATGGCTAGGAGAGGAAGAGGGGTGGGGCATGGTCTCCTTGCCCCTACTGCTTTCAGGCCTCACTGCCTGAAAGAAGGGATAGGCATTCTGAGCTGAGAGGTTTCAAGACTCACATCCGTAAAGCAGACTTTGCAGTGTACGCAGAGGGTATAATTGCAAGCAGTGGTGTGATTAAAAAGTGTGTGGGCTTTCTGGTCATTTCTTTGTGCGAGCAGCATTTGCATACTGGCTATGACACTCACCATCCACCATCCATGTGACTTGGGGAGAGTCATTTAACCTCTCTTTGCCTAAGTTTTCTTGTTTTTTTAGATGGGAATAGTAACAGGATCGTTATGAGTATTAAATAAGATAATGTCTATAAAGCTCCTTGTTCCTAGTGGGTGCTTAGCAAAATACCTATTTGTTCTCTTTCCCTCAAAATATGCCTATAATCCCAGGCCTCCTTTGGGAGCCTGAGGCAGGTGGATCACGACCTCAGGAGATAGAGACCATCCTGGCTAACATGGTGAAACCCCATCTCTATTAAAAATACAAAAAATTAGCCGGGCATGGTGGCAGGTGCCTGTAGTCCCAGCCACTCGGGAGGCTGAGGCAGGAGAATCGCTTGAACCCAGGAGGCAGAGGTTGCAGTGAGCGGAGATTGTGCCACTGAACTGCAGCCTGAGCGACAGTGAGATTCCGTTTCAGAAAACAAACAAACAAACAAAAAACCGTCCTCTTACCTGCTCCTGATGCCCTTTCTGATGCTTTCTTTCTATCATTTAAATTCACGTATCCATTCAACAGGCAGCAAGGGCCTGCTGCATGCCAGGTGCCTGGGGCTGTGGATACAGAAGCCCAGGGACCTAGTCTTGGCCTTGGAGGTGCTCCCATCAGCTGGAGCATCAGGGAAGAACAGACAAGGCAGTCAGTCAATCACAGGGCAATGAAGTGATTGCATCAGGGGGTGGTGGGGTTGGGGGGAGTGGTGTTTGGGAACCACAGGTGTCTCTGGTTTGAAACCTGAAGGGCAAGGGGCAATTGTAAGCTATGAGGCTTTGCTAAGGAGTTTGTGCTTTAAGTGCAGAAAAGTGAAGGGATTGATTTTCATTTTAGATCACTCTGGGTGCTAGGAAAAAATGGGTGGAAGAAAAGGGTGGGGTCAGACTGGAGACAAGGCTAGAGTATAAGTGGCTGGAGCAGAAGATATCAGTGCCCCACTCATAGTCCCTCACCCAGACCACTGAAGTGCCCACTGGTCTCTCTTCCAGTCACCAGTGCTGGTATCTCTTTGCCTGATGGTCATCACTTGTCCACTGGAATTGTCTTCACTTCCCAAAAAAACTACTTGCACACAAATTATTTTCCCAGGGTGGATTGTTATAGGAACCCAAACCAGGAAGATGACTAACAGAGAAATATTTTCTAAAAGTGGTTTTGATGTTGAGGAGGAGAGGGAAGGCACTGGGCTCCACAGGAGAAGGAAGGCTCTGGAGTTCCCAGGAGATAAAGCTCACCAAAATCTCCTGTTTCATTCTGTTCTGCTATAGTAACATGAAGGACCAAGTGGCAACTGGGAGAACCCATCCCAGCCGCCACACATGTCATCATTTGGCTCCTCCACACTGCCTGGAGCCTTGAGATTGTGCGGCGAGTCTCTGGAGCACAAGGTCCTGCCGTAAGCAGCCTCTGGCACGCTCTTCTAGCTGATGTAGCAGAAGAATCCTTAGTTTCTATATTACCAACACTTGAGACCTTCCTGTGGATCCATTCGTAAGGGCAGAAATCAAGTTCTGATAGGAATTCAGTGTCAAAAAAAAGAATTGCCAAGCTCCATCATTTGACATTCATTCATCTACTAATTAAAACTTTAGTAAAATTTATTGAGTGTTTCTTGTGTGCCAGGCATCCTGGGAGGCCTTATGGATATGATCTTGAACAAAGCTAGAGTTTCCCTTCTCCTCCTGTCCAGATGGATTGGCAGTGGTTACTTCACTGTCTGGATTCCCTGAGCTGTACTCAGTTTTGGGTAGTAAAGGTAGACCCTGTCTTCCTCTCAACATGAACATTATCTATTCCTATGGCTCCAGGTAATGAAAAAAGACGAGTCATTCAGTATCATAGAAAAATTAGCAAATGACAGTTCACGAGAAAACCAATGACTTTTAACCATATGAAAAGATTAACAAACTACATATAATAGAAAAGTTATCAGCTCATCAAACATTGAAATTGTGATTATCACACTGTGTTGAGGAGGGTGTTGAAAAACAGGCACTTTCATATATTGCTGTAAGAAGTTTAAATTGTAAAATCTCTACAAATAAAATTTGGAAACCTCCTTTAACAATGTAAATGTATATTGCCATTTGATTCCAATTCTAGTAATTTTTCTTTAAGGTCAACTCACACTTGTGCAAAATGACATATGTATAAGGATGGAGTCACTGCACCATTGTTTGTCTTAGCAAAAGGGTAGAAACAAGCCAAATGGTAATCAACTTAGGAATGGTTCAGTTAATTATAATATATCCAGCCAATGCACTAGTATGCAGCTGAAAAAAATAAGGAAGCTATTTATGTACTATAAGGAAAGATCTCCAAAATTTAGTGTTAAAATTTTAAGGTACACAACAATGTGTAAAACATCATGCTGCCCTACACACAAACACACATACATTCACTTGCTTGCATATGCAAAAATATTTCTGAAGGATACACAAGAAATCTCTGACATTGCCTTCAAAGAAAGATCTGGATGGCTAGTGGATAGGTATAAGAAAGAGTTTTATTGTCTGTGTTCTAAACCCTTCTTTATCTTTTGATTTTTGAAGTAGGTGAATGTATTGTCTTATTTTTGTATTAGAAATAAATAATAAAATTAAAAATAAATATATTTAGTATCTTAAAAATAAATTCCCTTTGAGCTCTAGGATGTTAACTATGCCTTGTCTCTAACTAGGTATTAGAGTAATAAATGCTAGTTGTTATAATAAACAATTCTGAATTCTGAATAGCTTAATATAATATAAATAGCTCACATCAGAGGTGGATACAGGTTAGGCACTCCCTTCTAAGCAGTTCAATTCTATCTGGTTGCTCTGCCATCATGGTCTTTGAAGTCATGATTTCACCCAGCTGGCAGATGAAGTAAAGAGAAAATTTGAGAAAGCATACTGAAGGCTTATCATCCTAGCACAGAAACGACTCTCACCATCTCTGTTCACATTACACCTGGCCAGAATTAGTGATATGGCCTTATATAGATACAAGAAGGCTGGGAAATGTGGTATTCTTGTATGCCCAACAAGAAAAGGAAATGATTCATGAAACACATAACATGATCTCTGTCACTAAGGATCACCCTAGGCCTTCATGATGACTGCACTAAGATTCTAGAGAGTCTGTTGGTCACTTCCTTAATTGACTCCTTACATCTATTAACTTTTGCCACATAAAAAATTATCCAAAACCCAATGGCTTGAAATAACGATGATTTATTTAGCTCACAATTCTGTGGGTTGACAATTTGAGCTGTGCTCAGGTGAGTGGTTCTTCTGGTCTTGACACACCCATGCCTGTACAATCAAATGCAAGGCCAGCTGGAAACTGACTGATACAGCGTAGCCTCCGCCAAAACAGCTCATCTCTAGGCAACATGATCTCCATCATCCAGCTTGCTTCCCTGGGCTGGTCAGTCATTTAATGACTGATCAGGGTTCCAAAAGAGTGTGGTGCAGAGTATCTAGCCAGTCAATCCAATGGGGTTTTCTGTGAACATTAATAACATCTACTCCCTTATCACTGAGTGTTAAGATATTTAATGTGGCCGGGCGCGGTGGCTCAAGCCTGTAATCCCAGCACTTTGGGAGGCCGAGATGGGCGGATCACGAGGTCAGGAGATCGAGACCATCCTGGCTAACACAGTGAAACCCCGTCTCTACTAAAATACAAAAAAAATTAGCCGGGCGAGGTGGCGGGCGCCTGTAGTCCCAGCTACTCGGGAGGCTGAGGCAGGAGAATGGCGTAAACCCGGGAGGCGGAGCTTGCAGTGAGCTGAGATCCGGCCACTGCACTCCAGCCTGGGCAACAGAGCCAGACTCCGTCTCAAAAAAAAAAAAAAAAAAAAAAAAGATATTTAATGTGAGAATGGTTTGGAAATAGTTAAAATGCTCTACAAATGTAAAGAATTATCACTTTGATCATTGAGAGCAGATTAGAGCAGAGGCTGCAAGGTGTCCCAAGGTCTGTGCTCAGAACAGGCACAGTGTCACTTCTATCACATTCTTCTCTGACTAAAAGGGGGAGGAAATAGACTCCATAGCTTGATGAGAGGACCTGCAAAGTCACATTGTACAGGGATGTAAATACAGGGAAGGAAATGATCGTGGCCATGTTTGTCATCCACCATAGTTCTGTTCAAAGGTTTTTTGGGGCAAAATTGATTCACATCCATGTCTAGGACTTCTTTGGAAAACTTCTTAGTGAAATTGATGAAAAAGACAGCCTTCTGCCACAAAAGGCCATACGTGGCCATCTCCACAATCCCTGATATCCAAACCCAGTATCTACACAGCTAAGTCATGGGTGCCAAAGTAAACCAAGGACACCGCATGAATGACAAAAGAAAAGATGACTTAGGGAGAAATTTGCTAATGATAAAAGTTATTGATGCTTAGAGTTAGAATTGTCCTTAGAGATCCTTTAATCTACTGGTTTTTAGATTAGTGCTCCGTGGAACTATGAGGACTCCCAGAAGGTGATTCACAGATTCACTGAGGGGAAAGGCAAACACCAAATAGCAGTGCAGAAGAACTCTGGGCCTCCCCACACTACCTCAACCACAGCATCCACAATTTTTACAACAAAGAAGCCATTGACTTCTTATTGCAAAGATCCTGCTACGCCTTATACAAATGTTTTCCTAGAACTGCACTGTGGTTATTTCTATTTATTCAAATTTGAACACCCAATATCTTTAGGGGAGCCAATATCTGTTGAGTGCCCACTAAACACCAAGCATTGTGTTAGGTCTCTCAGTATAGAGTCTGATTCTTTCTGCCACATGGCTTAAGGGTCTTTCAGATTTCTTCTCCATGTCTGCCTTTATCCTGGACACCTACTTGTTAATGCCCAGGTTCCATGTCTCCATCATAACCACATTCAAGGTCCTTTCCTGCTACAGTGAACATCAGCATGCCTTACAAAGCCAAGCACCATCCAGTTTTACACTGTCTCAGTCAGCTCTAGCCCACCTAGGTCTCCAAGACCCCTCCAAGTCTGAGTACCAGGAGTCCTCCAGTAAGTTCCCAATGTTCCCACTTTCCAAGTACAGCCATAGCCTTTCTTGGCTAACAACTTCTCCAGGCCAACTTGATATTAACAATATACACTCCAGTCAGAAATCAGGGCAATTTCTCTTCAAGGCTGGTCCTCTTTGACTTACATGACATCATCTTGTTTCTGAAAAGTCCATTGCTAGATGAGAAATTATAAAAAGGTTAATAGGAAATGACTTAAATCTTTATTTTGAAACAAAAATCTCACAATGCAACATGAAGTCAGTTGCTACGAGACAAATTTGTACCATCTGATCATCTAAAATTCTATTCTTGGTTCTGCTATCAACCCAACCAGAAGTATTTATTGAGACACTTTGTCTCCCTGAGCCTTTTCTTCCTTCTCTCCTCATTCTGTTCCCAATGGGAGTGGACTACCAGCTGCCAATCACCTCTCTAGACTTCTAACTCCCAGGCCGGCTAGGTAGAAGTGCTGTTGAACAAGAATGCTAAGCATTAATAGTAATCTCTTCATCTCGAGAGAATGTTGGGACTGCTTGGATAATTCTAAGGTAACTGACTGACACTTCTTATCTGTTGGGGCTCCTTAAAGGCCAGAAGTCAGGACCCAGTTCTAATTAGCAGGCAGTGGGGCAGAGTATCTAGCCAGTCAACCCAATGGGGTTACTGTGTACATTAATAACATCTACCCCCTTATCACTGGATGTTAAGATATTTAATGTGAGAATGGTTTGGAAATAGTTAAAATGCTATACAAACATAAGGAATTATCACGTTGATTATTATGACACCCCATCTCATTTTTTCCCCTATTTCAGAATGCAAGAATACTCTCTAGTTGAGTCTAAATTAGAAGAAGCAGTAACATTTTACACCAGTCCCTCCAAGTAGTCTTCTGGTGGCCCAAAACCAGAGCAGGCAGCACCACAGGTGAGCCCAACCAGGCAGGACTTTTTCTTAACCACAGACAAAGAGGAGCTGATGGTGTGAAGCTGAGAAAACATCGTCTCATGAAGATTTCTCCAACTTGTATGTGACATCCAAGGGCAAAGCTGTACTCTTCAGCCAGGAAATCAAAAATATGTTGCATACCCTGGCCAGAGATGTTTCAAAGTACTGGGGAGTTAGAGACATGAGCATAAAAAGAAAAATGCCATTGCATCCCTGGCAGCTAACACAGTACTCAGTAAATAGCATGCACCATCCTAGGTACACAGAAAACATTGGGTGGATGGATGGATGGATGGATGGATGGATGGATGGATGGATGGATGGAAGAAGAATGAAAGAACAAGCATAAAGATACCCCAAAGGCTGGGCACTGTGACTCACGCCTACAATCCTAACACTTTGGGAAGCCAAGGCAGGCAGATCGCCTAAGACCTGGAGTTCAAGACCAGTCTGGCCAACATGAAAAACCCTGTCTCTGAAAAAAAAAAAAAATTAGCCAGGCATGATGGTGCATACCTATAATTCCAGCTATTTGGGCAACTGAGGCACAAGAATTGCTTGAGCCCTGGTAGTGGAGGCTGCAGTGAGCTAAGGTTATACCACTGTACTCCAGCCTGGGCAACACAACGAGCTTCTATTTAGGGGGGAAAAAAAAACTTCCCAAATGTGCCTCTATTTTACAAAGAGATGTCTCCCCACCAAAGTGATTAGAATGCCATTTCAACAAGTACCAAGGCAAACTTTGCTTATGAACAGCTGTTTATGACCCAACATTAGCCACAATGCCATGCTAGCTTAAAGCATGACTTTCTACAAAATTTTTAAAAGGCTTCCCTCTCAGAGGATGATTAGGAAAGGGCACCTGCTCTGATCTGAACCTGCCAGGGCCTACAACTTGGATTCCAGTACTACTCACTTCTTCTGCCAGGTAACTTTGTACAATGTACAAAGTGAACAACTGGGTGAAGTGGTTTTGCTTAGTTATATGATGAAGCAAACACTAATACTATGGGAGAAGGCAGAATGTGGCTCTCTGGCTTGCCAGGCCCTCTTCTCTGGCCTCCTCCTGGGCTGGTGGAGTAGGGCGTGTCAGCCACTGGCCTTCGGTGACCACACACAGAGGTGTTCTGGCACAGGCCCAGGTTGAGCTCATAAAGCCAGAAGAAACAAATCGTGTGTAATCTTTACCCAGGTGAAGATCAACAGCACTCCCATTACCCCCAGAGACTTCTCTAATGACCCATCCATCAACACACCCTCTACACCTCCAGCTTCCTTGGCAGTCACTATTCTGACCTCTGTCACTATATATCAGCTTTGTCTTTTCTTTCATTGCATAAAAATTGAATCATACAGTAGATTCTCTTTTGTGTCTAGATTATTTAACTCAACACAGTGTGCTTGAAATTAATCCACGTTATTGTGAATAGCAAGAGTTCATTCCTTTTGGTGCTGAGGAAGATATTCAAATGGCCAGGTCACATGTATTAAAATGCTCAAAGTTGTTAGCCATCGGAGAAATACAAATTAAAACCACAATGAGTTACACCTGCATACCCACAAGAATAGCTAAAACCAAAGGTGCAATACCAAGCATTGATGAGGATGTAGTGAACCGTAACCCTTGGGTGCCACTTGTGGGCATGTAAACTGGTAAAAACCATTATGGAAAACTGGTGAGCAATTTCTAATAAGCATTCACCTATTATATGACCTGGCAAAAAATGAAAACACAAATGCACAAAGAGACCTGTACAAGAATGTTCATAGTAACTTTATTTATAAAAGTCCCCAAGTGCAAATAGCTGAAATGTCTATCAGCAAAAGAATTGATAGATAAATTGTATATCCAAATAGTGGACAAGTCATTCTTATCCTCTATGATGCCTCAGTTTATGGAAAAAAATAATGCGTATGCCACACAGAGGGTTATTAGATGAACAATGGGGAAAGTGACTTACAAATACAAGATTTATCTTTGGTTTGTAGCTATATAAATCAGAAAAAGACAAAGAAAAGGTAGGCTTGAAAAAAAAAAAGAAAGACACAAACCAATGTGTTGTAGGCTGCCAACTTCTAAGCCTGCTCAAATTTCTCATCTTCCTGGATGCAGCTGCCATTTCTCTGACCTATTGGAGGTAAGAAATAGTTAGGGACAGCAAGTAAAACCATTTTTCCTCCTCCCAATAAAACATGGTAACCAAGAAGGTTTCCTTTAGAATTTTAACTTAAAATAAAAACAAAAAAACAGCCAAATGGCAGGTGTGGTGGCTCATACCTGTAATCCTAGCACTTTGGGAGGCCAAGACGGGCAGATTACTTGAGGTCGGGAGTTTGAAACCAGCTTGGCCATCATGATGAAACCTGTCTTTACTAAAAATACAAAAATTAGTGGGGCACCTCTAATCCTAGCTACTCAAGAGGCTGAGACAGGAGAATCGCTTGAACCTGGGAGGCGGAGCTTGCAGTGAGCTGAGATTGGGCCACTGCACTCCAACCTGGGCAACAGAGTGAGACTCCATTTCAAAAAAAAAAAAGAAAAGAAAAAGCCAAATTTCCCATACATGTTTAATCTGATCAACTCAGAAATCTTAAAGTATCTATTTCTGCATCCTTCCCATAATCTTTATTCTGTTTCAATCAGCTAGCCACCCCAAAACTCTGGAAACAAGCAGGAAAATAATCACATATACCCATACAAATACACACACACACACAACACATACACACACACACACAAACATACACAGAAACATAGACACGCACATATGTTGTCTTCTCTACCTAGGAATATATGGAAGGCTACATATTTTCTATAGCTCTGCACAACAAGCACAAAGTGATGTGTCACTTGATAGCAAACATGTTAGAACATATACATCCAAGGGAGCTTTCCCAAAGCTTCTAGTCTTATTCTGATGATGCTGTTCCTGCTAAAAAAAAAAAAAAGAAAAAAAAAAGAAAAAAGAACAAAAACACCTTTTTGGTGTTTTTGGAAGCCATGTTACATGAAAAACTGTGAGAAGAACAGAGGCTATAGAATCTGGAAGAGATAAGCCACAAAGGCTTACAGATAGGGAAACTAAGGTTGAGTCACTTGTCCAAGATGACACAGCCAGTAAAGGATGGTGGCTCAATTTGAGCTCAGGCAGTCTGCCCTTGATCTGTTTTACCCTCAGCCCTCCTAGAATAGAATGGGACAGACAAATAATGAAGACTGAAAATGCAGCCCCGGTGCTCTGGTAGAAGAGACTGGAGTATAGTGGATGCTCTGAGGAAAGAGTGCTCCTTGGGGGTTAGGGAGTGATAGGTGTCAGGAAGGACTGCATGGAAGAGCTGCTGTTCACAAAGAAGGGACTTTAGAAGCTGATTTAGCTCTTTTCAGATTCACCAGCTTTTATTTTCATACCTTCCTCCAAGATAGGTTCAGAGAATGCCAGGTGGGATTTGTAACATCCCGTTCCTCGGCCACTATCAATACCCTTGCCTGGTACCTCTCTCGTAGTGGATGGGATCTTGGGCACAGCGTTGGCAAATGGGACCACTACAGGGAAATAAGCAAGCTGTCAATGCCTTCTTCCCTCTGCCTCCTAGACTCCTGAAATCCATAGTCAGATCTTTCCTTAACAGTCAAATGGTGGTCCAAGAAGAAGAAGAAGAGAGAGACAGAGAGAATGTGTGTGTATGTTTTTGTGTGTGTGTGATGCAAAGGAGACAGGGAGGGAGACCGAGGCCCGGGAGCCCATCTCTCCCCCAGCCTCAGAGCATCCAGCTCGTGCACACAGGACCAAAGTTGCCTGGTCCTTTGATCGGTACCCCATGCTGTGCCTTGTTCAGGGAATTTTTAAATTCTCTTTCATTTTTATTGAGCAGCTTCCCTCCCCACCCCCCATCTCTGAGTCAGGTCTTAGGATTATTGGGTCCTTCTCTTCATTGATTTGTTTTTCTGACCTTTGTAGTAGATACAGAAATATATGGATGCAACAAGAAAGAAAGGAAGAAAGGGAAGGGGGAGGGAGCCTGAGCAGCCTCCCTCTGGAAGGGAGGGTGTATGGTGAGGGACTTGGGTCTGGCTACATTTTACAGGGGAAAAAAAAAAGCAAGTGGGATGGCAGAGGCTTGGTGCCCAATAACGGAAGCCTGGCTGGGAAGGAAAGGCCCCTGACCTGAAGGGGCTGGCGACTGATGAACAGGGTAAGGCCACCATCCTGTGTCTTCCCAGAGGATGGTGCAATGGACCTCTGTGCCTCTATGCATTTGCTTTCTGTTGAAAAGACTCCTACATCAGCTTTGTTTTTCTTTCTTTCAGTGAATACCTACAGCACCCACTCCATGCTAGGCTCTGCACTAGAGCCAGTAATGCATGAGCTCTTTTCTTTCCCTCTCTCTCTGAGCCTATTGTATTAAACCTCATGTCTTCAAGCCAGCCACACCTGTGCATCCTCCATTGTCATCACTGAGAAGAGGGGGGAAATGAACATTCGTGGAGTACCCACTGCCCAGCACTGTGAAAGCATTTTATTTGTATTACAGGGTGCTTGGCAAGACTTTTTCTGTTGCTCCAAAAACAGAAGCTGGGATGCACAGCTGAGTCACCAACTGGAAAGTAGTGTTGGATGAGAAATGATTCCTCCCAACAGGTGTGACTGCTGTTCGCATTTAGAAAACAACCGAAAGGGCTCTGAATCAGTGGTAATGATCTGAGATTACTGCAAGATGGGGATGCCCTGTGTCCTGTGTCTACCCTAGCAGGGCATACTCCTAAAGAGGAGATACATGGCAGAGGAAATCCCAGAACAACCTGCACCTTGGCAGTTTGGTGAGGCTGATGATGTGAATCCCCCAGCGGTCAAGCAACATCACCTAAAGTGGCTACACTTGACTTAACTTGCCTCTACTTCACCCAACTGGGCTGCCCACCAGTCAAAGGGAGGCAGTAGTGAAAGCTGAGTTGAAGTCGAAGAGGTGAATATCCATCAGGGAATTGACACAGGGCCATTCAGAAAAATCTAGACACACACACTGGAAGGAGGTCTAGCCTTTGAACTCCTGCCACAGAGGGCATCAGCAACCAGCCAGTGCTGGCCCAAGAACCACCACCACCCAACAAAGGGAATATCAGAGATAGGAACAGTTATGTAAAGAGATGCTCATCCTTTTCCTCTTCCTTCTACCAGAAAACCCCCTGGAGGGATGAAACCCTAAAGAAGGAGTAGGTACTCCAAGCTTGCCTGGGAGGAGGGAAGTAATGTAGATGAAATTGCAATTGAGTTTGCAAGTTAGCAAGTCCCGTGAGCACCCCATCCCATATCCCTTCACCTTTACTTTTCAGTACACCGAGGCCTGACTTCCAACTGCCGACATCTGCATCTCCTTGCCTGTAGGCTTCTTCCGACCACTGAAGCCCTCTGTGCCCACAGGGAACTGCTGGAGGATTAAGAGACCCTAGAAACAGCCCTCATCCATTGATAGATGGATATTGGTGTATAAATACCCCAGCTCCTTTACTTAGGTAGGATAACTCTGAGTCTCTTGTTCTACACTACATTCACTATTTACTGGTGCAAAACAATTTACCCCCAAAACATGGTGGCTTAATATAACAATAACTTCACTATTTTACAGTTTCCATGGGTCAGAAATTAAGGAGCAACTTAACTTGGTGGTTCTGGCTCCAGATTGCTCATGAGATTGTAGTCAAGATGTCTTCTGGGGCTGCAGCCAACCAAAGTCTTGACCACACTGAATGATCTGCTTCCAAGATGGCTCATTCACAGATCTGGCAAGTTGGTGCTGGCTATTGGCAGGAAACCTCAGCTTATGACCACATGGACCTCTCCATAGGACTTTTTGAGTCTCCTCATGAACTGTGACTGGCTTCCCCCAGGGCTGGTAATCCAAGAGAAAGAGAGATCAAAGTGGGAAGAGCAACATCTTTTATGACCTAGCCTCAAAAGTCAGATACTGCATTGATTATCTATTGCTACAAAACAAATTACCCCAAGACTTAGCAGCTTTAAAAAATGATTAACACAATTTCTAGGGGTCAGGAAATCTGGGCACAGCTTACCTGGGTGCCTCTGACTCAAGGTTTCTTTTGAGGCTGCAGGCTCTCTCTCAAGGTGTTGGCTGAGGCTGCAGGCGTCTCAAGGCTCAACTAAGGGAGGATCTACTTCCAGGCTTACTCCCCGGGCTGTCGGCAGCCTCACTTCCTCCACCACATGGGCCTCTCCATACGGCAATTCACAGAATGGTGGCTAGTTTTTCCTCGGAGCCAATGAGGAAAAGACCAAGAGAGCATAAACAAGAAGAAAGCCGGGTCTTTCTGTATCCTAATCTCCCAACTGACATTTATTACCTTGACCACATTCTATCGGCTAGAAGTGACTCGCTTATTATTGGTTATAAATGGCCCACACTCTTGGGGAAGGGATTATACACGGGTATGACTACCAGGGGACAGGGATAACTGGGGCCATCTCAGGGGCTGCTAACCACAGAGGGCATGTTCTATTGGCCACACAGGCCACACATATGGTTCGTTGTGGGAGGGGATTAAACAAGGGCATGAATACAGCAGGCGAGGATTGCTGGGGCCAACTTGAAGGTTGGTTCCCACAAAAGTGTTTCCCAGTGTTCCCCAGGGAAATTAAGCAACTGTTGATAATGCGCTTTTTAATGTCTGCCTTTCCTTTCCAGGTTCACTTCTCTTCTTCCCTAGTCTTTCCTGGCATTGTCTTCCAAATAAACCACTTGCATATAAACCCTCATCTCAAAGTCTACCTCTAGGAGAACACAGAGTAAAACTTTAAACTAGACTTTTATAAAAATATGTGGAACTAATACACAAAATTCATTTCTTATCTTGGAACACAGCAAAAATTTGAAAGCCATTGTAGTAAACACTGCAGAATTTCAGAGCAAGAGTGGTTTTACTTAACCTGATGACATCTAGGAAGACTAGGCCTTAAAGATTTGGATACAGGAAAAATCAGAAAGTACATTGTATATCCACAAATAACAATGTTCAAAACTGGGGCTATTAGTTCTTGAGCGAATTCTCCACTTGTCTTTTGGAATTACATTTTTATTTCTACCTGCTCATCACTTTATTCAGTCTAGTAAGGGCCTTGTGTCAAGACGCCCGTACTCTGCCTGAGCTCCAGCCAAGCCTTATGGCCAGCAAGTATTCTGTACTTTCATGAGGTCAGATTTCTCTGTGGCAAAATGGTAGAGATGAAATGCAAAAACGTTCATAGCACTGGGGAGGGGTTTGGGATCCCAGGAGTAGTTGCTTGAAACAATGGCATATTTTTCAAAACTCACTTTGAGACTCACTTTGGATAGGCAGGTACCAAATGACTCTTGACCTCTAAGCACCAAAAACGTGCTCAGGAGAAATCAAGGCCTTCCAATGCATTCAATCATGGGTCTGTCAAGGGCTGGCTAGAGAAGCTTAAATCCAAATTAATTACTCAGAAATCTCTAGTTCAGAAGTTGGGCCACAGACATGCTCATCAGCATGCAACGGCAGTGCCGTTCCCACAGCAAGAAGAAAAGAAACCAGCATAATGAGGACAGTAGATAAAAGGGAGACCATGGAGGAGGATCTTAATTGTATCTTAATTGAGTCACACGCTTTCTCCTTCATGCAGATCCTGGCCCTGAAGTCAAAAAGAGAGTGGCTTCTCTGCTGGGGTGCTTCCTGTGCCCCAGCCATGGCTGGTGTACAAGGTCAACATACTGTGGCAATCTACTAAAAAACAAGTGTATCAGTTAATTGTTGCAGCAATAATGCTATATAACAAACCACCCCAAACCTTAGCAATAATCACACATTTTCATTTGTGCATCCACAGATCTGTGGGCCTGTGTGTTTACAGGTCAGCAGGGGATTGGCTGATGAGGCTGGGTTTGGCTGAGTGGCTCTGCCTCAAACTGTGAGTGTAGCTGGTCTTGGCTCTCATTGAGGTTTGGCTCATATCTACTCCACATGTATCCACTCCCGGGACCAGACTAAGGGGGATGCTGTTACCCAGGGGTGCCTCTCCGAGGCACGGAGAGAAAGCAGGAACATCCGAGGCCTCTTAAGGCCTAGGCTTAGAAGTAACACATCCTTGCTTCTGCCCATGTATCATTTGTCAAAGTCAAGGGGTGGGGAACTACCCACAAAGAGGCCATGTCAAGGGTGAGGAGGTAGAACAGGGTAAAAGATTTGGGGCAATAATCCCGTGGACCAAAGCCTGAGTCTCACCTCCCAACCCAAACGGAAGCCATGCTGATAGAGACTCCGGAGTTGCAATCTATTTGTTAGGTTTCTGATAAGTGGCAGGACGAAGGTGAGAATGACACCTTGTGACCTCATCTGGCCACCACAAAAACTGTAGGACAGTGATGGAGCACACTGCCCACTTCCTCTACACTGCAGAACCGGTCAACGCAGACCATGGCACTCAGGAGCCTCCTGCATGGTCAGACTCAGTTATTATTGTTATGTGAAGAGGTGTGGCATTTCCTCTGACGTTGGAAGGCGAGGGTAATTGCAGGTTATGTGGTCATTCCCAGGGAAAGAAGAACAGGGCCTATTCTTCAAAGACATGTGTGCTACTCTACAATTAGGGATGTTCCATAGCCATCAGTTTCTTCTACCTTAGCTTTGGCCTATGTGGTTGACTGGCAAAGTGACTTTTGAAAAGGGAAAAATTTCCATTGCTTTTCTAAAAATGAAGTAAAAAAAATAAATTTAAAAAATATATAAAAATAAGCTTTTTGACTTGGGCTGACAAAAAAAAAAAAAAAAAAAAAAAGCTATCCAAGACTGCTCCAATCTGCATAGCTTAGAGTCAGTCATGACAAAGGTACTTTCCTAGACCCTATAAACCACTGACTGGGTGTGCACAGGGTTACAGCACACAGACTGTAGTGTCCCCTGCGCTACGTGACCCACCCGGGGAGCAAGTGGAGGCTGAGTTCCAAGCTGTACTCTGCTTGCCAAGCCAAAGACCCAGACTAGGGACTGTGTTATTCTAAAGGAAGGGGCACCTTTGATAATTAACCTGCCACAAGGGGCATCGTTTGGTAATTCACAGAAAGATGATTCACCACCAAGGGTAATTTATCTCCTTAACAGTCAGATGTATGGCTGTCCCAGGCTGCCGAGAGGCTGCCCAGACCATGGGGCCTGGCATGGTGTGATAAGTTGGATTCCCTTTCCAACTCTTCCCTGACCCCATCACGTCCTTTGCCACATGACACTGCAATGCCCCATGTGACTCTGCAGTGTCTGAAAGAAGCAAAGTATACAACTTCACACCACTGATAATGCATTAGCTGTGTGACTTGCTTTGCCCAGTGGAATGTCAGTGGATATGAAGCGAGCAGGGGCTTTATTTTTTTTATTTCAGTAGGTTTTTGGGGAACAGGTGATGTTTGGTTACATTAATAAGTTCTTTAGTGATGATTTCTGAGATTTTGGTGCACCCATCACCCAAGCAGTGTGTACACTATACCCAGTGTGTAGTCTTTTATCCCTCACATCCCTCACACCCTTTTCTCCAAGTCCCCAAAATCCACTGTATCATACTTATGCCTTTGCATTCTCACAGTTTAGCTCCCACTTATGAGTGAGAATATATGATGTGTGGTTTTCCATTCCTGAGTTACTTCACTTAGAATAATGGTCTCCAATTCCATCCAGGTTGCTGCAAATGCCATTATTTCGTTCCTTTTTATGGCCAAGTAGTATTACATGGTATATATATACCACAATTTCTTTATCCACTGACTGACTGATGAACATTTGGGCTCGTTCCATATTTTTGCAATTGCGAATTGTGCTGCTATAAACATGCATGCGCAAGTATCTTTTTTGTATAATGATTTCTTTTCCTCTGGGTAGATACCCAGGAGTGGGATTGCCAGATCAAATGGTAGTTCTACTTTTAGTTCTTTAAGGAATCTCCACACTGTTTTTCACAGTGGTTGTACTATTTTACATTCCCACCAACAGTGTGAAAGTGTTCCCTTTTCACCACATCCATGCCAACATCTATTTTTTTATTATGGCCATTCTTGCAGAACTGAGGTGATATCACATTGTGGTTTTGATTCACATTTCCCTGATCATTAGTGATGTTGAGCATTTTTTCATATGTTTATTGGCCATTTGTATATCTTCTTTTAAGAACTGTCTATTCATGTCAAGGTTTGCTCTTGCTGATTTGTTTGAGTTCCTTGTAGATTCTGCGTATTAGTCCTTTGTGATACATATACTGCAAAGATTTTCTCCCACTCTGTAGGTTGTCTGTTGACTCAGCTAATTGTCTCTTTTGCTCTGGGTAAATAGCTTTCTAGTTTAATTAAGTTCCATTTATTTATCTTCATTTCTGTTGCATTTGCTTTTGGGTTCTTGGTCATGAAGTCTTTGCCTAAGCCAATGTCTAGAAGCATTTTTCCAACGTTATCTTCTAGAATTTGTATGGTTCCCGTCTTAGATTTAAGGTTTTGATCCATCTTGAGTTGATTTTTGTATATGGTGAGAGAGGAGGGTCCAGTTTCACTCTTCTACATGTGGCTTGCCAATTATCCCAGCACCATTTGTTGAATAGGGTGTCCTTTCCCCACTTTATGTTTTTGTTTGCTTTGTCAAAGATCAGTTGGCTGTAAGTATTTGACTTTATTTCTGGGTTCTCTATTCTGTTCCATTGGTCTATGTGCCTATTTCTGTACCAGTACCATGCTGTTTTGGTGACTATGGCCTTGTAGTATAGTTTGAAATCTGGTAATGTGATGTTTCCAGATTTGTACTTTTTGCTTAGTCTTGCTTTGGCTATGTGGGCTCTTTTTTGGTTCCATATGAATTTTATAATTGTTTTTTCTAATCCTGTGAAGAATTATGGTGGTATTTAGATGGGAATTGCATTGAATTTGTAGATTGTTTTTGGCAGTCTGGTCATTTTCACAATATTGATTCTACCCATTCATGCACATGGGATGTGTTTCCATTTGTTTGTGTCATCTGTGATTTCCTTCAGCAATGTTTTGCAGTTTTCCTAGAGTTCTTTTACCTACTTGGTTAGGTATATTCCTAAGTCTTTCTTTTATTTATTTATTTTTTTACAGGTATTGTAAAGGGGGTTGAGTTCTTGATTTGATTCTCAGTTTGATCACTGTTGGTGTATAGCAGAGCTACTGATTTGTGTACATTAATTTTGTATCCTGAAACTTTGCTGAATTGATTAATTAGTTCTAGGAGCTTTTAGGAAGAGTCTTCAGGGTTTTTTAGGTATATGATCGTATCATCAGCCAACAGCAATAACTTGACTTCCTCTTTACAGGTTTGGATGCCCTTTATTTCTTTCTCTTGTCTGATTGCTCTGGCTAGGACTTCCAGTACTATGTTGAATAGAAGTGGTGAAAGTGGGCATCCTTGTCTTGTTCCAGTTCTCGGGGGGAATGCTTCTAACTTTTCCCTGTTCAGTATAGTGTTGGCTGTGGGTTTGTCATAGATGGCTTTTATCATCTTGAGGTATGTCCCTTCTATGCCAATTTTGCTGAGGGTTTTAATCATAAAAGGATGCCGGATTTTGTCAAATGCATTTTCTGTGTCTATTGAGATGATCATTTGATTTTTGTTTTTAATTCTGTTTATGTGGTGTATCACATTGATTGACTTGCATATGTGGTTTGTTTGTTTGTTTGTTTGTTTGTTTTTGACAGAATCTCACTCTGTTGCCCAGACTGGAATGCAATGGTGCAATCTCAACTCACTGCAACCTCCACCTCCCAGGTTCAAGCAATTCTCCTGCCTCAGCCTCCTGAGTAGCTGGGATTACAGGTGCCCACCACCATGCCCAGCTAATTTTGTGTATTGTTAGTAGAGATGGGGTTTCGATATGTTGGCCAGGCTGGTCTCGAACTCCTGACCTCAGGTAATCCACCCACCTCAGCCTCCCAAAGGGCTGGGATTACAGGTGTGAGCCACCGTGCCCAGCCTGACTTGCATATGTTAAACCATCCCTGCATCCCTGGTATGAAACCCATTTGATCATGGTGGATTATCTTTTTGATATGCTGTTTGATTCATTTAGCTAGTATTTTGTTAAGGATTTTTACATCTATGTTTATCAGGAACATTGGTCTGTAGTTTTCTTTTTTTGTTATGTCCTTTCCTGGTTTTGGTATTAAGGTGATACTGGCTTCATAGAATGATTTAGGGAGGATTCCCTCTTTCTCTATCTAGTGGAATAGTGTCAATAGGATTGGTACCAATTCTTTGAATGTCAGATAAAATTCAGCTGTGAATCCGTGTGGTCCTGGACTCTTTTTTGTTGGCAATTTTTTTTATTACCATTTCAAGTTTTTACTTCTTCCTGGTTTAAACTAGGAAGGTTGTATATTTCCAGGAATTTATCCATCTCCTCCATGTTTTCTAGTTTATGCATATAAAGATATTCATAATAGCCTTGAATAATCTTTTGTATTTCTGTGGTATTAGTTGTAATATCTCCTGTTTCTTTTCTAATCGAGCTTATTTGGATGTTCTCTCTTCCTTTCTTGCTTAATCTTGCTAATTGTCTACCAATTTTGTTTATCTTTTCAAAGAACCAGCTTTGTGATTTATTTATCTTTTGTATTTTTTGTTTTAATTTCATTTAGTTCTGCTCTGATCTTCGTTATTTCTTTTCTTCTGCTGGGCTTGGGTTTGGTTTGTTCTCATTTCTCTAGTTCCTTGAGGTGTGACCTTAGATTGTCCACTTGGGCTCTTTCTGACTTTTTGATATAGGCATTTAAGGCTATGAACTTTCCTCTTAGCACTGCCTTTGTTGTATCCCCGAGGTTTTGATAGGTTGTGTCACTATCACCGTTCAGTGCAAAGAAATTTTTAAATTTCCATCTTGATTTCATTGTTGACCCAATGATCATTCAGAAGCAGGTTATTTAATTTCCATGTATTTGCATGGTTTTCAGGGTTCCCTTAAGTGGGGCTGATTTCCAATTTTATCCCACTGTGGTCTGGGAGAGTACTTGATATAATTTCAATTTTCTTAAATTTATTGAAACCTGTTTTGTGGCCTGTTATATGGTCTATCTTGGAGAAAGTTCCATGTGCTGATGAATAGAATGTGTATTCTGCAGTTGTTGGGTAGAATGTTCCATAAATATCTATTAAGTCCATTTGTTAAAGGGTAGAGTTTAAATTCATTGTTTCTTTGTTGACTTTCTTTCTTGATGACATGTCAAGTGCTGTCAGTAGAGTATTGAAGTCTCCTACTATTATTGTGTTGCCATCTATCTCATTTCTTAGGCTTAGTAGTAATTGTTTTATAAATTTGGGAGCTCCAGTGTTAAATACATATATATTAGGATTGTGATATTTTCCTGTTGGGCAAGCCCTTTTATCATTATATAATGTCCCTCTTTGTCTTCTATTACTGCTCTTGCTTTAAAGTTTGTTTTGTCCGATATAAAAATAGCTACACCTGCTCACTTTTGGTGTCTATTTGCATGGAATATCTTTTTCCAACCCTTTACCTTAAGTTTATGTGAGTCATTGTGTGTTAAGCAAGTCTCTTGAAGACAGCAGATACTTGGTTGTGAATTCTTATCCATTCTGACATTCTGTACCTTTTAATTGGAGCATTTAGGCCACTTACATTCAATGTTAGTATTGAGATATGTGTACTATCCTATTTGTCATGATATTTGTTGCCTGAATACTTTTTTTTTTTTAATTATGTTTTTGTTTCACAAGTCCTGTGAGATTTATGCTTTAAGGAGGTTCTATTTTGGTGTATTTAGAGAATTAGTTTCAAGATTTAGAGCCCCTTTTAGTAGTTCTTGTAGTGCTGGCTTGGTAGTGGCAAACTCTCTCAGCATTTGTTTGCCTGAAAAAGACTGTATCTTCCCTTTATTTATGAAGCTTAGTTTCACTGGAAACTAAATTCTTGGCTGATAATTATTTTGTTTATGGAGGCTAAAGATATGGCCCCAATCCCTTCTAGCTTGTAGGGTTTCTGCTGATAAATCTTCTGTTAATCTGATTGGTTTTCCTTTATAGGTTACCTGGTGCTTGTGCCTCACAGCTCTTAAGATTCTTTCCTCTTTCTTGACTTTAGAAGCCTGATGACTATGTGCCTAGGTGATCATCTTTTTGCAATAAGTTTCCCAGGTGTTCTTTGAGCTTCTTGTATTTGGATGTCTAGATCTCTAGCAAAGCCAGGGAAGTCTTCCTCAATTATTCTCTCAAATATGTTTTCCAAACTTTTAGATTTTTCTTCTTCCTCAAGAACACCATTATTCTTAGGTTTGGTCATTTGATATAATCCCAAACTTCTTGGAGGCTTTGTCCTTTTATTTTTATTCCTTTTTTCTTTGTCTTTGTTGGATTGAATTAATTTGAAAACTTTGTCGTTAAGCTCTGAACTTCCTTCTTCTACTTGTTTTATTCTATTGCTGAGACTTTCAGTGTATTTTGCATTTCTCTAAGTGTGTCTTTCATTTCCAGAAGCTGTGATTGCTTTTAATTTATGCTATCTATTTCATTGAAGATTTTTCCCTTCATATCTTGTATCATTTTTTTATTTCATTAAGTTGGACTTCACGTTTCTCTGGTGCCTCCTTGATCAGCTATATAATTAACCTTCCTGAATTCTTTTTCTGACAAGTCAGAGAATTCTTCTTGGTTTGGATCCATTGCTGGTGAGCTAATATAATCTTTTGGGGTGTTAAAGAACTTTGTTTTTGTCATATTACCAGAATTTTTCTGGTACTCTCTCCTTTAGGTAGACTAGGTCAGAGGGAATATCTGGCACACAAGGGCTGCTGTGAAGATTCTTTTGTCCCACAGGGTGTTCTCTTGATATGGTGCTCTCCCTCTTTCCCTAGGGATGTGGCTTCCTGAGAGCTGAACTGCAGTGATTGTTATTTCTCTTCTGGATCTAGACATTTAGTGGAGCTACAGGGTTCTGGGCTGGTACTGGGGAGCATCTGTGCAGAGTCCTGTGATGTGAACCATCTTTAGGTCTCTCAGCTGTGGATACCAGCACCTGGTTCATTGGAGGTAGCAGGGGAGTGAAGTGAACTCTGTGAGGGTCCTTCATTGTAGTTTTGTTTATTGCACTAGTTTTGTGTTGGTTGGCCTCCATTTAGGAAGTGGTGCTTTCAAGAGAGCATGAGCTGCAGTAGTATAGGAAGGATCAGGCAGTGGGCAGGGCCATAGAGCTCCCAAGAGATTATGTCCCTTGTCTTTGGCTACCAGGGCAGGTAGAAAAAGACCATCAGGTGGGAGCAGGGTTAGGCATGTCTGAGCTCAGACTCTTCTTGGGTGGGGTTTGCTGCAGCTGCTGTGGGAGATGGGGGTGTGGTTCACAGGCCAATGGAGTTATATTCCCAGAGGATTATGGCGGTCTCTGCTGTGTCATGCAGGTTGCCAGGCAAGTGGGGGGAAACAGCAGTTACAGGCCTCACCCAGCTCCCACACAGCCCAAAAGGCTGGTCTTACTCCCACCATGTCCCCCCAACAGCACTGAGTTTATTTCCCAGCAGCAGATGAGCAGGGCTGAGAACTTGCCTTAGGCTACCAGCCACCCAGCTGAGAAAGCAAACAGGGCTTTCAGGTTTTACATTTCCACTCCTGCTGCAGCTTCCGTGCTGTGTCTACACTCCTGGTTCACCATGTCCCTGAGATTCTGTCCAGGAAACTTGGTGTTGTGTTGAAATTGTTACAAAGTTTGGCTGGAAGTTTCCTTCTCCTTTTGGTCTTTTCCCAGTTCCTCTGGCAGCTCTCCCCGAGAATCCCTGTGAGACAAAGTCAGAAATGGCTTTCCTGGGGACCAAGAGTGCCCACAGGACTCTTCTTGTTGCTTCTTCTACCCCTACATTTCACTCAGCTTTCTAAATTTGTCTCAGCTCCAGGTAAGGTCAAATCTTTGTCCAATGATCTGGACTTTCAGGTACCCCATTGAGGGTGTGTGTTCAGGGACGGATGATCCCCCTTTCACACCTTCACACTTTGAGTACTCATAGTTTTTCAGCTGTCTCCTGGGGCCTGCAGCAGCAATCTGCTTTCTTCAAAGGGTCTATGGATTCTCTGGCTTTCCTGTATGTTGCTGCAGTAGTTCTTGGAGCAAAAGTTCATGATGTGAGTCTCCACACGCTGCTCTCTCAATCCAAGTGGAAGCTGCAAGTTAGTCCTGCCTCCTATCTGTCATTTTCTTTGTATGAATATGAAGCAAGCAGGGACTTTAAATGTGCTTGCTTTGCCTGGCTTGACTTCTTGAGCCTCTGCCATCTGACATGAGAAGGACGTGTTTCCAGGAGCCTCTGGTATCAGAAGGAGGAGCCCCCAGCAACCCACAGTCAGAAGCAGGGACACATTCACTGCCCGACAGAGCAATAACCAAAAACAATCAATGTGTGCTGTTTCTTATGCTGTATCATTGTAATTAAAATTTGCTGGTATACATTGTGATTGACAGAGTGAGATAAACTCTTCCCTCAAAGCAAAAAGCCTAGGTAGTCCAGCTAAGAAAAAGCATCTAGAGGTGAAAAGAAAATATAAAAGCCAAATAGATATTTCACCAGAGAACTGAGCAGAGAGTCAAGCTCAAGGTGGAATGAAAACTGAGGACAACAGACCAGGGTAATTGGGTTAAGAAAATGAGTAAGAAATTAGGTGTTTTTACACTGCTATAAAGATACTACCTGAGACTGGGTAACTTATAAAGAAAAGAGATTTAATTGATCCACAGTTCTGCATGGCTGAGGAGACCTCAGGAAACTTACAATCACAGTGGAATGCAAAGGAGAAGCAAGGACCTTCTTCACAAGGTGGCAGGAGGTGGGGCATGGGGAAGAGCCACATACTTATCAAACAACGAAATCTCCTGAGAACTCTATCACAAGAACAGTGTAGTGGAAATCGCCCCCATAATCCAATCCTCCCAGATTCCTCCCTTGACATGTGGAAATTACAATTGGAGATGAGATTTGGGTTGGGACCCAGAGCCAAACCATATCATTCCACCATTTGCTGCTCCAAAATTTCATGTCCTTTTCACATTTCAAAACTAGTCATGCCTTCCCAATAGTCCTCCAAAGTTTTAACTCATTCCAGCATTAACTCAAAAGTCCAAGTCCAAAGTCTCATCTGAGACAAGGCAAGTGCCTTTCACCTATAAGCCTGTAAAATCAAAAACAAGTTAGTTACTTCCAAGATACAATGGGGGTACAGGCATTGGATAAATGTTTCCATTCCAAATGGGAGAAATTGGCCAAAACAAAGAAGTCACAGGTTCCATGCAAGTCCAAAACCTAGCCAGGCGATCATTAAATCTTAAAGCTCCAAAATAATCTCTTTTGACTTCATGTCTCACATTCAGGGCACACTGATACAAGAGGTGGGCTCCCAAGGCCTTGGGCAGCTCGACCCCTGTGGCTCTGCAGGGTACAGCACCCACAGTTGCTTTCAAGGGCTGGTGTTGAGTTCCTGCCACTTTTCCAGGCACACAGTACAAGCTGTCAGTGAATCTGCCATTCTGGGGTTTAGAGGACAGTGGCACTCTTCTCACAGCTCCACTAGGCAGCACCCCAGTGGGGACTCTGTGTGGAGGGTCCGACCCCACATTTCCTCTTTGCATTGTCCTAGTAGAAGATCTCCATGAAGACTTTTCCCCTGCAGCAGACTTCTTCCTGGATATCCAGGCATTTCCATACATCCTCTGAAATCTAGGCAGAGGCCCCAAAGCTCCACTCTTGTCTTCTGTGCACCTGCAGGACCAACACCACGTGGAAGCCACCAAGACTTGAGGCTTGCAACCTCTGAAGCCACAGCCCAAGCTGTACCTTGGCCCCTTTTAGCCATGACTAGAGCTGGAGCAGCTAGGATGCAGGGCACCATGTCCCAAGGCTGCACAGAACAGCAATGCCCTGGGCCCAGCTCAAGAAACCATTTTTCCCTCCTAGGCCTCTGGGCCTGTGATAGGAGAGGCTGCTGTGAAGATCTCTGAAATGCCCTGAAGACATTTTCCCCCATTGTCTCAGCTATTACATTTGTCTTCTTGTTACTTATGCAAATTTCTGCAGCAGACTTGAATTTCTCCCAAGAAAATGGTTTTTCTTTTCTACCACAAGGTCAGGCTACAAATTTTCCAAACTTTTTTGCTCTGCTTCCCTTTTAAACATAAGTTACCATTTCAAACCATCTCTTTGTGAGCACATATAACTGTATACTTTCAGGAAAAGCCAGGTCATATCTTGAATGCTTTGTTCCTTAGGAATTTCATATGCCAGATCCCCTAAGTCATCTCTCTCAAGTTCAAAGTTCTACAGATCTCTATGGCAGGGGCAAAATGCCACCAGTCTCTTTGCTAAAGCATAGCATGAGTCACTTTTGCTTCAGTTCCCAATAAGTTCTTCATCTCCATCTGAGACCACCTTGGCCTGGACTTCATTATGCATACCACTATCAGTATTTCGGTCAAAACCATTCAACAAGTCTCTAGGAAGTTCTAAACTTTCCCACATCTTCCTATCTTCTTCTGAGCCCTTCAAACCATTCTGACCTCTGCCTGTTACCCAGTTCCAAAGTTGCTTCCACATTTGTAGGTATCTTTATAGCAGTGCCCCAGGTACCAATTCTCTGTATTAGTCCATTTTCACAGTGCTATAAAGATACTTGGTAATTTATAAATAAAAGAGGTTCAATTGATTCACAGTTTGTATGGCTGAGGAGGCCTCAGGAAACTTATAATCATGGTGGAAGGTGAAGGAGAAGCAAGCACCTACTTCATAAGGCAGAAAGAGGGGGAAGTTAGGGAAGAGCCATACACTTATCAAACAACCAGATCTCATGAGAACTCTGTCAGGAGAATAGCACAGGGAAAACTGTGCCCATGATCCAATCAACTCCCTTGGCACATAGGGATTACAATTCCAGATGAGATTTAGGTGGGGATACAGAGCCAAACCATATCAAATGCCTAGCCAGGTTTAGGAGATGAGCCTTCAGGACTTTCTATAGCATGCCTGAGGCTTGCAACGTGAGTGAAGAGGGGCCACTGAGGATTCTAAGTGTGCTCAGATACTGAAATGTTAATCTGGGGTTCCCAAAGTGGCTGCTGTCCACTGCAGCAAAGACCATTCTGCTGGGAACCTCGGGGAACAAGGAAGTCTAGAGCAGTGTCATGTGCTCCACAGTCCATACCTTCCTTCAAGCTCAGAGTACTGCAATGTGCTCCAGTGCAGTCCTGTGAGGAGGGCAGACATTTTGTCTGCAGGAGTCTCCACTGAGTCCGTTGGTTTTCAAGAATGACTGTGCACCAGGCAGCGCTGCTACCTCACTGCTTTGCATATCCTCCATTGAAGCTGTATCAAGCTGTAGTCAATTTGGCTTTTGCAAATACAGGTGCATTTCTCACCACTTGTGGCAATGAACTGAAAAACATTCAGACTTTAGTGACTTGTAGTAGGAGATATTGGAAAGGAGAAAGAGAATTTTTCTACTATACTGCTTCCAACCCAAAAACAAGTAGCAAAGTAAGATGCTTAATTTGCAAAGATCATTTAGGAAAATGAGTCCATGTGCAATATGTGTCGTGCTTGGAGAGAAAAAGAACAAAATGCTAGTCTCTGAGTGGCCTACTTTCCAGGTACGGCTGTCCTAGGCTCCAAGGCCCTGAGGACAATGACACCTGGGTTCAACCCACTTAAATCTGTTCACAACAGAAGGAATAGCTTTACTAAGAACTTTTTGAATGACAGTATTCTCTTAATAATAAGTGGACCAACACCATATAAAGGAAACTAACTGAGGTTTAGTAAAATGATGCATATGAAGAACTCATCAATGGGGCTTTCACATGAGTCACTGTTTTTAACCCCTCAGCAACCTTTTGAGGTAGGTGTCACCATTCTTGGTTTGACACATGCAGGATCAGAAATCAGAAAGGTGACATGATAAACCCACAGTCACCCAGCTAGTAAGTGACAGAATCCGAATTCAACTCCAATGCTAGTCTGACTCTAAAATTTATATTCATCCCATTATATGGAACTGACATTAGTCTTAATATTTTATATAAAACAAACATAAAATCTCAACTTAGAAACACAGATGTGTCACAAATATAACTTTCTTTAGTTTTCTATTACCCCACTTAATTTCTCTTTCAAGCTCATTCCACCAGGGTGATGATAACAAACTCAGGCAATTGCTTGACTCTGCCCTTCCCAGGGTTGTGCAATAGGCACTTGGGATGCTCCACACCAAGGCCCCTCAAGCATTTGGTTTCAGCCCAGTTATGGAAGATAGGCATGCTGCTTGCACCTAAGTCAAGCACATGCTGCCATGCATCCGTGCTTTGCTGCCTCAGTGACAATGTATCCTAGCCTCCTTATTCTCTGGGAGGACAATTTTGAGGCTCATTCCTCAGAGGGTTCCCAGAGAAACTGAGCCCCAGTTGCCCACAGTGATAATTTCCTCATAAATGCCTCCTTTATTGACTTTTCCTCCTTCTCTCAATCCCTCGTCCCACTCCCTGACTCCTGCTTGGAAATCCTCCTGGGAACTCCTCCCAAATAAACTACTTGCACATGAATGCTTCTCTCAGGCTCTGCTTTCAGGGAAACTGTAACTAGCACAGTTTAAATTCCTAAGACCATCCAGAGGGCCACGGCATAGCAAGGGCAGGATGGGACTGAACAACTGATCAGCAAGTCACCTGACCCCTTAGGTATCAGATAAGAAGTCCTTATCCCATTGTCCCCATTCACCAGTCTGTGTAAGTTGTTTTTTGAGTTGTTCCTTGTTCCTGTCTTATAACTTCCTCAGGCCCCCAAACCTGTTGCTATTCCCTATTTCTATGCCGTGCTACATGGAGTGGGGAGGACAACAGAATCTCTCTATCAGGCTGTCTCCACATGCCACAGGGCCATCCCCACCTCCCCAGGACTCCACAGAGGAAACAGCATGGAACTCCACTCTCAGATCTTACCAGCCTGTGTAGGCTTCAGCTGCCTCCCTGATGCTCCATTAATTGAGCAGCTACAACTGGAATCTCTCTCTCTAGGGCCACAGGAACCTGTGCTTTCATACTTTCTGTCTGGCTCTCCTCCTCCCCAGCCCTGGGAGAAGCCTCTTCTCCTCAAACACTCTACTCTCCTTCGTGGTATGTCTCCTAAGCATTCTGTCTATGCCCACAGTCCTTTTCCTCTTCTGAGAGCTCCAGTTTCAGGGCCCAAAGTCAGGAAGAAACTTGCAGGCTACATTTTGCTTTCTGACTGTCACTTTTTCTCCTGAAACAATTATCTCAGGATGGCCTCCTAGTTTCTTGAAAAGTAGGGGGGCAGGAGAGACACTACGGTAAAAATGAGGGAACTAAAAATATAAACATCGGTTTACATTTTTAAAAAATTATCCTTCCATATTTATGCAACATATAAAAATAATCCATAGTGCATTGTGGTCCTAGTGTGAGATCCCAGGTTTTCTTAACCAATTGGACATCCTCCAGATGTCTCCTATTCTGGGCTGGTGTTATCATTTCTTGATGTCAGAAGAGAAACGCAAAAACAGGGGGAGGCGTGGTAATCTAAGGTAGCAGTTCGGGGCTCATTGATGCCCCCAAGTTGCATTTTTTGGATATCTTTCTACTTTATTTTCCCTATGCCCTACTTAAACTGGTGATTTATTGTCTCTTGATCAAGATATGGTTGCAGCAGCTGCAAGCATCACCTCTCCATTCAAGATAGGAAGAACATAGAAGTGAGGCACTCCTTTGGGTCCACCCAGCCTAGCCTGGGGGAGCACACAGATCCTTGCCTACTGATTCCCACACAAGTGCCCCAGCCCAGAAAGACTGAATTAGACTATAGTTGTCCCTGGCTTATTTTTTATCTTGAAAAAACAAACAAACAAACAAACAAAAAAAACCCTGTTCTATCTCACAGGTCCACCTCATTTCCTTCTCTTTGCATTGCTCCCTTAGCCTGCCTAGACCCTATGTCCTGCCTCCCACCTTCCCCACACGGGCCTTATCCATGACTTCACTCTGGAATGTCTCCTTCAACAACAGAACTTCTCTTTTTGCTATTTCTTGATGCTTACACACACACGCACACACACACACAGGCATATATGCCTGCAGAGACACATACGCATACAGACAAGCACAAAACACACACATAGACAAACACACACACACACACCCCTTGAGCTCTTAGGGAGAATCAGAGATTCCTATCCCCATCCCCCATATTCCAGTGGGTCCCTTCCCTATGTGCCTTCTTGTCCTTTCTCCCTTTTCCATAATGCTGTTTATGCCTTTTTACTGCTCTCCCTGGGAATAGTCACTTGTACCAACCCACAAGCACCAGGCAATGTCAGATAAATATGGTATAAAATAATCACTTCATTGACATCCATGTACCACACAGAACCCACGTTGGAGTTGGTGGAGAAGCAACAATGCACATTTGATTTTAGTTTACCAGTTTTCCTAGTAATGCCTGGGTCGAACCATTTTTAACTCTGCTGGTCGCTGCTGAGGGTAGAGCCCCCACCTACCTCACTTTGCCAAACCCCAGCGATTGTTTTCAATGACAGCTCCTGCCAGATTGGGACACTGTTAGAAGTGTTGTGATGCCACAACTGATGACATCACCTTAGTTGGCAAGTTGGGTCTGCCCAGAAGATTCAGGAAGAGAAAATGTAGTCATTTTCCCCCTTTTCTATACATATTCATCACCCTCCTATTTAAAGAAATGAGGCTTTCTCTCTCCCCATCTCTTTTTCTTTATTGTGAGATTTCAGAATTACTATGGATCAGTGACTATTATGTCCCTGTTGTTCCTCCCCTTTTTAAACAGGAATGTCTGTTGTGATCATCCTGTCCTTGTCTCCCCAATCTAAGCCCAGGGCCTAGCACTGTAACTCTAGCCTTTGTTATCACTTGCTGAGGTGGGCACCCTGGGCAAGACACACCTGCACCTGAAACACCTTTGCCACCTGATCTTTCCCTACGTCCCAGCTAGCTGATGATCCTCCCCATCAGTGGTAACCACACATTGTGTTTGTGCAAGGTTTGTCATGCAGAGCCTTGGGCAGCATCCAATCAGTCCTCTCACTTGCTCGGGATTCAAGTTCCAAAAGCATGTCTGCAGCATGCACCAAAATAATCCATGCAGGGACAGGGAATGGAGATACAAAAGAACCAACACAAAGAAGCCCAGTGTGTGCCTTTTTTCATCCTTTAAGGAGCAAAATCATGTTTCTAGTTCCAAAAAGCTGCCAGTAGCCAACCTGTCCTGCAGCAGAAATAAAATGAGGAATTGTGCATAGTTGCCAACCAGAAGGTGTGATCAGACCACCACTGGCTGTGATTCAATTGCTAGGGAGACCGGTTTTGGTTTGTGTGTGTCAGCACCAAGGGATGACGTGGTACTCAAAGACAAGGGCTTGGAGTAAGGAGATAATGAAGGGAAACTGTTTACAGACAACATCTACATGCCACATGGTTTATTGCTTCATCAGGTGGACACTGGTCTCCTGCCAGCCAATTCATTTCTCTTGTGAGTCAGAAGAGGAGCAGGCCCATGGGTGTGTTCAGGTTTTGAACCACATGTGGGAGCCAGAGAGGAATGGGGTGATCAAGAAGAGACAAAGGAACAAACAGACAACTGAGCACCTACTATACACCATCAGTTAAACTACAAGCCAGACCTTCCCATGAGGTGCTGGGCTGCCAGAAAACAGAAAATGTGCGTTAATGATCCTGGTATCTCCCACACTGTGAATATTTTTAAAGTATTAGTGAAATTTAATACCTGTTAAGGAGGATAAAATCTGTGATCTACGCCTAGGAATTATTTTACTTAATCATCACAGACATGATTTTTTTATAGATGAGAAAAAAAGACTCAGAGGGATTAAAAATATTCGTTAACTACAGAATGGGAGAAAATATTTGCAAACTATGCATCTGACAAAGGTCTAATATCCAGCATTTATGAGAAACTTAAACAGATTTACAAGCAAAAAACAAACAACCCCATTAAAAAGTGGGCAAAGAACATGAACAAACACTTTTCAAGAGAAGACATACATGCAGCCAACAAGCATATTTTTCTCAATATCACTGTTCATTAAAGAAATGCAAATCAAAACTACAGTGAGATACCATCACTGTAGAATCAGAATGGCTATTATTAAAAAGTAAAAAAATAACAGATGCTGGTGAGGTGGCGGAGAAAAGGACACATTTATACACTGTTGGTGGGAGTGTAAATTAGTTCAACCATTGGTGGAAAGCAGTGTGGCAATTCCTCAAAGAGCTAAAAATAGAACTACCATTCAACCCAGCAATCCCATTACTGGGTATATGTGCAGAGGAATAGAAATCATTCTACCGTAAAGACACATGCACGTGAATATTCATTACAGCATTATTCACAATAGCAAAGAGATGGAATCAACCTAAATGTCCATCAACGACAGATTGGATTTAAAAAATGTGGTATGTGTACATCATGGAATACTATGCAGCCATTAAAAAGAATGAGATCATGTCTTTTGCAGGAACATGAACGGAGCTGGGGGCCATTATCCTTAGCAAACTAACACCGGAACAGAAAATCAAATACTACATATTCACACATTTAGTGGGAGCTAAATGATGAGAACTCATGGACACAAAGAGGGGGACAACAGACACTGGGACCTACTTGAGAGTGGATGGTGGAAGGAGAGAGAGGATCAGAAAAAATAACTACTGGGTGCTGGGCTTAGTACCTGGGTGACAAAATAATCTGTACAACAAACTCCCATGACACGGTTTATCAATTTAACAAATCTGCACATGTACCTCTGAACCTAAAATAAAAGTGTTTATATATATATATACTGTATATATATATATATATATGGATGTATATATTGAAGTTACACGGCCAGAAATTGGTAGCCTTGGAATTAGAATTCAGGTCTTCCTGACTCCCAAAAACTCCATGGGAAAAGAAATGGGCCTAGGTTCTCTATTTGACAAGGTAGGATATGACCAAAAGAGACTAGCATAAGTAGCCTTGGGAAGATCTGGTCATAAAGGAGGTTAGGAAGCCAGAGTGAAAGTCCAGAGGTTCTCAGGACAGCCAGGAATCAGTGGTTTATAGGGTAGCTGACACAAGAAGAAACCTCAAAAAATGAGTGTGACACCCTAAACTTGTCCTTCTCTGATTAAAACTTTCATCAACTACCCTCAGGATAAAGTCTGAACTTCTCAGCCCCACACTTGACCCTTTACAACCTGCCCCCAATTTTCTTGACCAGCCTCATCTTCCTGATGCTGTCTTACCCAACCATCCCTCCCTGTGGCCAGCCACACTTGAGTCAGGGAATGCCTGCTGTCCCTAAATGTGCCATGTGTGTCCATGCCTATGCCACTGCCTGAATTCCCCAATGCCTGAGAGGCACAGCCTCAAAGGCTCCACGTGGCACAGTGCTCAGCAGGCATGCACTGAATTGAGATGTTGAACCTCTGCTGTGGCATTAAACACCTGTGTGCTCTGTCCCCACCACACCTGAACATAGGTGAGCCTAGCAGTGCACTTAGGCAGAGAACACTCTGAAGACAAGCTGCCAGGGCTGGAAGCCTTAGGTCCAGATGGGGTCGAGTCAGCAGGGGTTAGGTAGTTCTAGGGGTCCTATAGCCTTCCTGGGCCTTTTAACCAGGATCTCTAGTCTCTGCTGCCCTGCTTCCCTCTCATTTATGGGGGTCTTAACCTTCTATGATCTTTCTACATCCTCTCTCAGTCCTCTTCCCACTGCTGCCCAAGTGGCTGTGCATCTTAGTTTGGGTTCCACTGAAACCAGTCTGTGAAACAAGGACTTGGATGCAGGTAGTTTATTTGGGAGGAGACCCCCAGGAAATAGGGATGAGGGAAAGGGGGAAAGTGAGGCAGGGAAGGGAGAAAAGCCAGTAAAGCACACATTAATAAGCAGGTTACTGGGACCTGATCCTGCCAGGGAACCTCTAAGATACCTAGTAGGACATACTCAGAATCTTTCCACTGCAGCATGGGAAGCCTGTTTTTCAGTGGGTCATTGGACTCCCATTCCCCATCCACCAACTCCCAGCCGCATTGCTGGTGGGCATGCGAAGAAACAGCTATTACCAGGCAGAGTGAGGTTCCCTGAAGAAGCAGGTGCATTCAGCCCGCCATACCAGGCTCCCTATGAGGCTGGCGTTCAGCCTTCGCGAAGTCATACCTCCACAGCCATCAACAAAGTACAATAATAAAACAATCTCTTCCAGTTCTGCAGCCTTTCCTATTTCCAAAGTCCTTTCACATATGTCATTCTATGTAATATTCAAAGCAACTCAAGAGGGAAGGTGTCACAGTGCCAATTTCACAGACGAGAAAACTGAGGCTCCAGACATCCACCTGCCAGGAAATGACAGTTACAACAGAAAGATCAGTGTTGTTCTTGCCAACCCACATGACAACATCCAACTCCATTTCCAACTGTTCCTTCCTGGAGAAAGGATATGCTCATTAGTAATCAGGAATCTGACCTTCTCCAGTGCCATTTGGCTGACTGCTAGAGTGGAGACGGGGCCTCCTTAGAAGAGGCTAATCTGGGTAAGAAGAAAGGCAAAACAGAAGATGCCTGAAAAGAGTGGCTTAAAAACTTCTGAGAATCACATGTGATCCAAAGAGCTCTGCACCAGCTTGGCTACACTAGGTGAGTCACCTCATCTCTCTGGGCATCTTGCCCCCTCTCCTAAGCAGAAGGCTAGGCAGGAGGGAGATGAGCCCAGCAGGACAATGCCTCCGGGCCAGGTAGGAAGCAGGAATCTCTGTTGGTCTATGTGCCAGAGAGCAAAGGGTAATGGGGGAAGGAGTATGCTCAGCTAGACAGCAAATGAGTTGACAAGCTTCTGGGGCCAGACTGGAAGCTTAGGAGAGGGGTTAAAGGGGATCAGAGGCAAAAGGACACAAAAATCTATCCTTAAAGCACAAAATCAGAGCAGTGGGGTGGAGGTCACCACCATTTTCATCCTCTCCAAGATGGGGTCTTACAGCTCTGACAAGGGTTTTTTACCCTACCAAAGTGCCTTGGCCTGGGTTCCCTGCACCCATTTGAAGAGGCCGCAGCATGGAGTCACCATGGCCCTATCTCTCCTTCTGTTCATTGAAAAGGGATGCACCAGACAAGTTGTTTTTTAAACAGCACCTGCAGAGCCTAGGGGAGCCTAAGGCCTGCTGGTATGGACAAAGGAGGAGGTGGGTGTGGCAGGATCTGAGAGAGGGCCTGGATCCCCACTAAATCATACCTGAGGAGCCTTCCACTTTTGTTAGACAAAGATTCTGAGTACCATTCTCTTTAAAGAATGAATTTGGGCCTGGCACAGTGAGTCACGTCTGTAATCCCAGCATTTTGGGAGGCTGAGGTGGGCAGATCACATGGTCAGGAGATTGAGACCATCCTGGCCAACATGGTGAAACCCTGTCTCTATTAAAAGTACAAAAATTAGCCGGGCATGGTGGCACGCACCTGTAGTCCCAGCTACTCGGGAGGCTGAGGCAGGAGAATCCCTTGAACCCAGGAGGCAGAGGTTGCAGTGAGCCAAGAACGCACCATTGCACTCCAGCCTGGAGACAGAGCAAGACTCCGTCAAAAAAAAAAAAAAAAAAAACACACACACACACAGAAAAAACAATGAATTTGAAGGCTAAAAATGCTTGAAACAGATGAACCAACCAAGCTTTAAGAATCTTTCTGGCCGAGTGTGGTGGCTCACGTCTGTAATCCCAGCACTTTGGGAGGCAGAGGCAAGTGGATTGCTTGAGGTCAGGAGTTTGAGACCAGCCTGGCCAACATGGTGAAACCTCATCTCTACTAAAAATACAAATATTAACTGAGAGTGGTGGCACACACCTGTAGTCTTAGCTACAAAGGAGGCTGAGGCAGGAGAATCGCTTGAACCTGGGAGGCGGAGGTTGCAGTGAGCTGTGATCGTGCCACTGCACTACAGCCTGGATGAGCGATACAGCGAGACTCTGAAGAATCTTTCTGACTCTAAAATCTAGGCTGTTTCTGAAAAGCAACACGGTGTTCCTGCTACTGCAGAATTAAAGGGTCTGTCTGCTGTGCTCCTGATGGAAGGAATGTCCCTGGAAGCATTGTCCTACTCTTCTTGGCATACTCGTGTCATTTAGATTGGTTTGAATTTGACTTCTGGCATTTTTGGAAAATAATTTGCATGAGTGCAGGGAAAGGGCGCTCTGATCTCACCAAATGTGGTGATCTTGGGCAGGTTCTGAAGGATGTCAATGGCCTTCTTTCCTGGGGTTTGGCTGCTACATGGTAGCAGTAATCACTAGCACTCAGGACTCTGAAATCTTTTCTGCAAAACTGGAAATCCTCATTTAGTCCACAACGCTATCCTGAGAGGTGAGTGCCACTAGCCCCATATTCCAGATGGGGAAAGTTAAGCTCCAAAAGCTTGAATGACTCAACTCACCCAAGGTCACCAATAAGAGAAGAGCTAGGAAAACAGTCTGTGTTTCTGGCACCACATCCACGTCCCTTGCTCTTCTTAAGTATATAGATGAATCTAGAAGCTCTAGCCTCCAGCTGTGTGGTGACTGCTGTTGGTATGACAGGCATACCCCTTGCCCTTACCATTTCAGTGCACTGCCCAACTTCCAGCTACTGGCACCTGCATCTCTTGGGCTAAGGATTTTCTTCCCCATGCCCTGGGAGGCAGGCCAGAAATGGTAGGGGAATTTAGCACCCCCACTCCCACGAGCAACCTGTCAGTCACCAGTGGCCAGCTTCCCCACACTTCAGGTGCAATAACCCCAAGGCATGCTCTGCACTGCCTTGGAGTGGCCCTTGAAAAATTAAGCCCCAGTTGCCCACAGTGGTAACCTGCTTGATTACACCCCCTTTAATGACCTCCTTCCCACCTGTCTCACTTGCAGGTGTTTCCTATGATCACCTTCCAGTTTACACCACTTGGAATCCTGGTCTCAGCTTCTACCTCTGGTGAACCCAACCCAAGATAGGCTATCCTATGGTTAAAATAGGGCAAAAAAAAAAAAGTATCTCTTTTCCGAAGGGTTGTTGCAGATTTATGAGACCATATTCTTAAAGCCTGAGGAGAGAAAGGTACCTGATTAGGAGCAGACACCAGCTTTATTCAAAACCCATAAAACACACTACCTCCCATACAAAGTGTACTGTGCAGTCATTTTTAAAAATGAGGAAGATCTTAATATGCTGATATGAAACCATAGCCAAGATACATTGATAGTGGAAAAAAAAAAAAAAAGCAAGTGACAGAACAGTATATTTAGGAAGCTGCCATTGTGGGTTTTAAAAGAATTTATATACATATGCATGTGAAGAATATCTCTGAAAGATACACACAAAATAAAAACAGAAAAGTATAGGAGTCCCTGAGGAGACAGACTGGGGACTAGAAACCATTTTCTCTTTTCATTGTTTAAACCAGCTTTACAGTAGCCTAATATTACTTTTTAAAAAGGAAAAGGGACAAGGAAAAACACTGCTAAGCGAAACAAACCAAAAAGGCTCATCAAAAAAAAAACTAAGCCCATCATGCTTAGCAGAGGAACAGTTGGTCAGGAGACCCCAAAATCTGCATTTCTAATTAGCCCTCAAGTGACTGTGATGTTAGTGGACTGTGCTTTAAGAAAACCTACCACAAAATGCCATCCCTTCATTGGGCTGCAGAATACTGCCGAAGGCTCTGGAGCAACTGGTGAACTGAAGATGGGCAGTGCTGGGGGCATCTGCAAGGGCAGTGCTGGGAGCATCACCAAGGGCTGTCCCTGAGAGGGCACATCTTTGCTCACCGCAACAGGACACTTAGTGATAAAAGTACAAACCATTTCCCTTTCCTGACTCACCTCTCAGGCAATGGCCACCATCTCCCTGGTGAAGCTTTGAACCAGATTATTTTGTTTGCTTTCTCCTTTCCTTCTGTAGAGGATGCTCCGCTGGCCCAAACAGTGAGAAAATTAGAAGCAACTTGATTTTTTAAAACATGAGGCAAGAATGAATATTACAGGCAGCATGAAATCTAAATTTGAGCCAAGTAGACCATTGTAGCATCCTACTAAAAAAAAAAAAAAATAGAGACAGACAAAGAAAGCAATGGCAAACAATCTCCAAATTGATTTAAAATTAACTGGACATCTGGTCATACGGTGAAACGGCCACCAGGCACCTGAACTTGAGGTGACAGGTAGACTTTTCACGAATCTTGGAAATCACAAAATTGCAGTGAACACTGGGAATTAAGAAGCCCCATTAAATGGTGATCATGATGCAAAAGGTACTATTTGGTCCTAACGGCTGGTTTCCTGGAACTGAGCGGGCAAAAGAAACAGGTGCAGAAGGAAAGCAGAGGAGCTGATTGTCTGCAGGCCAATCTGCGGTTTAATCTCACATGTCCTAGTTGCCTGGGACAACATAGTTCTCAAGTGCTGTTAAGTGTTTCACAAACTATAGCAGGCACCCTGCTACAGGACAAACGATAGGTGAAGGCACCAGGAGCCCCGCCCAGTCCTGTCCTCCTTTATCTGCCCCGCTAGAAGAGCATAGAAGGAAGCTGGGGTAACCAAATAAAAGATGCTGGGAATCCGTGATCCAGCTTGGAGCTGGAATCGAGACCTCGCTGGACCCCAGGCTCCAGCAAAAAAAAGGAGAGCAAAAGCCAACTTTGGCTCAACCTGATAATGAGCCAACCTCATTATGAGATTAGCTGCCAGGATGAACAACACTCTCTTAATAATGCACACATCGCTATGACAACCACCCACTTGGCTACCTAAAGATAACTTCATTGTGTGGCCATGCTTGCTTGTTTGAAAAGAAATGCCGTCTACCGTGAGTTCCAGCGTTCTGCTCCTCTCTCACGCCTATGGTTCTGTGCAGTGTGTGTGCCTGTCCATGTGCGAGAGCAGGCCAGGTGCATGTATGTGTGTGCATGCTGTGAGTGTGCCTCATGGGGCAGGCAAGGAGCCCAGGCCCCCATGGCAGTCCTGGCTTCAGGGATATAGTCTAGTTCTCAAGGTTGGTAAAATTTCTGTCGGGCACAGGCACCCAAGCGTGTTGACATAATTATTCAGGAAGACAGGCTTGGCCAGGATTAATACCGTGATTAATTACGGTGGGAGTTTCAACAAGCAAGTGCATGCTCGGGAGGGTCGGCAGGGACGTGACAGCCCCTGGCCTGCCTGCTCGCCGGCAGTGCGGCCGGCCGGCAGAGGAGGGTGTTGAGCGGGGAGCCGCATGGGCCTGACGGTAATGAGAAATGAGAAAAGTGCTGAAAAATTGATGGCGCCTGCAGATTGCGCAGGCTGTCACACAGCGGGGGGCCCCCTGCTGCCGGCGCGCGGGGCGCAGTATGCTAATGCCGGCGCCTGGGCCCGGGAAAAGGGAGGAAGAAAAGCCTGCACAAAGGAGAGAAATGCAAATGACAGGCACAGAGATCAGTGCCGAGAATTCCGGATTAACTGCGTGGAGCTGGTGCTTGCCTGGGTTTAACCCTTTCTAGACTGTGTCAGGGCTGCAGGCGGGGGTGCTGCTGAGAGCTTTGGTCTGCGTCTGGGTCCAGGACTAAGTGAGGATGCAGGGAAAATGAAGTTGGGAAGAACCAAGAAGCTGAAGGAAAGGGGCTGGTTTTTGTCAGGGTAGTGACTTCTTCGAAAAAGGTGCTGGGGGAAGCAAGGAAGTGATGTCTGGGGGTAGGAAATGGAGTGGCCCAGCCGATAGTGGTGGCCTAACAAGCACCCTGGGAGCTTCTACAACGCGGGCCAGGGGGAAGGGAGGCCAGGAAGAGGAAGCACCCTGCTGGAATGTCCAGGTCTTCATCTGCGTGGTGAAGGTTACACAGGGTTACACAGATGGCTGAAGGTTTGGGCCATAATCCCAAACGTAGAAATCTTGAAAGATCAAAATCCCTTAAGTCTAAAATTGACACCAGACAGCTACAATATTATTTACACAATGTTGTAAATAGAAGATGTGTGCACGTTACTGTATCTCAGTTATGCTTTAATCAAAAATGAAAAGCGGAAGAGGGAAAAAAGGCCAGAGCAGAGGGCCCCTTGCGAGCTTCTCAGACTTACCTTCTTGGGGAGAGAACCATGAAGCACATTTCATGAATAGTGAGCGTCCCCAAACAATCAGGGTCTTGGTGCTGTGCATGTTCTCTCTCTCTCTCTCTCTCTCTCTCTCTCTCTCTCTCTCTCTCTCTCTCTCTCTCTCAGAATGTCACCATGGTTTGTGCCCCGGAGGGGAAAATATTTGCCAAAACATAGGTATATCCATCCACAACTCTCCTTCCTGGGAAGTGTGTTGGGGTGAGAAGTCAGCAATAACTCCACAGGGAGTCCCAGACGGAGCAGAATGTCAAGTCTTTGGAGCAGCCAGGAAGAGGAAAGGGGCTCTGAAACTCCAGAGGATCAAATTCTGTTTAAATGTGGGCAGACCTGGAGGGATGTTAAGGACACCAGGTTACACCAACAATGGGGAGAAATGTATATGTATGTTGTGGGGGGTGCAGAATCAAAGGCATTCCATTTATGTAATAAAATGTAAGTTATTCAGATATCTACATATTTATATTTTAAGTCTGAATGACAGTATATCTGCCTGTTAGCAGTAGTTTCCTCCATGAGATAGAAGGACCTGAACTTTCTCTGTAGGGTTGGAATTTTTAAAATAATATTCAAGTCTTAGGAAAAAATAGTTCCACTTTGAAAGGAAAAAAAAAAAAAATAGCAAAATGGGGCCAGGCATGGTGGCTCCTGCCTCTAATCCCAGCACTTTGGGAGGCTGAAGGAGGTGGATTGCCTGAGCTCAGGAGTTCGAGACTAGTCTGGCCAACATAGCGAAACCCGTTTCTCCCCAAAATACAAAAAATTAGCTGGGTGTGGTGGTGCATCCCTGTAGTCCTAGATACTTGGGAGGCTGAGGCAGGAGAATCGCTTGAACCTGGGAGGCGGAGGTTGCCGTGAGCTGAGATTTTGCCACTGCACTCCAGCCTGGGCAACAGAGTGAGACTCTGTCTCCAAAAACAAAACAAAACATATATATATAGCAAAGTAAGTGGGAACCATGGGAAGCCTGGCATGGGAGCCATATATGTGTGTGTGTGTGTATAGCAAAGTAAGTGGGAACCATAGGAAGCCTGGCATGGGAGCCATATATGTGTGTGTGTGTATAGCAAAGTAAGTGGGAACCATGGGAAGCCTGGCATGGGAGCCATATGTGTGTGTGTGTGTATAGCAAAGTACGTGGGAGTCATGGAAAGACTCAATTCCAGAAGCAGAAGCCATGGAGGGCAAGGAGATAAGGCCTTCTAGATTCTGCTTTCTCTTCCAGGAGAGTATCTGGAAGGCCTGCAGTCCCTGTGGTCACTCCAAACCACCACCCCCAGCTGTGCCTTTCCAGTTCCCTCCTTCCCCAAGAAAAGAAAGAAATGCTTCCCTTTACATGTGCAGGGATGGGAGGTTCTGGGCCAAGAGTCTTCTCCTGAGCTTTTCTCATTTATAAGTGGCACTCCTAAGCTCGCTGCCTGTGAGCACAGAACTTTCCCAGCTACTTCCACTCAAAGCATTCCACCTGTTGCTCCCTATCAGTCCATTTCGCAGATGGAGGCACAGAACTGCAGAGCTAGAGGAGATTGTAGAGACTGCCTTTCTCAGGGGCAGAGTGGGCATGGGGGTGATATTTATAGACTAACTATTTTGCGCCCACACTGTACAGGACATTTTGTGAACAGGACTTCTGCCCAGTTCCACCTCATCACTTTCCTGATAGGGAAATTCTTTGCCTGCAGAAACGCTCTCTTGAGGGACTGCGGGGAAATGACTCTCTACCCCCCTCAATATGGTTACACATCCACATCTGCCATCTCCATGGCTGCCTTGCCTAGCACAGGGTCCAGAACAGAACCAGAGGTTGTATTGTTGTATTGGTTATATGTTTTCCCCTGGGACAAACAAAACAAAGCAGATTGTTTGTGCTATGCTTCCTTTGAATCAGAAATTACAATCTTTGCTTCAAGAGACAAGAGGATTATGAAGCCTTTTAAATGTCCTCCCTTTCTCGTTTTACTGCAAAGCTTCAATGAACTCCAAACCCAGGGGTATTCATCGTAGCACAACAGATTAACCAAATAGGACTGGGAAGTCATTTGAGATATTTTTCCTTTACTTAAGCCCCATGAGAGGATGGGGCTTGTGGGAAGCTCAGGGAAGGGATCGCCTTTGTGGAGGCAGGCACAGCTTCACTAGGCACAGCAATTATTCTAAAAACATCTGGGGCATGAAAATTTAAAACACCAGAATTACAATGGGTAGAGTTTGTGCCCAGGATATTTGCTGTGCATTGCCTCTCCTGCCAAGAGAGGCTGGCCAGGAAGCCTTCCCAGTAGGTAAGGTCTATCCTCTTCCTCCCCCTGTGCTGAGCATGGGTTTAGGATTTGAATTTGTTTGGTGCAGCACCCTCCAACCTTCCCTGTCCTTTTGATTTCAAAATAGGAAGAAATCCATCCATCACAGGGGATTGCTTATGTGTCAGCGCGACAGGAGGGCAACCCAACTTTTGCTTTCTGTTTCACACATACCTTCACTAGACATAAAAAAAAAAAAAAAAAAAAAAAAAATGGCCTGTGACACTTTCATGAGCTCCTTACCCAGAAAATTGGAAGAAAAAAAAAAAAAGGATTAAGCAATTCCCCACTTTTTAAGAGTAATAGTTTACACCTCACTGATGATGAAAAAATCATCTTTACAGAAGAATGCCAGTTAATAAATATTGAAGAAACCAAGGAATTAGAAAATCACCCGTTTGCAGCCCTAAATGAAGTAAAGGATTCAGGCAAGGATCATCAACGAAAGTTAAAGCCATTCGGTATTAGAGTGGAATAAAGTCAATTTTAGTTATGTGAAAGTGAGAAAAATTATTTCCCATCTGTCTTTTCTTAGAAAGTCATGAGGATATAAGGCCCAACAAAATAAGGGCGTAGAGGCAGCCTGTGGGGACCAGGAGAGGCAGGCATCAGCAAGTATGGAGGGAAGTCTTGGGAATATGAGCAATCAGCCCAAACAGGAGACGGAAGGCAGACTGGGGGCTGGAGTCGGAGAGATTTGTGTCATTTTCATGACAATTTAGACTTAAAAAGACAATAAAGGCAAACAATGAAAAAAAAAAAACAAACAGAAGAAAAAGTCTTTTTTTAAACTCCAGGAAGAAAACAAAAAACAAACAACAAAAAAAAAAACCGTTCAGCAAAAGCACTGTCCTCACAGTGCACTAGTTGGCTCTAAAGTGAATTATGATTCCGTAGTCACAGCCGTGTAATCCCTATTTACTAATTGTCAACTTTTAAAGTTGAACAAGAACAAACAAAAAGACTTTAGGGTCAAATAACACAATAAAAACATCCTCCACCTTAACGTAGACATCTCAGTGCAGATAATGAGAGCGGAAAGGGGTAGGAGATTGTAGGGCTGATAGCACCTTCATCTTACAAGATGAGGAGCCAGAAGATGTTCTTATTGACCTCATAAGAAAAAAAACCATAAACAAATCACTAAAACTAACCAATGTAACCCATAGAAAAAGGGAAGAATGATATTATTATATTGAGCTATTATGGAGAGATGCAGAGGTGGTGGAAGAGAATTAAATCTTCATCTGTCATAGGAAGAAGTCAGTAATTAATGTCTAAAATTGATCAATCTATAAATTGTGGCAAAATGTATTTTAAAGATATGGAGGTTATGCTCAAAAGACATAGCTAAAAGTGTTAATAAAGACTGTCTCTGGGCCAGGCATGGTGGCTCATGCCTGTGATCCCAGTGCTTAGGGAGGCCTAGGCAAGCAGATCGCTTGAGCCCAGGAGTTCGAGACCAGCCTGACCAACACAGCAAAACCCTGTCTCTACAAAAAATACAAAATTTAGCTGGACATGGGGGCATGTGCCTGCGGTCCCAGCTACTCAGTGGAGGGGGTGCTGAGGCAGTGTACAACACAGCCTCCAGAAAGTCAAGGCTGCGGTGGCTGTGACTGCGCCACAGCACTCCAGCCTGGGAGACAGAAACTCTATCTCAAAAGAAAAAAACAGTCTGTCTCAGAAGAATGGGGCTCACCATGGGAAGGATGAAGCAAGAAAGAATTGTTTCTCTTTATAAGTCTTTTTGTATAATTTGATTTTTTTAATCAAACACATGTATTACCTCAATTTTTAAAACCCATATTAAAAATATACAATTGTTAAAAGAAATGCACCAAATAATTAATTTGAGGATTATTGTCATCCTATGAATATGTATTCTCTTGATTTTAAAAATATGTTGACATACAGTTAACAGAATTGTAACTCAACAATTAATATGAAACTACTGATACACATAAGAACTGGGTCTTCCCACTCTCAAATTGGTATGGCCCTTAAATTATTTATGTTTTCTTTTATGTCTCTCAGTAGAATTTTTGTTATCTAAAGCTTATATATTGTTTCTGTATGTTTCTTGATGAGTTTATCCTGAAGGCCTTTATATTTATATTCCTATTTTCAGTGGGATTTTTAAAGTAAGATTTACAAGTGACTATTGCTGACATGGAAAAATCATTGATTTTGCTATATTTAAATATCACCCTCATACTGCAATCTTATATTGCTATAAACAGTTTTTTAGTTTAATCTCTTATTTTGTTTTTATTAAGTTGATGATAATATCATCCGTGAATAATGATTAGCCCAGCCCTAATTCTGCTCATTCCTTTGCTCTATTTACTCAATTTTTTAAAGTTATTAAATAGCAGCAATGGAGAGCATCCTTATTTCTTCCCTTGACATTAATGGAAACACAACTAATGCTTCACTCAGTAGGGTTTGAGCTAGCTGCTATCGGAAGCTGAAAATGCATAGCAGTCCAAAGGAAGGGCCTCCATATGAGACTGCCTCATCCTGAGCCAGATCTGGATCCACCATTTACTTAGCATCATGACCTTGACCAATTACTTAGCCTCTCTACACGGTAGCTCCCTTTCTGTAAAATGGGATGACACTGTCTACCTCTGAGCGTAATTGTGCTCATTAAATGAGATTCTCTGTATAAAGCACCTGTAACAATGCTCGGGCAGGTCTAATTAGTGCTACTTTCAAGAATCTAACATATGGCACTCATTCCATATCATCTTGTTAGAATTGGCCTTTTATCAACCACTTGAGGCCATTTTGGACCTTGACTCTGTCCTCAGTTTTCACGGTTTCCATTAGTTCAGCAAAACCTTGCTGATTCATTAGGCATTTGGGTTGTCATATTCATTTTACACAAGGAACCATGATTGTCACCCAGATTCCCTGTGGATCTTCTCTTCTGTCTTCTTTGTATCCTATTGAGAAAGGTGCATCTTGAGAAAGGTGCATGGCTCTAGGACCAGAGCCGTGACTTCACCCCGGCCGTCCCCCTTTTTTTTTTTTTTCACTTAGAATGAGTTCATTTTTAGATGAAATAATATATTCACAATGATATTAAAAAGTGCCACTGTGTGGTCTTGGGTAAAGTGAGCTTCTCTTGGCTTTGTTTCTCATCTCTAAGTTGAATGAGACGGTCTCCTTCACAGGGCTATCTTGGAAATTAAAGGGCAAACAGAAATACGTGGTTAGCCTGGCACCTGTACCACACCGTCATTTCTTTCCACTTCTCCACCCAGGGCTCCTTTGTCCAAAATGAGAAGTAGGGAGTGGCCTGGAATGTGGGAGAAAACCATGCTTCCTGTGATTAAGCTCAGCTCCACTCGGGCAGATCGAATTTGGTCTTCTTTCCAGGCTTAGCTCGGGAGAGAGTCAGACATATTGGCTCCCAGTACTGAAAGAGCATCTGAGCCATCTCAGAAGATGCTAACGCCTCTGAAAAAATAGTGAGAGTCCTATTCCCTTTACCACCAGTAGCTCTGAATCCTCAGCTGAGGAGCTCGGGTGTGCAACACAGAGACACAGCTTCCTTCCCTGCAGGGATCAATTGTTTCGCAGCCAGAGCTGTTCAAAGACCTTAGACATTCCAGAAAGGCACCCACAGCTCTATGCAAAATATTTTTATTAATATTTGGACAAGAAAAAGGAATGTATTCTCATGCAGCTACATCTGCAAGCAACAAAGAGACATTTAAATCTGTCTGAGACAAACCAAGCAAATGCCACAAAAACACAGACAAAAGTCCTCCTACTGCCTGTCTTGTTTGACAGAACACCAATTATCAGCATGTATAGACTCATCCACACGGCACACATGTGAGCCACTGCTGTGGTCTGCTTGCCAAGGCATCTTCACTGAGGACATGAAGAAGAGCACAGAGACTCTGCCCAGCAGTGATGCTTCAACCCCAGATCCAGATGTTCATTACAGCCATCCTTGGGAGGTTTTCCAGAGTGGCACCCAGAACCATTAGACACCTGTAAAGTGTACAGCTTCCTTTAGTTGGCTATTCCTCCTACTTTCTCCATCTTTCTGAATGGCCTCAACAATTCATCCAAGTCAGAGACCCTAAAATCTTTGTCTGTCACCCTTCCATCTAATCAATCCCTAAATCTTGTTGATTTGACTTCTTAGCTATCATCCAGATATGTCCATTTCTTTTTTTTTTTTTTTTTTTTTGAGACAGGGTCTTGCTCTGTCGCCCAGGCTGGAGTGCAGTGGCCGGATCTCAGCTTACTGCAAGTTCCGCCTCCCGGGTTTACGCCATTCTCCTGCCTCAGCCTCCCGAGTAGCTGGGACTACAGGTGTCTGCCACCTCTCCAGGCTAATTTTTTGTATTTTTTTAGTAGAGACGGGGTTTCACCGTGTTAGCCAGGATGGTCTCGATCTCCTGACCTCGTAATCTGCCCATCTCGGCCTCCCAAAGTGCTGGGATTACAGGCTTGAGCCACCGCGCCTGGCCCAGATATGTCCATTTCTTTTTCCCTTCTTCAGTACTTCCTGAATTCCTGCAATAGCTTCTTGCTTGGTCTCTTTGCTCTAGTGTTTTCCTCTCCAACCTATTTTCCACAAAACAGCTACAGTGATTGTGGGTGTTAATGACCCACAAAGGGCTTCCCCTCTGGGTGAATTCCAAATTCTTAGCGTGGCATACAAGGCCCTGTGTGATCTGCCACTGCCAGCCTCTCCCTGCCCTCTCCATGCCCCCACTGCTGTGCTCCAGGCAGGCTGGAGTGATCCAACTGTGTCACACTTATCTTCTCGCTGACTGTTTCCACTGCCTCCAACCACCTCCTCCTCATTAACTCCAGTTCACCCTCAGACTCAAGTGTCATGTCCTAGAAAGACCTTTCTTGATCCTGCTCATACTAAGTTTGTGGTCCTCCTTAGGCTTCCAGAGAGCCCTGGGATGACTTCTTGGTCACTTCTCAGTGTCCTTAGCTAGACTATGAGCTCCTTGCTGGCCAAGAATGGATCTTATTCAACACTGCATCTCCAACACAGAGTAATAATAACATTTGAGTTAATAGTAAATACTCAATAATAACATTTATTGAAAATATTAATTCATTCCTCAAAATAAAGCATTGACAAAGCAACCTGCTGCTACTCTCTTTTGAGGATGACATTACTGTTTACAAACACATCCACCACCTTTATTCATCTGAACCACAAAATAACCCACCCAAGGTGCCGCAAGACGGCACTGTTTCCATTTTATAGGTAAGAGCAACCAAACCCTTTAACATGAAAATTGAAACTCCAAGAATTTCAGTGACCTGCCCAAGACCGTGAGCTGGTAAACAGATCGATATGGATGTAATGATGTTGCACATGGCCAACCTACTCAGCACCTCCTATATGCCAGCACCTACTATATGTCAGGCTCTGGCAAGGTCCTTTACAGGAATTATTTTGTTTATTCTTCTGAACCCTAGTTTAATATTCTTCCTACAAGACTGCTAAGTTTGTTTTAACCACCCGGAAACATTTGTGGAATGAGGGACATCAGAAGGACTTTTTTCTGAAGATAACTCGTCCACTGCTACAGTGTCAAGAGTCTATCAATGGTTCCAGTTCAAGTTAAGACCACAGAATTTCCATGTTATGAGAGAACAGCAAGTCACAGGTCTACCCCACCCGCTATAGTGTAGCACACCAAGGCCATCTACATAGCTCTTGTTAGTAGCCCCCAAGAAAATAGGACCCAGGAGGAGGAGGAAGGAGTAATGAGAGATTTTGATTGTCTTCCCAACATCTTTTTCATCCTGAATCTACTATGCAGTTTCCAAGAAGTTTGGGGGAAAATTCGCTCCAATCTAGGGGTTGAGGGTGGGGACTTTGCTCTTACTATTTTTAACCCAACCAGCTTAATCCTGTGTCTACCTATAACAAAAGTATATGTTTAATTTTTTCATGCCTTTTCCAGCTCATGCCATTTCCTTGATCCAAGGAATTAGTTCAGGGATGTGCAGATGACCAAATTCAGGCCTTTAAGACATGAGTGTGGGTTTCAGAAGGTTTCAGGCAGGGAAATTTTCTCACTGTAAAAAAAAACACTCCTAGTAATCACACCTTTCTTTTCCTCTGGCATATGGAAGCAAAGCCCAGGGTGGCTACAGCCACACTGGCACCATGAGAGAAGCCCATCTCAGAATGAAGCCTCCACACAGGCAGAAATCCAGCCAGAGTGATCACAGAGGCACAGCTCCAGAGCCACTGTGATGATACACCCTCTGATGCCTACCTTACTCTGGACCGTTATTCAACAATGTAGGGTGATACATGTCTTGATAGTTTAAGCCAGATAGAGACACGTACTCAGATATTTGTTGCAAAAAAAAATTTCAACACATACAATCCCTTTACCAATGAAAGGGTTGAGAAAGATCTTCATGGGAATGTCATGAGGTCCCAAAAGTGAGAGAAGCATAATAAAACCTTGGCATCTTGGGAGGCAGTGGTTAAGGACATGGACTCAAACTGTATTCAAATCCCAGCTGTGACATTCACTAGCTCTGCTACCAGGGGGCATGTTACTTAATCTTTCGAAATTTCAGTTGCTTCATTTGTGAAACAGGGATAATAATTCTTACTTCATAGGATGACTGTAAAGATGAAATAAAATAATGAATTTAAAAAACTTTGTATAGTACCTGGTGTATAGTAGCAGTAGCTGCTGTTATTTAGTAATGGTGGTAGTAGTGGTAGTAGTGGTAATGGTGGTTGGTAGTAATAATTATTCTACGTACGTAAAACCTTCAAAGTCTTCCGTGCATTGCTCGGCCCTGGAGGTATTGATGGAATCTAGAGTTCACTATGACTCAGAGTTTAGCTCATTGCACCTAATGGCTGAAAATTTAGCTTTTTGCAAACAGATATAAATCCCCAATGAAATTGTTGAGGAGTTTTAATTAAGGTGATCAGGCTGATTAATGATTCCCTCTGGGCAAGTGCTGAGGAACCCAGAAGTGGAGCAAGAGCTTTCTAAAACACCCAGAGCAATCCATTCGCCAATCTACAAATGGCACCAGCCCTTCCCTGGCTGTTGACTCTCAAGGCTGTTCCCCCATTCAGGGTCCTCTTGGCTCTTCTGCAGCCACATACACACCCATTTATCAAAAGGAAAGGTTGGGCCATCAAACCAGTGATTTCCTTATTCTCCCTCAATTCTTCCTCTGTAAGAAATGAGTAAATTAATGGACTAGCAATGGCTGCAGAGCTTTGGGGTAAGGAATCCAGATTCTCACTCTGTTCCACCATAAACTTGAATTAGATAAAGCCCCAGGACTCAGGGGTCCAAGTCCCTCTAAATCCTATGGAATGTAAATCCTTCCCAGATATGATCTTGCCCTTGGCAGCCCTCTCCCAACCCTTCCAGATGGGAAAAGGAATAAAATATACATTTATTCAGGATCATTACCTTGAGCCAGGCCTTGTGCTGGGTACTGGAACTCTAAGACTGGGTGAGGGTTCTGGAATCAGAATGTGAACCAAAGAATTGTCTTAAGGATTAAATGAGTTTCTTCACATGCTGAGAGCAGTGCTCCTCTGACAGTAACATGCACACGAACTATGTGAGGATCCTGTTAAAGCACAGATTCTGATTCAGCAGGTCTGGGGTGGGGTCTGAAAAACTATGTTTCTTACAAGCTTCTGGGTTATCCCAGGTGTGCTGATCCAAGGACCATACTTTGTGTAGCAAGGACTTAGAAGGCTACCTCACTTAGTGAATGTTACATGTGGTAGTTTTATTACATGTGTTTAGTAATTGATGAGCAAAATTGAACTGAAATTTTTACAGTCTTATAACAGTATATTCAGGGGTTTCATATCTCTCATTTTCTTTAATCCTCATAATTCAACACTGTAGGGATTCATGTCCCCATTTACAGGTAAGGGATTTGAGGCTTAGGGGGTAACTCAGAGTGACCAACTGTCCCAGTTTGCTTGGGATTTTCCTGGGTCTAGCACTGGAAGTCTTGCATCCCAAGAATGCCCTCAGCCCCGGAAAAGCTAAAAGGGATGGTCACCCTAGAACTAATAAGTAGTCTACTGGAATTCAAAGCCTGGTCTCTGAATTCCAAAGATGTATTCTTTCCCAGAGACTAGCACTGCCTCAATGCTAAACAGAGGAGGTGAGCATGTGTATGTGGGGGGATGGAGGGAGGTTGAGGGGCTTCCAGATTGCGAGTATGCTTCTGTTGGTTTCTAAAAGCTTTCTTTCTTCTAATATAAAACAAGAATATACAAAGACTCATGAAACGAAAATATAATTTAATGAATTACTATAAGTCAAACCCTTTTGTGATTACACCTATGTCCAGAACTAGAACTTGAGTCTACATGAGAAGCCCCTCTGTGTGCCCCATCTCAATCACTACACAAACACACTCTCCAAACAAGACCACTACTCTGACATTGTTTTAACTTTTAAGTTAATGGGTACAAGTGCAGGTTTGTTACATAGATGAACTTGTGTCATGCAGGTTTGTTGTACAGATTATTTTTATCACCCAGGTATTAAGATTTGTACCCATCAGTTATTTTTCCTGATTCTCTCTTTTCTCCCACCTTACACTCTCCAGTAGGTCCCAGTGTATGTTGTTCCCCTCTGCGTGCCCATGTGTTCTCATCATTTAGCTCCCACTTACAAGTGAGAACATGCAGTATTTGGTTTTCTGTTCCTGTGCTAGTTTGCTAAGGATAATAGCCTTCAGCTCCATCCATGTCTCTTCAAAGAAAATGACCTCATTCTTTTTTAAGTCTGCATAGTATTCCATAGTGTATTTGTACCACATTTTCTTTATCCAGTCTATCATTGATGGGCATTTAGGTTGAGTCCAGGTCTTTGCTGCTGTGAACAGTGCTGCAATGAACATATGCATGCATGTGTCTTTATAACAAATGCTTCCTTGCAATTCTTTAGTTTTATCGCCCAGGATAAATCCCTAAACAATATAATTTAACTTTGCCTGTTCTTTAATTTATTTCATATGTCTTTTAGTTTCATTTGTCTCTTTGTTTATAGGTTTTCCCTCTGTCACCCCCTGCCCTCACCCCTTTCTGTTGATTAAAGGAAACTGTTTGATTCATCAAGTTTCCCGCATGCTATTAACAGTTTGTTCTTGTTTTTGTCTTTGCATCCTCTTGGCATAGTGCAAAATGTCCCTCTGTCCTCTGTATTTCCTATAATCAGGTAGCTGTGTGTAAAGGCAAGATCAGATTCAGGTTTGGTTTTGCGGGGCAGAACTTTAGAAGTGTGTTCTTCCATCAAGAGGCACATAATGTCTAATTGTCTCCCTCTGTTGAAAACCTGGAAATAAAGGAAAGAATCAATCAGTAACCCCGTCTTTCTATAGGAACTGCTCCACTAGGTAGTGAAATCGTAGACCAAAGGAAATGCCTCTTCAGAGAAGTATTTCAGCTCATAAATGAAAAAATAAATGATAGAACTAGATATTATTATTTTTCAACCCTCAATCAATCATTAATGACTGGATCATATATTTCAATGAAATTCAGAGAATAGGAGGGGTTCAGGTCTCCTCAGCTCCCATTCAGTAACAAAGTAATATCAAAGGAGGGAAGTGACAATCCAAAGTCACTTGGGTTAGAGAGAAAAGTCAACAAATCCCAGAGCTCTGGGTCCTGTATACAGACGTTGTGTGCAGACCAATTTCATGGTATTTACAGCTGTTGTCTCTAGTCTCCTCTCTCCATATCCAGGGATATATGCTCATACACTTTAAAAGACTGCCTCCAAAGATACCCCGTCAGTTCCCAGTGAATAATGCCTCTCAGTACTAATGTCATTATATAGTCACACACACACACACACACACACACACAGACTCATGTGCATGCACATGCACTCACTCACACACTGAATCCAGGCTGACTCTGTAACCAATAAAATGTGGTGGAAGAGACACTGTACCACTTCCGAGTCTAGGCATAAGAAGCCTTGCAACTTCAACCCTGTTCTCTGGGGACACTCATTCTGTGAGAAGCCTGGACTATGTCAGAAATCCGACTATGCTGAGACTGCCATGCTGTGAGGAAGCCCAAGCTTAACCATGTGGAGAGGCTGCATGGAAAGATGCCTAACCAACTCCTGACTGTTTCAGTTCTACAACCCAGGAGTTAAGTATGTAAGTGAAAACATTTTAGGTGTTTTTGCCCCAACTGATGCCATGTGGAGAAAAAAACAGGGAACCCAGCTGATAGAACGAAGGGTTCTAGATATATGGCCCCAGTCAAGTTTTCCCAGCCATCTCCATCCATTTGAGCTACTCCAGCTAAGACCTTATACAACTTAGAGCAGGGACAAGCCATCTCTGCCATACCCTGCCCAAATTCCTGACACACAGAATTGTGAGCATAATAAAAAGATTGTTGCCTTATGTCATTAAGTGTTGACATGACCTGTTACAGCAATAACCAAAACACACACAGTTTATATTCATATGCATAAATTAGATGCCTTCTGCTGTCACAGGACATAAGAACTTCTTGAAGAAAGAAATCCCTTGATTCCCCTTTGGACAAGCTTCCAACCGTTAGAGACCAGGTCTCTTTTTAGCTCACCTTTGTATTCCCCAGTCCCTGTGCAGACATCTGGTCCCATTCTATCTCTAAAATCACCCTGGGTTGAATGACCTTTGGGTGTCCTAGTCTCTTATCATTTATATTTTTTTCATTTATCTCTTCTCTACCTGCCTTGGATAATTTTAAGTCCCTTAGGGATAGGGACACTACCACATTTTTATTATGGAATATTTTACATGTACTAAAATATATAATGTGTATGTAAAGTATATGCATTATAATGAAATAAACACCATAAATCTCCTTGGTGCCAACTTGAAAAATAAAACATGAACAACAGGGAGCTTCCTTTGAAATTCTCTAGTGCCCCTGATGGCAGACATCATCTTTCCACAGAGGGATCCACTTTTTTAAACTTTATGTTTAGCATTTCTTTCCTTTTCTTCATAGTTCTGCAACAGATGTACAAATTTCTAAGTCATTTGACTTAGTTTTGCATTCCTTTGAATTTTGTAAAAATAATATTATGGTGTATTAATTCTCTAGCAATTGGCTTTTCTATTCAACGTTATATTTCTGATTGTACTCTCCATTAAAATGCATAGCATTGTTTTCTCTGCTGTATAGTATTCCAGCATGTGAATATACTATTCTGTAATGGTTGTTTGTATTGTTTCCAGACTTTTTGCTATTAAACAATACCACTATGGACATTGTTGAGTACATCTCCTGGTGTAAGTACTTCTCCAAGGGAACCCATTTTTCACTGTTGTTTCTTAGTGTCTCGCACACTGCCTCACATTATAGGCATTCAATGAAATATTGAATGAGTGAATGAGTAACCATGTTGTTCAAGTTTTCCTTATTCTTGCATATTTTCTTTTCTGATCTATTTATTGCCCAGAGAAATATGTTAAAATATCCTACTATGCTGGGGATTTTACAGTTCTGTTAATTTTTGTTTTATATACCTCAGAGCTATATTATTAACTATAAATGGATTAGAAATATGCCCTCCTAGTGAACTAAAACCTTTATTATTATATAAGAACTCTCAATCTCTAGAAATACTTTCTTGATCACAGCGTATTTTGTGTGACATTAGTGTTATTAAATCAGTTTTCTTTTGTAACTATTTACCTGTTATAGCTTTTACTATTATTTATTTTCAAACTTCTGCTGTCCTCTTCTTTTTCTTTGTAACAGTATATATTGGGGTTTTTTCTCTAGTCTGGTAATCTATGTCTTTTAAACAGTTTAGTCTATTAACATTTACTGTGATTACAAATGTATTTGGATTTATATCTATCATCTTATTTTTTCCTTGCTATTAATCCCTTTTCTCCTGTGTGCATAATTATGTGTGTGTGTGCCTTCTCTTTTGGGGCCTCATTTCCAGTTCATCAAAATTATAGCTTGTTTACTCTCAAAGTTTGCAAAAGGCATTTAGGCACCAACCCCACCTGAGGACCAACCCATGTCCACAGATTCACAGAGGATATATTTTCCCCTTCTCCCAGAATCAAGGTTAAGCTGAAACAGACAAGTGTTCTTGCATTTTGCCTCTGCAGGAGAGTTTTTCTTGGCTTACTTTTTACTAAGAGTATAGCCCTTTGTGTGTCATATCTTCATATGGAGTGGAGAAAACATACCACGCCAACTCTCCCCAGGCTTGATGCCTTGTCTGCCTCCATGTCTGTGGCTACAGATGCCTCTGGACAGCCAGTAACATCAGCACTTATTCATTCCCACTCTCACTTCATCCCTGGTCTCTGAAAACTTTCTTCATCTTTTTACAGGGCCATCCATGCATTTAAAATGATAGATAAAATCTTACATTTTATCTATCATTTTAGTTGTGTGGTAATAGAAGGGTTTCTGATTTTTTAATCTCCCATTTTACCAGAACAGAAATCTCTTTTTCTAACTCCTTTAAAGATGATAAATTGTCACATACAACATATGGCAGGCAAACTACCTTTTTAAAAAAGGAATAAGAGGTCAGATATTATTCAAACTAATGTATCTTGGGGATAATATTGCTCCAGGGATTCACCAGTAAACACTTAGAAGAAAATAGCATCATCCAGAAATGATTCCACAAAGGTACATTCCTAGGAGAATTTTCTTCTTGGAACAGCAACAAAGACTTGCAGCAAAATATTAGGGAGAGATTTCTCTATACCTCATTTGTAATTAATAAAAGCACTCCATTGAAGATCAACGTATTGTTAACAATGGTTACACAAGATTAAAGTTTCATGAAGATCATTGTTTACAAAGCATTTTTATTATACTTATCTTGCACTCCTTTTGACAGATGTTCCGAAAGACCCCTGGATTAGGAGCTATGGGTAGGAGTGCTACGGCACCTTGCACGGAGTCAGAAGACCCAGCACTAACCACAAGCTTCAAAAAAGCTTCAAACCAAAGCTTTTTTGAAGAAGGCTTTTGGCAAGCCACCTAAAATCCAAAAACCTCTGCTTTCTCCCTTTCTTCATTTAGCTTCATTATACCGAAATCTATTAAGACACTGGGGTTCCTTCCAGTCACTGCCTTTTGCTAAACTCAGAGTTCCTACAGTCCTCACCTTCCAGTAAGCACATTTTACCATATATTCAACCCAAGTCCATCAAAGTTTATATATAGTACCCTCCCTTCTCTATTAATAGCCCATCTCCCAGGCTCTTAAAGCAGAAGCGGATTATGAGAAGACAGTCAAACAGTGAACGATGTGAAACTCTCTCATTCCCCTCATGTCCCCACCCAATGTAGAATCTCTCAAACAACAAACTCTCCAGCCTCAGGACATCGCTAGCAGGAACAGTGGCTTTGTTGGATGAAACTCTAGCTCTAAGCAGACTGATCCTAGGCACTAAGAAGACTGATCCTAGGCACCTGGCCATCAATGGCCCCCAATGTTGTTCTTTTTAAGCAGGACAAATATAGGAAAGCAGAGTTTGGGTCCCATTGTTATTTCTAGGATTGCCAAGAATAACCCATTGTCATGCTCCATAGTCCATATTGTGTGAGATTTTTATTATTTCAGTGCTCTGATTCTTGACATTAAAAATGAGAGACATTGATTTGTCTTTCCTTACATAAAATCGGCAGTTCTTCTGGATCTTCCCCACACAGTACCTCAGAACATTTTTGGCCTTTTCTCTGACACCCTGACATTGTAACCACAGAGCCACTTCAATGTGCTTTAACTTTGTCGGTAACAAAATGAAGAGCTGTTTCTCAGTGCAGTGGACTCCCAGGTTGCAGGTCACATAACCTGAGCTTACCCAGATGAACCAGCATGCCCAATTTGTGATCCCAGAGCCAGCCAGAATAACAAAGTCAACCACAGGTGGAATCTAAGCGCTTGGATTGAGAAACAGGAACCAAATTAAGAATCACGGGGTGCTCTGTTTTGTCACAGTACAGACCTAAAAGCCAAGGACTCAGCATCACGTCTTTGCATAAACCAATTTAGATCATGCTTCATTGCATTTGCCTATCTCTCTCATTGCTACTCTTTGCTTTTAAAATCTGTCCCTAGACTGCAGTTCAGGGAGACAGAGTTGAACGTTGCCTCCTGTCTCCTTGCTGGTTGACTTGCAATAAAGCTTTTTCCTCTCTCAAAAGCTGCTCCCATAGTATTGGCTTCTATGCACATGGATAGCAAGCCCATTGCTCAGTAACAACTTGACCCAGAACATTCCAAGGCATGATTTTTTTTTTTTTTTTTTTGAGAGGGAGTCTCGCTCTGTCGCCCAGGCTGGAGTGCAGTGGCCGGATCTCAGCTCACTGCAAGCTCTGCCTCCCGGGTTTACGCCATTCTCCTGCCTCAGCCTCCCGAGTAGCTGGGACTACAGGTGCCCGCCACTTCACCCAGCTATTTTTTTGTATTTTTTAGTAGAGACGGGGTTTCACCGTGTTAGCCAGGATGGTCTCGATCTCCTGACCTCGTGATCCGCCCGTCTCGGCCTCCCAAAGTGCTAGGATTACAGGCTTGAGCCACTGCGCCCGGCCTCCAAGGCATGATTATAATCACCAAATATTTCAACATTGATGTTCAGTATTTATTCACTCTCAAAACATGTCACAGTTCCAGTTTCAATCAGAGCACAAGTATTGCAAAAAAAAGTAAGGCACATAGAAAACATGAGCAAACCAAGGTCATTTACATATATAAGAAAGCTTAGGCTCAAAGCAGGTGCTTACTCCAGGTCACACATCCCCAGCGTTACAGGACCAGGACACAAACTCAGGCCATCTGTACCCAAATCCACTGACTTTGCCACTAGTCCATACTAGCTCACATTGGGTAGCTCAGTTCTTCAGAATAACTCCACTTTATGGGGAAGACTGATAATATGAAAAAGTCAAAGCTTTACCATGATGCCACAGCTGGGGTGAGCATCAAGTTTATCAAAACAGTGGAGAGAAGGAGGGAAAGAGAAAGGGGAAAGGGAGCCTCCTTGTGAAGTGATTCTTGCTTCTGATTCGTATTCCTTACAGAGTTTTTCACCTTTTAGATATCCTATTAATCTGAATTAGAGTTCTGTACCACCCTGTCCTGGTCCCACACACAAACACACACTTGAATAGTCTAAGGGCAATGTGTTCTAAGAAGGCCAGAGAAGTCACTCTAGATAGGGATGTTCCATCCCAATGGATGCAGCTCTCTGTCCTGAAGTGCCTGGGGGAGAAACATAAGTCACCAGTTTGGGACTCCCTCCAGATAAACCCACAACCCAGATGAGAAGAGGCCAGATAAACAAGGCTGCCAGGTGCTCGGCCTCCTCTCTGGGCAAGATGGCCTAGGGTCAGAGGGCAAAACATGCACCTGTCCCCAGAGCTAGTCTGTTTTGCTTTTGTTTTTGTTTTTTAATCATTTAGGCAATGGCTTTTCAACAATCTGGCTCCTTTTAATTAAGACAGAGCTATGGACCAGGGGCCAGGAATTCAACTCTCAGCCCCACCCTACCACTATGGTGTGACTCACCTGGCCACAGTGCCTTTCCTCTTGCCTTCCCCAGGGCCTCTCTCATAGGAGATAGCAAGTCTGCCTATCGGCCTTCCTCGGAGGGCTGCAATCAGGCATATGATAAAAATAACAGCAACACCCCCTTTCTCTGCAGAATCACCATGGCAGCTGGGACCCTGTACTCATGTCCTGAAAATGTGAGGGCTTTCAAGGTGTCCATTGCTGTTCAGTACAGCGGGGCTCAGGTCCACGTGCTCTCTGCACCACCCTACCCCACTTTGGCCAAACCAACAATACTCCTGAATTTCTCTGCAAATTTCTTGCCAGGAAGTTTCCAGCATTTGAGGGTGATGATGGATTCTGTGTGTTTGAGAGCAATGCCATTGCCTACATGAGGAGCTGCGGGGAAGTACTCCAGAGGCAGTAGCCCAAGGGGTGTAGTGGGTGAGCTTTGCTGACAGTGATACAGTGCCAGTACCTGGGTGTTCCTCACCGTGGGCATCATGCAGCATAACAAAAAGGCCACCAAGAGTGCAAAGAAGGAGGTAAGGTGAATTCTGGGGCTGCTGCATGCTCACTTGAAGATGAGGACTTCTCTGGTGGGTGAACAAGTGCCACTGGCTGATATCACAGTTGTTTGCATATTGTTGTAGTTCTATAAGCAGGTCCTGGAAGCTTCTTTCCACCAGGCCTTCCCCAATGCCAACCGCTGGTTCCTCACCTGCATTAACCAGCCTCAATTCCAGGTTGTTTGGGGGGAAGTGAATCTGTGTGAGAACATGGCCCAGTTTGATGTTTAAAAGTTTGCCGAGAGCCACCCTAAACAGGACATCACATGGAAAGGGAAGGGCTCACAGGAAGGGAAGCAGAAGCCCCAGGCTGAGCAGAAAGAGGAGAAAAAGGCAGCTGCCCCTGCTCCTGAGGAGGAGATGGATGAATGTGAGCAGGTGCTGGCTGATGAGCCCAAGGCCAAGGACCCCTTTGCTCACCATCCAAGAGTACCTTTGTGTTGGATAAATTTCAGTGCAGGTACTCTAAGAAGGACACACTCTCTGGGGTGCTGCCATATTTTGGGGAGCAGTTCGATAAGGATGGGTGGTTCCTATAGTTCTCAGAGTATCACTTCCTTGAAGAACTCACCCAGATCTTCATGAGTTGCAATCTCATCACTGGAATATTCCAGTGACTGGCCAAGCTGAGGAAGAATGTTTTTGTCAGTGTCTTCTTTGGAACCAACAATAGCAGCTCCGAGTCTGGGTCTTCCAGGGCCGGAAGCTTCCCTTTTCACTGAGTCCAGATTGGCGGTGGGACTACAAGTCATATACATGATGTAAAACTGGATCCTGGCAACAAGGAGACCCAGGCACTGGTTCAAGAGTATTTTTGCTGGGAGGGGGCCTTCAAGAGTGTGGGCCAAGCCTTCAGTCAGGGCAAGATCATCAAGTAAGCATCCCTTGCCATTGCCTAGCTGCCTGCACCTGCCCTTCAAGGAGATGGGGGTCATTAAATGAAACTGAACACTGAAAAAAGAACAACAGCAAACATTAATTAGCATTTACAAATACCTACTATGTACCATATTCTTCACATAAATGATTTTTATCTGCCAACAACTCTGTGAGGTAGTGATTATTTTCATTGTCCAGATAAGAAAACTAAGGCTCAAGGAATTAGACAACTTGCCTTAGGTCAGCAGCTGGTAAGAAGTAAGACTTCAATTGGAAGCCAGGTGATATCTGGCTGTAAAACTGTGCTAGTTGCGCTATGCCATGGTGCACTCACTGTTGCTCTCACCTTCATCACAGGGAAGAGCAGTGGCCCTGTTGGAAGAATTATTACACTTTTTCCTTTCTTTTCTTTTTTTTACCCATTCACTGCACCACCTCTCTCCAGAGGACTTTTAATGTTGGAATCTGGGGATTCAGACCCAATATATTAGTCTGTTTTCACACAGCTATAAAGAAATACACATGACTGGGTAATTTATAAAGGAAAGAGATTTAATTGACTCACAGTTCCACATGGCTAGGGAGACCTCAGAAAACTTACAGTCATAGCAGAAGATGAAGGGGAAGCAACTACCTTCTTTACAAGGCAGCAGGAGAGAAAAGAATGAGGGAGGAACTTCCAAACACTTATAAAAGCACCAGATCCCCTAAGAACTCACTCACTATCAAGATAACAGCATGGGGGATACCACCCACACGATCCAATCACCTCCCTCCCTTGACATGTGGGAATTACAATTTGAGATGAGATTTGGGTGGACACACAGAGCCAAATCATATCATCCAAATTTGGGGAGTCATGCCCATCAGTCCCTCATTAATTTCACTGTGAGTTTGGGAGACCATGTGACTATTTTTCAGGTGATCCTCCCATTCTTTTAAGAAGCACAGATTATACAGAATAATCCGTACATCAAATCCTTGTGACATAAAATTTACCTATATAGCAAACCTGTGCATGTATCCTCAAATCTAAAATAAAAGTTAAAAAGTAATAAGAAATAAAATTCATAGTCATCATCATATCATGAATTAAAATTTGCCAAGTATGCTTAAATCCATGAAGTCATAATGATTTTTAGTGAGACACTGGGAAAATGTGCACTTTGGATAGTCAATAACATTAAGGAATCTCCAGTTTATACACAAAGATGAAAAAAGAAGACTAAGGAATCTAAGAGTAATAACGGTAATTGAGATGTTTCTAAAAGAGTCCTTATATTTCAGAGATATATACAGTCAATGCTCATTATTTATGACTCCGTATTTGCAAATGTACCTACTTGCTAAAATTTATTTGTCACCTCACAATCAATATTCCCAGTTTTTTCATGTCATTTATGGACATGCACAGAACAGCAAAATATATGAGTTGCCCAATGTGCGTGTTCCCAGCCTAGAAGGAACAAGGGGAGAGCTCTGCCTTCTTTCTTCAGCTCACATCAATGTAAACAAGTGTTCTTTTTGTGGTGTATTTAATGCCATATGTTTCCATCTTTGTGCTTTTTGTTGGTAATTTTGCTGTTTAAAACAGCCACTGGCCAGGACCTGTGATCCCAGCACTTTGGGAGGCCGAGGTGGGTGGATCACCTGAAGTCAGGAGTTCGAGACCAGTCTGGCCAACTTGACGAAACCCTGTCTCTACTAAAAATACAAAAAAAAAAATTAGTCAGGTACGGTAGTAGGCATCTGTAATCCCAGCTACTCAGAAGGCCGAGGCAGGAGAATCACTTGAACCCAGGAGGCAGAGTTTGCAGTGAGCCGAGATTGCACCATTGCACTTCAGCCTGGGCAACAGAACGAGACTTCATCTAAAAGAAAAAAAAAAAAAAAATGAAAAACAAACAGCCCCCAAGCATAGTGTTGAAGTGCTGTCTCATGTTCCTAAGAGCAAGGAGGCTGTGATGTGCCTTCTGTGTATTAGAGAGGCTTTTTTCAGGTATGAGTTATAGTCCTGTTGGCTGTGAGTTCATTGTTGACAAATAAACAATATATACTAAATAAGTTGTCTTTAAACAAAAACACACATAAAGCAAGGTCATGTATTGATTGATTAGTGAAAATGTGACCAGAGGCTCACAAGAATCTAATCCTGTATTTCCCCTAATTCAGTGTATGCAGTGACTTTATAAAGCATAACTACCCCCAAATAACAAGAATAGACTTGGCTAAAATAGTTATAAAATACATGGCGAGGAGTGGCGGAGGGGAATACTATGTAAAGTGAATAAAATATTTTTGCTGGCCTGGATCTGGCCCTCAGAACCTGAATTTTTTGTCTCTGGTCTACTTCATTCTCCTTAACTACTACTTTACAGCACTGAATCTCTTCCAATTTTTTTTCAATCATTTCCCTATTGATAGACATTTAGATTCTTTCCAGGTTTTCACTATTATGATCAGTGCTGAGTGCACATCTGCACATGAGCAAAAGTTTCTCTTGAGAAGACATGGAGAAGTGTAATTGCTGAATCACAGGGTACGAACATTTTACATTTTAATAGACACTGCCAACTTGCCTTCAAAGTGGCTGTGCCAATTAAATACTCCCACCAGCAGTGTGTGCGAGTCTGGATTTCCCACTCTCTTGCCAACACTTAATTCCACAAATATTTTTGGAATCTGAATCCTCTGTGTGAGAGACACTAATGAGGTTCTGGGGGTGGAGAGGAGGCAAACCAGGATATAAGCTACATGAGACATGGCATTGCAGACCCAAAGACAAGATACTCAGACGCTCCAGAGATTTCCCAAAGACTCACAGAACAGTATGGTGGAAATAAAAAGCAAGCAATAAACTTTCAAGTTTTATCCAGTGGCCCACTTACCTCAAACAATAAGCCATAAAAATTAACTAATTCACTTTAGACTGCTAAATGTGCTAAGATACGACTGTTAGGTTTAGCTGAAGACTGTGATAAAGGCAAATCCCTTTAATTTTCAAAATAAGTCACATTTTTCCTTATTATACATGGATATGTATTTGCCTGTGTATTTCCAAAACAAGGCTTAAAACATGCATGCCATTTAACTAAGCAATTCTTTTCTATATATACCCTAGATAAATTATTTGAAAAATTTGTAAAAGCTTAAGTGCAACGTTGTTCATTCATAGCATTGTTTACTATCCTCAAAAATATGAACTGCCCACCAATCCAAAAAGAGGGAATTAAATAGTTAAATGTATCAAATAAATATAAATAGCTAATTCAATAAAGTGTTAAATAAGTTGAACTATTACAACCATCATGGAATGATTTATTCATTGTCATGGAAAGACATTTAGAAAGTAGTATTGTTTTAAAAAAGAACTATTAATGTGTATGCAATTTTTTTATTCACTCACCAAATACATACTGAGCACTCATAATGTGTCAGGCACTGTACTGGGCTCAGGGGACAAAATCATAACACCTGCAGGCAAAGTCCTGCCTTCAGGGAGGTAATCTGTATTTTTTTCTTTTTGCTTGCTTTGTGGACTACATAGACAGGCTTCTCCAGCTGGGATATGAGCAAATTACTTTGTTTAAAATTAAGCTCTTTGTGATTTCACAAGTGCTGATGGAGTGCTTCTAATTCTTACACCATGTACGACTGTAAGCTCTATTTGGTTAAAGTGTCTCCTTTCTAACATCATAGTACTTAGACTAGTGGGAAGAGGGTTTATTTCATTCACAGAACCAGCAAAGCAGACTTCCCTCTCCCAGTACCATTCTCTGAGGGAAGATATCTAGAAGAGTGAAAATACCATGGCTGAGGGGTCAAATAGTCCAGGCTCAGAGCTTTCTTCGGCACCTGACTTAACATCATCCAGCTGTGGTGTGGCCACCTATAAAATGAGCACTATAGATTTCATGTCAAATGAAGTCACAACCATACAGTGCTAAGACAATGACTGGCATACAACTAGGAACTCTCTACATACTAGTTTTTCTCTCACCTTCTGCTTTTCTTTTCAAAGGTTAGTCTCTTCTACAGAAATCATTCATATGAATAGAAGTAAGACGCAGGACTTCAGCTGGGATATTTGTTTTCTATTTGTCTCATAACATTGAAAAAAGAATGGTCTGGCTTACACACAGATTCTTTGAATATGTTTACCAATATTTTTTGATAGTTAGCAAGTGATCAGATTCTTCACAATTAGATATCAGCACATGCATACAGACATGTGTCTGTCTTTATCTACTTCCAAAACACAGGCCCTTCTTCCCTGCTTCTGATTTCTCTCCATTGTATGCCACTAGAGTGTGTGGGAAAAGTGGAATGGGAGTGTACAGAGGAGGACCTGAAAGGGATCCATAGTCACATGAATCAGGATTGACCAATTAGAGTGTAATGGTAAATACTGAGAGTCAACTTGATTGGATTGAAGTATGCAAAGTATCTATCCTGGGTGTGCCTGTGAGGGTGTTGCCAAAGGAGATTAACATTTGAGTAAGTGGGCTGGGAAAGGCAGACCCAATCTTAATCTAGGTGGGCACCATCTAATCAGCTCCCAGCTTGGCTAGAATATAAAGCAGGCAGAAAAACGTGAAAAGACAAGAGTGGGCTAGTCCTCCAGCCTACATCTTTTTCCCCGGCTGGATGCTTCCTGCCCTTGAACATCAGACTGCAAGTTCTTCAGTTTTGGGACTCGACCTGGCTCTCCTTGCTCTTCAGCTTGCAGACGGCCTATTGTGGGACCTTGTGATCATGAGAGTTAACACTTAATAAACTCAAAGATATATAGATATAGATATACATATAGATATACATATAGATATAGATATCCTATTAGTTCTGTCCCTCTAGAAAACCCTGCCTAGTACACAGAGTATTCCATCCACCTGGCCTCGGTGATAGGCTCAGAGGTGTGCAAGTCAGTCCAGTGGTTTGCAATTTTAAGATATCCTAGGACAAAAACAAGTTCTCCTCTTTCTGCTAGGGTAGTTTAGTTTGAAGACTATAAGCCTGGAACTGCTGAGATCCACTGTGTTGACAGCGTCCGTCTGAGAAGAAAGCACAACCAAGTGATGGGAAGACCTGATCATCCTAATGATATTGCTTGAGTCCTCTGTGTCCAGTCCTACCTGAAGCCAAAGCTATGCCTGGACTCCAATTATATGTACTTTGTGCTCACTCACTCGCTCTCTCCCTCTCTCTCTCTCTCTCTCACTCTTTCTCCCTCTCTCTCTCTCAGTTGAGCCCCTGCTCCACCACAGAGGAAGATCCTGAAATAAGGATTGATAGGCAGAGTTTATTTGAGAAATAATACTGGAAAACACCAGTGAGGTAATGAGAAAGTGAGGGCAAGAGAAGGCAGCCAGTAAAGGGTGCATCATTGAGCAAGTAACTGCTAAAAAGCAACTTGGGGCCAGGCGCAGTGGCTCACGCCTGTAATCCCAGCACGTTGGGAGGCCGAGGCAGATGATTATTTGAGGCCAGGAGTTCGAGACCAGCCTGGCCAACATGGTGAAACACTGTCTCTTCTAAAATTACAAAGATTAGCTGGTCATGGTGGCAGGGACCTGTAATCCCAGCTACTTGGGAGGCTGAGGCAGGGGAATTGCTTGAACCCAGCAGACGGAGGTTGCAGTGAGCTGAGATAGCACCACTGTGCTCCAGCCTGGGTGACAGATTGAGACTCTGTCTCTAAATAAATATTAATTAATTAATTAATTAATTAGTAAAAGGCAACTTGGGTTCAGTCCCTCTCAGGAACTTTGGGAGACCTTGTGGAGGACACATTTCAAAGCCATGCCATCCAAGAGGCAAAGGAGCTGGGGTATTCATCCCCCTCTCCTACCTATCCGTATGTCAGACTCTTCCCAGGGCTCACTGGTACCCTTCATTTTTAGGCCCACTGTAAGAATGGACAAAGCAGACTCCTCAGGCAGAGTTGCAGGGGCTGGCAGTCAGCAGCCAAACTGGTGTGCACAGCATCAAGGAGAAATGGATGGGATATGCTGGCTTTGTATTGTTTAGGGTTTTTTTGTAGGACATGGAAGGCTAAACTAGGCTTTCTGCCATTTTCAAAGGAAAAGCATCCTGATTAATATTAATATATGTAAAACTTCCACTCAATTAGAGGTCATCTGATTTAACCCTAGAATGTTTCTGGGATAAAATATCCCTGGATTGCTTCCTAAATCTACTCCCATCCCAGACACGACACCATCGTGGTACAGGAAAAACCTCCACCAATATCTTTTGCGCCCTGCACCCACACTGGACACAGACAGCTTGATCATCCGTGAGACCCCCTAGACTGGTAGAAGCAGCCAACCCTGAAGCTTTCCAGAGTCAGTGGGTACTCCAGGAAACCAGCATCACCTTTATAGCTCCCTGCTCCATTTAATGTCCTGTGACCCAGTCACTGCTCTAAGCTAGGGTAACCACCTACAGTAACCACAGTGGGCTACCAGCATGCTCAGAAGGCTCTTGGTAGCTGCCCAGAGCTCATATCTTCAACATGCCTCAGAAGAGGCAGAAACCTCCTGCCAAGGGACCCAGGGAAACACTGGCCCCCAATCCTCCTATGGCAAAAGTCTGAGGGGCAGGGACCAGGAATCCAAGCTGTAGCCATAACAATTCTCTCTCTCCCACCAGAGAAGGATGCCTGGGACAGAGGAAGGAAGTGCAGTACATGTGTCGTCTCCTATAAGTTTGCTGCAAAGTGATAAATATCTTTTGTTTCTATTGTGAATGAGATCTTTCTTTTCCATTATTTTTTCTAAGTGGTTACTGTTGGAAATAGGAAAGCTATTGATTTTTGTACATTTATTGTGTAACTTGCTGCCTTACTGAACTCTCATTATTTCTAATAGTTTTTCAGGTCAATTCTCCCAAAGGGAAAAAAAAAGGTTTAGGTGATGTGACAAAACTCATAAAAACGCATGAAATCAGCCACCAGCATTCAATTTGTTCTAAGATGTGTATAAAATCAAGGTAGATATAAAATTCCACCTATGCTACATGCAAGCCATCTGTTCCCACCCACCCCACTGTCCTCCACCAAAAGGCTACTCCCCTGTGTTGGGAGGAAAGTCTTTGAGATCCAAACACAGCAAAGTCCTTAGATGGAGTCAAATGGCCAAACTTCCCCCGTTCCTGGACTGTCAGGACCGGAGTGGGTTCCCAAGCTGTGAAAAGCCCAGGACAGAGGCTAGCTCTCTAAAACCTGATCCTAGCATGCTATCCATCACTCCAGCCCCCTGCAGGCGTTCAGTCACCCACTCTACCAGCAGTCTTCAAGCCTAACTGAGCACCTACTGTGTGCCAGGTTTGGGAATGCAAGAATACAAAAGGTCTAGTCCCTTCTTCAGACAACTTTCGAACATAGAACCTTCCCACAGATGTACCACATTTTGTTTTACCAGAATAGGGCTAGACAGTCTTCGATATACCCTTTGTCATTGACTTCTCTCTGTGGGATGTGGCAATACAGTCAACACTCTGCCCAGTCACCCTCCAATTCCTTTTACAGTTGCTGTGCGTTGCTCTCCTGGCCTCTGTGTGATCTTGTTTCTGCCGCTGCACCTGCAACTCCCGTTAGAGGACTGCCCTCAGGCGGCTAGAGCTAGTTTGCCCACACCTGCAGAGACTGGAAATGCCTGGGAGCCAACATCCCCCCAGGGCAGCCCTGGGGCAGTGATTGACAGATGCAGGCCCGTCAGACTCAGAGATGTAACTCACACTTCAGAGCTCCCCTGAAGGATCAGGAGGAAGCTACCCCTGCAGGACTTCACTCTATCTCTCCCCCTGCCCTGCCTCGACTCCCTTACCAATCTCCCAGGGAGCACTTCCTCAACGCATTGCTTTCTCATAAGTCTTCCTCTCAGGAAGACACAGAGCAAACATCTGACCTCCATTGACATAGTTTCCCATCTGTCAGGTCAGCATAATTAGAAAGTCTCATGAGAAAAAGATTAGAGTTCTATTATGAATTAAATTGTGTTCCCCAAAAATGTATATGTTAAAGCCCTAATCCCTCAATGTGATTCTATTTTGAGACAGAGCCCATAAGGAAGTAATTAAGGCCAGGTGAGGTCACAAGGAAGGGACCCCGATCCAATAAGATTAGTGTCCTTATAAGAAAAGACACCAGCAGCTCACATGCTGGCCTGTGTTTTCTCTCTCTCTCTTTCTCTCTCTCTCCATGCACAAAGAAGAGGCCATGTGTGTCCACCTACAAGCCAAGAGAAAAGGCTACAGGATGAAACCTCCCTTGCCAGTACCTTGATCATGGGCTTTCGGCCTCCATAGTTGTGAGAAATAAATGTCTGTTGTTTAAGCCATCCAGTCAATGAATTTTATATGGCAGCCCTAGCTAATACAGATTCCTTCACCTGCTCTATGGCTTGGATCCTGTCACAGCCTCCTCAGTTTTATTCAAGTCACCAAGATCTTGTTCCACGAAACAAAATTCCTGTGGCTCTGAGGACAAGTCTGCCTCACCCTATGGAAGATGAAATAAAATTGAAGCCATAGACCAGATGTTGGCAAACTTTTCCTGTAAAGGGCCAGGTGGTAAATATCTTAGGCTTTGCAGGGCACATGGTCTCTGTGGTAACTACTCAATTCTGCATTGTAGTGCAAAAGCAGTCACAGACCTGATGAATGAGTGTGACTGGGTTCCAATAAAACTTTATTTAGAAAAGTAGACCTCTGAGGCCTGCAGGTGTGTGTTGAGCTGTGAACATGGGTCTCTGTTCTACAGGATGGGGTTTGCTAAAGTTGTCAAAGAACAAGGCCTATTTTAAGAGAAACCAAGGCCTGCTTTAAGAGAAACCAAGTGAAATTCAGAAAATGATAGGAGGGTAAAACCGATGATTATACTTGGAAATGCTTGGTGATACTGTATCAAAATAAGTACAACACACCCAAATACAGGATGATAGTCTGGTGACAAATAGAGATATCATTTGTCAGATTGCTTATGCCTGTATAGAAGGGGATATGATAGTCTGCACAGCTTAAGCATGTGAACTGCCAAAATATGGTGTGAAGGTTGGCCTGACACATTATGCTACAGCATATTGTACTGGCTTGCTGCTGGCCCGCAGGCTTCTCAGTAAGTCTGGCATGGACAAGACTTATGAAGGCCAAGTTGAGGTGACCAGAGATGAATACAATATGGAAAACACTGATGGTCAGCTGGGTGTTTTTACCTGCTATTTGAAAGCAGGTCTCGCCAGAACCACCACTGGTAATAAAGTGTTGGGGGCCCTGTAGGGGGCTGTGAATGGAGGCCTCTCCATCTCTCATAGTACACAGTAACAGATTCTCCGGTTATGATTCTGAAAGCAAGGCATTTAATGCAGAAGTACATGGGAAGCACATCATGGGTTAGAATGTTGCAGATTACATGCATTACCTAATGGAAGAAGCTGAAGATCTTACAAGAAACAATTTTCTCAATACATAAAGAACAGCATAACTCCATACATGATGGAGGAGATGTATAAGAAAGCCCATGTTGCTATATGAGAGAATCCAGGCTATGAGAAGAATCCCAAGAAAGAAGCTAAAGAGAAAAGGTAGAATCATTCCAAAACATCGCTTGCCCAGATAAGAAACACTGGGTAGCTCAAAAGAAGGCAAGCTTCGTCAGAGCTCGAGAACAGGCTGCTGAGAGCTAAACCAAACAATTTTCTATGAGAATTTTTCAGATAAAGACAATAAATTTATTGACTAAGCTGCTAAAAAAGAAAAAGAAGGAAAGAAAAGCAGACCTCTCTAGGCAATTGTTTCCTGACCCCTACTACAAACTCTTTGACCTGGAAGGGAGTTAAGCAAACCTCAAATCCACCCCAGATTGTGAAGACAAGGACAAGTGCAGATGGTGGATGGGACTCCCCAAGGTCTCCCAGGGAGTTCATGGCAGTCAGACTAGAAATGGATACCCCTACTCCTCGTTTCTCTTCTGTTGTTCAGAACTAAAGCTTAAGCGGGTGGGGCTGAATCCTAAAGGCTTCTATGAATGTTGGTAATAGAGGGTGAAATGGTGCTGCAGGAGGGGAAGGGAAAGGCAAAAGTCAGCAAAAAGCCAGGTATTGAGACAGCCATCAGCATTCCCACCTGAGGATCTGCCTCCCAATGGGCAAGTCCGCCCTTCAACGGCTATGAGGTAGTGATGATACTGACCCCTGAACTCCAGGACTCCATGGTGAGGGGCCCAAGGGAAGAGGAGGCCAGTGCCCGAGCATTGTAGAGCAGTGGGTAGGGAGGGACCTATGGTCTACACCAACATTGTGACTGTAAAGCTCACTTGCACAAGTGTGACTCAACTCACGCTCTCATAAAACTGTGCTTTAGGTATGAAGTTGGGTACCTATTTTAAGATATCAGCTGCACAAACTGTAACCTGTGGCTTATACTGAAAGAGGTAGTCTAGGACTTGCAACCTCTGGTCCCAGGAGAAGATAAAGGAGACTCGGCAGTTGTCAGGACCTATGGTGCTGTCTCTCTCTCTCTCTCTCTCTCTCTCTCTCTCTCTCTCTTTACCTCTCGCTCTCTCTTACTCTCTGTCTATCTCCATTTGTTGCCACAGACCACTGGGCTCAGATGAGAGCCTCTCAGCAGATGCAGGGAAGGGAGCAGCTGTTCACGGCAGTGGCCCTCCTAGTGCTTTGAGACTCCTCACAGCCCCACAAGGTTCCTTTGGGCCCCCTCAGAAGTCTGGGCCCACCCAGCATGAAAATCTCCCAAGTCAGAGGCTCAAGTTTTAAAGAAAGAAATTTACAGATGTGCAAAGATAAAAGAGCCTGTTTGGTCCCTAGAAGAGGACCGATTCTATTTGGAATTGTTTGACCACCTCACTGCCAAGGAAACATGAACCAAACATACCACCAGCACCCTAGAAACAGATTTTTTTAAATATTTGTATCAACAAGATTTCAGTCTTCAATCATCTCAAATTAAATGGAACCTAAGCAGCAGGAGTTATTGTAGATACGTACGGGAAAGAAAGGAGACAGGAAAAAAAAGCTTTGCATCACGTGACTTTTATGCTGCAGAAACTTAATGAGAAACACACCACATTTCCAGAACCCTCTTTCTAGTCAGGGCTCCCGCTGAGATAAAAGGTCACAAGAAGAGAAGGAGGGAGAGGGAGGGAGCGCCTGCGTGGAGCAGGGAGGCACTTTTACTGCAAAGTCGGGCCCAAATTTCATACAAGCTGCTATCGGGTCTGATAGTCTAGACTGATTATTTTCTTTGAATGCCAGATGTGAAGGGCTTGCATAAAAGAACCGCAAACATTACCCATTTAAAAACAAATCGACCCAAGCTGCATTCACTGCGCAAGGGAGAACTTTCCATCCCAGACTCTGCAGAGAAAGCCGAGCAGCCAGGCCAGGAGCGCCCAGGCCTAGGCGGTGCGTCCCGCTGCTGCCCCCTGCAGGCCATAAGCCTCAAGCTGGCCAGAAAGCAAGCTGGCTCAGCCAGGCCTCTGCACATCAGTGAGACTTTTTCTGTCCATCCAGCTCAGGGGGGCAGGAGAATGCTCCTCCACAAGGTGCCAGGCCATGGCTGGAAGACTGAGCTGAGCCTGGGCCTCAGCGTTACCCATATTGTCTCGTTCAACCATTAACCCTGCAAGGTAGAGACATCAATCCTTTTCACAGTTGAAAAATGGAAAAGTTGAGAGATTTACCCATTGGATACAACTGGCTTTTCCAGTTTTGGTATTTGACACCAGTGCCTCTTCCATGGCCCTATGTGTGGTTGGCCATCAACACCAAGATCCTCACCTCAGGGAAGATGGAATGATAGAACTGCAGCTCCAGTACCCAAACTGGACCATACCAGCCCAGAAGACACCCGGCCCACCAGGCCCACAGGGCCAGGCTGGGAGTAGGGTGGCGGGAGGGATCTTTCCATCCCTCAAACTGGCTGTGGTCCTGGATTAGGGGTCTTTACCCCTGCTGGGCAGTTAGGGGAGGCTTCTTGATCCCAGGCCCCTGCAGAGTACCAGGCCCTGAGCCAGGGCTCAGGAGAATTTGTAAAACGAGGAACATCCTGACCACACTCTGGCCTCTGGAATCTCTTGATGGCCCTGCCTTTCTCCACCAACCCTGGCCATTTTGGGTTGTGTCTCCTCACACAGGGACTGACTCTGTAAACACCATGCCAACATAACCTCTGACCAGGCACTTCCCATTTGGCTGCAGCTACAAATCAGTGTCAGACACTCAGGATCAGTGACCTTCAGAGGGGGCTGGGCATGCAAGGGCCTTCCACGTGATCTGCGTTTAATCTAGTGTGAAGGACCTCCAGCCTTGCTGCTCCAGGCAAGGCCAGCGCTGCTCTGGGCCCTCTGCCCTGCCTAGTCCTGGCTGTCACGGGAACAAGACCGGACACTCCTGAGGGCGTTTGGTTTTCTGCCAGTGTTGTTAGTTTAAGACTCTGTAGTGTACCTTTGGGTTTTCCTTCCTTTTCTGAACCCTCCTAAGTGGCCCACTTAACTCTCTGACCTCATCTCCCAAACAGCTCCTTCCCCAGCAAGGCAAAGCTGCTTTGCTGTCTTCCACCTGTGGGGTTTTTTTGGTTCATTTTTTGTTTTTAAGACAGTCTCATTCTGTCGCCCAGGCTGGAGCGCAGTGGTGCAACCTCAGCTCACTGCAACCTCCACCTCCCAGGTTCAAGAGATTCTCCTGCCTCAGTCTCCCAAGTAGCTGGGATTACAGGCATGTGCCACCACGCCCGGCTAATTTTTGTGTTTTTAGTAGAGACGGGTTTCACCATATTGGTCAGGCTGGTCTTGAACTCCTGACCTCAGGAGATCCAGCCACCTCAGTCTGCCAAAGTTCTGAGATAATAGGCAGGAGCCACCGCCCGGCCCCACCTCTGCGCTTTTGCACAAGTTGCTCCCCTGCCTGGAAAATCTTCTACCCCTTCCTCACGTGGCTGACTCGGACTTGTCAGACAACTCTTGCAACTTCCTCCCTCTCCTGCAGGCCCCTGCCCTGAGCTCCCACCTCACCCCCACCTGTGCATTCCTATGACGTTTACTTCCCCACGCAGTTGTTCACCACTGTCCTGTCTTCCCACATAGAGTCAGGTGTAACACACTCAGCAAAGATTTGGCTGATTCCCTAATTGCTTTTCATCTGCACATGACCACCCCGTCTTCAGGGACCCACACTTGCTGCATTGGAAACTGGGACTTGAGACCTGTCTACAGGACTAAATATTTGCCTTTGGGTTTGTTCTGGAAGGAGAAGTTCCCTCTGGCCCCACTCCCTCCCGAGGGTAGCCAAGGAAAGGAGCCAACTGTATCATTCCAGTGTGATTTGGCCAGAGGTGCCTATGGGGCCCAGGGATGGGGTGACAGACCCAAGGAGGTGTCACTGAGCTATGGCTCCAGGAACACCCTGGCCTTTCTGACCCACTAGAGCTTCCTCCTCCTGGAAGCGTTGGTGGAGGTTATTCCTGTAGCTACAGGAGGGCTCCTCACAGAGGTGCATCTCCTTTTGTTTCCCCCTGAAACGGCTGCCTGGAGAATCTGGCTCAGACAAGTTTGTCTATCATTCTTGAGTAAACCACAAAGACAGCAGAACAGTGCATCAGTCATTTATACCTCAGTGAAAACAAATGAATAAGATCCAGTCTTTGAATCCCAGATCTTAGGACCAAAGGGGACCTTAACAACCAACGCCCTTTCTGTCTAGCTGGCTTCCTTCTTTTCATTCAGTGCTGGTGCTATAGCCTGGTACATTTATAAAACACACCTCCTGCCCCTCCCCCTTTGCACAGCCCCCCTCACTATTCTCATCAATTTAGAATTTGAGCACTAACCATGAACCTTGTAAAAACAGGCATTCCTTCCTGAAATCATAAAAAATGAAAAAGCCCCAGGTCCGAAGCCGTCTGTTCCCTGCCTGGCTCCTGGATGAAGCTCTGTGACCTGGGAGGCTCCTGAACACCCTTTGGCCCTTTGACAGGAGAAGGGAGGGAGGGTGCATCATGAGTTGCCTTACTGGCCCAAGGTCGGAGGTGATGGCCCTCAGGCAATGAGAAGGCTGCTACCATGAAGAAAAGTGTCTTGCATTTTCTAATTCACCAGGCCCAGTGTGACTTCAGCCAACAGCACCCAAATGGATCAATGACAACTATACCCTGGAGGTGTCCCTATGCCTAACAGAAGGCTAATGGTGCTTGGGAGTGGAGGGACCTCCTACTTTTTCCTCATCCCTGCAAAGGCAGCTCCCACCCTCCCTGCAGCAGGACACACAGAAAGCAGGGCTCTCCCATTCTGCTCTCCCAGCTCCCCTCAATCTTCCTCCTGTCCTGTGCTCCATCCCAGAAGAGAGAAGTAGATGGGGCGTGGAGAACAGCTGGGCCCAAGCAAGGGCCTTGAGGCTGGAGGCGAATACAAAGGGAGGTGAGAACCACAGGGAGAACTACTTTTAAGCCTCCATCTGGTAACAAATGAAAATGTGGAAAGGAAGGCACATGGATTTCCATTGCAGCAACGTGTCTTTGAGCAGGAGAGGCCATCTGGGGATAGTAGTGAGGCCCCTGATTTCAAAGTTTGAAGCCACGAACCTGCATTTTAAGCCCCCTTTGCCACAAACTAGCCTGCAAGGGATATAGAAGCACCTGCCTTACAGGATATGGGAAGATTTCTGAATGACAAAATACTTAGAACCACGCCTCGCGCACGAAAAATGCTGTCTAGGAGGAGGAGGAGTCATCCATAGCATAACAGAGGACTTGGCACCATCAGTGGAGCCGCAATAAGCATATAGAGCACTTCACAGTTTGCAAAGCCCTCTTGGTTCTGTTCCTACATGTGTTGCTCACAGCAGCCCTACAAGGCACAAGCTGTCCCCACATCACAACATGAAAACACTGACGTTATGAAATGACAAGAGATTTGCTAGTCATTCACATGGATTTCCCAATGGATATCAAAACAGGGCACCAGGAAAGGAGAAAAAGAGAATAGGTCTGATGAGCCCAAGCAGAATTTTGCCACAAGGAAATTCAGAAAGACGCTTCCTTGCCAGTTGGCATCATGCACGTTTTGGGGTCTTGTAGGGCCAGTGTTGTGTTTTACACGTGTGGGGAAAAGGTGGGGTACCATAATCATTTCAAAGTCCAAATACAGCTGTTTGTGTACCCCCACAGATACATGCAGGCAGCGCAAAGGTGAGATCCCAGGCACCTAATTCCAGCTTCTCTGATGGTTTCAGGGCACAGAGACCTCATGCAGCCAACGATGACATTCAGCCCAGGATTTGCAAGTGGACCTAGGCAGATCTCAGCAGACCTGCAAGTGGAATTGTCATCCTGCTTGTGTCCAGGGCCTCCTGCCTCCACCCTGGTATCTGTTAGATACATGAGCACAGTCACCTGCCCTCTGTGCTAATGCAGCCTCTGCCAAACCCTGTAACTGTTGGCTTATGCCTGCATCTGAGCTCCACCTAGTGGCAGATGTTAGGCATGGCGTCCAAGTGCGCATTTTCTTTCAGGACCACCCCCTCCATTTAGAGTCATTTAGTGTAAAACAGACACTTTGGACTCAGCACATCTGTGACCCGGACCCTTTGTGACCATGTTCATATAACCTTCCCTTTGCTAGTCCCTTAGCTTTATGTAATGCCTGAAGGCATTAACCTGGCCAATTGTAAACCTAGCCAGACATTGTGTGAGCATCCTTCCTACTTCCCTTAAAGCCCTCGGCTCTGTGGTGTTCCAAAGGTGTGATTTGGGCTGAACTAGCAGCCACATGGCATAATGGAAAGAATACAAAAGTAGGGATCCAAAGACCTGAGTTATAATTCCACCATCTCCACTAGAGAACTAGATGGACTTGGATAAGTCATCCAAGTGCCCCAAATCCATCTGTCCCATCATTAAAACTGGGATAGCAATGCCCATCATTGACATCACATGTTGTGGCATACATGCTAAACTGACACACGATACTTCTCAGCAAGAAGCCAGCACATAATCCAAGAGAGTTTCCACACATTTTTAAGAAATGGGTAGCAATCCGTGTGCCCTGTTCTTCCTTGCCTTTGCACGTGCTGGTTTCTCTACCAGACATGCCTTTATCCCCACTCCTCCCGGGTAACTCCTCCCTCATGCACTAAGGTAAGGTAAGGTGAAAGCCTTACCCTGCCTCACTTTACCTCTGGACTCCCTTAATATACTGTTAGGGGGTTCATCACACTTTGTTGTACACATTTGCTGCTTGTGTCTTTCCCCAACTAAACTGCGTCCTCTTTGAGGGCAAGGAGTGTGTCTTGTTCACTCTTGTATCACTGCTGCCCAGCACGAAGCCCAGTATATGGTAGGCTCTCAATCCTACTTTGTGTGGAATGACTTAAAAAGTGAACTAAATAAACAAGCGGTACTACAGGATCCTGAAGATTCCTCCTATGTATTCTTTCATAGTCCTACTTGTTTTAGATCTGCAATTCACCTGGAATTGATTTTGGTGTATGTGTGAGGCAGAGATAAAGATAGACTTTTTTATATGTAGATATGCAACACACCCAATACTGTTACTTTAAAAAGAAAAAACCTGGTCAGGTGCAGTGGCTCACACCTGTAATCCCAGCATTTGGGAGGCCGAGGTGGGTGGATCACGAGGTCAGGAGATCGAGACCATCCTGGCTAACACAGTGAAACCCCGTCTCTACTAAAAAAAGTACAAAAAGTTAGCAAGGTGTGGTGGCGGGCACCTGTAGTCCCAGCTATTCGGGAGGCTGAGGTAGGAGAATGGTGTGAAGCCAGGAGGCAGAGCTTGCAGCTCACTGAGATCACACCACTGCACTTCAGACTGGGCAACAGAGCAAGATTCTGCCTCAGAAAAAAAAAAAAAAAAAAAAAAAAAAACCCTGCTACATATTTACCCTGTGCAAATAAATAACAAAATGTAAGGCAATAACAACTTGATGCAATGCCATGCCCACTTGAGAGCCCTGAGCTGTGGCAGTCGAAAGAGGTAGCCTGTAAGCGGAGGCTACAGGTGAGCTGTAAGCAGAGGCTACAGGTGAGCAGGAAGCATAGGGTCCAAACCAGGAGAGGGCTATCACGGAATAGAAGGTTGCAGCCAGCTCTGAGAATCTGTACACTTCATAGGAATGAACAAGGGGTGGACTGTCAGTGTAACAGGGGCCCAAGCAGAAAGGCAAGTTGGGGAACCAAGTCAGGGGAAGCTCAGGAATTGCCTTAAATTCCTGACAGGAACCAAGGGAATTGTGCACCACCCCAGGCTGAATTCACTGGCCATTACTGCTCTGGCATCTGGTTTTTATCCCTACAGGCAGCTCTTCGGGAAGACCTCCTGCTGAGCAGCTCAAGGCATCGGGGGCTTCTGACAGCTGGGGCTTGGAAAACTGCAGAGAATCAGAAAGAGAGAGATGCTGAGAAATGCCTCAGTTTCTGTGTACCTTCGTTGGAAAACTCAGCTAAGCGAAGAGGTCCCAGGTGGGGACTATGAGGATCTGTGTGGCACCTGGCCCTCCTAAAGCCCAGCTGTTACTCAGCATCAGGCAAGTATCACCACATTGAAATGAGGCCCAGGGTTGTCAGCTCTTTCAGTTTTCCGAGAGAAGCTGCAAATCCAACTTATATGCACAATTTTTAAGTATTAGCAGCTAATCTTTTAAAGTTGTAAACACTGTGAGCTATATAAAACCCATCTACAGATCATATCTAACCATATCTGATTTAGTATCCAATTGGTATCTTTGAAACCAACGGAGCGAGAAACAAATTCTGGTATTCTTAAGTCCTGGGTGAGCCTACAGCGTTGTTCAGATATTAGGAGGAGAGTGTAGAAGAGGTATCCACTAGACCCCGAGAAAATTTACTGTGAAAATGACTGAGAAAAAAAAATGTGGTCCCCCGCTGAGTTACTTTTCTGAGTATAATTGCATTTTAATAATCTGGGGCTGATTCCGGAGGTAATAATTGACTGGTTCTCACTTTGGGTTTGTGTTGATTATTTTGGAAAATGTGTCGAAGCTTATTTTATTTTCCAATCTTGTACTACTTTAATGAAAATTCATTACCAACAGAGCTTTCTGAACTGGAAATGAAGAAATTGAAAATACGCATCTGTGTATAAGCAGGCATGCTAAATAAATAAATTCTTTTTACATGAGTTATCTGGCTCATTTTGATGAAAAATGAATAAGGGAATATTTCAACCTTAGAAATAGCACAAAAAAACTATGGAAACAGTAAGTAAATGAAACAATATTATTTTAAGGATCATTTGGGACAACTACAGTGTAGAAGGAAATGCATTAGGTTTAGAATCTTAAGATCTGGCTTGAGTCAAGATTCTGCCCTTTAGGGTAAATTACTTTACCTCTAGAGGATGGAATTATATTTCCTTGCCCCACTGGAGTCCTTTGTCCTTTGTCCACAAAAGTGAGCAAAGTGAATATGTCACTACTAGGTGAAGCTTTTAGAGTTTGTGCAATCTTTGCTATGCTTTTTTTTCCTTTTGCCACTGTATCAGCAATGTGGTGCATACTCTGTTAGCCATAGTTCTACAATGAAAACAACAAAGATGCGGAACAGAGTTCCAGACCAACCCATGATGGACATGTATATGGGCAAGAAGTAAGCCTTTGTTGTTTTAAACCACTGAAATATGGAGAGATGTTTGTTACTGCAGCATAGCCTAACCCATTTCAACTGGTAATTGTCTGTAAGCTTCAGATTCCTTATCTTAAAATGAAATTTACAAACACCTACCTTAAGGCATAGTAGTACATGTTATTTCACTTAGCAATGAGTATACTAATTTACTCATTTTTCCATTTCATTTTTCATTTTATATATTAGGTATATAGTAAATATCTCATGTTTTCTATTCCCCATTTTATATTTTACATACAACAATATGTTGATGTGTTCCTTACATTATGTTTCTTTAAGTCAGGAGTCTTGTCTTTTCATCTGCGTATCTCAAATAACAAGGACCAAAAAAACTTAAGCTAACAAACAAGCTGTATTTCTCTTGGAAGAAAAACAAATTTTGAACAGGTTGCATAACAGGTTAAAACAGGTTTATTCCTCATTAATCATCAAGTAAATGCAAATTAAAAACCACAATGTGATAATTCCATGCCAATTGGAATGGAAAATCAAAAAGACTGGCAACACAAAATGTTGTTGAGGACATGGAGCAAGTGGAACTCTCATACACTGCTGGTAGGAGTATAAAAATATACACCCACGTGAACAAGAGTTTGGCAGTTCCTTCAAAAGTTAAACGTATACTTACTATATGATCCAGTCATTCCACTCTTAGATATTTATCCAAGATAGTTAAAAACGCATGCCCACTGTTTTAACCTATTGCTGTGTAACATTACCACAAACTTAACAGCTCTAAAAAGCTGCATTTATTAGCTCACAATTTCCGTGAGCCAGGAGTCTGGGCCTGGCTTAGTTGGGTCCTCCTCATTGGCACCTCTCATAAAACTGCTATCAAGGTGCTAGCCAGGGCTCAGGTCTCATCAGAGGCTCAACTAGGGAAGGAACCACTTCCAAGCTCATACGGTTGTTGGCAGGATTCTGTTTCCTGCAGACTCTCAACTGAGGGCCTCAATTTCTCACCGGCTGTTGATCGGAGGTCACCCCTAGCTCCTTGTCATGTAGGTGTCTCCATAGGGAAGCTTATTTCATAGAAGCCAGCAAAAGAGTCAACAGCATCTGCTAACAGGATGAAAGATACAGTCATATGTAACAGAATCATGGAAATGACATTCCATCACCTTTACAATATTCTGTTAGTTAGAAGGAGTCACAAGTCTCACCCACGCTCAAGGAGAGGTGATTGCACAGGGGCAAGAACAACAGGAGGCAGGGATCACTGGAAGACATTTTAGAGACTTCTGCCACACCCACATAAAGACCTGCACACAGATGTTCATAGCAACTTTATTCAAAATAGTCAAAAACTGAAAACAATTCAAATGCCCATCAACAGGTGAACAGATGAACAAATTACATGACACATAATGGAAAACTACTCAGCAGTAACAGAATGGGCTATAGATACACACAACAGCATGAATGAATCTCACAGACATAGTAATAAGTAAAAAAAAAAAAAAGAGTCAGATATAAGAGCACTCATACTGCATTTATACAATATTCAAGAACAGGCAAAACCTGTGTATGGTGATACATATCAGAACAGTGGCTACCTCTGAGGGGTGAGTATTGACTGGAAGGAACAGGAGGGAGCATTCTGAGGTGATGGAAATGATCTATGATCTTGTTTTGGTGATGGTATATGAGTGTATACAATTCTCAAGACTCATCAAATTCTTAAGATGTGCATTTCATTGCTAACCATATTTCAATAAAAATAAGGCTTACTCTCTTGCCCTTATAGTAGTTTTTTTTCTTAAGAATATTTATTCTGGTCTTCAGCTAGAATAATTTTCATTTTTAAATTTTCACTTCTATTGAGAGGACTATGACACAATCCATAACAGCATAGGGAAAAATGTTGGCACAACAAAACATTCATGAAGATATTTTGTAATATAATCTATAGATCTTTTTGACTATTATTGAAAAATAACAGCCAAGGGGGAGGGCTGTCCTCAACAATGGCTCCAAAAGTGTAAGGCTGTTTCTACTATTATTATTACTGTTGCTATTATATTTATTATTAAATACAGAGCATAGACAGCATTTCAAGTTGATATGGGCTTTTGCACCCAAAGCAAAACACATCATTCAAGACACCATAAGAAAGATATCCTAAGCTCATCTTCCTGCTACAGAAAGAGACAGCATTTGGCAGGGGCTGGACAGAGTCCAACCATTGAATGGCCCAACTGCAGCGCGGAACCGCAGCCCAGCTTGAAGGGCCAGATGCGAAGGGAAGACCAAAATGAAAGCTATCAACAGAATAAAAGAACACACAGGCAGGAAAACAGCAGGAGGGCAGCAGAAATAGAGGCAAGCACAGGGAAATATACCAAGAACATGAAATGTGCTGTTACTGATTTGCATGCGGGTTGGGTGAATACACACTTTTTTTTGGAATAGAAAACTAAAATGGAAAAAAAAATGTTTTTAATGAACAAAAAAGATGATATGCAGGCATATTCATGGTAATCTGGGAACGAGACCAATCTCTTCTAGTCAAAATCTAATACCAACAAAAAGAAAAATTGGGTATAAGAATAAAGATGCATTTTAAACAAAGAGAAGAAAAGGCATTTGCGGTTGAGAGATATTACGTACCTTAAGGCAGGCTAGTTGAATCTTTAAGCATAATAAATACACATAACTCCTTATAAATGTTTCTTAACATACGTAGGTCAGAGGACTGGAAACCCAGGACTAAAAAACAAAAGCAGTGGAAAACAGGGTATTTTTCCATTTAAGGTGTTTGATGTTGTCATTTACTCCACATACATTTATCAACCTCCAGGTGCTGCGACAGCATCCTCCCTCCTCCCTCATTCTCTGTGCCTTGCCCTTCCCCAGAACCCCACTAAGCGTTCATAAATTCCCTCCTCCCACTCCTCACTCCTCTGCCACAAGCAGGCTCCAACCCCTCTGCCTATTCCTGACTCAGCTTGGGCCACAACTTTCAACACCCCCATTAAACTGAAAACCAGAATGTGCCACAGCAGTTGTGCTGATTTCTTTCAGGTATAACAATTTAGGGTCTTTGTAGACCCCTCATCTTTTAGAGTTACCTACTGAAATATTTATAAACTGAATGATATGATGTCTGAAATTTGCTTCAAAATCGTATTGGGGAATATTATGTAGCAATAAAACATTACAACTATGTGGATGAATCTCACATGTTGAATAAAGAAACTAGACTCCAGGCAGGGCACGGTGGCTCACACCTGTAATTCCAGCACTTTGGGAGGCCAAGGTGGGTTGATCACCTGACGTCAAGGGTTCAAGACCAGCCTGACCAACATGGAGAAACCCTGTCTCTACTGAAAATACAAAATTAGCTGAGCTTGGTGGCACATGCCTGTAATCCCAGCTACTTGGGAGGCTGACGCAGGAAAATCGCTTGAACCCGGGAGGCGGAGGTTGCAGTAAGCCAAGATCGCACCACTGCACTCCAGCATGGGCAACAAGACCAAAACTCCATCTCAAAAATAAATAAATAAATAAATAAATAAATAAACTAAACTTCAAAAAGAGTACATACTGTATGATTCCCTTAATATGAAGGTCAAAAACAGGCAAAACCAACCTTTCGAGATACAAGTTAGAATAGTGGTTACCTTACAGGGGAAGGTAGTGATAGAAATCAGAACAATGGCTGCCTGTGGGTGATGTGTAGTGACTGGAAGGAAACAGGAGAGAACATTCTGAAGTGATGAAAATTTTCTATATATCTTGTTTTGGTGGTGGTGCATGGTATATACAATTGTCAAAATTCATCAAATGCTCAAGATATGTGCGTTTCATTGTATGTTAATCATATTTGAGTAAAAACTAAGTTTGGTCTCTTGCCATTCTAGTAGATTGTTCTTTGCTTTTTTGTTTTGCTTGAAGAACACTTATTCTGACCATCAGTTTTCTTTATGATAATGCTGTGGAAACTCTCCTTATACATAAATCTCTGTATAAGTCCATAGACATTAATTCTCTTTCCAAGTAAACAAATGAATGAAAATAACTGTACTGTTACTTGGCTGTGAGAATAATTCCATCCCGGAGCCACAGGTGCTTAGAAAAGCCCAGCAGAAGTTTGTCACTGATTGACCATCCGATTTGAGGTCTTCTTTCGGAATCATCACTTTTTCATATGATGTATGTCAGGGGACATGCAGAACCAATGAATATAAAACAAATGATTCATTTAGAAAGAAGTAAATGTGGGGGGAGGGATTGCATTGGGAGTTATACCTGATGTAAATGACGAGTTGATGGGTGCTGACGAGTTGATGGGTGCAGCACACCAACATGGCACAAGTATACATATGTAACAAACCTGCACGTTATGCACATGTACCCTAGAACTTAAAGTATAATAATAATAAAAAAATTTAAAAATAAAAATAAATAAATAAAATAAAATAAAGAAAGAAGTAAACGTACCACATGTAAGCAGCCAGAGAAAGCCCAACCCCAGCCATCCCCACAAAGCCAGGGACCTCTCTGCCCTTAATCGCCAGGCATTGGAGGAGCACAAGGTGGGTGTGGCCGGCACGCTTCCTTTACTAGTCAAGATTGGTTGCAAACAAGGAAAGCGCCTCCCCAGGAAAGAACTTCGGCCTTGGAAATCGAGCACGTTTTGAAAATAAGCATTCAGTAACTCCATAGAGAAATAAAGGGTTTTGCCAGTCCTGAGATTAATGGTGGATTGCCTGAGGGTCACACAGTCAAGGTTTATCTAGCTCTGAGTAGCAGGATAACGTAACCCAAGGACTTACCAGTCCTCAGGTTTCCTTGGGGTTGCTCATAGCTCTGTTTAAAAATATCTGCAACTTTCACCTGACTGGTTTGTTTGTCAATCTACTGAAGAACTGGTTGGAAGTTTGCTGGCAATCTGAAACTATTTTACTTGCCAAGGATAATTTAGTAGAATTATAAAACTTGATTCAGTTTCTGTCTCATGCTCCACTGATTATACAGATATATATATACCTATATAGATATATGTATATATCTATGTATTATCTGTATTTAAAAATTAGGGTGATAATTCAGCCAAGAATAGGTGAAAGTTTGTGAGGAACAGGATATTCACATATACCCAAACTATCGCCCACAAAAGTGCCCATTAATTACAAAAGAAAAAAATAGCAATTTAGCAGTGCAGAAACCTGATGGACACCACCTTATCCATTCCTGTCATGGATAATGGTACAGTCTCATGGTGTATGTCTCATGGTATAATACACTGAGAAGGACACGATATTACTTCTAGGATATTCTGTCCAAAACACGTAACTTGAATTCAAAGATAAGACATCAGACAAACCTAGGTTAAAGAATGCAGTCATGAAGAACAAAGAAAGGCTGAGAAAGTGCTCCAAATTAGAGACTAAAGAGATATGAAAGCTAAATGCAATGTGTGTCCTGGCTTAGAAATAAAAATAGCTATACAGGATATTCATGGGACAACTGGCAAAACTGGAATACAGACAGTCAATTAGAAAATAGTATTGGATCAATGTTAAATTTCCTATATTTGTTAACTATATTGAGGTTACATCAATAAGAAAATGTTCTTGCTCTTTGGATATAGCCACGGATATATTTAGGGGTGAAGAGGTGAAGGGACATGATGTCTGCAACTTATTCTCAAACTGTTCAGAAAGAAAGAGAAGAAAAAAGGTGTGTGTGTGTGTGTGTGTGTGTGTGTGTGTGTGTGTGTGTAGAGAAAGAGAGAGAGAGACACCAAACTATGGAAATTGTTAATAATTGGTGAACTAGGTGTGGTGGCTAATGCCTATAATCCCAGCACTTTGGGAGGCTGAGGGGGGAGGATTGCTTGAGTTTAGGAGTTCAAGACCAGCCTGGACAACATAGCAAGAACCATCTCTACCAAAAAAAAAAAAAAAAAAAAAAAAAACTGTTAAAAAATTTCAAGCCAGCAACTGTGTGTTAAAAGAAAAAATTAACAATAATAATGATTGGTGGCTGAGCGTGGTGGCTCCTGCCTGTAATCCCAACAGTTTGGGAGGCGGAGGCCAGCAGATCACATGAGGACAGAAGTTCAAAGCCAGCCTGGAAAACATGTCGAAGCCCTGTATCTACTAAAAATACAAAAAATTAGCCAGGCGTGATAGCACACACCTGCAGTCCAAGCTACTCAGGAGGCTGAGGCACAAGAATCGCTTGAACCCAGAGGCAGGGGTTACCGTGAGCCAGGATTGTACCACTGCACTCTAGCCTGGGTGACAAAGCAAGACTCTGTCTCAAAAATGATGATAATAATAATAATAATAATAATTGGTGAATCTGTGTGAATCTTTTTTCAAACAAGGTGAAAATGAGGGTGGAGAGTTAAACAGGGCTTAATCACCTCTCTGGATTACTAGTGTAAACCAAAATAAGCCCCTTAACCGACTGTAGGGACTCCCCTCTTGGCCAATGGGACCCCAAAGAAACCTGAAAAACTGGTTCAGGCCATGATGAGAAGGGAATTGGGAGGTCAGACATGTCTTATCGTACCCTCCTTCCTCTGGAGTTTAGACACAACTGACCAGCATTAACATTAAAACAGAGATCTTAAAACTGGCAAAACAGATTCCTTGTAGCAATAAGATACCTAATTCCAACCTGACTCTGGTATAGTATCAGATGACAGATAACAGGCTTTAAGGAAATCACAGTATTTTACACCAAAATATATTTCTTTGAGATATTCTGAAATGGTGCTGCAAAGCTGTCTCTTATGAGAGAAATTTGTTTTGAGTAGAGAATCTCTTTCCCATACTATGTATTTTCCAGAAAGTTTGACATCTTTTGAGGTCTGATAAGAGACATTCACCATCTATTCTCTCTGAAGCCTGCTACCTGGAGGCTTCATCTCTATAGCAAGAACCATGGCTTCCACAACCCTCTTATCTAAACTCAAGCATTTCTTTATGCTGAATTCAACTCTTCAGGCAGGGCTTAACTCTTTCAACCATATGGCCAATCAGGAAGTCTTTAAATCCACCTATGGCCTGGAAACCTCCTACACTCCCTACCCTTGCTTGGAGATGTCCTGCCTTTCTGGCCCAAACTAATGCATAACTTACTTATATTGACTTATGTCTTTACCTATAACTTCTGTCTCCCTAAAATGTATAAAACAAAGCTATAACCCAGCCACCCTGGGCACACATTCTCAGGACCTCCTGAGGTGTGTCATGAGCCGTGGTCATTAACCTTGGCAAAATAAACCTCTAAATTGATTGAGACCTGTCTCAGATACTTACTGGTTTATACTAGCACACCAGCAAAGTCAGACGACCTCTCAGTTGGTTCCTGAGGAATAAATTGAACTCTATTTTGGAATAGAAATAAATTGAACTATGTTTTGGGTCTACGCATGTCCAGCTAAATGAGTTGAAATGACTCAAAATGTCTGTTTCCATGATTGACCTGTGTTTTCTCACATGACAATTGTCAATATAGGAATGAAAGGTAAAAAGACAATTTTCTCAAAATCTGGGTGGTATCAAATAAAGTTGTAAACAATGCCTAATTTTGCCCCTTTCCCCACTAATAAGGAAAGACCAAACTAGCTGATTCTCACATTATGTTCTTCCCTTGTGCTAATAACAGACATTTACCTACCGATATAAAAGTCTATATAATATACAATTTAACTTTTAAGATTTTTTTTGCTGTATGTCCTTAAAGTAATTCTATAATTATGGGAGCAATTTCTTCAATTTATAAATAAGTATCTATAGAAATTATTTATCTGTGTTTTAATTTACAGTGAGAGCTGTTTTACAATTTGTAGTTCATGAGCCTCTCTATATTTACTGTTTAATTTTCTGGTGACATTAAGCTGCAGCTTGAATTATGAAAAAGGCAATAACTATTTACACAAAGATGTTTTAGTCATTTACTTATTTAAAAAGCACGTGTTGAAACCCTTAAATGTGAAACTACTCTTGTAAAATTATGACAGTAAGAGAAATCTGACAGTAGACTTCATCTTGCTTCTAACCTCCAAGCTGTCCTTGGTCATTCCTGGGTGTAGACCAAGCTGACTTTGGGAGAAATTTAGTTTGTAACTTAATCTTACAGCAAGGATAATAACAGCCCTTCCCAAAACTAAACCACCTCTGTAAAACTAATGAAAGTCCACAAGGTTAGAATTATGAGAAAAGCCTGAATTCTGCTAACATATAGGCTTAAACCATAACCAACTGCTGTTCCAGAAGTTACAAGATTTATGATTTTCCTAATTGCTTCTATAGATAACATCCCTGCTGTAGAACCCATAATTGGTTTTTTGAGATGTTTTCAGACTGACCCCACCTGGGCTTGTGACTCATTACTCAGTTGGTCCTGTAGCCCCACTCAGAGACAAACTCAGCACACGAAGACCATTTTCCACACCCTGTGATTTCATCCCCAATCAATCAGCATTCCCCATTCCCTAGTCCCCTGCCCACCAAACTATCCTTGAAAACCCCTAACCTCTGAGCCTTTGGAGAGATTGATTTTCATTAATAAATTCATCTCCATGTGGCATGGCCCATCTTGCGTCAATTAAGCTCTTACTTTACTGCAATGCCCTGGTCTCAGTGAAATGATTTTGTCTGTGCAGTGGGCAGGAAGAACCTGTCCAGCAATTACAAATTTGGGGGCTCATCTAGGATCCACCTTTGTGGGTGGATGCCTGCTCATGGTTTGTTAACCTCCTACTGGTATGATGGACCTGGAGGTGAGCTCTGGTGGCCACTTATTTCTCTTGCAGTGAAGGCCATCTCTGGTGCTCTTCCTATCAATAAGGTGACGTCAACCATGGTGCTTGAGCCTAATTGCAATGCAATGAAGAACTAATTCCTGGAAAGATGTCTTTTTTTTTTTTGAGACAGAGTCTCAGTCTGTCACCCAGGCCGGAGTGCAGAGGCTCAATCTCGGCTCACTGCAACTTCCAACTCCCGAGTTCAAGCAATTCTCATGCCTCAGCCTCCCAAGTAGCTGGGGTTATAGGTGTGTGCCACCACACCTGGCCAATTTTTGTATTTTTAGTAGAGACAGGGTTTTGCCATGTTGGCCAGGCTGGTCTCAAACTCCTGGTCTCAAGTGATCTGCCTGCCTCAGCCTCCCATAGTGTTAGGATTACAGGCATGAGCCACCACACTACACCCTAGAAAGATGTTTTTAAACTTCTCTGGTGAGTGTTCTAAGCCCAGCTAGCATCTCTTTCCTTCTCCCAATTGCTCCGGCTCCTATGGGAGTCTCAGTTTTTAGGATGGGTCTCAGTTCAACGCCTTCAGGAGTCTTAGTTAAGCACCTGTGGAGGGCCTCAGTTTGGCTCCTGTGAGGTCTCAGTTTGGCTTCTTCCAAGGTTTTAGCTGGCTCTCCCTAAATAGTAGGATGAGCCTTGGTTTGGGAAGATTTCTCCCCATTTAGACAGAGAATAGGAGGTTAGATTGGAAGAATCCTCTTCTGGTCTGGAATCTTGGTTTGAAAGGCCTTTTTGCTGTCTTTACCTTGCTGTGCATGTTTGTATGTGTGGAGAGGATTCCCCAAAGAAATTACTGACAGAAGTCCAGCAGGCTCTCCTACTTTGTCTGATCAGGCACATTCAGTGAGCCCTGAAGGAAGCTCAACAGCCATAACTCATGGTGACCATCCACTCTTCTATCTTACTTAGAGTCCACCCATTGATAACTCCTGGTGAGAGGTCATCCCACCCCACTTAGTGGATCAAAGACAGCAGGAGCCAACAGGGCCAAGTTTGAGCCTTGCCAGGTTGATACTTGGGTGCTGGGTGGGGTGACTGGTGTCTGTGTTTCGTCACGTATGTTTTGTTTTGACCGGAATGGAAAACGTTAATTCACTTCCCCATGCAGCCAGTTGGGCTGCATCATGCAAAGCTAAGAGGCTTTTCCTTATGTTCCCATGAAAAGAAAAAGATGATTTTCTTTTGTAATGCAGCTTGGCCCCCACGGCTACAGTACAGCAAACAAGGTCATCAAAACTACTCGGAGAATGGGAACCCAGAAACCTGGCAAGTTGGCAAAAGCGTAAGGACTTCTTACCAGTCAGGCTTCTGACTTCTCTCTCTCTGTGCAGACTGGCTGAGTGAATGATAAAAATCACCGCTTCTCTCCTCTGCAAAGTTTTGATTAACGAGAAATAGGATTTGTGTGACAAATCTTAGCTTGTAGCAAACCTGGTGTACTTTATGCTGTAAATTTGTCCTTCTGTGTTATTCTGTCAAAAAGAGGGGTTACTGGCCGGGCGCAGTGGCTCAAGCCTGTAATCCCAGCACTTTGGGAGGCCGAGACGGGCGGATCATGAGGTCAGGAGATCGAGACCATCCTGGCTAACACGGTGAAACCCCGTCTCTACTAAAAAATACAAAAAACTAGCCGGGCGAAGTGGCGGGTGCCTGTAGTCCCAGCTACTGGGGAGGCTGAGGCAGGAGAATGGCGTGAACCCGAGAGGAGGAGCTTGCAGTGAGCTGAGATCTGGCCACTGCACTCCAGCCTGGGTAACAGAGCAAGACTCCGTCTCAAAAAAAAAAAGAGGGGTTACTATGGGATAAAACACTGCTGTAGGTCTCCTATAAGACCTCTGTTCAAGCTAGCCCTGAAGACTGGTCAGTTACAAACTTTGCTTCAGGTCCCTGAAACAAAAACCAGATGGGTTTCCCTTTCGTCTTGTTTTATGTCCTTGAAAGTTTCACTTTGCAACTGTGTGGGAGTATTCTCTTTTTCTTTCTACCATCTGGAAGTTAGAAATGTTCAGGTTCGTGTCAGGCAGCCAGTCTGAAGTTACTGAGAGTCTGAAATGTGTCAGTACACTCTTCATCCCAAATGTGTCAAGCACTTGGGTGAGTTTTGTCTTCAAAGACCCCATCCCTATGGGGCTTTTTTCATCTTTCACTATCTTAAGCCCATTTCTGAGAGTGAATTCCTGGGGACCATAGACATGTCTCCTCTCCCCCATCTGTAGAAATACTTCTTGCTTATATGGTAAAATCTGGGAAAACCACCATCTGGTTTAACTGGCTTTTGGACTGAGACGCTATTGGAAAGAAGTATGCCATTTTTTAAAAAGGATTTTAGAGAACTTTTACTTGCAACATTTTTTTAAAGGTTTGAATTAAAAGAAGGACACATGATAATGTCCTGGCTAGTCTTAGAAAATTCTCTTGAGCAGTTAAAATCCTTTGAAGCTTGAAAACGACTGCTCTAGACTCCTTCTGGGAAAGAAGATGGTAGTCGCCTCATGCTGTAGTTCAGTAGCTAAGCCATTTCGCTTTCAAAATGGTGGCCTGGGTTCAATTCCTGGCTTAGGGAATTAGTTCTTTCTGATTTAATACTTGTGGGAATGGCCCGGCGCAGTAGCTCATGCCTGTAATCCCAGTACTTTGGGAGGCCAAGGTGGGCAGATTGCCTGAGGTCAGGAATTGGAGACCAGTCTGGCCAACATGGTGAAACCCCGTCTCTACTAAAAATACAAAAAAATTAGCCAGGCGTGGTGACATGCACCTGTAATCCCAGCTACTCGGGAGGCTGAGGCAGGGGAATCGCTTGAACCAGGGAGGTGGAGGTTGCAGTGAGCCAAGATCATGCCACTGCACTCCAGCCTGGGCGACAGAGAGAGACTCTGTCTCAAAAAAAAAAAAAAAAAAAAAAAAGCTATTTACTGATTCTTTGTCCCCTCCATGGACAGCTTCTGATTTTCTATCTTGAGTTTTCCTTTCTCCAAGGTACCTTAGTGGTGATTCTAGATCTTCTAAAAACCTCTTGTCATCTCTTTGGAAACACTTCATGTGTCCACAGATAAATCATAACCTTAGTTAAGGATTTTTGGGTTCACTTGGGAAAATACCTTTGGGGAAGAAAAATAAAGCTTAAAAGCCAGAGGTGTTGGCTGTTTGTCCTGGCTACAGTCTGGTAATAAGAATTTAAAATGATTTTTTTTAAAAAAGAGCTCCATGGTTAAAAGTCAACTTAATTAAAAGTGGATATCCAAACTACACATATATCCTTTATGCTTTTTTCTCTTCTTGGGTCTTGTTTTCAGAGAAAAAAAAAAAGTTTTTTCCTCTCAGTCAACTGAATTATTTCTCCATTTACTTTTTTGCCTGTCTTTTTGCCACCCTCAATGCCCACATGAGAAGACCTAAGGTAATTGCAGAGAGCCTGGGACTTTTGGGGAGAAATAGAGGAGGTGCTACATACCCCATTTTGGGAAAAACCTGTTTTCCTCATGGAATCTCCAAAAGTGTAAGCAGACAGATCCCTCTCAAAATCTAAGGCCCTGCTCTGTTTTTCATTGCGTTACCTGACCTTCTTGACTTTGGGGCATCAGAAGTTACTTTGCGTTATGAAAGGGTTGTTAGCCTTGGTGTGTAATAGCTAAGTAGAAAGCATACTTTTAGGGATGGCTAATGTAATGGCAGTTGCTTACAGTGAGTGGATATTACTACAGGGCGACACCAGGTTCTTTGGATAAGAAAAACACGCTCTTGGGTGCCTGGTAGGTAAGAATTGGGGATGGGCTGATTACAGAATGTGCTGGTTGGCTTTGGGTTGCTGACAGGCCTCGAGAGAATGTCCTTGCAGTGAAATGCATGGTAAAAGCATTGCACTGTCTCATCCCATAGCGGTTTCCTCTTTTGGGGAACCCGGGATCCAGTGTAAAAACGAGATCCTTGAGTTTGGAGGATCTGTTTTGCCTTCCAGCTACTCCTGTTTATTAAGCCCTAGAAACTGCATGCTTTCTTGGGCCCATTCCTTAAAAGGTTCCACCCTAAAGCCACTAATCCAATTTATAAACTTAAATCTTTAGGAAATACTCCATGTATAAAGAAAGGTCTTTGCTTTTCCTGGCATTCTTAGCTGGATTTTTACTCACACCATTTTCCTTGATTTGATTAAAACATAAATTCTCTATCTTGTTTCACCTAAGAATTGTCCCTTTAAGAATGCAAATTTACAGGCCAGGCACAGTGGCTCACACCTGTAATCCCAGCACTTTGGGAGGCCGAGGCAGACAGATCGCCTGAGGTCGGAGTCCAAGACCAGCCTGACCAACATGGAGAAACCCCGTCTCTACTAAAATACAAAATTAACCGGGTGTAGTGGCGCATGCCTGTAATCCCAGCTACTTGGGAGGCTGAGGCAGGAGAATCGCTTGAACCCGGGAGGCGGAGGTTGCGGTGAGCCGAGATCATGCCACTGCACTCCAGCCTGGGCAACAGGAGCAAAACTCCATCTCAAAAAAAAAAAAAAAAAGCAAATTTACAATTGCCTCTCTGAGAATTATTTAGGGCAAGGAACAGGTAATCAAGAGACTGATGGTATCAAAAAGGGAAGAGAAACTTAAAAACTGGCAAATGAAGAATCTTATAACTCTACCAGATCTACTTCTGTCTTTGTATTCATATGTGTCAGGTGTGTGATGTTTCACTACCAAAACATATAAAAGAGCTCTAATTAATTGGCTTAAAGAAAAAAAAGCACTTAGGCCGGGAGCGGTGGCTCACGCCTATAATCCTGGCACTTTGGGAGGTCAAGGCAGGAGGATTGCTTGAGCCCAAAAGTTCAAGACCAGCCTTGTTGATGGCTGTTGTGAAACCTCAATTCTTGTCTTCTTAGTTTAAAAGAATTTAAACAACAGGCACATGACAAAGGAGATGCAGCATAGAGCAATGTATTGCAAAGGAGAATGAATATTCTGAAAGTTAGGTGCAGAATAAACAGTACAACCTAAGAGAGGGTTCAGAGCAGACGGCTCGTGAGGATAAGACAGCATTACCTGTTACAGAGGAAACTCCCTTTATGGGACTCTTACATGATTATTCACAAGGGGTGGGAAGAGGTGTTACTAACAAGCATGTTCTGGATGGTCCTCTCGACACACACGTGCAGTAGCTGTATATGCTTGTTCATACATCACATGTCTCATTAGCATCTTAAGTCTCCACCCAGGGGTGTGTTTTTTACTACCATAGTGAACAAAGGATCAGCTTGAGGTCAGCTAAAATCAACATGCCCTCTACAGGGGCAATTCTCTACTGGAGATAGCTATACTTTGGTCACCACGGTTACTGCATCCCGAGGACATGGTTACTTCCTTGACTACCTATCCTGCCTCGCCTGGGCAACATAGTGTAACCTTGTCTCTACAAAAAATAAATGTAACATGAACAGATACTTTTCAAAAGAAGACATACATGCAGCCAGCAATCATATGAAAAAAACAAAAACAAAAACTAAACATCACTGATAATTAGAGAAATGCACATCAAAACCACAGTGAGATACCATCTCACATAAGTCAGAATGGCTACTATTAAAAAGTCAAAAAATAACAGACACTGGCAAAGTTGTGGAGAAAAAGGAATGGTTATACACTGTTGGTGGGAGTGTAAATTAGTTCAACCATTGTGGACGACAGTGTGGCAATTCATCAAAGTGCTAAAGACAGAAATACCATTCAACCAGCAATCCCATTTCTGAGTTTATACCCAAAGGAATATAAAGCATTCCATTATAAAGACACATGCATGTGTATGTTCACTGCAACACTGTTCACAATAACGAAGACATGGAATCAACCTAAATGGCCAGCAATGATAGATCGATAAAGAAAATGTGGTACAAATACACCATAGAATACTATGTGGTCATAAAAAAGAATGAGATCATGTTATTTGCAGGCACATGGATGGAGCTGGAGGCCATTATCCTTAGCAAACTAACACAGGAACAGAAAACCAAATACCACATGTTCTTACTTATAAGTGGGCGCTAAATGATGAGAACACATGGACACATGGAGGGGAACAACATGCACTGGGGCCTATCAGGGGTTGGAGAGTGGGAAAAGGGAGAGGACCAGGAAAAATAAGTAATGGGTACTAGGCTTAATACCTGGATGATAAAATAATCTGTCCAACAAACCCCCATGACACAAGTTCACCTATGTAACAAACCTGCACATGTACCCCTGAACTTAAAATAAAAGGTAAAAAATAAAAATAAAACTACATTTTGGCCAGGCATGGAGGCTCATGTCTGTAATCCATCACTTTGGGAGACTGAGGCAGGCGGATCACTTGAGGCCAGGAATTCGAGACCAGCCTGGGAAACATGGCAAACCTCCATCTCTACTAAAAATACAAAAAAAAAAAAAAAAAAGTTAAAAATAAAAAATAAATATTTTAAAAATTAGCCAGGCACAGTGGTGCATGCCTGTAGTCCCAGCTACTCAGGAGGCTGAGGTGAGAGGATCACTTGGGCTCAGGAGGTCAAAGCTGCAGTGAGCCACAATCATGCCACTGCACTCCAGTTTGGGTGACAGAGTGAGACCCTGTCTCAAAAAACAAAACAAAACAAAACAAAAAAAAGAAAGAAAGAAAGAAAAGAAAAAGAAGCACTTAAATCAAATATTTTGCCAGAAAAATAGAAACTTTAATCACTTTATAATCTTTGGTAAATATGGTTTTAAAAATTATTGGTAAAATAAAATGACAATGTTTTCAGAATTTAGACAATTGGTTTGAATTAGGCAGATCAGATATGGTGTTTGCTATAAGTTTTAAGGTCATAAACTGCTTTTATGACTTTTTTAAAATAATCATTTGACTTACCTGTTTTACAGTCATTACATTTTAGGTAAGGCCTGGAGACATGGAGTTAGCCATGTCCCCCGGCTATGCTGGGAAGAGTCAGATGTGTCTGCAGCTCTGTCCTTATCCTAGGCTCTGCAATCTGATACATGGTTAAACTTGCTTATATTTCAGGTTCCTCACCAAAAGTAAAATTTGCTAAGAGTTAACATTGTAACATATGTAATTGAGACCAGTGAGAAATAGTAAATAGTTTTACATGCAAGGCATATAAGGAAAGTAGAATGTGTTTTCATACAAGATTATAAGAAGACTTGGAAGTGTGGTTTTTATTAAAGAGAACTTTTAAGTATTATCTTAAGTTAAAAAAAAAAAAAAATTATAGGACAAACCTGAAAGGCTAAGCAAGTTGTAAAAGATTTGTAAAACATCAATCTTGTAAAGGAAGTTCTATGCGTTTAAGTAAGTTTGCTAAAATTTGAAAAGGTTATTTAGTTTTTCTATAAATTAAACATTAAAATAAAAAGCACACTGATGCAGGGCTAGAATCTGGGCCCATGTGTCAGAATAACAGGGTTACCTTGGAACATTGATCTGTTCTATGATAGAAAATTTTAATGAATTATAGAGGGTTTATGGAAATCTTGCCATATGGTCAAACTGATTAAGAATGATTTGTTTATAAGGTTTTATTAAAAATTAGATTTAACATTAATAATACAATGAAAAGGTAGAATTTGGTTTTCTCTTTTGAACAAGATTTTCACATAATATTGAGAGATGATGAAAGATTTTTCTTTACCTTTTAAATAAACTGCAGGAAAAAAAGGGAAAAAGACGGGGAAGAAAAGAGACAGGCTCAATTCACCTCATATTGTCTTTATTGGGTCTTATTTGGAAAGCTAAGTCTCCCTTCTACCCACAAGTAAAGGTTTTTGCACTTTAAAATTTTTTTAGTTACCACTTCAACTAAATAAATGACCTATAATCCTATTTTGGGATATCAAGTGGTTTAATCCTTTGATATTTGACACACTTTCCAAAATCAAATGCTAAATTAAGTCTTTTTTGAGGGTCCCCTAAAGCCCAAAAGAGACATAGTCACCTTTGGCATACTGAAACCATACAGAAAACATTGACAAACATAAAATGGTGTTTAACTTTATTTAGGTTATATTTATATAAATATATTATCAGTATGTATTCCAAAATTATTTAAGCTTCCTATATTCTAATATGTCTCAGTATATGTTATCAGTAATATTTATAATTGTTACATTCAATTGTTGTGTGCCATAGAGGTGACCAGATTTCCTTGTTCATTGTGTCTTTAACCATTGCTGTCCTGAGACTTTTGTCACAGATAATTATTATCTTGATTGATCCTTTTTTAAAGGTGGTTTGTGACTGGGCCTGGGGGCTCACACTGGTAATCCCAGTACTTTGGGAGGCTGAGGCAGAAGGATCACTTGAAGCCAGGAGTTTGAGACCAGCCTGGCCAACAAAGTAAGGCCCATCTCTACAAAAATTAGCCAGATATGGTGGCATGCATTCATATTTCTCAGCTATTTGGGAGGCTGAGGTGGGAGGATCACTTGAGCTCAGGAATTTGAGGTTGCAGTGAGCTAAGATCACACCATCACACTCCAGCTGGGGAGACAGAGCAAGAACCTGTCTCTAAAAAATAAAATAAGTAAAAGGTGGTTTGCTTTTAAAAGGTACTCTTGGCTGCAGATTTCTGATAACTTTGGAAATTGTGCCATTAAAGTAGAGGGAAAACTTCCAGGACTCTCACAGGAGAGCTGGTATGTTCATGAATATCAAGCAGAACAGGTGTTAATTGCATGAACTGAACTAATAGAAGACTGAAATAACCTTTTTATGACTTTTTGCTTGAAATATGGCTGATTCTTTGTGTTTTGTTTTTCAGAGTCTCAAAAATTCTTTTGAGCTATTTACAGCTTTTAACACTTGAGTAATGTACATTCCTATGAACAAACTTTAAAGCATATTTCTCTCTACCTGATTTCTCTAGAATTTGGAAGCTATTTCTGAGTATTCTTAGCTTATGGCAATATTGTTATTTGTATAATTTCAATAAGGATCTGTTTTCTTTTGTAACAGGACGCAATTGGAGACACTGGCTGTTTTACCATGGCTTTGGCTGGAATGACATGTTTTCAGACTGTTTTGAGGAACTGAGGTTGATCTAATAGAGCCAGTAAAAGCTCTTCGGAAAAACTGGCCTCATACCTTATCCTTTACAGGGTTTCTAAACTGTGGTAGGTAAAGAATGTCACTCTTTTTTTTTTTAATCTTTTATTTTGAAATAATTTTAGACACACGAAAAAGTTGAAAAACAGTACAAAAATCCTGCATGTATCCAGATTCCACAAATGTAAACTTTTTTTTTTTTTTTTTTTTTTTTGAGACGGAGTCTCGCTCTGCCGCCCAGGCTGGAGTGCAGTGGCATGATCTCGGCTCACTGCAAGCTCTGCCTCCTGGGTTCACACCATTCTCCTGCCTCAGCCTCCCAAGTAGTTGGGACTACAGGTGCCCGCCACCACGCCCGGCTAATTTTTGTATTTTTCGTAGAGATAGGATTTCACCATGTTAGTCAGGATGGTCTCCATCTCCTGACCTCGTGATCTGCCCACCTCAGCCTCCCAAAGTGCTGGGATTACAGGCATTAGCCACTGGCCAAATGTTAACATCTTACATAACCATATTACAATTCTAGAAACAAGGAAATTACCATTAATATATACTATCTAACCTACAAACTTTATTCAAATTTTTACCAATTGTTATTTTTGTCATCTAGAATCTAAGTTTAGTATGTTCTTATGTCCTTTTGGTCATCTAGAATCCAAATTTAGGAATTTTGTTGTCATGTCTCCTCAATTTCCTTTAATCTGGAACAATTCCTTTGCTTTTCATGACGATGAAAGAATGTTGCTTTCTGACAGGCCCAGGAGCCCCAAGTTATTTTGGGATCTCAAGAAGAGAAAAACTCACTCAATTTGTACAGGTATCTGCAGGCACAGATAAATAGTTGGCTGGGCTCAAGAGGCTTTTTAAAAGATTTAATCTGAGCTTCCTTATGAAATGAATTCCAGGAAAGCCTTTTATTAAAAACAAAATAGCCTATATAGCAAATACTTACTCTTGCTGCTCAATATACAAATAATTGAACCAAGTATTATAACACTAAAACTTACTTTGCAAATAAATTAGTCCTAACATGATTTGTCTCAGGTAGAAATGGAAAATTGGAGAGAGAAAAATTATGTTTCAGAAAAACTATAGTTTGCCTGTCATTAGATTCCAACTTTGTCCATTGTTTTTTGAGTCACTGCTAATGACCCAATATCTGATTGGTTCTCAGGGTCATTCACCTGGATCTCTCAAGGCTTCAGGTCTGTTCTATAGGGATTCCCGAAGCTATGATCGTTCCTTAAGTTTGGCTCATTATTTATCTTACAGTCTGCTATTCACTTAAGTGCTGTGCTAAAGGTGTGGATAAGAGTACTAATGTTTTTGTTATGAAGACCTTGGTATCCCAACCAGGGACCTGTGACTACATGCAAACTGCCAGATGGTTTCAATCCTCCTACCCTATGGGCAACCCTACCCCAACTATGCCCTTGTCAACAGAAAGAAGTTAGAGCAGTCATTGCCGTTTTCCCATTCCCATCTCCATAGCTCACACCTCAGGACTGATATGTGCTAAAACCCAAGGGGGAGATTGAAACAACCTTTGCAAAATTATGACAGTAAGATAAATCTGACATAGTCAATTCCATCTTGTTTCTAACCTCCAAGCTATACTTGGTCACTCCTGCATGTAGACCAGCTTACTTTGGGAGAAATTTAGTTCATAGTTTAACCATAAAGCAAGGATGAATAGCCCTTCCCAAAACTAAACTGCCTTTGTATAATTAGTGAAAATCCACAAGTTTAGGATTATGAGAGGTGCCTGAATTCTGTTAAGATGTAGGCTTAGTTAAATGATAACCAGCCATTGTTCAAGAGGTCACAAGATTTGTGATTTCTCCAACTGCTTATAGATAACATCACTATTATAGAACCTAAGATTGGTTTTAGATATAACATCACTATTGTAGAATCCAACATTGGTTTTTTGAAACGTTGTTCAGACTGACCCCACCTGGACTCATGAGCCATGACTCAACTGGTCCTGTGGCCCCACCCAGAGACAGACTCAGCCCCTCAGCAAGTCCATTTTCTACACCCCTATGATTTCATCTCCAACCAATCAGCATTCCCCACTCCCTAGTCCCCAGTCCACCAAACTATCCTTGAAAACCCCTAATCTATGAACCTTCAGGGAGATTTATTTGAATAATAACTTTCTCTCCCACAGGGCATGGCCCACCTCATGTCAATTAAACTCTTACTTTATTGCAGTGCCATGGTCTCAGTGAATTGGTTTTGTCTGTGCAGCAGGCAGGAAGAACCTCCCTGGTGATTACAAATATGCCAAGTACTCTGCTAGTTATTTGGAAATCAGATAGCTGTATAAATTAGACATGTCAGCCAATCATAAATTATTTACTTGTTTCTTTCTTTCTTTTTTTTTTTTTTTTGAGATGGAATCTCACTCCCATTGCCCAGGCTGGAGTGCAGTGGTGCAAACTTGGCTCACTGCAACCTCCACCTCCTGGGTTCAAGCGATTCTTCTGCCTCAGCCTCCCCAGTAGCTGGGATTACAGGCTCCCACCACCATGCCTGGCTAATTTATTGTAGTTTTAGTAGAGATGGAGTTTCACTGTGTTGGCCAGGCTGGTTCAGGAACTCCTGACCTCAGGTGATTCAGCTGCCTCAGCCTCCCAAAGTGCTGGGATTACAGGTGTGAGCCACCGCGCCCAGCCTACTTGTTTCTTATAATAAAAATCTCACAATGACTAAGGTTCAAATGAGAACCAGCAGTTGATATCCCTTGGTCATCATCCTTCAGCACCAAGATCATAGCAATCTTGTTATTCACTTTGGGTTTCCACATGAAACCCAACGGCAAAGTTGCAGATGTAAATCCTACCATATCAGTAATTACGTTAAGTTTAAATGAAGTAGGCCTTATAAGGCGTAGACTAGCAGAATGGATTTTTTAAATCAACTATATGCTGCCTTAAAAGACACAATTTAGAATCAAAGGCACAATTAAACTAAAAATAAAATCATGACAAAAAGATATGTTATGCACTCAGTAACCATCACAGAGCTAAAGTAGCTGTACTATATCGACAAAAGAGACTTCAAGACAAAAAAAAGTTACTTGAGACAGAAAGATGTAACAGTTAAAAAAAAAAAGAAAAAGCTCAATTTGACATGGAAAAATAACAATTATAAGCATAGATGTATCTAATAATAGAGCCCCAAAATACATGAAACAAAAATTAAGAGAATTGAATTGAAAAAGAGACAACTCAGTAATAATAGTTGGAGACGTCAATACTCTATTCTCAATAATTGATAGAGGCCAGGTGCAGTGGCTCAAACCTGTAATTCCAGTGCTTTGGAGGCCAAGGTAGGAGGATCAGTTGAGGCTAGAAGTTCAAGACCAGTTTGGGCAACAGAGTGAGACCCCATCTCTACAAAAAGAATTTTTTAAAAAACAATCTCTATTTAACAAGTAAGCAAGTTGCACTAGTAAAATGATGCTATCTTATACTTTTTATTTTCTCCATCCTTCACTCATTACTCCAGCCACAGCAGATTTCCTTCAGCATTTCAAATGAGCCCTGTACCTGACCACAGGACATACGGGTTTTTCCCTCAGCACCTCCTCTTTACTCACAATACCCCATACGTTTTCTTCAAGTGCTTTCCAAATTTATCATAACTTACTCAATTATCTGTTGTACTGTCTCCCTCAAAAGATTATAAGGTACAAGAGGGGATGACTTGTTTATCACGATATCTTAGTCCTAGTGCAATGCCTAGCACATAGTGGGCACCCAATAAGTATTTTTAAGAGAATGAATTAATTTGTTCCCTGGGTTCACCAATATGTCATCAACTATCACATATCTCACTATTGTTAGAAAAGCACACTTATTTTAGAATAAATTTGTCTCTAAAGAACAGTTATCATTTTTTCTGTTGTTTGTTTGTTTGTTTGTTTGTGACAGAGTCTCGCTCTGTCGCTCAGGCCGGAGTGCAGAGGCATGATCTCGGCTCAGTGCAACCTCTGCCTCCCAGGTTCAAGCAGTTCTCCTGCCTCAGCCTCCCGAGTAGCTGAGATTACAGGCGTGCACCACCATGCATCTAATTTTTGTATTTTTTAGTAGAGACGGGGTTTCATCATATTGGCCAAGCTGGTCAGAACTCCTAACCTCAAGTGATCATCCGCCTCGGCCTCCCCAAGTGCTGGGATTACAGGCATGAGCCACCACGCCGGCCAATCATCATCATTTTTTTGTTGTTTTGGTTTTTTGTTTGTTTGTTTTTTGAGACGGAGTCTTGCCGCGACACCCAGGCTAGAGTGCAATGGCGAGATCTTGGCTCACTGCAACCTCCGCTTCCCTTGTTCGAGTGATTCTCCTGCCTCAGCCTCCCGGGTAGATGGAATTACAGGTGTCCACCACTACATCCGGCTAATTTTTGTAGTTTTAGTAGAGACGGGGTTTCACCATGTTGGTAAGGCTATTCTCAAACTCTTGACCTCAAGTGATCCGCCCACCTCAGCCTCCCAAAGTGCTGGGATTACAGGCGTGAGCCATTGCGCCCCGCCCACAATCATTTTAGATTCAAGTCTGCTGATGTTCCCTGAAGGTTTCTGCCAGCCTGTTTCTCAGTATCTTCGTAATTAAGGTTTGCGGAGAGGTAGAAAATCAGACAGAATGAGCATGCACTCATTTGTGGGGGAAATACATTGTAAGGAGCAGAAAGAGTAAATCAGGCAGAAAGCATCTTGAAAAGCCTCATCTGATGGGTCTTACTGCAGCATCTGGCATACCGTGGATGTGGCAGGGCAATTAAGAAAGTGACTTATGGTTCGTTTGCTTGATTTTGCTGCTGCCAACCATCAAGGACTGAGTTATTTTTTTTTTCCTCTCCCAGGAGATACAGTAGCCAGTATCTCGGGTACTAAAAATCTGGATTTTTCTCTTTTCATGGGAGCAGTTAAAAAGTGCTTATGTTGGGCCGGGCGCGGTGGCTCACGCCTGTAATCCCAGCACTTTGGGAGGCCGAGGAGGGCAGATCACAAGGTCAGAAGATCGAGACCATCCTGGCTAACATGGTAAAACCCCGTCTCTAGTAAAAATACAAAAAAAAAAAAAAAAAAAAAAATCAGCCGGGCGTGGTGGCGGGCACCTGTAGTCCCAGCTACGCGGGAGGCTGAGGCAGGAGAATGGCGTGAACCCGGGAGGCGGAGCTTGCAGTAAGCAGAGATCAGCCACTGCACTCCAACCTGGGTGACAGAACAAGACTCTGTCTCAAAAAAAAAGGTGTTTATGTTTCAAAAAAGGATGAGTTCATGTCCTTTGGGAAGCTGGAAACCATCATTCTGAGCAAACTATCGCAAGGACAGAAAATCAAACATGGCATTTTCTCGCCTGTAAGTGGGAATTGAACAATGAGAACACTTGGACATGGGATGGGGAACACCACACACTGGGGCCTGTCGGGGGGTGGCGGGAGGGGGGAGGGATAGCATTAGGAGATATACCTAATGTAAATGACGAGTTAATGGGTGCAGCACACCAACATGGCACGTGTATACATATGTAAACCTGCACGTTGTGCACATGTACCCTAGAACTTAAAGTATAATAATTTTAAAAAGTGTTTATGTTTCTTTAAAGAAAGAGAAAGAAAGAAAGAAAGAAAGAAAGAAAGAAAGAAAGAAAGAGAGGGAGGGAGGGAGGGAGGGAGGGAGGGAGGGAGGGAGGAAGGAAGGAAGGAAGGAAGGAAGGAAGGAAGGAAGGAAGGGGGGAGCGGGGAGGGAGGGAAAGAAACTGCACATTGGAATTTACTGACATGAAAATAATCCCTAAAAACAGGCATTTTCTGTTAAAAGCCTAAGTTTATTGAGGGAATTAACTCACCTGGGGACAGCATGCAGTGCAGGCCTTGTGTTTTTCTGTTTGAGAAGGGGAATCTAGAATGGGATTATTCCCTCAAGACTCCAGAGAGCAGTGGGAGGAGTGGAGACATGAGTCATGAATGTTCAGGTCTGAGACGGCCAGGCCTCCAGATGAGTCTGCTCACTAATCCTTGGAAGGACTGAGCATGCCCTGCAGTGTGGCATTTCTGTGAACAGGATCTAGTAATCTGTGTTTAAGAAACCCTCCAGAGAATTCTTAAGCATTTTCAAGTTTGAGAATCACTGGCCTATAGTATGATCCCCATTGGGCTTTTTAAAACTTGTATGTGTTCATGCATGTAAGAACATATATACATATACTAAAAAATCACATATGCATATGGAAAATGACCTAAATAATGTACACTCTGTTCACAATAACATCTGGATGAAGGATTTCGATGGCAAAAAGTATTAGTTTTTTTTTTTTAAACTTTATATTATGTTGATTTTATCTTTTTAAAGATGTTTCCAAAAGAAAACAGGAGTAGTGTGATCAGGGCTCCACTTCTCAGAGCTTATCTGGGCTCCGTCTGCCCTCCGTCATTTTGGCTGGCTCACCTCAGGCTCACAAGATGAATGCCACAGCTCTGAATACCACATCCAGACATGACAATACCGAAAGGCCACTTCCTCAGTGTCTCTTTTGTAAGAGTAAAAAATTTACTCCTTGAAGCTCCTAAGAAGCCCTCCCTTGTGTGTTATTGGCTAGAATTGCAGCACACTGCTATGCCCTAGCTGGTCAGGAAGGGGTACAGAAACAGCATAATTGACTTGGAGCAAGCAATGTTTACCCTCTGGAGACGCACCTTGCTGTGCACGGCTAATGGAGGGAGGGAATGATGAACAAAACTCAGACAGAAGGAAGAAAGAGACTGGATGTTTTGTAGACAACCAACTGTAGTTGCCACATGTGTTTACACTGCTCTTCATGGAGGTAGTTATCCTTTTTAGCTAGAATCACTTAAGTTCCTGTTGCAATTATTGAGGATTTAGCTCTTTTACATCTCACTATACTCTATCATTCTCCCAACATTATTATATCATAAATTTTGGTTATAACAAAAGGCAGCATTTACATTATCATGACTGCATAAATATCATTATTTTCCAAACTAAGTAGTGCTTTCTAATTACATTTTTTCACTCAACTTTTTGTGTTTCCTGTAGTTCACAGTTGCCTGAATTCTTTTTGTAACGTGCTTTGTTTTTTATGACCCTTTTCTCCTACAGACCTGTCAAACAGTATTTTCCCCAACACTCAAGGACCTCAAGCAATCTATCAATTTCCCCCACCTTTTTTTTTTCTCCAGAAGATCTCCCTCTCACAACCTCTTATTGTTCTATTACGATCATGATTGGTTGCTGCCTAACCCTAGTATATAATTGTACAAGAGAAGGAGAATCATTCTCTCCTTCTTCTGTGCTGGATTCCCAATTTCCTGGATCCCCTACTTTTTTTTATTATTTCCTCATTTTTCTGAAACACACATATTCTTATAACATGATGGCTAAATTATTTAGTCCCTGAATGCTTAAAATCTCTTTATAATTTTTTTTTTGTTTTGGAAAAATTTCAAATTTATAGAAGAGCTGTAAGAATAAGAATATACATGAAATACTTGTTACCCTTTACCCAGACTCACTTATTAATATTTTACTCAATTTTCTTTAGCATTTTCTTTTTCTTCCTTTCTTTCTCTCTTGTGGATGGGTGAATGGATAGATGATAGAATAGATAGACAAATAATCATTTTTTTCTAAAATAATTAAGGAGAAGGTACATAGGCCGGGCATGGTGGCTTATGCCTGTAGTCCCAGCACTTAGGTAGGCTGAGGCGGGCAGACAACCTGAGGTCAGGAGTTCAAGAGCAGCCTGAAAAACATGGTGAAACCCCATCTCTACTAAAAATACAAAATTAGCCAGGCGTGGTGGCACATGCCTGTAATCCCAGTTACTTGGGAGGCTGAGGCAGGAGAATCACTTGAACCCGGGAGGCGGAGGTTGCAGTGAGCCGAGATCACACCATTGCACTCCAGCCTGGGCAAAAAGAGGGAATCTACATCTCAAAAAAAAAAAAAAAAGTTACATACATCATGGCCCTTTATCTATAAATACTTCAGTGTGTATGTAATATTTCCAAGGAATAAATATTCTCCAAATAACCATAACAGTTATCAACTTTAATAAATTTAACATTGATCCAATGTTTTTATATATTGTCTAGATTCTAATGTTGTCAGTTGGCCCAACAATGTCTGTTATAGCAGTTTATTTCTTCTCTACTAGAAGATTCAGTCAAATCAAGCATTGCATTTAGTTGACATGTCTCTTTAGTCACTCATAATCTGGAATCTTTTCTCAATCTTTGTCTTTTACACCAATTAACACTTTTTTAAGAATACAGAAACTCCTTTTGTAATATTACATACTCTATTTTGGGCTTATCTGGTGCATCCTTGTGGTTAGATCCAGATATTCGTCTCTGGTTAGAAAATTCATTCAAGTGTTGTGCCTTTCTCAGATCATCACATATGGAGGTCACAATTTCTACACACTCCTCATTGGTGGTGTTAAGTTTTTGTGTCCAGTCAAGATGTTGTACAATCTCTAGATGCTTACTGTGCTTTCTCTTGCAACTAATAAGCTTTCCATTGGTAGATATTTAAGACTATACAGATATTCTCCTCCTCATTAAATTTCCCCCCTAGATTCAGCAACCATTAATGATTCTTACCTGAACCAATCTTTACTATAATGCTTGCAATATGATTATTTTTCTAACTCCAGCATTCTCAGTACATTTATCAGTCAGTCTGCTCACATTCATTTACTTTTGATGGGTATTTGACTATGGGTGTAATTCTAGGTTGAAAATAATTTTCTTCAGGATTTTGAAGGCAATCCTTCACTATCTTTCAGCATCCCATGTTGCTATTGAGAAGCCTGGTGCCATTCTGAATCCAGTTTCCTGATGTGTACTCTTTTCTTTATCCTTGGTGTTCTGACATCATACTATAATGTATTGGGATTTTTAAAATTTTTGCCCTTTTTTCCTAGAGTCCTTCTTCCCAGTTTTTCATCCTCCTCCTCTTCCTCCAATTTGAACTGGTTGTTGCCTAAGACAGGCACACAATTGTCTTCCTGTTCCTTCACTTTTCTATGAATATTTGATCCTCCGTTTCCTGAACACAGTTTTTCTCTTTTTTGGTTTATTCCCTAATTTTGCTAAACCACACCTTCTATAGTACTATATCTCAAGCAATTTGTTAATGGAAAAAAATTGCTAAATGATACACTGAAACTAATATAGAATCACTGTACATAGTTGTACATGGCATAACTATCTCCAGTGCCCCTGGAATAACAGCATCTATGTTACTTTTTAAAATGTACAAATTAGCAGAATATTGTGCACATGTCCTGATTAACAAGTAAGCTATAATATGTTTAATGGATGCAGGAGATGTGAGTCTCCTGGCTCACATCTGCAATCCCAGCGCTTTGGTAAGCCGAGGCTGGAGGATCACTTGAGGCCAGGAGTTCGAGACCAGGCTGGGCAACACAGTAAGAACTCATCTCACCGGCCGCGGTGGCTCACACCTGTAATCCTAGCACTTTGGGAGGCTGAGGCAAGCGCATCATTTGAGGTCAGGAGTTTGAAACCAGTCTGGCCAACAGGGTGAAACCCTGTCTCTACTAAAAATACAAAAAAATTAGCTGGGCGTGATGGCAGGCGCTGTATTCCCAGGTATTTGGGAGTCTGAAGCAGGAGAATCGCTTGAACCCAGGTGGCGGAGGTTGCAGTGAGCCAAGATCGCACCACTGCACTCCAGCCTGGGTGACAGAGGGAGACTCTGTCTCAAAAAAAAAGAAAAAGAAAAAAGAATCCATCTCTACAAAAATTAAAGATTAAAAAATTAGCCAGGTGTGGTGACAGACACCTGTAGTCCCAGCTTCTAGGGAGGCTGAGGCAGGAGGATTGCTTGAGACCAAGAGGCCTAGGAGGCAGTAAGCCATGACTGGGCCACTGCACTCCAGCCTGGGTGACAGAGCAAGACCCTGTCTCAAAAATAAAGTAATATTATGTATTACTTACGAACTCCGGAAAAATAACAGAGGGAAACAGGGAGAACAACAAAAGGGATCTCCACTTTAATTCAAGTATTTTCTTTCCTTCCTTCACTTTAATTTAAATATTTCTCTTCCTTCCTTCCTCCCTCCGTCCTTCTTTCTTCTTTTTTTTTGAGACAGGGTCTCACTCTGTCACCCAGGCTGGAGTGCAGTGGTGCAATCACAGGTCACTGCAATCACTGCCTTCTGGGCTCAGGTGATAGTCCTGCCTCAGCCTCCCAAGTAGCTGGGATTACGGGCATGTGCCACCACAACTGGCTAATTTTTTCATTTTTTGTAGATATGGGTTGTCACCATGTTTCCCAGGCTGGTCTCCAACTCCTGGGCTCAAGTGATCTACCTGCCTCAGCCTCTCAAAGTGCTGTGTTTACAGGCATGAGCCGCAAGACCTGGCCCTATTTCTTTCATTTAAAAAAAAAAAAAATCCTTGGAAATAAACTTTTAAAAATCATGACTGTATCATCATGTGTGTACAAGTTGTTTCTCAAAGTATTTAAAAGAGATTCAAAGGCTGGGCACGGTGTCTCATGCTTGGAATCCCAGCACTTTGGGAGGCCAAGGAAGGAGGAGCACTTGAGCCCAGGAGTTTGAGACCAGCCTGGGCAACATAGCAAGATCTCATCTCTACTAAAAATAGTAAACTTAGCCAAGCATGGTGGCAGGCACCTGTAGTCCCAGCTACTCAGGAAGCTGAGGCAGAAGTGCTTGAGTCTGGGAGGTCAAGGCTACAGTGTGCTATGATCACACCATGGCACTCCAGCCTGGGCGACAGAGCGAGATCCTGTCTCTAAATAAATAAATGAGATTCAAAATGGAAATATCCTAAATGTTCAATAATGAGACTGCTTACGTAAAGAGTTTAAGTCCAGGGAATATAATATTATACATCCATGAAACATATTATAGCTTACTTGTTAATTGGGACATGTGCATGATATTCGGCTAACTGAAAAACAGAAATTTACAATAGGATATGCATAATATAATTTGTGTATGTGTACATATGTGTGTTCACTAAATACTAAAAGGGGTGGAATTCAGGCATAGGTACTTTTCTAGGTAAGTTTTTTGCTCTAAGCACATAGTTCTTTTATAGTTAGAAAATATTTATTCATTTCGGTTAATTTAGAAAGTTTATTTTGCGAAGATTGAGGATGTGCCCATGACATAGCCTCAGGAAATCCAGATATGTGCCCAAGGTGGTCAGGGCACAGCTTGGTTTTATACATTTAGGAAGAGACATGAGACATCAATGAATATATGTAAGAAATACATTGGTTTGGTCTGGAGAGGCAGGACAACTTGAAGAAAAGGCAGGAAGACTCCAAGCAGGGAGGGAGCTTCCAGGTCAGCTAGGTGATACCCAAAGGCTTACATTCTTTAGTTTCCAATTAGACTTTCCAAAGGAGGCAGATCAGATATTCATCTATCTCAGTGAGCAGAGGAGTGACTTTGAATAGAAGGCAGGTTTGCCCTAAGCAGTTCTCTGCTTGAGTAGAAAACAATTCTTTAAATTTAAAAGGTGCTTACATAGCCCGGGCGCGGTGGCTCACGCCTATAATCCCAGCACATCCCAGCACTTTGGGAGACCCAGGTGGGTGGATCACCCGAGGTTGGGAGTTCCAGACCAGCCTGACCAATATGGAGAAACCCCGTCTCTACTAAAAATACAAAATTAGCCAGGCATGGTGGCACATGCCTGTAATCCTAGCTACTCAGGAGGCTAAGGCAGGAGACTCGCTTGAACCCAGGAGGCACAGGTTGAGGTAAGCTGAGATTGTGCCATTGCACTCCAGTCTGGGCAACAAGGGCAAAAACTCTGTCTCAAAAAAAAAAAAAAGCTGCTTATATAATCAAAAGATTAAAAATGGACAATCTGTACAAGTGATATAGACATCCCTTCTAGGTTGCTTATAAAACAATTAAGCACTTTGTTTATGGAAAATGAGAGATCTGCAAAGTACAAGAAAATTGCTCTGTCCCCAGCTCATAGCAACTGTAAAGAGAACCTCCCTTCTCAGTAACAAGCATAATTTGTCTTCAGATTTCTGCTGCCTATACATTTGACACTCATTATTTATACCTCTACAATCTAATGGACATCACTCCTTCCATAATTAACCAATTTGATAGTCACTGAAGAACAAATTACAATTGAACTGCTAAGACTACCTGCAAAAACAGAAATAAAAACAAACAAAAAAGCCCTATTTCATGTAAGTACTTGACATACTGAAAACTGCTGCTATAACTTGAGAGTGTTATTGTTAGAAAATTAGCATCAGGGCTGAGTGTGCGCATCAACATACTTCAGCTTTGTCCCCAACCACTGCAACTGTTAGCAAGGTCATTTACTCTCTCTGGAGCCTCATTTCTTTTTATACAAACCTGAAATGTAAAAATCTAACCTTTCAATGCCCTGTGCTTAAATGTCAAATGGGGAGTAGTACCAGGAAAGTATAACTTTTTATCATTATTAAAATCCAAGGTGTCCTTGTGGACGCAGCAAAATGGAGTAGATTGAAACTTTTGGGCCAACTGCAATTTCCTATAACACCACAAATCCATTGAAACAAGAAAGTAGATCAGTAGAAATGAAATTGTAACAATGGTTGCTGACTCATTTAAGAGAAAGATATGAGCTAGCCTTACAATTGGGTTTCATGTAATACAATTGTCAAATGCCCTGTAGTCCCAGCTACCTGGGAGGCTGAGGGAGAAGGATCGCTTGACCCTAGGAGTTCAAATCGTTTGGGCAACACAGAAAACTTTGTCTCTTAAAAACAAATTGTCAAAAGTTTTCTTTATGAAATGTATTAAATCATCAGGCTTTTTAAATGATTTTTAGATTAAGACAAGTTATGTAACCTATTTCTGGACAGCCATGAAATAAGATATTATTACTGATATACTTCATAGCAATGTTGAAAGGTCACATTTTGAAAAATACAGGCATACCTTGGAGATATTGCAGGTTTGCTTCCAGACAACTGTAATAAAATGTTTAACACAATAAAGGGAGTCACACAATTACTTTTATTTCCCAGTACCTATAAAAGTTATGTTTGATCTATAGTATAGTCTATTAAGTTTGCAATAGCATTATATCTGACAATGTACATACTTTAAAATATTTTATTGCTAAAAGATGCTAATGATAATCTAAGTCTTCAGTGAGTCTTTGTTGTTGGAAGAGAGTCTTGCCTCACTGTTGATGGCTGCTGAATGATCAGTGTGGTGGTTGCTGAAGGTTAGTGTGGCTCTAGCGATTTCTTTAAATGAGACAATAATGAAGGTTGCAGCATCAACTGACTCTTCCTTTCCCAAAGATTTATCTGTAGCATGTGATGCTGTTGGATAGCCTTTTACCCACAGTGGAACTTTCTTCAAAATTGGAGTCAATCCTCTCAAACTCTGCTGCTGTTTTATCAACTAAGTTTATATAATATTCTAAGTCCTTTGTTGTCATTTCAACAATGGTCACAGGATCTTCATAAGGAGTAGGTCCTATCTCAAGAAACCACTTTCGTGGCTCTTCCATTAGAAGCAACTCATCTGTTCACGTTTTATCATGAGATTGCAGCAATTCAGTCACATATTCAGGTTCCATTTCTAATTCTAGTTATCTTGCTATTTCCACCTGCAGTTACTTTGTCCACTGAAGTCTTGAACCCCTCAAAGTCATCCATCAGGGTTGAGGTCAGTCTTCCAAACTCCTGTTGATATTCTGACCTTCTCCCACGAATTGCAAATGTCCTTAATGGCATCTAGAATGATGAATCCTTTCCAGGTTTTCAAATTACTTTGTACAGAAGAATCACTATGGCAGCCACAGCCTTACAAAATGTATTCCTTAAATAATACTTGAAAGTCAAAATTACTCCTTGAACCATGGAGTAATGGATCCTGCAGAATGGATGTTGTTTAGCAGACATGAAAACATTAATCTCTTTGTACATCTCCATCAGAACTCCTGGGTGACCAGATGCATTATCAATGTGCAGTAAAATTTTGAACGAAATTTTTTTTTTAGGCAGTCTCACTCTGTCACCCAGGCTGAAGCGCAGTGGTACAACCTCAGGTCACCGCAACCTCTGCCTCGCGGGTTCAAGCAATTCTCCTGTCAGCCTCCTAAGTAGCTGGGATTACAGGCACGCACCACCACATCCAGCTAATTTTTGTATTTTTAGTAGAGACAGGGTTTCACCATGTTGGTCAGGCTGGTCTCGAACTCCTGACCTCAAGTGACCTGCCTGCCTTGTTCTCCCACAGTGCTGGGATTACAGGCGTGAGCCACTGCACCTGACAGAAATTTTTTTTCCTAATATTTAATAGGTCTCAACAGTTGGCTTAAAATATTCAGTAAACCATGCTGTAAACAGATGTGCTGTCATCCAGGCTTTGTTCTTCCATTTCTAGAGCACACGCAGAGTGGATTTAGTGTAATTCTCATGGGCCCCAGGATTTTCTGAATGGTAAATGAGCGTTGGCTTCAACTTAAAGTTACCAGCTGCACGAACCCCTAACAAGAGAGTCAAGCAGTGCTTCAACGCTTTTAAGCCAGGAATTAACTTCTCCTCTCCATGAAAGTCCTAGACGGTTTCTTCTTCCAAAAGAAGGCTGTTTGATCTATATTGAAAATCTCGTTTGATGTAGCAACTTCATCAATTAACTTAGCTAGATCTGGATAAATTGCTACAGCTTCTACACCAGCACTTGCTGCTTCACCTTGCACTTTTATGATGACTTCTTAAACCTCATGAACCAACCTCTGCTAGCTTCAAACTTTTCTTCTGCAGCTTCCTCACTTCTCTCAGCCTTCATACAATGGAAGTTACAGCCTTGCTCTGGATTAGGCTTTGGCTTAAGGGAATTTGTGGTTGATTTGATCTACTATGCAGACCACTAAAACTTTCTCCACATCAGTAATAATGCTGTTTCACTTTTTTCGGTTTCATTGTCACACATGCTAGAGTGTGGTGGCACAATCATAGCTCACTGCAGCCTCGAACTCCTTGGCTAAAGGGATCCTCTCACTTCAGCCTCCCAAGTACATCAGACTACAGGCATGCACGATGACACCCAGCTAAATTTTTAATTTTTTGTAGAGACAGGGGTCTCACTATGTGGCCCAAGCTGGTCTCAGACTCCTGGCTTCAGGGGATCCTCCCACTTTGGCTCCCCAAAGTGCTGGGATTCTAGGTGTCAGCCACTGCCTGCACCCGGCCACTTTATTATCGTTCATGTGTTCCCTGGAGTAGTACTTTTCACTTCCTTCAAGAACTTTTCCTTTGCATTCACAACTTGACTGTTTGGCAGAAGCAGTCTAGCTTTTGGCCTATCTCAGCTTTTGACATTAGCCTTCCTCACTAAGCTGACTTTTTCACTTAAACACTTGGAGGCATTTGTAGGGTTATCAATTGGTCTAATTTCAATACTGTTGTGTCTGAGAGAATAGTGAGGTCTGAGGAGGACAGACATGGGGAACCATCAGTTAGTGGAGTAATCAGAACACACACACACATCAACTAAGCTGACTGTCTTACATGGATGCAGTTTGTGGCACCCCAAAACAATTACAATAGAAACATAAAAGATCACTGATCATCAAGACGCATATAATGAAAAGTCTGAAATATTGTTAAGTTACCAAAACATGACACAGAAAAATGAAGTGAGCACACGCTGTCGAAAAAAAAATTGCCCTGATAGTCTTGCTCAACACAGGCTTGCCACAAAACTTCAGTTTGTAAAAAATGCAATACCCGCAAAACACAATAAAACAAAGTGCAATAAAATGAGGTATGCCTGTACTTCGATAATCACTAATTCATTATATTTTAGAAACAAACATCTGTTTTACACAAGAAATAGGTAGCAAAGGTGGAGGGTGTTGGACAATTGGCAGGTAGCACTTGGTACTGGATTCCTGAGATGAGACAGAATGAGAGCAGTAGCAGAATAAAGGAGACAGGATAGAGACGGAACTACCTTTTATACTTTCTCAGCTGTGCCACTAATGCTTACCTCTCTGTGCTTTCTTTATAATTTTGTATAAAATATGTATATTTCTAAATAGTACCTTATTTTAGATTTTTAAAAATTTCAGCAAATCATGTTACAGGCCAGGCGCAGTGGCTCATGCCTGTAATCCCAACACTTTGGGAGGCCAAGGCGGGTGGATCACTTGAGGCCAGGAGCTCAAGACCAGCCTGGCCAACATGGTGAAACCCCGTCTCTACTAAAAATTTAAAAATAAGCTGGGCGTGGTGGCACACACCTGTAATCTGAGCTACTTGGGAGGCTGAGGCAAGAGAATCACCTGAACCCGAGAGGTGGAGGTTGCAGTGAGCCAAGATTGCACCACTGCACTCCAGGCTGGGCAACAGAGCAAGATTCCATCTTAAAAAATAGTAATAATACTATTATAGTGTAGGGTGTTTTTGTTTTTGTTTTTTCAACTTGGGTTTGGGGAGTTTGTTTTTTGCTTTGTTCTGTTTGATGATCATTGTATATAATATCTGGTAGTATAAAACCCCCTTGTTCTTCAAAATTGGGTTAGCTACTCTGTGTCCTTTGCCTCTCTATACGCAGGCCCCTCTGGAATTTTGATATTGTTTTTATGAATTCATTTGATAAAAATTGAAATCTTGACGAAACTAATATTTCCTACCCATGAATATAGTGCATTCTTCTGTCATTTAGGTCACTTTCAATGCCTATAATGGGTATCTGATATTTTACAGCTGCCCAACGTATTTTGAAAACCCCTTCCCCATTTTCAGACTTCTCCATATTATGACTGTCTTCCCAGGCAGAATCCAAAAACTGTATTTCCCAGAAGCCCCTGCAACTTGGACATACATATATAACCAACTCCCACTGAGCAGGTACACCCTAGCTGAAGACAGAAGACCCTACCAAAATGATTGTGGGGATATTTTTACTACAGAATGTGAAACGACCTTCCTGGTAGTCCAGTCTCTGTCTTCAATGGGGGTGGCAGTCCAGTAGCAGGCACCAGCAGCTGCTGAGTTTCCACTGGAACCAGTTGGTTCTGTGGTTGGTCATTTTTCCTGGCTTCTGCCTATGTGGCATCCCAGCTTAGTTCCTCTTAGACATTTTGTAAGCTAATTAATAGTATGCAGCAAATCTAAGGTGGATTCTTCAGTCTACTACTGATCACTGACACAGAATGAGGAACCAGAAGTGGGTTACTGAGTGTGACAGAACCTTAAAACAGTAGCACTATTTAGTGGAAGTGACTGAGAATACGGTGGTGAAGAATCAGATACTGCAAGCTGAAAAGTAGATGGGCAAAACAAAGTGGCCACAGCTCTTCTGGACTCAAGTTGGCTCCACATGTTCTCATTCTGGCACGGGGCTGAAGGCACAGCCACTTTCTGGAGCTTGCTGTTCTCTCGCAGAAGGCAGAAACAACCGGCCGGGCGCGGTGGCTCAAGCCTGTAATCCCAGCACTTTGGGAGGCCGAGGCGGGTGGATCACGAGGTCAGGAGATCCAGACTATCCTGGCTAACATGGTGAAACCCCGTCTCTACTAAAAATACAAAAAACTAGCCGGGCGTGGTGGCGGGCGCCTGTAGTCTCAGCTACTTGGGAGGCTGAGGTGGGAGAATGGCGTGAACCCGGGAGGCGGAGCTTGCAGTGAGCCGAGATCACGCCACTGCATTCCAGCCTGGGAGCACAGCGAGACTCCGTCTCAAAAAAAAAAAAAAAAAAAAAAAAGAAGGCAGAAACAACCATCAGCTGAGCATGAGAACTGAGAGGGATGTTTTGGAAGTTAAAGAAGAGAGGAAGTATAAAGTAGTGGCCTAGGAAAGCACGGGAGTTAAGTGGACTCCAAAAAGTGTAGTATGACCGTCAGGAAACATTAAGGGCCTCCATGAAGTTACTGGTCATGAATTTAAAGTGACAATTCAGCATGGTAGTAGGCTTTCTCTTGATCACTTCTGGTGCAGGAACAGAGAAGGCAAAGAACTGTATTTAGTCAGAGATGAGGTTTTGCCAAGCGAGCATGACAAAGCAAGAGAAGGGCAAGGGAGTTAAGGGAGACTGTAAAGGAATTATTTTAAGAATTGACCATAGAGTTTAAGCTGGGTAAAGGAGGAGGGGTGGGCATTTTCTGTTTGAAGCGTATCTCTTAAAGTATGGTCCATGCTAAAGATCTGGCCATCACCACAGATATCCAAAATCAGAATTTCTGCAAGACAGAAAACTCTTCTTTTTACAAGCACATCACATAATTCAGGCACATGGTAAAGTTTAAAAACCAATAATGTAAAGGTTTTGCTATTAACTGTTACAGAGAAACATCTAGATAGCAACAGCAGCACAAAAGAAAAAAATGTATGGACCCTTCCATCAATGCTTAGGACTTAATGTTTACATTAATGCCAATAAATGCATAATTCAAGTTCTTTTCCCAGTAACTACTTCACACAGTCCTCTGAATGGTTGTAAAGGATCCTCATCAAAGTCACTTCCAAGAGCAATCCCAAATTCCACTTTACTAACCTACCACATAAGCCTAGCCACTGACCCACTAAACAGCTCCCTTTATTTCTAAAGAACAATTTTGGAGGCTTATTCAGATCCCCCTCGAGTTGGCTTTACACCATTACTTTTATTTCTTTAGTAATTCATCAAATTCATATTTACAGTTCATAAATATGAAATAAAATATAGAAGCCAGTGCTCACAAAGAAAAAAAAAACAATGCTCATCAAGAAAAATCTACAAAACACATGCAACAAAGATGAATGAATGCCTTTGTGTATATTTACTTAGGAAATAAAAGTTAAAAGAAACATCTAGCTATCAAGAGCAAAACTAAAGAAAAAAACTTCATGTTTACAGACATGATTGCTCTCACTGCCATCAACATATACTTCTTTTTTTTACTGTTTATTTCACACTATCTTTTGCATAGATGTACGAGATTCTCAAAGATGTGTGCCAAGGGCAACATAACTTCAACTGTATTAATACCTCACCTAGCCATGGGCCCACTAAACAATCTCCATTAATCTCTACGGTCCATTGTTGGAAGCTTATTCCAATTCTCTACCAGTAGCCACAGGTCTTGTACATTTCTCCCAGGCTGCTTATCTCTAATCATAATGGCCTAATACAGGGATATCCTCTTTTCCAAACTTTCCTAACACCAAAGTGTTCTACCACCAGCAACCCCACGATGCAGATACAGCCACTGTTGTTCAAGCCTGAAAGGGACTAAAGCAAAGGTTCAGTATTTCCATTTTCTACCCAGAAGAGATTATATAAACATGGTCTTTAAATGTATATAGATGATAATGGAATTTATGTTGAAACAGCTGTAACACATGTAAGGTGAGGAAAAAAATATGAATGAAACTCAAATTAGGTTGGAGGCCGGGCACAGTGGCTCACTTCTGTAATCCCAGCACTTTGGGGGACCAAGACAGGCAGATCACTTGAGGTCAGGTGTTTGAGACCAGCCTGGCCAACATGGCAAAACCCTGTCTCTTCTAAAAATACAAAAATTAGCTGGGGGTGGTGATGTGTGCCTGTAAACCCAGCTATTCGGGAATCTGAAGGAAGAGAATCGCTTGAACCCAGGAGGTGGAGGTTGCAGTGAGCCAAGATCACACCACTGCACTCCAGCCTGGGTGACAGAGCAAGACCCTGTCTCAAAAAAAAAAAAAAATTAGGTTAGAGATTTACTGGGCATAAGAACCATAAGACTGCCAAGATAAAGCTCATGAGGAGTGAGAAGAAGGGGTGAGAATAACTGGGGAAGGTTTCACAGTGGGAGTAAGATCCTGGAAGACACGCACTATTTGGGCAGATGAAGAAGGTATTCCAGATGTAGGCAGCAGCATGAACAAATTCCCAGAGGTAGGAATGAGCACAGCATGTGGAAAGGTCAGTGAAGGCACAGCCACAGCTGGAGCAGAACAGGATCCCTGGAGAAGAACAGGAGGTAAGGCTGGAGAGGAGCACTGGGGACTGACTAGGGATGGCCCAAGAACCTTGACCGGCTTCTTTTCCACAGGGTGCAATTTCTGATGCTGAACAAAACTTCCATACCATTTGAAGGCTTTCCCACACACCTTACATTCATAAGGCTTCTCCCCAGTGTGAACTCTCTGATGCTGAATGGAGGCTATTTTCTGAGTGAAGGCTTTGCCGCACTCCTTACACTGGTAAGGTTTCTCCCCAGTATGAATTCTCTGATGGACAATAAAAAGTGACCTACAACCGAAAGCTTTCCAACATTCCTTACATTTATAGAGTTTCTCTCCCGTGTGTAATCTCTGATGCTGCAGGTAGGCCGCACTCCTACGGAAAGCCTTCCCACACTCTTTACATTCATAGGGTTTCTCTCCAGTGTGGATCCTCTGATGCTGAGTCAAGGCTGTGTTGGAACTCAAACCTTTGCCACACTCCTTACATTCATAGGGCCCTTCTCCAATGTGGTTTTTCTCATGTACAATACAGTCATAGCTGGACTTGAAAGCTTTGCCACACTCCTTACACTTAAAGGGCTTTTCCCCAGTGTGACTCATCTGATGCCGAATGAGCTTTGAGTTATATCGGAAGATTTTCCCACATTCTTTACATTCATAGAACTTCATTCCACCTCGAAGTATCAGGTTTGGATTTAGATTGAAAGTCTGCTGCATTGCCTTGCTTTTAAAATCAAAGTGCTGAGAAATGTTCCTGAGAAGTCCTCCTACCGGCATTCTATGCAACTCTGTTTCTTCAGAGGCTTCCTGCTTTATAACTGGCCCTTCATTTTTGATCCAGGACTCACCACCTGACCAAAGAAACCACAAGGGTTCCTAGTTACAAAATTGGGAGAAAAGTAGGATCCAGTGTTCCTAATTTTCTCTTGCAGAATGTAATTTTTAAAAACATACCTGTGAAATGGTTATATACAAGCATCTATAAAGGAGGATGAGAGAGACAAAGAAAAATAATGACAGGCCAGGTGTGGTGGCTCATGCCTGTAATATCGGCACTTTGGGAGGCTGAGGCAGGCGGATGGCTTGAGCTCAGGAATTCGAGACCAGCCTGGGCAACTTGGCGAAACCCAGTCTCCACAAAGAAATACAAAAATTAGCCGGGTGTGGTGGTGCACATCTGTGGTCCTAGCTACTAGGGAGGCTGAGGTGGGAGGATCACTTGAGCCCAGGAGGCAGAGGTTGCAGTGAGTGGAGATTGTGCTACTGCACTTCAGCCTGGGTAGCAGAGCTAGACCCTGTCTCAAAAAAAAAATAGAAAAATAATGACATAGAATTGGAGAAGTAAAGACACAGAAACGGAACAGGAAAGACAGCCAAGAAGTGCTCCCCATGAGGAAGGCTGGAAAACTGAACTAAGGTAGGTGAAATGGGAAGAAGGAGAATCAAGAATGAGAAGGAAAGAAGGCAGGAGGGACAAGAAAGAAAAAAGAAGGAGAGAATAAGAAAGAACAGCAAGAAATGGGAAAATTTTTTAAAGAGAGACAGAAACCCAGAAGAGGAGAAAGGAATGAGAGACTGGGAAGAATAGAGAAGCAGCTCCAACACTAGAAGAGGTCTTGCAGACTGAGAAACACAAACCAGGAAAAAATGGATCCCAATGTCCTACCTGTAAGCCAGGCAATCACCCCAAATTCTAAACAATGTCCTAGTTATCCTATATTTAAATATTCCACACAATATTCTGGGATAGAAGATGATTAGTTTCAGAAAGTCAGCTGGAACAGAAGTTGGATCAGAGAGCTGTAAGCCACTGTGGTACCACTGCTAAAGGAACCACTATATACAAAAGCATGTATGCGTGAGAAGGCTTGAAATTTTCTTCCAAAAAAACGGAAACGCAAGTAACCAAAACCTTCCAGGACTGGTAAGTCATCTCAGGGAAATTTTAGGTGGCGTGTGTGTGCACATGTGCATGTGTGCATGTGTGTGTGTGTGTAGGGGGCTATGATGGGAGAATATTCCTAGCCCTTTCGTCTATAGTCCCATCTATGGTAAATATAATGTAGATCTAAAGATTATGGCAAATGAAACTCTTAAGTGATTTAGATACTAAAAAGGCCAATTAAAGCCATTCATTTCAGGGCTGAAGGCCTAAAGTAAAATGTATAGCTATAGCACAAATAAGTCAGTTTGGCCCAAAAAAATCATATTTTCCTTAAATTTGCCTGAAACCCCACTTCTTTGCAATGAAAAATGGCATACAATTAAAACTTCTCCACCAGTAAGTAAGAAAAAAGTGGTTTAGGAGCTACTGGGTTACAGCTTTTCTGCCTCGGAGGACAGCCACATGAATGTGCAGACAGCGCGAGGCCATGTACTCCTAGAGGCGGTCTTTCGAAGCTCAGGGTCAGAACTCAGTGTGAGTTGTGAGAGTGCAGTGAGTATCGACTTATAAATAACTGGGAGCTTTGTTCCCTGAAGCATAAGAAACACTTCTTACCTAGTAAACCAGGAAGGCAAAACAAGAAACTTAACCACTGGATTCTCATACTCACCTTGACTGATGCCTCTCGGAATCTCGGTGTCCCAGGGATCTGGGCCCCATGGTGCTTCCCCTCTCTCCAGGTGGGAGATCAAAGCAGGTTTGGGGAATGGAAACGCTACTTTATGAAGAAAAGAGAAAGACAAATCGAGGGGAGATGTCCAGAGCTATTCCTGGGATCTTTCTCAGCCCACCCTCCATCAGGCTACCTGGGAGAGAAATGGAACATCAGCAGACCAAGTGAGAGTTCCGACAAGGAGGTCCAAACTGTGCTCCACGATAAAGCCAAGGAGGTATGATTCTCCTCAGAAAGAAGCTGCAATCTGGCCCTGACTCAGAAGAAGGGAAACTCCCTCAGGAAAAATGTACCTACTGCTCCCCTGGGAGACCCTTCCACAAAGGGAGGGCCAACATCCCCAGAAAACTGGATAGACAAAGGAACAAAGGGCTCACCTAGGGTGCCAGAAAGAATGCTTTCCCTCAGGGCCCGGGACCACACTGTTCCTGGAGTATAAGGAAGTCTAATTTCAAAACCAAAGGGAAGCCAGGCACAGTGGCACACGTCTATAGTCCCAGCTACTTGGGAGGCTGAAGCAGGAGAATTGCTTGAGCCCAGGAGTTTGAGGCTGCAGTGAGCCATGGCCATGCCACTGGCCTCCAGCCTAGATGACAGAGCAAGACCCTGTCTCAAAACAAACAAAAAAGCAAAAAACAAACAAAAACAAAGAAACCCAGGGATTTCCCTACCCAGTATTTCTGGAGGCTGGTGATTGCAAAACTCTCCTCTGAAGTCATCAAACCCAAGGGCTACTAGAATCCCCAAAACATGTGAGGAAGATAGCAAACTGTTACAAAGGGCCACAGAAGAAGGGAGGCCTTACCCAGGGAAGCCACATTTGCATAATTCTCCAGCATCACCTCCCCGTATAGGGCCCTCTGCGCAGGGTCGAGGCTGGCCCATTGATTCTGGGTGAAGTAAACAGCCACATCCTCAAAGGTCACTGACTCCTGAAACAACAGGTTCCTGCTCAATCTCTGAGTGAGGAGTAGAAGGAAGAAGGGAGCAGCTTGAGCTTCAGGGAAGGGATAAACCTGCCTGCACCCACAACTCTGAGCCCCACAGAAGATCTGCTCAAACAAGAGCATCCACCACCACAGCCGGGGCGAGCCCTCAGCCAGTAGTTCCACTTTCAAATGGGGAACACTCTCCCATCTACTCTCCCAACACTCTCCCATCTATTCAGCTCTGGAGCCCCTAGCTGCTACTGATTCTTATAGCCTGGCATCCAGTTGCTTTCTCCCTGGTAACAGCATCAACTCCTAGGTTCCTAGCTTCACAGATCTGTCCCCCTGGCACCTCCTACCCTCAGGTACTCCATAATCCTCTCTCCTTATTTTCTATACACCAACCACTACAGATAGCGGTTACTCACCCTGTGATATGGTATGGCTGTGTCCCCACCCAAATCTCACCTTGAATTACCACATGTTGTGGGAGGGACCTGGTGAGAGATAATTGAATCATGGGGGCAAGTCTTTCCCATGCTGTTCTCGTGACAGTGAGTAAGTCTCACGAGATCTGATGGTTTTAAAAAGAGGAGTTCCCCTGCCCAAACTCTCTCATTTTTCTCTTGCCGCCACAATGTAAGAAGGGTCTATCACCTCCCACCATGACTCTGAGGCCTCCCCTGCCATGTAGAACTGTAAGTCCAATTAAACCTGTTTTTCTTCCCAGTCTCAGGTATGTCTTTATCAGCAGCGTGAAAATGAACTAATACACCCTGTATCCACCCATCCAAGGGGCACATGCACAGCCCCCATCTGCTCCCTGTACCTAGCTTCTCTTTGGTTCTCCCCAACACTGTCTACAATGTAGAGAGAAGCATGTTAGAAATATCACCAGTATTTTGCAAATTTCTCTTTTCCACCTTTTTGCCTTATCAGAAAGCTGGCTCTCTTGAAAGAAACCTGTAGCCTGCCCGTTCTGACCCTCTTCTCTGAACCACCAGTCTTGAAAGACAAGCTGGCAGTGCCAGGTCCTCGGGCACAGATCTGTCCCCCAGTTTTCTGAGGTTCATCACATCCACCAAGGCTGTCGCTTCACTAGGTGTTCCCCTCTCTGACTCCCTCCCCTGGGGCTATCTCCATCTTCCCAAGAATGAAGACAACTATACTTGTTGATTAGCCCTGTGCACCAGGCCCCTAGGTTGGTTATTTTATTTATTTATTTATTTTTTTATTTTAATTAGTTTTTTGAGACGGAGTCTTGCTCTGTCACCTAGGCAGGCTGGAGTGCAGTGGTGCAATCTCGGCTCACTGCAATCTCTGCCTCCCAAATTCAAGTGATTCTCCAGCCTTAGTCTCCCAAGTAGCTGGGATTATAGGCACACACCACCATGCCAGGCTAATTTTTGTATTTTTAGTAGAGACGGGATTTCAACATGTTGGCCAGGCTAGTCTCAAACTCCTGACCTCTGGTGATTCGTCCGCCTCAGCTCCCCAAAGTGCTGGGATTACAGGCATGAGCTACCAAGCCCAGCCTTTTTTTTTTTTTTTTTAAGAGACAGGGTTTCACCATATTGCGCAGGCTGATCTCAAACTCCTAGGTTCAAGCAATCCACTTGCCTCGGTCTCTCAAAGTGCTAGGATTACAGGTGTGAGCCACCATGCCCAGCCAAGGTTGGTAATGTTACATCTTGTTTTTCATTTAATCATTACAAAACATATGTGAAATAAGAATTACTATTCCCATTTTTCAAATGATGAAACTTAGATTCAAAAGTTCAATTACTTTGCTGAAGATCACATAGCCAGGAAGTGGTAGAAAGGGAACTTCAATTAAGATCTGCCAGACAACAAACGTGGGCTCTACTAACACACCAAGCTGTCTCCCACACTGGGCTCACAAACTTCCCCAAAAACATGGCTAACCCCTGAACCTGGTGCTGCCCTATCTTTGGAGAATAGCTTCTCAAACTCCTCAACTCCAAAAATCACCATTCAAACCATCTTTAGCGTACTCCCTCCAGGCCATATGGGCCCCCTCCTCCAATTTAAATTGGGGGTCATCTATTTCAAAACTACACACACCACCCTGGAAGCCCGAGCCTCTGAACCTTCCATGAGGCCCCAGAGCAGTTCCAGATGGTGCCCACTGGCTACTTTCTCTGGTTGTTTTTTTTTTGTTTTTTTTTTTTTTTTAGCAGAATCTCGCTCTGTTGCCCAGGCTGGAGTGAGGTGTTGTGATCTCGGCTCACTGCAACCTCTGCCCCCTGGGTTCAAGCGATTCTCCTGCCTCAGCTTCCTAGGTAGCTGGGATAATAGGCACCAACCACCACACCTAGCTAATTTTTGTATTTTTAGTAGAGACAGGGTTTCACCATTTTGGCCAGGCTGGTCTTGAACTCCTGACCTTAGGTGATCCACCTGAAAGTGGACCCCAAAGTGCTAGGATTACAGGCGTGAGCCACTGCACCCAGCCTTTCTCTTCTTCTAGAGTTCAGCATACTGCAAACCACAGAGACTAGACTCTCAGCTTGGAGGAGGTTTCATGACCTGTACGCTTTCTCACCTTGATGCTCCCACAGACGATTCCATCTCCCAGAAGAGTCTCATTACGCTATGCAGTCAGCCTTGTTCTTTTCAGATGCTGAAAATAAAATACCTACCAACAGAGGCACAGTCAAGCTCCTAACTCTTGCATGCACATTCTACATTCTGTCTCCTGGGAGCCCTTAAAGCAGCATATGGACTGGAGTGGGCACAGGGGAATAGAGAAAAAGGAATATGACTGTAACTGGTCTCGAAGGAAGGAGGGAAGAACTGTACATCAAGGATAAATTCTGGCAACTCAAACTGCTTAGAGCAGCTCTGCTGGCTCTGCACACAGGTCCTTATGAGACGGTGTCTTTTCAAACAAGAGCAAGTAGAGAACTCAGCTCTAAAAGATGCTGAAAGGAAAAAATAAAATAAACGCAGACATTCCTCAAAGGGAGAGCCAGTCTTTAAACTGAGCAATGACGAGGTCCAAAGGGCCCCCAAAATAATGTGAGCCAAAAGCCCAAACAGCAGACTGGATCATGTTGTCCTGTATACAATTACTGTACTGCTTCAACAAGCCATTAAGGGCTTCTGAGGACAGTAACCACAGGCTCACAGATAAAACCAAATTTCACCTCCACTTACAGCAAGTCAAACCTCACACCCTGACATCTCCAGAGCTTCTCTCACAACTTTCTCCTCCCAGCCTACATCCATCATCTCTTCTTCCACAAACTGTCTGCCTCTCCTGCCATCTACTACCCTCAAGTTTCATGAGCCCTAGAAAATGCCTAATATTAAGGAAAAAACATTGTTTTAAGGCAGTTGGGTTTGGGATATCTTTTTGTTCTTCCTGTGGATGGTCCCTATGTACCTCACCTTATTTCATTTTTCTCCACAGTATTATTCATCTTGTCATATGATATGGTTTATCATCTATCTCCGCCCACCAGAATGTAACTCCATGAGGCAAGAATTGTTTGTTCATGATTGGTTTACTAGCACACAGTAGAGTGCCTAACATGTACCAGATGCTTAATATATATTTCCTAAGAGTTTATTTCAAAAACGGTTACCCATTAAAAAAATTGTTTTAACTTATGAAGAGAGTAACAAACCAACAGCAAACACCATCTAAACAGTAAAATGCTACAATAAATCCATTAAAGTTGAAATTGACAATTTACCATAAGCTGAGGTTTTACTTTCTGCAAAAGATGGGAAAGGAGCATATATATAGGACAGGAATGAACATAAATATCTCTGCTTGCAGATGAAATAACTATCTGCCTAAAGACATCTAAGTACCAAGAAAACAAACTAAAAACATTTAGAGCTGATAAAACAATTCACTAAATTATCTAGATATAGAATAAGTAAACCAAAATTATTAGCTTTCCTAAGTACCATCATAAACAACTGGAAGATACACTGAAAGAAACTAAGATGCCATTCACACAAAATATTGCTAAGAATGGACCTAAGAGAAATCAGTGAGAACAGGATGGAAGAACACTAAATGTTTACTAAGATACATTTAAAAAGAACTGAATAAATTGGAACTTATGGTGTTTCTGAACAGGAAGAATCAAACTTGTAAAGATGTCAATTATCTCCAAATTTACTCATGAATTCAATAAAATCCACTCTCCTACCAAAAAAAATCCATGAAATTTGTGCAGGGGTGGGAGATCATTTAAAGTCATCTAGAAAAGCATGCGTGAAAAACTAGCAATGTTTTGGAGAAGACAATTGAAAGAAAAAAATGAGGGGGAATTAAACTTTATTTTAAAAGGATAACACATTAAGAATATGAGAAGACATACTAAAGTGTGGGAGAAAATATTTGCAGAAGACATATCTGATAAAGCACTATTATCCAAAATATACAAAGAACTCTTTATGAACAAGCCAATTAAGAAATAGGCAAAAAACCTCAACAGACACCTCAACAAAGCAAATATACAGATAGCAAATAGGCATATGAAACTATGTTCAAGATTATATGTCATTAGGGAACCGCAATGAAAACAATGAGATACCACTATATACCTATTAGAAAGGCCAAAATCCAAAACACTGACACCACCAAATGCTGGCCAGGATGTGAAACGACAGAATGCTCATTCATTGCTGGTGGGAATGAATGCAAAATGGGGCAGCCACTTTGGAAGAGAGTTTGTCAATTTCTTACAAACTAAACACACTCTTACCATACAACCCAGCAGTCATGCTCCTTGTTACTTAACTAAAGGAGTCGAAAACTTCTGTCCACACAAAAACCTGTAGGTGGACATTTATAGGGGCTTTTTTTCATTATCGCCAAAACTTGGAACCAACCAAGGTGTCGTTCAGTAGGTGAATGGATAAGCTGTAGCATATATAGACAATGGAATATTATTCAGCACTAAAACAAAATGATCTATCAAGTCATGAAAACACATAGAGGAAATGAAATGCATTATCACTAAGTGAAAGAAGCCAATCTGAAAATGCTACATACTGTATGATTCTGGCTATATGACATTTTGGAACTGGCAAAACTATGAAGAGAATACAAAAATCAATTGATGGTTGTCAACTGGGACAGGACTAAGGGGAAAGTAAGGATGGATAAGAGAAGCATAAGGTATTTTTAGGGCAGTGAAACTATTCTGCATAATACTATAATAGTGGATACATGTCATCATCAAGAGTGAACCCTAATGTTAAACTATCGACTTTGAATGACACTGATGTGTCAGTATAGGTTCACTCCCTATAACAAAAGTGTTACTCTGATGTGGAATATTAATATTGAAGAAGGTTGTGCGTTTTGTGGTGGCAGGAGATAAATGGGAACTCTTACTTTCTGCCCAATTTTGTTATCAACTAAAACTGCTCTAAAAACTATTTTAAGTACCAGTGTTAAATGGTTTCACGGTAAGTTATTTCTCAATCAAACCTCATATGCTGTTTAGGACATATCAGAGAATAAGGAAAGAAAAAAAGGATTTCCATTCTTCTAAAGACACTGACATTGTACTACTGTGCTGATACCAGACTTGTATTTGAACTTCTATCAGAACTTGTATATACATGTGTAGGGGCAGGGAATACACGGGAAATCTCTGTACCTTCCATTTAATTTTGCTGTGAACCGAAAACTGCTCCAGAAAATAAAAACTATAAATAAATTAATTAAATTAAAAAGTAAAATGCAGCCTGGCCAACATGGTGAAACCCCTTCTCTACTAAAAATACAAAATTAGCAAGCGTGGTGGCACATGCCTGTAATCCCAGCTACTTGGGAGGCTGAGGCAGGAGAATCGCCTGAACCCGGGAGGCGGAGGTTGTGGTGAGCCAAGATGACACCATTGCACTAGAGCCTAGGTGACAAGAGCGAAACTCCGTCTCAAAAAAAAAAAAAGGAAAACACTTAATATATTACCTGACCGCAATATCTTCTTAATTGACCAACACCTTTCTACAGAATTTGCCACTAAGGGCTGGGAAGATCCTTTTAATATATAAATCCAACTCTGTCACTCTGTCATATCCCTGCCTAAAATTCTTCAGTGCCTTCCCAATGAACCAGTACAGAAACCACTGTCCTCACCATGACCTATAATACAGGTATCTATTTCTTCCATCTCATATTGAACCACTTTCTCTGACCCCTTCCAGTTTTTAGAGTACATCCAGCCTTCCCTTCAACTTCACAGTCCTTGCATCTAGCATTTAGAAAATGTATATTTAAGTAACAATACTAGTCTCTCTGGGATACATGCAATACAATTCGTGGGCAATCTCTCCAATAAAGAATTTCTGATTTCAGGCTGGAGTGGTGGTTTATACCTATAATTCCAGCACTTTGGGAAGCCGAAGTGGGCGGATCACCTGAACTCAGGAGTTCGAGACCAGCCTGGCCAACGTGGTGTAAACCCCGTCTCTACTAAAAAGACAAAAATTAGCTGCACATGGCAGCGCACACCTGTAATCCCAGCTACTCAGGAGGCTGAGGTATGAGAATCACTTGAACTCGGGAGGCAGAGGCTGCAGTGAGCCGAGATCATAGCAGCACTCCAGCCTGGCGGCAGGGCAAGACTCCGTGTCAAAAAAAAAAAAAAAAAAAAAGTCTGATTTCAGCAGGTAACTTTCATTTCTAGAACATGATCTGAATTTCCAAATTCAGAAAGAATTCATTGGCATAGGTCCTCTGTCTTTCATTTAAATCTATACATCCACTCTCTATACACAAAACTTTTATTTTCCCAGTACATATTTACATCTGCCATAGCCCTAGAGATAGATACAAAGGGGAAAACACAGCTTGGCCAAGTTAGGCCTTCCTGATCCTTTCCTGATTATGTGATAGCTAAAGTGAGTTTAAAAAAAAAAAGACTTAAGCTCAGCTCACCTGAGGCCAAGTTGCTTGGAGCATGGCGGATGTCCCCCGGCTTCATGCACTGTCTTCTGGGTTTGGACAAGCAAGATCCTCAGGAGCTAAGAGAAAAACAGCCAGGAGTGCTAAGGACCCTGTCCTCCACCACCTACAGCAACCTATGGCCATCCTAGTTTCCACATTTCCAGCACTGGATGCAGGGAGATTCTACTAGGACTCCCTCTAATTGTTCTCACGCTGATAGCCCCAACCTTATGAGCTGTTCTGCCTGGTCTTCAGGACAATCTTCCACCTGCCTGCTCAGTCCGAAGAGCTTTTTTTGAGCCCATTCCCACGGGCAGACTGAGGGACCCAAGAGCCCTGTCCCTATTGTATTGGGTCTCTACAAACGTAGAGTCTTTACAGAATGATTATAGGCAAGATGACGCTGACCCGAAAGAAAGAACCTCAGGAGAAGAGGGACTGGAGTGGCTAAATGTGAATTAAGGGTAAAATACTCAGCGTCCCCGTGGGTGATGCTGACCGGAGACCCCACCCAACCGGGATCTTAACACTCCACCCAAGAAAGCAGGCGACCCCAAACATCAGAAACGTCAGTACCGGGAGCGAGAGGCTGTCAGGGCAAGTTCTTTAGGGCAGAAAAGAGTATCAGGCCTCGGTGGCAAAGGGCTGGACCCGGGCTGTAGAAGCCAGAGTAACCACCTTGGCGGCTTCAGCGAGGCCCAGATGCCCACGGTCCGGGTGAAGGAGGGGCGGGCCGCCATTGGGACCAAGTTCAGGGGAAGTGGGAGGTGACGAGCCGCCAGGGGCAGCGAGGAAGCCGGCACCGGGCGGACCTGGCACGTAGAACTCACTGAAACCCACGCTCTGCCGAACACCGAGGGGCTGGTCACTAACTAAACGCCCAGCCGGAAGGGCGAGTGCGCGCCCAGGGCCCCTCTAGGCCCCCGGAGGCCGCCATCTCGGTCGCCCCGCGGCCAGACCCGCCCCGCCTCTCATGGCTGGCCCCGCCCTGCGGAAGAGGAGAGGTCGCGGCGACCGGCTGGGCTGAGAGGCCCGTGGCGGACCGGCAGTATGGGGCTCTCAGCCCCGGCTTCTCCGGCAGCCGTCGGCATTGCCTTGGGAGTGTCACCGACTGATGCAGCCTGGCTCTACCCATATCTCACCCTGTAGGCACAAGTGGGGCCCCAGTTCACTGGCAGCTGTTGGCCGCCTTCACCCCGTGGCTCACCTGAAGCCTGGGCCGTGCAGGTGAGGTGAGAATGGCGCCTGCTTTGTCATCTCTAAGAGGCCCAAGCCTAGGATCTTGCTTGGGTCCTCAGCTGGGCAGTCCTCAGGGAAACCATGGTTTCCACTTGCCCTTTTAGCCCTCTGCCTTCCAAGGACCTAGATGTGCATGGAACCTTTTAGGACAGATTCATTTAACAACCAAAACACCCTGGCGACGGTTGCCAGGCATCCTGTATATACAGGACATGTCCTATATTAAATGATCTTGTCCAGTGTTGACTTTGGCAGGACACCCTAAATATCTTACATTTAGCTTTTTCCAATAAATTACAAAAACTCGTAGTGAGAGCTATTTTTCTGCTAACTGGCACTTAAATAACTTAAATGTTAACACCGGCTGAAATATATATATCTCATACTTCCACAAATAATGATCTGGACAGTCCTTTATGGTCTGTTCTGTAAGTTGGCCTGCAGGAAGAAAAAACAGTGAAGAGGGGAGTCTGCTAATTAAAAGAACTTATTTTTCATATTCAGGGAAGGAAAAGACTGTTTTTTGACCAAAGTCCCAAGTCACTAACAAGTACTTGCCATTAATTTACATAATTTTAGATCAGTACACGTAACTCTGAAAATCAACCAATACACAACAGCGTCACTCCAAGCTTCTGAACATGAGCCAGTCAGCGATAAACACTTCCTGAAGCCAGCCAGTCAGTGGCAGCCCTCCCCAACTCATTGGCAAGTACCTCTCTACTGTGCCCTTCCTTCTGGACAGGAGCCTTTCTCCAGTATCAAAGTGGTGCCAAGATGGACAGACTTTGTTTTACCTCGATCACACTGATACTTCTCCTGAACACAGTTCCAGATACCAGGCTCCTCCTCACCAGGCATTTCCATGCTATAAAGGGGAATTGGTCTCCCACCACTAAAAGATAAAAAATGATCCTGGGTATCTAGATATATTGCTTTATTACAGGGGTCCCACTTCTTGGATTTGTTATTCCTTTCTTAAGAATTAGACTGACTTATGAAGTCCTATTATGGAGAGTATACTAGGTATCTACTGCTGCATAACAAATCACCCTAAAGCCTTATGGCTGAAAACAAAACACACTATCTCTTAAAGTTTCTATGAATCAGTGAACATAGGTCAGTCAGTCCTAAAAAGAGAAAAAGGAAAAAAAAAATGGGTTCTGTGGATGAGGAATTCGGGAGTGGCTTGGCTGGATGGTACTGGCTTGGGATCTCTCATGAGGGTCTAGTCAGGTGTTACCTGGGACTGCAGTCACTTGAAAGTTGGACTGAGGCTGGGGATTTGCCTCAAAGGTAACTCACTCACATGGTTGGCACATAGGTGCCGGCTATTAGTGTGAAACTTTCCTTCTTGTGCTGGGTACAGTGGCTCAGATCTGTAATCCCAGCACTTTGGGAGGCCAAGGCAGGCAGATCACCTGAGGTCAGGAGTTTGAGGCCACCCTGGCCAACATGGCGAAACCCCGTCTCTTCTAAAAATACAAAAATTAGCTGGGCGTGGTGGCACACACCTGTAATCCCTCCTACTTGGGAGCCTGAGGCAGGAGAATCGCTTGAACCTCGGAGGCAGAGGTTGTAATGAGCCAAGATCCCGCCACTGCACTCCAGCTCAGGGGATAGAGCGAGACTCTATCTCAAAAAAAAAAAAAAAAAAACCTCCCTTCCCACACCAGGTATCTGTATATGGCTGAGTATCCTCACAACACAGCATCAGACTTCCACTTCCACCTCAGGTGAGCAGCCCAAGAGGTCAAGGCAGAAGTGGCAATATCATTTATGTCCTAGCTTTGGAAGTCACCTGCTGTCATTTCCTCAGTATACTATCATCACAGGCCAGTCATGATTCAGTGTTGGATGAGATACACAAGGGTGTGAATGCCAGAATGAGAATCACTGGGGACCATTTCGGGAGCTGGCTAAACACATTTTTTACCTACCACAGAAACGGTCCTTTTTATAATACTTTTATTGTAACATTTATGAAGAGCAATTGTTTTAAATAGATGAATTAGATTTCCAAGAATAATAGCATTAGAACATATATTTGCATACTGCCCCTTCTCTAAATCTATCAAAAAGAGTATCTACCGTGAATCTAGAGAAATGGACACACATATATGGGTGTACGTACATGTACACATTTATACACCACAAACTCTAAAGAGTATCAGACAGTTATTCCAATTAGTTCTAACTTGAACTAACTAGAAGGAACAAGATTGGACATGTAACTCCTCCATTTGGTATTATGGTGCAGGGAGAAGAGATGAGAGTTTTGGTAGGCAAGACAAAGTGCCTAAAATCCCCAGGTTGGAACCATGACAGGAATCATGAGCAGTCTGAGGAGAAAATTGGGACCATGCTACAAGAGGCCCATTCTTTTCCAGAACAGCTTCAACAGAAACAATCTATAGGCAGTGCTGCTTAGAGGAAGCTAAAGAGCAAAGTGAACCAAAAGATACGGGAAACTTTAGACTTTGCAACTGTGAGTCAGTTCACATAACAGCAAAATTAAAGTCTCTGAAGCTGAATGTCTCTCTCCTGATCAATGCCAGAGAGATGAGCTCTCCCTAAAAACACACCATCCCCACCCACTGCCACTACAATAAGGCAAAAAACAAAAAAGCATCCAGAATTAGAAAGGAAGAAGTAAAACTGTTATTTGCAAACATGATTCTCAATGTTAGAAAATCCTATGGAATCTATAAAATGTTACTAGAACTAATAAGGGAGTTGTGCCAGGTTGCAGGATATGCAGTTAATATATAAAAACCAATTATATTCCTATATGTCAGCAAAAACTAGAAATTCACTGTTTATTATTACAAGTATCATAAGTTATTCAGTACTTATGCATGAAAAAGATGAAATTTTTAGATGCATCCGGGGAAAAGTGTGAAAGATCTGCACAGTAAAAATTACAAAACATTGCTGAAGGAAATTAATATCTAAATAAATGGGGAGATCTACCATGTCCATGGGTCAAAAGACTCTATATAGTTTTCAGTTCTCCATAAATTGATCATTATATTCAATGCAATCCCAATCAAACTCTCAGGAGGTGTTTTATAGAAACTGAAAAACTGATTCTAAAATTCATATGCAAATGCAAAAGACCTCTAATGGCCAAAACACCCTGACAAAGAACAAAGGTAGAGAACTAACACTATATGACTTCAACGCTTACTAGATTTCAACACTTATTAGATAACTACAATAATAAAGGCAGTGCCTTAATGGCATCAAGACAGACAGACAGATCAATGGAACAGCATCTAGAAATAGACCCACACATATATGGACTTCTGATTCACAATGGTACAAAGGCAATTCAATGGGGGAACCTTTATCAAACAATGGTGTTACAGACCAGGCAACAGTGGCACAGACTTGTAGTCCCAGCTTCTCAGGAGACTGAGGCAGGAGGATCACTTGAGACTAGGAATTCAAAGGTACAGTACACTATAATCATGCCTGTGAATAGCACTGCACTTCAGCTTGTGCAACATAGTGAGACCCATCTCTTTAAAAAAAAAAAAAAAAAAAAAAAATGGTGCTACAATAGGATACTTACATGAAGTTAAAAAAAAAAAACTTAGTTCCATGCCTCAGACAAAAATTAACTCAATAGATGATATAATTAAATGTAAAACCTAAAACTATAAAACTTCTGGCCAGGCACGGTGGCTCACACCTGTAATCCCAGCACTTTGGGAGACCAAGGCGGGCAGATCACTTAAGGTCAGGATTTCGAGACCAGCCTGGCCAACATGGCAAAACTCCACCTCTACTAAAAATACAAAAATTAGTCGGGCATGGTGGCACAGGCCTGTAATCCCAGCTACTCAGGAAGCTGAGGCAGGATAATTGCTTGAACCTAGGAGGTGGAAGTTGCAGATTGAGATCCTGTCACTCTACCACTACACTCAAGCCTGGGCAACAGAGTGAGACTCTGTAAAAAAACAAACAAAAAACAACAACAAAAAAAACAACTATAGAACTTCTAAAAGGAAAACAGGAAAAAAATCTTTGCAAATGTGGGTAAAGCAAAGATGTCTTAGATTTGACACTGAAACCATGATCCATTCAAAAAATAACAGGCTAGGCACAGTGGCTCACACCTGTAATTCCAGCACTTTGGGAGGTCAAGGCAAGAGGCTTACTTGGGCCCAGAAGTTCAAGACCAGCCTGTGCAACATACTGAGACCCCATCTCTGTTTAAAAACAAATAAAATAAATAAACTGATAAATCGGATTTCATGCATACTAATGTCTTCTGCTCTTTAAAAGACACTGTCATCATGTGCACCTGTAATCCCAGCTACTTGGGAGGCTGAGGTGGGAGGATCACTTGAACCTGGGAGACAGAGATTGCAGTAAGCCAAGATGGTGCCACTGCACTCCAGCCTGGGCAACAGAGTGAAACCCCATCTCAAAAAAGAAAAAAAGAAAAAAACAAAAAAACACTGTTATGAGAATGAAAAGACAAACCACAGGCTAGAAGAAAATATTTAAAAATCACATATCTGAAAAAGACTTGTATCCACAATAAATAATGACCTCTCAAAGATTGATAAAACAAAACCCAATAAAAACATGGGCAAAAGATATGAGCAGACACTTCATCAAATAAGATATATGGAACACAAATAAGCACAACAGTCATTAGAGAAATGCAAATTAAAACCACAGTGGGATAGCATTAAACAATTAGAATAGCTAAAATTTAAAAAACTGACATCAAGTGTAGGCATAGATGTATTGGAAGTACAACTGTCATACAATGCAAGTGGAAATGTACAATGGCACAACCTCTTTCATAAAACAGTTTTGAAGCTTCTCAAAAAGTTAAATAGGGTATGCTGGTGCACACCTGTAGTCCCAGCTACTAAGAGTAGGACAGGAGGACTGAGGCAGGAGGATAGGCTGAGCCCAGGGGTTTGAGTCTAGCCTGAACAACAAAGCAAGAACCGCCCCCTCCCAACCTCTAAAAAATAAAAATGTAATAAAAATTTGAAACGTTTAATATACACAACCTACCTAATGACCTAGCTATTCCACTCCTGGTATCAAGATAAATGAAAGCATATATTCTTACAAAGATGTGGACACAAATGTTCATAGCAGCTTTATCTGTAATAGCCAAAAACTGGAAACAACCCAAATGGCCATCAACAGGTCAATGAATAAACAAATTATGACATATCCATACAGTGGACTACTCAGCAATAAAAAGGAATGAACTATTGATATATATGCAACAACATGGGTGAATCTCAAAGTAATTATGCTGAGTGAAAGACACCAGACCAAAAAATAAAGGAAAATTAATGCAAGTGACAGAAAGCAAGCCAGTGGTTGCCTGCGAAGGGCCAAGAGTAAGGGATTATGGAGGGGTACAAGCAAAGTTTTGGGGTGGTGGCTGATTATTCTCTTGAACTGTGATAATTGTTTCACTGGTATATTGATAAGTCAAAACTTATCAATAGGATTATAATAATAGGTAATTTTTTTTTTTTTTTTTTTTGAGGCAGAGTCTCACTCTGTCGCCTAGGCTGGAGTGCAGTGGCATGATCTCGGCTCATTGCAACCTCTGCCTCCCCGGTCTCCTGCCTCAGTCTCCCAAGTAGCTGGGACTACATGTGCGTGCCACCATGCCCAGCTAATTTTTTGTATTTTTAGTAGAGACACGGTTTCAGCGTGTTAGCCAGGATGGTCTTGATCTCCTGACCTCGTGATCTGCCCACCTCAGCCTCCCAAAGTGCTGGGATTACAGGCCTGAGCCAATGCGCCCGGCCAATAATAGGTAATACTTTTATTATATACAGTCAGTTTGAAATACTTCTACATGTATTAATGCATTTAATTCCCAACACAAACCTATGAGGTCATCCCCATTTTACAGATAAGGAAACTAGTGCAGTTTTTGTAACTTAACCAAGGACAAACACCTGGGCTCAAATCAAAGTCTGCCTGGCTCTGTATTATTAATCACTACTCTCTGCTTCCTGCAACAGGCAAAATCAAGCTGGCTGCCAGAGGGGATGCTAAAACCTAACACATTTACATCTTCCCTCATTTCCACAGATAACAGCAATAATGGTCGGTTCTTCCATGATCATAAAAAATAACTAGATGGGGTTGCAAGAAAATGCTTCCAGCTTTGAGATCACTTGAAACAGCAATGAGAAGAATAAATTTAAAACAAATGGTGCCTTGCACCTGACTCAAAGAGTATATACATCCTGACTTTTGCAAAGGCACAGACTACAACTGTCTAGTGAAGACAAACTGAAGGGTAAGTAGGGTGGGTGGACACTGAACCTGAGATAGGTCTCTGAAGTTTGCACCCTACTAGAAATGTCTTCCAAGATGCATTTGGCTCCACATTGACAGGGCCTGTTTTTGAATTTAGGAGACTTCTGACATACGGACTGTAATAGGGTATCCATGTATCTGTCTTTTTATTTACTGGTTTACTTCTTGTGTAGTGTTGCACATATAAGAAAGGATGCATGGGAAATAAAGGTTTCAGATTTAAAGGGCCTGAACTGCCTTATACTTTGTAAGTATAAGGGCCTTATACTTATACTTTGGAGTATAGAATTGCAGGGGAAAACATTTTCCATGAGAAGTCTGAAGGCATACACATTCTCATCTGACTTTGAAGGTTGCTGCTGAAAAATCTAATGCCATTTTCATTTTTTTATTTTTTTGAGAGAAAGTGTTACTCTGTCGCCCAGGCTGGAGTGCAGTGGTGTGATCTTGGCTCACTGCAACCTCTGCCTCAGGGGTTCAAGTGATTCTACTGCCTCAGCCTTTCGAGTAGCTGGGATTACAGGCATGCACCACCATGCCTGGCTAATTTTTGTATTTTTTTTTTTCAGGAGAGACAGGGTTTCACCATATTGGTCAGGCTGGTCTCGAACTCCTGACCTCATGATCCGCCCGCCTCAGCCTCCCACAGTGCTGGGATTACAGGCATAAGCCACCGCGCCTGGCCCCACTTTAATTTCTGATCTTTTGTTTTCTCTCTCTAGAAACTTTTTAGGGTCTCATTTTTTTCTCCATGATCCTCTTATTCAAACTTGGTGTTTTCATAATTGACAGCAATTTTCCTTAATGTAGGTTTCCCTTGAATCCATCCTGCTGGGCACCCAGCATATCCTTTAAATCTGGAAACTTACATTTCCTTTTATGTTTCTAAGTTTGGTTTTTTTTTTTTTTTTTTTTTTTTTTTTTTGGTCTTCTCTAACCATAAAGAGACTTCATGTTGGGGAAACAGGAGTTCAAAAAACTTAAGGAAGATTTCATGATGAAAGCCAAGTGTCTACCCAGGAAGGACAGTGAGGACACTGAAAAAGAGCATGAAAATAAAGAGAAAAAATGAGAGGCACCATAGGCCTAACTATGGATAGCCCTAGGCTTGGACAGGTGTCTTCTGAGTGTGTAGTTTCTGATGCAGAATGAATCTTCCACACCAGCTGAAGGTTTTACCACACACTTTACACTCATAAGGTTTCTCGCCAGTGTGAACTCGCTGGTGCTGAATCAGGGTTATTTTCTGATTGAATGCCTTCCCACAGTCCTTACATTCAAAGGGCTTCTCCCCAGTGTGAATTCGCTGATGCTGAGTCAAGGCTGTGTTGGAGCTTAGTCGTTTTCCACACTCTTTACATTCATAAGGTTTCTCCCCAGTGTGCATTCGCTGATGGACAGTGAAACTTGAGCTACAACTGAAAGTTTTCCAACATTCGTTACATTCATAGAGCTTCTCCCCAGTGTGGAACCTCTGGTGCTGGAGGAAGACAGAGCTGCTACTGAAGGCCTTGCCACACTCCTCACATTCATAGGGCTTTTCTCCAGTGTGGATTCTCTGATGCTGAATCAAGGCTGTGTCTGAACTTAAACCTTTTCCACATTCTTTACATTTAAATGGTTTCTTTCCAGTGTGAATTATCTGATGCCGAATAAGTAATGAGTTATATCTGAAGTCTTTTCCACACTCTTTGCATTCAAAAGACTTTTCACCAGTGTGACATTTCTGATGTCGGTGGAAGTCTGCTATTCGAATGAAATATCTGCCACACTGTCCACATTCATAAGATATCTGACCACTAGGAATTGTCTGATTTGTAGTGAGCTGTGTGCTGACACTAATATTTTTTCCTAATTTCTCAAACTTCTCTCCATTCTTGACCGCATAGGCCTCATGGTGCCTGGCTGAGGTATCTGTGAAATGTCTCCTCTTTGACTTTTTCTTAATTATCCAATGACCTTGGGGCTGCTCTAGGCTGCTCCCAAAGTCAAGGTGCTGGGAAACATTCCCTGGCAGCACCCCCACCATCAGTCGGAAGGACACTGTTTCTTTGGACACATGCTCCTTTGGAGTTAATCTTTCCTTCTCAGTTCTGGCCTCATCTCCTATCACAAAAAGAAAATACAAGTGTCAATCCCTGATCTCACACACACACACACACACACACTGTCTGTGCTGAAGAAGAAACAGAATTAAGTGGTTCTAATTTGCCCTGAGTATATGAATATTTTCTAATATGCTCACAAGATGGCTGCCTAAGATCAGCACACAACAGAGCCCCGCAGGGACATGAAAACTCTATGAGAGGGGAGGCAAGCAAGGCCAGGAGACATTCCTACAAACAGTGTGCAAACCAGAAAACTGCAAAGACTGTTAATTAGGGCAGAAAGACTAAGAGAAAAGTGAATGAGGTGGATAAAGACACAAACATAGAAAAGTAACAAATGGAAATCCATAAGTGAGACGAAGACTCCCGAGATTAGAGAAGGGGCAGGTTGAGCAGCTCAAGCACTGCAACAGGTCCCACAGGCTGAGACTCCTTAAGAGATGCTTGTTAGAAGACATCATCCATGTCATAATCTTGAAAAGAGAGCTGATCTCTACCATCAAGCTGGCTCTAGTAAAGCAGCAGGCTCCCATGCAGTGGTTGAGGACGCCATACATGGCAACCACCACAGCATCCTGAAGGAGAAAGGAAGGTTTGGAGGCTTGCCTTTAAAACCAAAGAGCAGTGGAAATGGGAAGAACTCATCCAAGAGTGAACGTAAGTCCCAAAGAGGGCCTGGTAACGATGCTTGCTATTTTTCCTAAAAGGTCTCATAGTTTGTGCATTTGTTTAATACAACAGTTTGAAAAGTGAACTACTAAACTCACATGATAATAAGGGAAAACCAAAGAGAAATATTCCCTCCACTATCAAAACCTTTTGCAGATTAAATAAAATCTTCAGCCTGCATGCATTCACAAAAAAATTGTTCAGAAAATATTTTTACTCAGATGACGTAGGGTCCTGAGGTCACATCCAGAAAGGTACAACTTAAACTCAAGACTTGGGAGTGGATCAGTAATGGGCATTCTCTGCAGAAGAGCACAGAAAATTTTCACAGGCAGAGAAGGGGTGAAGCAGAAGAAGAAAGAATAAAAAATATACTATGTTTTATTTATTTATTTACTTTTGAGATAGAGTCTCACTGTGTCACCCAGGTTGGAGTGTGGCGGCGCAATCTTGGCTCACTGCAACCCTCCTGGGTTCAAGCGATTCTCATGCCTCAGCCTCCCCAGTAGCTGGTACTACAGGTGCACACCACCACACCCAGCTAATTTTTGATGTTTTTTGTTTTTTTGGTTTTTTGGTTTTTTTGAGACAGAGTCTCGCTCTGTCACTCAGACTGGTGTAGGGTCCAGCCCTACTGGGCCTGTGGGTTTTTCTCCTCATGTGTGGAGACAAGAGATTGTAGAAATAAAGGCACAAGACAAAGAAAAAGAAGAAAAGACAGCTGGGCCCGGGAGACCACTACCACCAAGATGCGGAGACCGGCCCTAAATGCCTGGCCATGCTATTTATTGTGTACAAGGCAAAGGGGCAGGGTATGGAGTGAGAGTCATCTCCAATGATAGGTAAGGTCACGCAAGTCATGCGTCCACCAGACAGGGGGCCCTTCCCTATTTGGTAGTCGAGGCGGAGAGAGAGAGGGAACAGCTTACATCATTATTTCTTCTGTGCATTTCAAAGGCTTTAGTACTGTCACTAATTCTGCTACTGCTATCTAGAAGGCGGAGCCAGGTGTACAGGGCAGAACATGACAGTGGACCAGGAGCGTGACCACTGAAGCACAGCATCACAGGGAGACGATTAGGCCTCCAGATGGCTGCAGGCGGGCCTGATTGATGTCAGGCCTTCCACAAGAGGTGGTGGAGCAGTCTTCTCTAACTCCTCCAGGGAAAGGGACACTCCCTTTCCCAGTCTGCTAAGTTATATATAACTTTATATATAAAGTAATTTATATATATATATATATATATTTTTTTTTTTTTTTTTAATTAGAGGCGGGGTTTCACCATGTTGGTGAAGCAGGTCTTGAACTCCTGGCCTCAAGTGATCCACCTGCCTCGACCTCCCAAAGTGCTGAGATTACAGGTATGAGCCATTATGCCCAGCCTATTGTTAATTCTTATATCAATAGCCATCAAAGTGAGGAATTTATTCACCTTTAATTTACAATAAATTTTGCTTCAGAAATTTTTCTAAGTATCTGTGGGGGAAAGATGAAATAAGAATCAAAGGATATTGGTGACTGTTGAGGCTGGATGAAGGATACATGGAGTGCATTATGCTGGTGTTTGCATATATTTGAAAATTTCCATTATAAAAATAAACTTTTTATTATTTAAGTCAGTACTTAAACAATATAGCCTGTGATATGCAGATGGCCAGCAATGTTGCCAGAAGCCTATTTTCCTCCAAAGGTGGCTGACATTCTCATCTTTGTAAAAACAAACTGGCAGAAAAATAAAATGGTTTCATATGACAGAGAAGAAATGAGCTGGTTTAAGTGCTGCCCAATCAGACAGTCTCCCTTGGCAGGTTGTGAGGAGAAGAGGCAAAGATGAATATGCAAAGAAATCTTACAGTCATTCCTGTCTTAAAAGAGATTGGCCCTTCCCCAGTTGAGGTAGGTTACCACCACGAACTAAGAGAATCACATGTAATCATTCCACAGGAACAAAAACAGTCTCCCAAGAGAAGGAACACTTCTTGCGCAATGAAATGTGAAAACAAGAAAGCAAGCCAAGCCAAAAAGACATCTAGTGGGTTCTCATGCTCACCTGGACAGATACCTCTGAGAGCCTCCCTGCCCATAGGTTCCCAGGGATCGAGGCCCCATGGCAGTTCCCCTTGCTCCAGCTGGGAGACCAGAACAGGCGTGGTGAATGGAAATGCTGCCCAGGGAGAAAGAAACAGGAAAAGGTAAGGGGAATCAGGAACCAGGGTCCTCTTGCAGCCCCCCCTTTATCTTTATCTGCTGAGCCAGGTAGTGAGAGACGAGGTGAGTCAGGGAGAAACTTAATCTATGCTGCTGGAGGACAGCAATTTCCCACAAAGCGGCACAGATTCCCAGAATAATCCCACGCTCACATAAGGGAATCTCAAGTTTTCTTCAGAGAACTTGGAAGACACAAGGGGCTTTGCTGTGCTCCCAAGAGCTCCTTTCCCCCATGTTTTGGGTACAGTCCCTCCTAGGGTTGGAGAGACAGCTGATTTCAAAACCTGGGAACACAGGCTCTCTCCACCCAGAAACCTCCAGGTAGCTCAGCCTTCAGGGCAACAGGGAGTTATTAGAAACCCCACGAAGTTCTTGGGCCAGAAGTGGTGGCTCACGCATGTAATCCCAGCACTTTGGGAGGCTAAGGCAGGAGGATCACTTGAGGCTGGGAGTTCGAGACCAGCCTGGCCAACATGGAGAAACCCCATCTCTACTAAAAATACAATAATTAGCCTGGTGTGGTGGCGCCCACCTGTAATCCCAGCTACTTGGGAGGCTGAGGCAGGAGAACCACTTGAACCTGGGAGGTGGAGGTTGCAGTAAGCCAAGATCACGCCACTGTACTCCAGCCTGGGCGACAGAGACTGTTGTCTCAAAAAAAAAAAAAAAAAAAGAAAAGAAAAAAGAAAAAAAGAAAAATAAGAAACCCTACAAAATTCTAAGGAATAAAGAAGCCAGGATGCTCAAAGGGCAGAGGCCAAAAACAAGAAGAAGAGATGTCTTACCCAGGGAAGCCACATTTGCATAATTCTCCAGCATCACCTCCCTGTACAGGGCCCTCTGCACAGAGTCCAGGCTGGCCCATTCATTCTGGGTGAAGTACACAGCCACATCCTCAAAGGTCACTGGTTCCTAAAACAACAGGTTCCTGCTCAAACCCTGCATGAGGGCAGAGGACCAGGCTAAGTAGTGGGGCAGAGACCTACTGGGTCTAGTGGTATTGCCAAGGACAGTTACCCAGCACTCCACCAGAGGCCAGCCCTCAGCCATCTTTGCCCGCACCAACAGGAGAGTCCAAGGGTCTCTGCACCCCTTTGTGGTCATCCCCAGCAAACAGTTCTATTTTCATCTGCTGATCTCTGCTTGCCTCCACTGTGCCCTGCTCTGTGTGCCCATCTGTTCCTCTGGGCTCCTTTCCCCAGTGTGGGTTTTGTGTGCACATGCACAGGGGACATCTGTATAAACACAGTGAATAACACTTTTGTACTGATCTCCACTCTCTCCCTAACCCTACTAAAGTGATAGTAACATAATAGCCCAAGAGAAGAGTCAAAGCTGGCCGGGCACAGTGGCTCATGCCTGTAATCCTAGCACTTTGGGAGGCTGAGGCGGGTGGATGGCTTGAGACCAGCCTGGCCATGTGGCCAATAGGGTGAAACCCTGTCTCTACAAAAGATACAAAAATTTGCCAGGTGTGGTGGTGCATGCCTGTAGTCCCAGCTACCTGGGAGGCTGAGATGGGAGGATCACCTGAGCTTGGGGAGGTCGATGCTGCAGTGAGCTGTGTTTGCACCACTGTATGCCAGCCTGGGTGACAGAGTGAGACCCTGTCTCAAAAAAAAAAAAAAAAAAAAAAAAAAGAGAGAGAAGAGTCAAAGCCAGCTAGAGGCATAAACGGAATTTTAGAAGGCAGAGAAAGAATGAATGATAACTAGACTAGAAAAGCAGACAAAGATGAAACTCAACTTCCGGCAGAAGGGGAAGCAAACAAAAAGGGGCCCAATTCAAACCACAGAACTAAGGATGAGCTAAGGATTTTGTAAATGTGCACTGTTGTTTATAACTTGGTAAAATATTCTGTCTCCTTAAAAGCAACATAGAGAAGGACGGACCAGCAAAGTATTTAGGACAATGAATGAAAAATATCTACACATAGGCATGTAACTGAGAAGTCTCAGAAAAATGAGAATACACAACAGATCCCACAGGCTTTCAGAGAAGGAAAAACAATACACACATGAAGACTGGGAAGTCAAGATGGCAACAGACTAAACAGCAAAAGTAAAAGGGTAATGTTTTTGAAAATGCAGGCCAGGTGCAGTGGCTCACACCTGTAATCCCAGCCCCTTGGGAGGCCAAGGCGGGAAGACTGCTTCAGCTCAGAAGTTTGAGACCAGTCTGGGCAACGTGGTGAAACCCCGTCTCTACAAAATATACAAAAATTAGTCATGCAAGGTGATGCTCCCAGCTACTCGGGAGACTGAGGTGGGAGGATCACCTGAGCCTAGGGGAGGTCGAGGCTGCAGTGAGCCGTGATTGTGCTACTGTACTCTGGCCTGGGTGACAGTGGGACTGTCTCAAAAAAAAAATGCTAAGGGAAAACTTCCAGTTCTTATCTAGGTGGAATCATGGGGGCTGGATTTTCCCTCCTGCCTGAAACAAAATAACCGGACAAATTATATAAAAATAATTTTCAAGATATCATGCAAAAAACGACAACAGTCCCTGAAAAACAGGAAAAAAAAAAAAGAGGTGAGCCTTGTAATTCCCTAAGCTACTACCCTGAGGAGTTTCCAGGCTGCAGCACAGGAAGAGGGAACTGAGGCAGAACCTGGCATATTTCCTTGTAGAGTCTGAAGAGACCAAGGCAGCTTGAGTTTATAGGACAGACTGCTAGCGAGGAGAGGGCTGCATAGAGATGGAATCTCAATTATCAGAGTATTCAACAAAATACAGATCAGTACATGGATGTGGGAAAACTAACCAAGGCCAGAGAAAGGATCATTTGGAAAGACTGAAAAGAACAATGCCTGATATTTACACACCATTAATCCTATGGAAAATGGAAAAAAAAAAAAAAGAGCCAGGCACAGTGGCTCATGCATGTAATCTCAGCACTTTGAGAAGCTGAGGTGGGCAGATCATTTGAGGTCAGGAGTTCGAAACCAGCCTGGCCCATGTGATGAAACCCCATCTCTACTAAAAATACAAAAAATTTGCCGGGCATGGTGGTGTGTGCCTATAATCCCAGCTACGTGGGAGGCTGGGGCACAAGAATTGCTTGAACCCAGGAAGCAGAAATTGCAATAAGCCGAGATCGCACCATTGCACTCCAACCTGGGTGACAGAGTGACTCTGTCTCAAACAAAAGAAAAAAAAGAAAATAGAAAAAGAGGATAAAGGGAAACGAAGAACAGTTGGGACCATTAGAAAACAAGTAGAAAGATGATAGGCCCAACTCTAGCCATATCAATAATGGTATCAAATGTAAATAATCTAAACATCCCAAAAGGCAAACATTGTCATATCGGATTTTTTAAAAAATAAGAACCTACTGTCTGCCACCTTCAATAAATGTACATTAAATATAAAGACAGGCATAAATTAAAATCAAAATAATAGACATACCAATAACAGATATACCAAAATAATAGATATATCAAAATAATAGATATACCAAAATAAAAGCTATACCATGACAACATTAGTCAAAGAAAACTGTAAGGCCAGGCATGGTGGCTCATGCCTGTAATCCCAGCACTTTGGGAGGTGGAGGCGGGAGGATGGCTTGCATCTAGGAGTTTGAGACGAGCCTGGGCAACCTTGTCTCTAGGAAAAAGAAGTTAGCTAAGCACAGTGGTCCATACCTGTAGTCTCAACTCCTTGGGAGGATCACTTAAGCCTGGGAGGTCGAGGCTGCAGTGAGCTGTGATTGCGCCACTGCACTCAGCCTGGGAGACAGAGTAAGACTGTCTCAAAAGGGAAAAAAAAAAAAAAAAAAAAAAAAGCTGTAGTGGCCAAATTCATATAAGACAATGTAGATAGGTAGACAGTCCATAGTCTGTGCCATAAAAGAGAGTTCAATAAAAATCAAAATGATTCAAGTCATACAAAATATGTTTTCTGACTGTAATGCAATTAAATCTGATATAACAGAAAGACTCCTGAAAAATCCCCAAATATTTGGAAAGTCAGTAACACACTTCTGTAAAAGAATGTACAAAGTACTCTGAACTGAATAAAAATGAAAACACCATGTACTAGAATTTGCGGGATAATGCCAAAGCAGTACTTGGGAGGAAATTTATAGCACTAAATGCCTATTTTACAAAACAAAAAAGACAGATCTCAAATGTGTGACTTCAGCTTCCCCCTTAAAACTAAAAAAAGAATAGCAAATTTAACACAAAATAAGTGTAAAAAATACATTAAAGATCAAAGTGAAAACTGATGACATAAAAGAGAAAAGTAATGAAACCAGAAGCTAGCTCTTAAAGAAAAATTAATAAAATTTATAAATCTCTAGCCAGAGTGCCCAGAAAAAAAAGAGAGAATACACAAATCACTAATATTAGTAATAAAAGAAGTGATATCACTGCAGATAATAAAAGTTACGGACATATTATGAACAACTTTGAGTAATTTCTACAACTTAGATAAAACGGATAAGTTCCTTGAAAGGCACAAGTTACCAAAACTCATTTAAGCTGCACATAGTGATGCATGCCTGTAGTCCCAGGTACCTGGGAGGCTGAGTGGGGAGGATCACTTGAGCCCAATTTGAGGTCAGCCTGGGCAACATAGACAAAAACGTGTCAAAAAATAAAAATAAATAAATAAACAAATAAAAAGAGACAGATAACCAGAGTAGCCCCTATATCTACCAAAGGACTCAAAAATCTTATCAGAAAGAAAATTCCAAGCCTATGTAACTTCACTGGTGAATTCTACCAAACATTTAAGGAAGAAATGCAATCAACTCGACATAAATTATTCCAAAATATTAAAGAGGAGGGAGTATTTCTCATTCTATGGAACAAAGATATCACAAGAAAACTGCAAATCAATACCTCATAAACACAGACACAGAAATTTTGACAAATTAAATTCAATATATAGTACTAATAAAAGAATAATACATCATGACGAAGTCGGTTTTATCCCAACGCAGAGTTGGTTTAATATTTGAAAGAAAAATAATGTAATGTAATTCACCACAATAACGAACTAAGAGAGGCTGGGCACGGTGGCTCACACCTGTAATCCCAGCACGTTGGGAAGCCAAGGCGGGGGAATCACGAGGTCAAGTGATTGAGACCATCCTGGCCAACATGGTGAAACCTGGTCTCTACCAAAAATACAAAAATCAGCTGGGTGTGGTGGCGCGTGCTTGTAGTCCCTGCTACTCAGGAGGCTGAGGCAGGAGAATCGCTTGAACCCCGGAGGTGCAGGTTGCAGTGAGCCAAGATCGCGCCACTGCACTCCAGCCTATCGATAGAGCAAGACTCCGTCTCAAAATAAATAAATTAATTAATTAATTAAGAGAAAAACCATATGATCATCTAAATAGACAGAGAAAAAGCATTTGTCAAAATCCAACATCCATTCCTATAAAAACTCTCACCAAAGTAGGAATAGAAGAGAATGCCTGATAAAGAGCATTTACAAAACAAAACAAAAAAGCAAGAAACCTACAGTGAACATCAGTCTTCGGTGTGAAAGACTGAATGCTTTCACCTTAAAAGCATAAATAAGACAAAGATATCTGCTCTCACCACTTCTGTTCAATATTGAAATAATGTTTCTAGACAGTACAGTGAGGCAAGACAAAATAAAATAAAAGGCATCCAGACTGGAAAGAAAGGAGTAAAACTATCTTTACTTATAGATGACCTATGTAGAAAATACAATGGAATCTACAAAACAGTTACTAGAATTGCTATACTGGAGAAGTAAATACTTCTCCAAGCCTGCGGATTGGGGTGAAAGGGGTCTTTATTGGACGTAATAATGTAGATTTCCACAATTCAGAATTTTTAGTTTTAAGCTGGCTTCAACTGCCAAATCCCAACCAATCCCCCCACACTCAATAGTTTTCTAGTCTTAAATTGGGCATTCTTACCTCTCCATCCCTCTCATAGTGACAGATGCACAATGGAAGCCACTAGCCTACACAACTCAAGATCTGAATGCAGAGGTGACACCTGCTCTCTCTTGACATCAAAAGGCTGAGAGGGAGGGAGAGGATGCTCACTCACCTGGCGCCAAGCGGTCTGGAGCATGGCTGGCGTCCCAGCTTCACACACTGCCTCGGGGCTCAGAGAAGTGAAACTGAAGAAAAAATAAAGCAGCACCGGTGAGACTGACGCTGCCTCGCACCCTGCAAACGCCCTCTGTGCGCCTTGGGCTCCTCTCCGTTCCGCTACCCCCTCCCTCACCCCAAACAGCAAAGGGGTTGGAAAACCAGGTAGAACAAGCCCCAGGGAAACCAATCAGTCACCCGGACCGCGAACCTCTTCTGCTCGGACCGCGAACCCCGCGCAGCGCAGGCGCAGATAGGGCATGGAAATACCACCTACAGCTGACACCGAGAGAAGCGTGGGACCCTCCGCCGGAAGTGCGTTTTCCATGCCACTCCTCTCTAGGAACCTGGGAAGGTGCCAGTCTCTGTGGTTCCCTGCCCCAGCCGCCATCGCCAGTGTCCCTACTGCCTGAGACAACACGGGCCCGAGCGGGCAGCCCCAGGCGGGGATCCTGCAGCGCCCACACCTGGTGTCTCCTTCGGGGCATGACGTCCGGCCAGCTCAGGCCACAGAATGGTTACTATCCTGGGTATTATTCATGGTTGTCTGGCATTTGCCACTGTGGGTGCCCTTCCAGATAATGAAGGCACCATCGCTCCCTCCACATGCGCCAAAGCTGCCTGGATTGTGTGGGTGCGCTGCAGTGGGAAAAGTGGGCGAGGGGAAAATCGGGCCCATCACTCAGAAGGCCGAATGTGTATGGACTACGTCGGTCCAGAAACCCAGCTGCACCGCTTACTAATTGTATGACCTGCAGCAAGTTTCCTTGCCCCGGTTTCCTTGTCTGTTAAATGCGTATTATGATGATGGTACCAACCTCTTGAGGCTGTTCAGGGTTGATTCATTAAATTAGTTAATTGATAGGCAAATTATTTACAGCTGTGCCTGGCACACAGTAAGTGCTGGTGAGTTTGTATTGTTCTGTTTTCCAGTCGTGTCTTTTGAAGACACAAAATAGGTGCTGCTGGGACTCCAATATGTGGCGTGCTTTAGGGAAATAGATTTTTTTTTTTTTTATGAATAAAAATAAATCCAAACTTTAGACAAATTGTATTGAAATTTTAGAACATTACAGATAAAGAGAAAATTTTAAAAGCTACTAGAATGAAAAAGATAAATTATCTTCAAAAGAACAGTATTAAACTTAAAGCAGGTTTCTAATCTACAACAGATGCCAGAGACAGTGAAATCTTCAAACTGCTAAGGGAAAATCGTTGTGGCAGGCTCTAAGGCCAAATGTTAATAGCTCTTTCGCTAAACTTCTCAAATTGTCTTAAAAAAAAAAAATCTTCATTTTCAAATTTTTTTTAAGACAATTTGAGAAGTTTAGCGAAAGAGCTATTAACATTTGGCCTTAGAGCCCTTCCCTGCCCTATACTGGGATGTGTGTCCTGGCCCACCTGGAGACAGATTTTAGTTATTCCTTCCACGGGAATTAGATGTATCCACCACCTCCAAAACAAGTCCTGCCATGGAGAGTACATTATGTATCTACTGCTGCATAATAAACCACTGTAATACTTTGTGGCTGAAAACAATAAACATTGTTATCTTTCACAGTTTCTGTGGACCCAGAATTCAAGAGCAGCTTGGCTGGGTGGTACTGGCTGAGGGTCCCTGCTGAGGTTGCAGTCAGGTGTCATGTGGGGCTGAAGTTATCTGAAGCTTGACTGAGTTAGGAGGATCCACCTCCAAGGTAGTTTATTCACATGGCTGGCAAGTGGGTGCTGGTTGTTGGCAGGAAGCCTCAGTTCCTTCCCATGTGAGGGTTTTCACAACATGGCATGTAGCTTTCTCCCAAAGTGAGGAATCCAAGAGGCCAAGGCCAAGGCCAAAGCTTTTATGACCTAGTTTTGGAAATCATGCACTATGATTTCCTCAATACATTCTCCTCAGAGATTAGTCATGATTCAGTGTGGGATGAGATACAGAAGGGTTTGAATGCCAGGATATGAGAATCATTGGGAGCCACTGTGGGGCCACCTAGGACAGAGATTTTAACTGTCACAGAAACAGTTCATTTTATAAAATCTATAGTATTTTCACTGTAAAGTTTATGTACAGCAATTGTTTTAAATAGATTTCCAGAAACAATGGCATGACAAGGACATACATTTGAATACTGCCCCTTTGCTAAACCTATTAAAATGAACATTTACCATGAATGAACATGCATATGTGGGTGCACATAAACATACATACATATACACCACAAATTCTAAACAGTATTAGCCAGTGGAAAAAAAGCTGATAAACTGGACTTAATCAAAGTTAAATCTTCTGCTTTTCAGAAGATACTTTTAAGAGAATGAAAAGACAAGCCACAGACTGGGAGAAAATAATGAAAATATTTGATAAAAGACTTGTTTCCAAAATATATAAAGGACTCTCAAAAGTCACTCATAAGAAAATAAACCAATTTTTAAAAATAGGCAAAAGATTTGAACAGATCCTTCACCAAAGAAGATATATGGAAAGCAATTAAATATTTGAAAAGATGCTCAACATTGCTAGTCATTCGAGAAATGCAAATTAAAACCACAATGAAACAGTATTACACACTTATTAGAACAGCTAAAAGTAGGGAAGACATCAAGTGTAGGCAAAGATGTATCAGAAGTGGAACCCATACAGTACTGATGGAAATGTACAATGGCATGGTCTCTTTGGAAAAACTTTGTAGGTTCTTTAAAAATTAAATATACACCTACCTTATTATCTAGCCATTTCACTCTTGTTATTTACCCAAGAGAAATTAAAATGTATGTCCTTACCTTACAAAGACTTGCATACAAATTTTCATAACAGCTTTATTTATAATAGCCAAAAACTGGAAACAATTCAAATGGCCATCATTTGAGTTAAATTGTGGCATATCCATACAGTGGAATACTACTCAGTAATAACAAGGAATGAACTACTGATATATATGCAACAACATGGGTGAATCTCAAAATAATTCTGTTGTGTGAAAGATATCACACCAAAACAAAACAAAACAAAACTTTAAAAACAGTAGATGCTGTGTGATAGCATTTATATAAAATTCTAGAAAAGGAAAACTGTAGTAAAAGAAAACAGATTGGTGGTTTCTTGGGGCTGGGGGCAGGAGAGGAGCAGGCTGGAATAGAGAGATTATAAAAGGGCATAAGGAAACTTTTTGGGGTATGATTATGTTATCTTGATTGTGTTATTTTTTTGAGAGGCATATACATATGGCAAAACTTACCAAATTATACACTTGATGCATGGCTTATTGTATGTCAGTGATACCTCAATTTAAAAAAAATACATACTAGAAAGACAACATAATCTTAAAATGGGTTGTGTCCTTAAATCTAACCCTAGTTCTAATCCTGGTAGGACAAACCTGAAGGAAAAAGCCATTCATCAGGGAGGAGAATCTGCAGGCTGAAAGTGCAGGCCAATCACTTGAGGCCAGGAGTTTGAGACCGGCCTGGCCAACATGGCAAAACCCCGTTTCTACTAAAAATACAAAAATTAGCCGGGTGTGGTGACATGTGCCTGTAATCCCAGCTACTCGGGAAGCTGAGACAGGAGAATTGCTTGAACCTGGGAAGCAGAGGTTGCAGTGAGCCGAGATTGCACCACTGCACTTCAGCCTGGCGACAGCCCAAGTCTGCATCTCAAAAAAAAGAAGGTGGGTGTTCTGATTAAAAGTTTGTCCACTTCCTACATGAGTTCGGTTTCTCCCCATTTGGATTTTCTGGTGCTGTGAAAGTTCTGACCTATATTTAAAGACTTTTCCACATTCTTTACAATTGTATGATATCTTCCCAGGGTAAATTATCTGATATTGGTGAAAGACTGACCTTAGTTTGAAACGTCGGCTTCACTCACCACATTGATTAAATCTGTTCTATATGAACTCTCAGATTTGTAACAAGATGCATGCTGTCACTAATGATGTTACCTAATTTCTTACACTTCTCTTCTTAACAGGCTGAAAATAAGAAAAGCCAAAATACTAATACCAGCACTTTGGGAGGCCGAGATGGGCAGATCACGAGGTCAGGAGATCGAGACCATCCTGGCTAACACGGTGAAACCCCGTCTCTACTAAAAATACATTTAAAAAAATGAGCCTGGCGTGGTGGCGGGCGCCTGTAGTCCCAGCTACACGGGAGGCTGAGGCAGGAGAATGGTGTGAACCCGGGAAGCGGAGCTTGCAGTGAGTGGAGGCCGTGCCACTGCACTCCAGCCTGGGTGACAAAGCAAGACTCCGTCTCAAAAAAAAAAAAAAAAAAAAAAAAATACATGTTTCTGGATTTTTTTTATCTTGTTCAGTTAATTTATTTCAAATGAAGAAAGCCAGTTTCCATCCAATTACAATCATGAATTCCTCAGAGTTTATTTTTAGGTTAATATTTAGAAACATTACATTTTCTCATGGAAACAATGAACAATAATGATTATGTTTGCTTCCAGGCTAGCTCACAGAAGCCTATATTCCTCTAATTGTAATGAAAACACATCTTTGTATTGAAAACAGTAGAAAATTATACTCTGGTTTCTCTTCAGATCGTATAAATCTTTTGCCTTTTACTAAAGATTTCCATGAAGAGGAACAGCTCTGAATCTTAAGATACCATCTCATGCCAGTTAGAATGGCGATCATTAAAAAGTCAGGAAACAACAGATGCTGGAGAGGTCGTGGAAAAATAGGAATGCTTTACACTGTTGGTGGGAGTGTAATTTACTTCAACCATTGTGGAAGACAGTGTGGCGATTCTTCAAGTATCTAGAAGTAGAAATATCATTTGACTCAGCAATCCCATTACTGGGCATATACCCAAAGGATTATAAATCATTCTATGATAAAAACACCTGCACACGTATGTTTATTGCAGCACGATTCACAACAGCAAAGACTTGGAACCAACCCAAATGCCCATCAATGATAGACAGGATTAAGAAAATGTGGCACATATACACAATGGAATACTGTGCAGCCATAAAAAAGGATGATTTCATGTCCTTTACAGGGACATGGATGAAGCTGGAAACCATCATTCTCAGCAAACTATCACAAGATCAGAAAACCAAACACTGCATGTTCTCATTCATAAGTGGGAGCTGAACAATGAGAACACATGGACACAGGGAGAGGAACATCACACACTGGGGCCTGGGGGGGGGGGGGGGCTAGGGGAGGGATAACATTAGGAGAAATACCTAATGTAGGCGACAGGTTGATGGGTGCAGCAAACCACCATGGCATGCATATACCCATGTAGCAAAACTGTACGTTCTGCACATGTAGCCCAGAACTTAAAATATAATAAAAAAAAAAGTAGAAAGTTTAATTCTCCCATTAAGTAAAAAAAGGTGTGTAGGGGGTGCTCTGTAATATTTGTCTGTGTAAGAGTAACCACTTTCATGCTTCACAGCAGTCATATAAAAGAAGAAAAACGTTTTGCATGACAAATTATTAAAACAAAGGACTGGGCATGGTGGTTCATGCCTATAATCCCAGTGCTTTGCAAGGCAGAGGCTGGAGGATCACTTGAGACAAGGAGTTCGAGACCAGCCTGGCCAACATCGTAAGTCTATTTTATTTTATTTCACTTATTTTATTTCATTTATTTTATTTTATTTTATTATTTTATTTTATTTTATTTTGAGACAGAGTCTCACTCTGTCGTCCAGGCTGGAGTGCAGTGGCACGATCTCAGCTAACTGCAACCTCCGCCTCCTGGGTTCAAGCAATTCTTCTGCCTCAGCACCCCCTAGTAGCTGGGATTACAGGAACCTGCCACCACGCCCAGCTAATTTTTGTACTTTTAGTAGAGACAGGGTTTTACCATGTTGGCCAGGCTGGTCTCAAACTCCTAACCTCAAATGGTGTGCCCGCCCCAGCCTCCCCGAGTGCTGGGATTACAGGTGTGAGCCACCGCATCCGTGACCCTATCTCTTAAAACAAGCAAACAGACAAAAACAACAACAAACGAAGAGGAAAAGCAGGAAGTGAAGCTCACAGGTTCTCTCACTCACCAGAACAGACACCTCTCAGGGCCTCTCTGCCGAGCAGCACCCAGGGATCTGGGCCCCATGATATTCCCCCTTGCTCCAGCAGAGATATCAGAACTTGTTTAGGGAATAAAATGTTTCTCAAGGAGGAAAAAAAAGGAATAGGAAAATGTGGGGAGTCAACCATTGTTGATTCTGGAACTCTTTTCAGCCCATCTTTCGCCTTTAGCAAGTGGAGGAAGAATTGGAACACCCAGGAGAACAAGCGAGGCGGGATCTCAGGGAAAGGGGAGCACACGACAGAAGGAGCCCAACTCTCTTAGGAAGGAGCATAACACATCTGGCCCTGTGAGAGGGTGGGCTGAAATCGTGGTAGTATCCCACCCACATGGTAGGAGGCTAAGATCTCAGGAAAACAGGGATGGTGTAGGGACAGAGGGCTCAATTAGGGCATCAAAAAAATTTTCATTTCACATTTTGTCCAAAGCAGAACCTCTACTAGGGAACTGGGGACATCTGTTTCAATACTACAGAGAACCTAGGGTTCTCCCTGGCCAGCAGTCCCTGAGGCAGGTGAGTTGGGAAACTCAGTTGATGGGATTCTGAAAATGAGCTTATGAGAGATACCTCAGCCTATAAGAGGAAAGAAGCCAGGAAGCTCCAAAGTACAAAGGCTGAGTCCTAGAGAGAGCCTCACCCAGAGGCTATATCTCCAATACCATCTCTGTACAGGGTCTTTTGAGCAGGCATCAGGCTGGCCCATTGCTTGTAGGTGAAATAGAAGGTCTTATTCTTGATGGTCACTGGTTCCTGAAACAAAAGATTCCTACTCAAGCCCTGGGGAACAGGGGAAGGGGGCAGATGTGCTGTAGATAATTAGATGGCCAGATGAAGACCAACATAGAAAATCAATAGTATACCCCAGAATTCAGTTGGAAAATGGACAAGACCTATAGCACACACATGCATGTGTGCATACATGCGCACGTGCCCCTTCATAAAAGAACTGAATAAATGATAAGAGAGAACATGTTCATAAGTGGAAAGCATTATTTTTCTAAAACTGTCATTTCTCATTTAATCTATAAGTCATTGCAATCCCAAAGGAAATCATTTTTTATTCTAAAGTTCTAAAGAATCTGGATTGTGAAGCTTATATGGAGGGACAGATGGAAAGACTAGTAAGAATATTTTTGGGGGAAAAAGGAAATTTGCTCTACCCAGATATCAATCCATACTATAACATTACAGTAATCATTTCCTGGCTGTACTCCTGCAATAATCTCCTAACTCAAATCTCATTCATTTTTCTCTTACATACCCAATAATGTGTGGGTGTGTAATAAAGTAGATTTTGCAAACAGTCTGAATGATCTGATAAAAAGTTCATGAAACAGTCAAAAACTCTTTAATGGCTATCATTCTTCTTAGGGTGAAATCAAACTCTTTCCCATGACCTCTAAGATCCTACTGATCTGGCCCCTACGTCCCTCTACAACTTCAGCCCGTGTAACTCTCTCCCTGGGCTCTGTCTAGTCCAGCACCCTGGCTTCCTTTTTTTTTCTTCAAACAAGTCAAACTCTTTCCTACCTCAAGGCCTTTGTATTTGTTCTTCTATCAGCCTAAAATTCTCTCCCCTTGTTCTTCCCTTTCTTTAGATCTCATTGAGGACATCGCCTGTTCAGTAAGTTGTAAAAACTCTGCGTGAAGAAGGCCTTGCCCAGTTATACAATATCAAAGCCACACAAAAAGTGGCCCACCTCTTTCTCTCTCTGACCTCATCTCTAACTACCAGGTCTGGCTCCTTTTCCTTCTGAAATACTTGCCTTCTTTCTGTTGCTTAAAAACTCAAACACTTTAAGATTGTTCACACTTTAGGACCTTGCTGTTCCCTCTGCCTGGTTTGGTCCCTCAATTCATTCTGTTCAAATATCACCTCCTTCAAGAGGTCCTCTCTGACCTTCTTCCACTCCAGGCACTATAGTCACTTTCCATCCCCTCACTTACCCTTCCATTTTGGCATGTATCATTCCCTGACAATGCAGTATACATTCACAGGTGTGTTGTGTGTGTCTCCCATTAGAGTTTACAGCTCCATGAAGGTACTGTCTTGGTCACCATTGGCACAAAGCAGAAACCCCATAAATATCTGTTAAATGAATGAATCTACAAAGTAAGAGCTCAGTAAGTTATGTAACTATTATTATTTCCCATTGTATCTGCAAAGCTTATTCCATGGCCTGGCATACAAAGGCTGCTCAGTATATACTTGCAGAATAACCAGGCCCCCAGGCGTAAGCTGTTCTACACACACTATTTGCAGAGCAAATGTATTTCTCCAAAGGACTTTTCCTACTTACCCTGGTGGACTTCATCTGTAGAACGTGTGAATTTCCAGTTTCCAGAAAATTTTACTGGCAGTTGCCTCCCTCCACTTTACCAATTAAATGGATCTTCTCAAAATCATGTGCTGTCTCTAACCAAGACATGTCTTAGTCTGGACAATCTCATTTAGCCTCAAATCACTTCCCCGCCAAAACACACAGTTTCTTGTGTATAGACACACATATACACTTGCTACAGCCACCCTGCAATGGGTAAACCAGGTCAGGCCCCTGAGACCTGTACTGATTTCTCCGACAGCTGACTTAAGGCAGACTGTTAGGAAGCCCAACTCAGCTGGGACCATATTCTCTGCAGAAAGGGCTGCATTCCCCTGGTTTCCTGCACTGCTCTCTGATTTTGGAAAAGGAAGAGTCTCGGGAACTAAGTGAGGAGAAGAGAGCCACAAATAAGCCTGACCTTCTCTTGCAGCTCAATATGGGCACTACTCCCCCTTATCATCCTGCTTAAAAACCTTTAGAACTATGTCTTGTCCTCCCACTCCAGGGTTACCTGGCCCCACCTTCAGCTGCAGAGTTATAACTGCTCCTTCAGTTTATTGCTTCATCCAATTGCGGGCAAGACACAAGGTTTCTGAAAACATGCCACTACACTCCATAGTCCAGAACTGAATCTCAGCTACAGGAGAATCCTGGTCTCAGAGGAACTGCTTGGATTTGTAAAAGAAAATAAAATTTCAGGACCTTCTAAATTTATTATGTCAAGCGGAAAGTTAAGCCCTGGAGAGTCGCATATTATGTATGCTATTCTTCTTATTATTGTTTAACTCTCTTCCTCATTGTTCTTATTCTGTAAATGACTAGGAGAAACCAGAGACCAGATCTTCCCCCTTCCAATCACTGATCTTCGTTATAGATTAACTGTCTCCTTTATTATCCTGTACCTAACTCAGACCAGATGGTGCCCAAGGCCCCATGACAGTTATATCTTCAGGGTGGAATGTTAAATATACTTTTCCTGGAAAAAAAGACCACCCAACTAATCAAATAATCGTAACTATGCATTAAACCTTACATAGAAATATGTTGAAATTCTATTACACTTCCCTGAACTTTGTCTATATAAACAATCTTAAACGTCTACCCTTTGGAAGACTGACTTCCATTCTTTGGAATCCGTGCTTCCTGGGCAACCCATCCTTAACTTTGCACTTGAATAAAAACTATCTTTAAACCAGATTCTGACTTTTTGATTATTTTAGGTTGACAGGTTGGAGTAGAAAATAGTTTTTACTAAATGTGTTCAAAGACCCTGACCATGACCAAGAGAGGCCGCCTCTGGAAAGAAATCGGGCAGAGGGCTGCTGAACCAATAACGGCTTACAGGACAAAATGAAAGTGCAGGCTTGCCTACGGGTCAAAGCTGGAAAGAGTGCCCAGAAACAACAAGAAAAACGCTCAAGTGCCCCGTGGGTAACGCTGGGAGCAGACCCGCTAGGATCACTGAGAAGACGGCCAGCCAATGTCATCAGCCACAACTAGGAAGGAGGCCACAAAGGCCGGCGCAGAAAGCCCTCCAGGCGGAGAAGAACGAAATGGGCTCACGGGGTCTCCTCGCCCCGCCTGGGATCACCGAGGGCCACGTTTCGCTTCCAGGTTGCTGCTCTCTGGTCAGAGCGCCACCTTGCAGGTACACTCTCCCACGGGACCGCAGGGGCTCCACCTGGCGGCAGCGAGCCGGAAGTACGGCGGGAGCCTGGTTCTCTCTAGGAAGCCAAAGGGTTCGCGTCTCGGTGGTGCGTTAGTCCAGAACCCTCACGTGACAAGTCAGCACAGGCTGCTCTTCTTGCTGGTCAGTGTTGGAGATGCGCCCTGGTCCCGGCCCCTCCTTGCTCATTAGTGTTGATGATGCCCTGCTGCCTAGCGAATCTTGATGCAACCCTGCCTCCACAAGCCTCGTAGCTGGCTACAGATGGGGCCACAGTGGGGCCCAGGAGGGTGCACATATTTTGGGATTCGTCCTGCAATCCTGGTTGTCCACATGCAACTGGGATAGAAAAGCCAGACTTGCGGCGGACGTGGTGGCTTCTGCTTGTAATCCTAGCATTTTGGGAGGCCGAGGCGGGCGAATCCCTTGAGCTCAGGAGTTCGAGACCAGCCTGGGCAACATGGTGAAACCCGTCTCTACAAAAATTACAAAAACTTAGGGGCTGGGCGCGGTGGCTCACGCCTGTAATCCCAGCACTTTGGGAGGCCGACGTGAGTGGATCACGAGATCAGGAGATCGAGACCATCCTGGCTAACACGGTGAAACCCTGTCTCTACTAAAAAATACAAAAAATTAGCCGGAAGTGGTGGCGGGTGCCCATACTCCCGGCTACTCTTGAGGCTGAGGCAGGAGAATGGTGTGAACTCTGCCTCCCGAGTTCACACTCCAGCCAGAGTGCCAGCGACTCAGTCTAAAAAAAAAAAAAAATTAGCCAAGCGTGGTGGCGTGCCTATAGTCCCAGCTACTTGGGGGACTGAGACAGGAGGATCGCTTGAGCCCAGGAGGTTAAGGTGGCTGCAGTGAGCCAAGATTTCCCCACGCCACTCCAGCCTGGGGGACAAAGTGAGACCCTGTAAAGAAAAAAAAAAAGAAAAGAAAAGAAAAAGGAGGAGAGGAGGATTTGACTTCCAGGGCATGGCATCATATAGGGAAATATTAATAGCTGTTTGTATCTCTTCATAAGCCTTCACCATTCCTAGGACCTTGTTCAGGGGCGGCTGGACTGGTAAAGATGAATCTAACCATCTCCAGTCTATTCTCTATCGCTATTCCCTCTAAAGGCCTTGTTAACACAGCAAGCTTTGACATACTGAGTGTTAACCTCCCCCGAGGGGAAGCCTACAAACTAGATAAATAGCCCAATTTCATACTCTCAAGTGCAGAGGTGTATTGGCCAAGCTTATTATAATTTGGACTGAACTGTAAGAGGCAGAGTTCTTCCCTACAGCTTGTTAATTGCTGTTAAGACATAGAGAACAGGCCGGGCGCGGTGGCTCACACCTGTAATTCTAACACTTTGGGAGGCTGAGGTGGGGGTATCACGAGGTCAGGAGTTCGAGACCAGCCTGGCCAAATTGGCAAAACCCTGTCTCTACTAAAAATACAAAAATTAGTTGGGCATGGTGGCACACGCCTGTAATCCCAGCTACTCGAGAGGCTGAGGAAGGAGAATCGCTTGAACCTGGGAGGTGGAGGTTGCAGTGAGCTGAGATCATGTCACTGCACTCCAGCCAGTGATGGGAGCAAGGCTCCCTCTCGGAAAAAAAATTTTAAAAAAAAAGATATAGAGAATAGGAAGTTTATGGAATGAGATGTGTCTGAAGGTGGTTCTAAGAAATCTTAGCTTGGGAAGATGACAGCTAGGGGCAGAGGCATTCAAGGAAAACCAGGGAACCCTACCGGAGACCTATTCTGGTAGAATAGGATATTCCAGAGACCTATTAGGAGGAATGGCAGTAGTGACCAAATTAAAGGAGAAATCATGCAGTCACACAGTTTTTGTTAACACCAAGACAGCGTCCATATTGGAGTGAATATGAAAATACAAAAAAAAAAAAAAAAGAAAGAAAAGAAAAGAAAGAAAGAAAGAAGGAAAGCCAGCCAGCCAGGCACGGTGGCTCGCGCTTGTAATCCCAGTACTTTAGGAGGCCAAGGTGGGCGGATCATGAGATCAGGAGATCGAGACTATCCTGGCTAACAAGGTGAAACCCCGTCTCTACTAAAACTACAAAAAATTAGCCGGGCATGGTGGCGGGTGCCTGTAGTCCCAGCTACTCGGGAGGCTGAGGCAGGAGAGTGGCATGAACCCAGGAGGCGGAACTTGCAGTGAGCTGAGATTGCGCCACTGCACTCCAGCCTGGGCAATAAAGCAAGACTCCGTCTAAAAGAAGAAAGGGGAGGGGAGGGGAGAGGAGGGGAGCCAGGGAGAACTATAACCATAACTGAATCAAATGGATCAAATGGAGAGCTATAGCCTGAGAGCCAGCCTTGCTACTGTTGAGTTGGTTGCACACACATATCCCAAACAGAAAGACCCAACTCACTCAACAACTATGGCCAGTTGGGTCAACTAAGACCCAACTCACTCAACTATGTGGCTGTTTACCCCAAAGACAGAGCCCCAAGGAAATCAGAGGAGACTATATCCCCATTTCCCTAACCCCACCAGCTATTCCACCCACTGACCAGTCACAAACCATCATCAGAGGAAGATGTGAATGCAGTCTGAGAGATCACTGAGAGCCAAAAAAACATTAATGGAGTATAACCAACACCAAGGCAGAATGAACTGTCAAAGATAAATTTATGAAAGCTTCCAGGCAGAAGAGAAAAAAAAAAAAACCCTGAAGCTTCTCAGTTATCTTAGTTGTCAGGAGACATAGAGCAATAGAAATGAGAGAAAAGGTTGTGATCTAATTAGCAGCAGGCACCTTTTGGGTGTCTGATCAGCCCAGTTAACCACCGCCTCCCACAGGATAGGGCCCTGGAAGCCTCATTTACATTACATGACCTAGCCCCCCTGGGCCACAGGAGTAAACCAGAAGTGAACATCTAACCCAAACTGAGCAAATCCTATTGTCTCTCCCAAGAATTAGGAATTAAGTCTGAGAGAGTCTAACTCAATTTGGGCTGGTTTCTGGAATGGAGTTATACACTTGGGCCCTCTGGCAATTTCTGCCCTATGCCTAGGATTAGAGAAAGCAGGAAAGCAAAGAGCAAAAAAGGGATCAGAAGTGAGGAAAGAGCTGAGACTGAACCTGCGTGCGCTGCCCGTTGTTCCTAATTGCTTGGATTTTCCACGCTTCAGAACTTCTAGTTGCATTCTTGCCTTTAGGTGCCAGGGTACATGCAGAAATCCTCATAATAAATTAAGTGTATTTAAGTTAATTCAAGTAGGTTTCTGCTATTTTTAAACAGAATCCTAAATAACACACTTAGCTAAGTCACTGTTAAAGGCCGAAGTCTGAAAACGACACAACTTAGTTAACAGACATCCATCTGTCTTTCCTGAAGAAAGTGGACATTCCTTATGCAAATCTTGAACTAGCAAGTAGACAGGAGTATGAGCTGTTTTTGTTCAAATTCTCACATAAATAGTTGGATTTCTTCCAGCTGTTTTTGTTCAAATTCTCACATAAATAGTTGGATTTCTTCCCACACCAACAACCAATTCTTCAGCTCTCTGGACACCAGCTAGGTGTCTAACAATTCAACTCTGGCACTAACTACCCAGAGTTAGCATCAAACCATACAGGTTAAAGGCTCAGTCCCACAAGACTGTCCTCACTTTAGATGCCAATCACAGGGCCACTGTACTTCTGTTCCCATAACCCTCTTCTCATGTTTAATAATGTGCTAGAATGGCTCACAGAAATCAGGAAGGCACTTTACTTCCTCTTACTGATTTATTATAAAGGAAACAACTCATGAACAGCCAAATGGAAGAGACGCAAAGGGCAAGGTATGGAGGGAGGGGCATGGACCTTCCATGCACCACCCTCCAAGCACCTACATGTGTTACAAACCTGGAAGCTCTCTGAACTCCCTTGTTTAGGGTTCATATGGAGGTTTCATTACATAGGGATGATTGATTACATTATTAGCCATTGATAATTAGCTCAGCCTTCAGCCCCTCTCCGCTTCCCAGAGGTTGGAGGTTGGGGTTGAATGTTCCAGCCCTCTAATTATTCCTTGATCTTTCTGCCATCAGACCCCATCCCTAAGCTATCTCAGGGACCTCAGCTACCAGTCATCTCATTAGCATACAAAAGACACATTACTCTGGAAGTTGTAAGGGTCTCAGAAGCTCACGTGCCAAGAACTAAGACTGCATATTATTTAAAAAAAAAAAAAAAAAAAGATGCTCTTATCACTAGGAAATTACAAGGATTTTAGCAGCTTTATGCCAGAAACTGGGGAAAAGGACAAATATGTCTTTCTTATTGTATTACAGTATCACAGGGGGAAAAGTCAGTATGTTTAGATATAACCATTTCAGTTTCCGAAGAAATGGAAGGCCAGGTGCAGTGGCTCATGCCTGTAATCCCAGCACTTTGGGAGGCCGAGGCAGACAGATCACCTGAGGTCAGGAGTTCAAGACCAGCCTGGCAAACGTGGTGAAACCCCGTCTCTAGTAAAAATACAAAAATTACCCGTGGTGGCTCATGCCTGTAATCCCAGCTACTTAGGAGACTGAGGCAGGAGAATTGCTTGAACCCATGAGGCAGAGGTTGCAGTGAGCCAAGATCGCGCCATTGCACTCCAGCCTGGGTAACAGAGTGAAATTCCATCTCAAAAAAAAAAGAAGAAGAAATAGAAACTCCTTGGAAGAACACTATGTTGGAATCTAAGTGATAATGAGTTTATTTTTACACCTCTATTCCCACTGTGATGGCCCCTATCAGAAAACACCTGAGTATCTATTAAGTACCAGAAAACTGGGCATCATTAATACCTGAATTAAAAAGAATGACACATTATTCATCTATTTTCAGCACCTACTATAAGTACTGTAGAAGCTTTGTAATAACGTTTGTGTAACAATGCAGTGGTGGGGGGGGGGGGAACCCCTCTAAATATCTGTTCAATGAATAAAGAAAAAAAAATGAGAAAATAAACTTCACCAGTCAAATCCATAAATCTCTTGGCTATGAAAACTAGGGCAGATCCATTTATTTTTCCCTACACTCCTTGCTTTCTTCTCCTCTTACAATTTCCTATCCTCCAAACCATACTTAGAAGCTCCTCTTTTCTGAAGCCTGGCTAGTTGAGAAGTCTCTCATTCCCTCTTCCTTGCTATAATCCTCCCAGAACCCCTAAGGCCCTTTCTGTTTAATGGTGCTTTGGAGAAGTAAATAGAACTAAAATTTTGTATATGTGTCTGTGTCCATTTTGACTGCTTTACTTAGCAGTAATTCTGGGTTCTTTGCATATTCTGCAAGATCTGACTCTAGCTGGGAAATCAAATTTGGTTTTTGATTTTTCTTCTCCTAAACTCTATTGTACAAACCTTATCAAGGAATGAAAATAAAGTCCCCAACATCTCACCAACCATTTAATTTCTCCCTATGCCAAGGTAACTTTTTGGGGTGGTGGAAATTTTCTAATTCTTGCTTATACATTTGCATTCATTTATCAAAAGTCATCAAACTGTATACCTTAAAAAGGGTGAATTTTACTTTATGTAAAGCATATCTCAATAAACCTGACCAAAACCAAAAACAAAATCTCTCTATGCCCTCTCTTGCATACATAATTTTATGGTGTTAACATTTTTCTCTTTACTCAAACTCCTTAAGAGGCCTGGAGAGTCATGTCAGCAGGCCAGTCAAATATATATGTGTATATATACACACACACACACACACAAATATATATCTATATATCTCTCTATATATACATATACACACAGAGTATATCTATATATCTCTATCTATATCTATATATAGATATAGATTTTTTTTTTTTTCAGATATGTCGCCCAGGCTGGAGTGCAGTGACGTGATCTTGGCTCACTGCAACCTCCACTTCCCGGGTCCAAGTGATTCTCCTGCCTCAGCCTCCCAAGTACCTGGGATTACAGGCACCCACCACCATGCCCGCCTAATTTTTGCATTTTTAGTAGAGATGGGGTTTTACCATATTGGACAGGCTGGTCTCAAACTGCTGAACCCAGGTGATCCACCCGCCTTGGCCTCCCAAAGTGCTGGGATTACAGGCGTGAGTCACTGCGCCCAGCCTATATATCTATATCTATATCTACTTATCTATCTATATAGAGAGTGAGTGGCTTGGTCTCACAACTCAACTCTAGCATAGCACCACATGATGCTTAGCAGACTTATCTTTTTTTAAATTAAATTTTTAAAAATTATTTTTAGTAGAAACACGGTTTTGCTATGTTGCCCAGGCTGGTCTTGAACTCCTGATTTCAAGTAACACTCCTACCTTGGCCTCCCAAAGTATTGGGATTACAGGTGTGAGCCACCACACCTGGCTACAAACTTCCTTAAACATTCCTTTCTGGTAACTCCAAGTTCTTAGACCACACTTTGTTCTTCTAAACAATTACAAATTAAAGAATCTCTGGCCCTGCACGGTGGCTGACGTGTGTAATCTTAGCACATGCCTGTATTCCCAGCACTTTGGGAGGCTGGAGTGGGTGGATCACTTGAGGTCGGGAGTTCAAGACCAGCCCAGCCAACGTGGTGAAACCCCATCTCAATTCAATTGCGCCACTGCATTCCAGCCTGGGCAACAAAGTGAGACTCTGTCTCAAAAAAAAAGAATCTCTGAACCCACCTATGACCTGTATTCCCCTGCTTCAAGATATCTTGCCTTTTGGGACCAAACCAATGTATAACCTGCATGTATTGATTGATGGTTTTTTGTGTAACTTCTGCTTCCCTGAAACGTATAAAACAGAATTACATTCTGACTGCCTCAGGACTACTTATTCAAGGTTTCCTGGGTTTGTGTTTTCTGCAGGCCACGGTCACTCACATTGGCTCACGTTAAACATCTCTGAAATATTTTTCATGATTTGCTTTTTTTACATTAACACAAAATAAAAGCCGTTTTCTTAGTACTGTATTCCCACTTCATTTTTTTTAAAAAAAGCCTTTGTGGCAGGGTGCAGTGGCTCATGCCTGTAATCCCACCACTTTGGGAGGCTGAGGTGGGCAGATCACCTGAAGTCAGGAGTTTGAGTCCAGCCTGACCAACATGGGAGAAACCCTATCTCTACTAAAAATACAAAATTAGCTGGGCGTGGTGGCGTATGCCTGTAGTCCCAGCTACTCGGGAGGCTGAGGCAGGAGAATTGCTTGAACCTGGGAGGCGAAAGTTGTGGTGAGCTGAGATCACATCACTGCACTCCAGCCTGGGCACTTTGTCTCAAAAAATAATAAATCAATAAATAAACCTTTGCATGTCGTTATACTGCCCTGAAGCAGTGATTCTGAGAAGGGTTAGTCTCTAGGCAGTAGGCCAAACCAGTGAGATCATAATGTCTGGTAAGATCAGTGTCAGTCTGTTTTCTGTTGCTGTAACAGAGTATCACAGATTAGGTAATTTATAAAGAAAAGAAGTTTATTTAGCTCATGGTTCCGAGGGCTGGGAACTGTGGAGGAGCCATATCTGGCCTTCTTACTGTGTCATAACATGACAGAAAGCAAGAGGGCAAGAGTATACATGTCAGCTCAGGTCTCCCTTCCTCTTCTTATAAAGCCATCAGTACCATCAGGGGGGCCCCAAGCTGATGACTAAGTCTAGTTCTAATCATCTCTTAATACTGTTACAATGGGGATTAAGTTTCTTTCTTTCTTTGTTTTTTTTTGAGACACAGTCTTACTCTGTCACCCAGGTTGGAGTGCAGTGGCATGATCTCAGCTCACTGCAACCCCTGCCTCCTGGGTTTAAGTGATTCTCCTGCATCAGCCTCCTGAGTAGCTGGGATTACAGGTGCCTGCTAGCACACCCGGCTAATTTTTGTATTTTTAGTAGAGATGGAGTTTCACCATGTTGGCCAGGCTGGTCTCAAACTCCTAACCTCCCAAAGTGTTGGGAATACAGGCGTGAGCCACCGTGTTAGGCGGGGATTAAGTTTCAACATGCGTTTTGGTGGGGACATTTAAACCCTAGCATTCTGCCCCTGCCAACTACCCCAAACTCATGACCTTCTCACAAATAAAATATATTCATTCCATCCTACTGGCCCCAAAAGTCTTAATTCACTTAGCTATCAACTCAAACAGTCCAGAGTGTCATCTGAATCAGATATGGGCATAACTCAAGGGATAATTCCTCCTCAAGTGACTTCTCTCCAGCTGTAAACCTGTGAAGTCAAAACAAGTTACCTACTTCCAAAATACAATGGTGAAATGGGCATAAGATAGATATTCCCATTCCAGTGGGGGAAACAGGCAAGAAAAAAGGGGTAACTGGTCCCAAGTAAGTCTAAAACCCAAACAAAAACCAAAACAAAACAAAACAAAAAACATTAAATCTTAAAACTTCAGAATGCTCTTTCAGTCCATGTGCAATCTTCTGGACACACTCAGAAGTTTGGGCCTCCAAAGCCTCAGGCAGCCCCACCCCTATGTCTTTGCTGGGCTGGGTCCACATTTCAACTCTCTGAGGTTTGGGTCTCATGACCACAGCTCTCCCAGGCTGGTATTGCACATTGGTAGCTCTATAGTTTGGGGGTGTGGGTGGCAGTCTTCTAGGCTGTGAGTTTTCCAAATCTTTCCACTCTACTTCCCTTTCAAGTATAAGTTGTCTTTAAATCATCTCTTCCCTCTTATTTTCCTGTAAGTAGTTCAAACTAGCCATGCAATAGCCTTTATGCCTTTGTTGCTTAGACATTTCTTCCATCAGATATTCTATTTCATCACTCTTAAATTCTGCCTTCCATAAAGCCTGACACAGACACAGCTCAGCCAAGTTCTTTGCTACTTTATAACAAGGATGGCCTTTGCTCCAGTTTCCAATACCATTTTATTCAGTTCCATCTGAGACCTCATCAGAATGGCCTTTACTGCCCATATTTATATCAACATTCTTTTCTTTTTTTTTTTTCTTTTTTTTTTTTTTTTTAGACGGAGTCTCACTCTGTCGCCCAGGCTGGAGTGCAGTGGCCGGATCTCAGCTCACTGCAAGCTCCGCCTCCCGGGTTCACGCCATTCTGCTGCCTCAGCCTCCCGAGTAGCTGGTACTACAGGCGCCCGCCGCCTCGCCCGGCTAGTTTTTTGTATTTTTTAGTAGAGACGGGGTTTCACCGGGTTAGCCAGGATGGTCTCGATCTCCTGACCTCGTGATCCACCCGTCTCGGCCTCCCAAAGTGCTGGGATTACAGGCTTGAGCCACCGCGCCCGGCCTATATCAACATTCTTGTCATGATCACCTGAGTACAGCTGACCCTGGAACAACTCAGGGGTTACGGGCATCAACTTCCACGCTACGTATAACTTTTAACTCCCCCAAAATGTAACTACTAATAGTCTACTGTTGACCAGAAGCCTTACTGAAATATAGTCGTTAACACATATTTTTTATGTTATACATGTTAGATACTATATTCTTATAATAAAGCTAGAGAAAATATTAAGAAAATCATGAGAAATTATATTTAGTAAATATAATCCACTATATTATATAGATCATCATAACGGTCTTTATCCTTGTCATTTCATGTTAAGCAGGCTGAGAAGGGGAGGGGACGGGGACTGGTCTTGCCATCTCAGGGGTGGCAGAGGCAGAAGAAAGTCCATAAGTGGACCCACATAGTTGAAACCCAAGTTGTTCAAGGACCAACTGTAATCTCTAAGAAGTTTCAGACTTTCCCTAGTCTTCTCTTCTAAGTCTTGGCCAAAATCACCCTTAATGCTCCATTAGATAATACAGGCTTTGTCTGACCTGATCTTCCAAATTTTTCAAGCCTCCACCCATTACTCAGTTCCAAAGCCACTTCTACATTTTTATGTAAATGTCAGAGCAGCAAACCTACTTATGACTACCAGTATTCTGTCTTGTTACATTTTGTGTGACTCTAACTGAATACCATATACTGGGTAATTTATACAGAATAGAAGTTTATTTAGTTCACAGTTCTGAAGGCTGAGAAGTCCAATATAAAGGTGCAGGCATCTGGTGAGGGCTTACTTGCTGCATCATGACATGGTAGGAGGCATCAAAAGGCAAGACAGAGCAAGCATGTGTCCCAGTTCACATTGCTCTTCCTCTCCTCATAAAGCCACCAGTCCCATCGTGGAGGTTCCACCCTGATGAACTTATCTAATTCTAATCACTCTTAAAGGCCCCCCACCCAGTACTGTTACAATGGGGATTAAGTTTCAACATGAATTTTGCTGGGGATATTCAAACCATAGCAATCTCTCTCCAGCTGTAAACCTGTGAAGTCAAAACAAGTCATCTACTTCCAAAATACAATGGTGAAATGGGCATAAGATAGACATTCCCATTCCAATGGGGGAAACAGGCAAGAAAAAAGGGGTAACTGGTCCCAAGTAAATCTAAAACCCAACCAAAAAACAAAACAAAACAAAAAAACATTGAAACTTAAAACTTAAACCATAGAAAAAATTTCTTGGTGTCACCAAAACAGTTCTTTATAAAATTAACTTAAAACTGCCACCAATAAAATTCAGATTTAATCATAGGGAAATCTGAAGTAGGTGTGAGAACATATCCAAGGGCCTGCATAGTAACTCATCAGGAATGGACTCACTTCTGAGGGAACTACAGCAAGTCATGGTCAGGTTTCTCTTCTCTTTGCCTCTGCTGCTCACCAGTGTGATGCCAACAAGTTCAGTCCATGTATAGCTTTAGAGATTACTATACTCAGGCATCTACTCTAAAGGGTGCAAGTCCAAGTCACTTTTCGTACCTACATATATGAGCGGGTACTGAAATTCAACAGATATGAAAAAGAATAGAGGCTGGAACTGGTGGCTCAGGCCTGTAATCCCAGCACTTTGGGAGGCTGAAGTGGGAGGATCACTTGAGTCCAGGAGTTTGAGACCAGCCTGGGCAACATGGCAAAACTCTGTCTCAACAAAAAATACAAAAATAAGCTGGGTGTGGTGGTGTATGCCCCCGGGGCTCAAGCAATCCTCCCACATCAGCCCTCTGAGAAGCTGGGAGGCTGCACTACCTCCTAGATTGCTTGAGCCCCAAAGGTCAACACTGCAGTGATCCATGATCACACCACTGCACTCCAGCCTGGGTGACAGAGCAAGACCCTGTCTCTAAAAAAAGAAGGAAAATGTAAAAAGAAAATAGAGAAGGAACCCAAACTGAAAAACCATGTCCTCTTCCAATAAAGCTCAAAGACATAATTTTACATTATTGCTATCAATGCCAACTCATCACTTCATTTTCTTCCTGCGTAAACAGGACCCTCATAATTTTTTATGCTATCAAGGTAATAAAAAATTCCAAGTTTTAAATTCTTTCAGTGAGCCTTGCCACTGGTCCACCAAATAGCCCTCCTTAAATCCTGAAAGCAGGCTGGATGCAGTGGCTCATGCCTGTAATCCTAGCACTTTGGGAGACCGAGGTGGGTGAATCACCTGAAGTCAGGATTTTGAGACCAGCCTGGCCAACATGGTGAAACCCTGTCTCTACTAAAAATACAAAATTAGCTGGGCATGGTGGTGCATGCCTGTGGTCCCAGCTACTCAGGAGGCTGAGGCATGAGAATCACTTGAACCCTGGAGGCAGAGGTTGCAGTGAGCCAAGATCGCACCACTGCACTCCAGCCTGGGCGACAAGAGTGAAACTCTGGCTCAAAAAACAAACAAACAAACAAACAAAAAAACTCCTGAAAGCAATCATTGGAAACTTTATCTGATTATCTTCTCCCATAGGCTTTGCATTTCTCCTAGCCTCTAATTATAATGCCCCATCTCATCATAATCATAATGCCATATGCCCTAAACCCCAAAATGTTCTGCAAATTCTTCCAACTCCAGTAGCTCCAGAAGATGCAGACTGATAATACAGCCCAAATGTGAACATGATAACGAATTAAGTGCTGCCATTTCCTACCTGGGGGATAAAATAAACTAATCAAACATGGTCCTTAAGTGTGAGAACTTAAAATGAAGTTAGGAAAACAGTAACAATTTATACAACACAAGACCAGAGGAATATCAATAGACACAATCAGGAGACCAGTGGAATCCCTAACTTGATGTGCAATTGATGTTGAGAACATAAGGGGGCTTACAGGGAGTGAGACAAAGGATTTGGGCTATGAGGGGATGACTTCCCAGAAGAAGCGAGATCCTGAAAGAAATGTACTATTTGGACAGGTGAAGGACTGGCCTTTTCAGATGAGGGAAGCAGCAGGAAGAAAGGCAAAGAGGGAGGAAGTACCACTGCATGTGAAGAAGATAAGGGAGGCCCTGGTGGGGCTGGGGTAGAGCAGGCATGTTGGGGAGGCAGAGGAGAGAGGACAGCAGAGGAGCAGTAGGGCTTAACTGCAGATAGCCCTGTTCCATTGATGAGTTTCTTTCTGGTATGCCACTTCTGATGCTGAATGAAACTTGCATTCCATCTGAAGGCTTTCCCGCACTCCTTACACTCATAAGGTTTCTCCCCAGTGTGAACTCGCTGATGCTGAACCAGAGTGATCTTCTGACTGAATGTCTTCCCACATTCCTGGCATTCATAGGGTTTCTCCCCAGTGTGCATTCTCTGATGCACTATGAAGTGGGAGCTACAACTGAAAGTTTTCCAACATTCATTACATTTGTAGAGTTGTTCCCCAGTGTGGAACCTCTTGTGCTGAAGAAATACTGAACTCTGGTGGAAGGCCTTGCCACACTCTTTACATTCATAAGGTTTCTCCCCAGTGTGGATTCTCTGATGCTGAATCAGAATTGAATTAGAACTCAAACTCTTCCCACACTCCTTACATTGATAGGGCTTCTCCCCAGTGTGAATTCGTTCATGGATGATGCAGTCATAGCTACACCTGAAGACTTTCCCACATTCCTTACATTTAAAGGGCTTCTCCCCAGTATGGATTCTCTGATGCTCAATCAGTTTTGAATTATAGCTGAAGGTTTTCCCACAGTCAGTACATTCATAGGGCCTCTGTCCACCATGGAGCTTCTGATGCTGAAAAAGGTGGGAATTTTGACCAAAGGCTTGTCCACATTCCTCACATGAGTATGGTTTCTCTCCAGTGTGGATTTTCTGATGCCATGACAGTTTTGAGTTGTATCTGAAGGTTTTCCCACATTCTTTGCATGTGTAGGGCCTCTCATTAGTGTGAATTCTCTGATGCTGGTGAAAGTCTGAATGTGGGTTGTAGTAACTGCCACACTCACCACATTTATAAAACACCTGTTCTTTGGCAAAGTCTTGCTTTGTAATGAGATGTGTGCTGACACTACTTTCTTCCAATTTCCTGGCTATCTCCTCCCTTTCAATGGTGACAGATTTATGATCCTGGACTGTCAAATCTGTGCAATCCCCTATATTTGTTTTCTTCCCTGTATCATGTTGTGACTTCTCTAACCTGTCCTTGAAGTCAGGGTGCTGGGGAATGTTCATCAGCAGTCCCTCCACTATCAGTCTGTGGGACTCTGATTCTTTAGAAATGTTTAGCTGTGCAGTTTGTTCCTCATTCTTAGTCTTGGTTTTACCACCTAGCATGATAAAAAGAAAACACAAGAGTCCCTTATTTATGCCAGAAGGGAAAGGGATTAATCAGTATCAGCCTGCCCTAGACACATGAATTTTTTTTTTTTTTTTTTTTTTTTTTTTTTTTTGAGATAGAGTTTCACTCTTGTTGCCCAGGCTGGAGTGCAATGGCATGATCTTGGCTCACCACAACCTCTGCCTCCCAGTTTCAAGCGATTATCCTACCTCAGCCTCCCAAGTAGCTGGGATTACAGGCATGTGCTACCATGCCCATCTAATTTTTTGTATTTTTCGTAGAGATAGAATTTCTCCATGTTGGTCAGGCTGGTCTTGAATTCCTGACCTCAGGTGATCCACCCACCTCAGCCTCCCAAAGTGCTGGGATGACAGGTGTGAGCCACCACGCCCACTAGACACATGAATTTTTTGAGAG